>NC_087475.1:4963784-5595450 GCF_036417665.1 Passer domesticus | reverse complement strand
CTGCAATTTTACTTGACAGAAACTGCACTCAAAATTAATTTGCTGTTGCTTGATACTGTAGCAATGACACAGTCTGGAAATACACCTAAGGATGGATTTCTGCTACAATCACAACATCTTGTTTCCTGGTTCAGTGTAATCCATAAAACTCACACTAACAGGGATGACCAGGGCTGCAGCCAGCTGCAGAAGCCATCTCACTCCAACCAGACAGACAGACAGACAGAGCTACAGGGGTGTAACCCCACAGCACGGGCAGCCCAAGAACTGACTGCACCCCTCAGAGGACAGGGAACTAATCAGCGTGCATTTTTTTGTAAAAACTAAGAAAGTAATTTTTTTTTAATTAAAAAAAATTAAATTAGATATTAGCATACTTGGAGAGTGACCTACAGCATCTTGCTTTTCTCCACAGGATTTTGGCCCAAGTGTTTTCCAACATCCAGAACATAATGCCCATGTTGCCTGCTCCTGGGATCTGTTTAATGCAATGCACACAACCTATTCCAAAGAGGGGCAAAGACAAAAAAATCAATCTTGCCTGGGCAGCTCTTAAGTGCAAGTGTTTAAAAAAAAAAAAAAGGCAACAAACCACTAATTAATTCACTTTTAAGGGTTTCATAGCAGATAAGAGTCTCTTGCATCAGGAGTAAATTATTTACTGTCCCATCCCTGGAAGTGTCCAAGGCCAGGTTGGACACTGGGGCTTGGAGCAGCCTGGGATGGTGGAAGGTGTCCCTGCCATGGCAGGGGGGGGAACAAGATGAGCTTTAAAGTCTCTCCCAACCCAAACCATTCTGGGATTCTGCCTCCCTAAACCACACCAGTCATTTACTCAGACAAAATTGCAAGAAGGGACTAAAAACTTCAGCAGCAGCAGATTAAAAAAATAAGTTAATACTGTGACCCGTCTCTAAAATTACACTATATATCAGCACTTAAAACTAAAGAAAATATTTTCTGAAATAAACTATATTTTTAAAAATAGCAATAAGCTATACAGAGAATTATCAAGGGCTGCTCCATGAGACCTGGGACATGCGGCTCACCGAGGCAACACTTGGGGACAAACCCAGCGCTTGATTTATTGTTGTTTACACACATCCCCAGCAGGGCCTCTGGCCAGTGTCAAGTCTCAGCTCCTAACCGCGGCCGCGTAAACACCGGGCAACGCTGGGCCTGGCTGCCGGGAAGGTGTCCGCTCCCGAGGCGGCCGGGAGAGCGGGGTCACACCGAGCAGGGGACAGCAACCAGGGAGAAACGCACACGGGCTCCGCTTTCTGTGAGCGCGGCACGCGGGGGGCGCATCCCCAAAGCGGGGCGCACATCCCCAAAGCGGGGAGCATCCCCCGAAGAGGGGAACATTCCTAAAAAGGGGCGCATCCCCCAAAGCGGGGAGCATCCCCCAAAGAGGGGAGCGCATTCCCAAAGCGGGGGGCATCACCCAAAAATGGGCACATTCCCAAAGCGGGGCGCACATCCCCAAAGCGGGGAGCATCCCCCGAAGAGGGGAACATTCCTAAAAAGGGGCGCATCCCCCAAAGCGGGGAGCATCCCCCAAAGCGGGGCGCACATCCCCAAAGCATGGCACATCCCCCAAAGCGGAGAGCATTCCCAAAAAGGGGCGCACCCCCAAAGCCGGGCGCATCCCCAAAGCGGGGCACGTCCCCGCCCGCCCTTCCCGCGCTGCCCCGGCCCAGGGCAGGTGCGCAGGGCCAGCGGGATCGCGGCGGGCAGAGGAGGCGAGCGGGCAGCAGCTGCCGCGGCGGCGGAGCCCCCGGCGCGGGCCCCGTTTCCCCCCCAGCCGCCTCCGAGGAGCGGCCAGCACGGCGCTGCCCCTTTAAGCACCGCGTCGCCTCCTCTCCCTCCCTCCCTCCCTCCTTTTCATCCCCCCCCATCCCATCGCCCCCATCTCCTTCCTCCTCCTCTTCCTCCTCCTCCTCCTCCGCGCGGACCCGCGCGCGCTCCCGCGTCCCCTCCCCGCGCGCGCCCCCGCCGGGACACAACGGGCGCACGGCGGCCGTTCCAGAACCTTCCTCGCTTCGCTCCCCCCCCCCCCCACACCCCTCCCCGCTTTTCCCCTCCTTCCCCTCCCCGCGCCCGCCACCGCCCCTTAAACCCCCCGGTCCGTGCGAGCGGCGGCGGAGAGAGCGGCTGCCCCTTGCTCCCCTCGCCGCCGCCGCCGCCCCGCTCGCCCCTTCCCCAGCCGCTCTGCCGCCTCCCCGGTGCGGCCGTGCCCGGGCGGCGGGCGCGCCGTGATGGACGGCGGGGCTGGAGCGGGGTTTGAGTGACAGCGCTTACCTCGGGTGCCAATCTTCGTCACACTGACAAGCGGCTGCAGCAATCGGGACCCGCACCGCCGCCGCGCGCGTCACCGCGCGCCGCCGCGCCCGGCCAATCACCGCCCGCGCCGCCCCCGACGCCACGGCGCGCCTCATCAATATTCATCGCCCGGGGGCGGGGCTTGGGCGCACCGCCCCTCCGCATTGGGGCCGCCCGTCTCCTCCTCATGAATATGGATGAGGGGGCGGGGGAAGCCGTGAGGGTGAGGCCACGCCCCTGCCGTGTGTTAGGCGGCGGGGTGAAACCACTGCTGGGGGTGGGGGGAAGGAGGGAGGTACCAAGTGGCTCCGCCATGAGGGGAGCGGCGGCGGCCGCTGTGGCGTGTTCGTGCCGCGTTCCCTCGGGCAGCGCTGGATGCTCGCTCTGGGGTCGCCTCAGGGCGCCGCTCCCTTGGAGGACTCCCTGCTCCTTGGGGGAGTCCCTTGCCTCGGCTGTTGGAGCTGCCAGCCCCTTGTGGGGTGCCCCCGGGAGCCGCCCGGGGCGGGCGGGGGTGGCCCCGGGGTGCCCCGAGCTGGAGGCTCCTCACACGCTGTGCCAGGAGCTTCTCCTCCGGCCTGCCTGGGGTGAAGCTGCCCGGCTGAGCCCTGCCGCCCTTCCAGCCCCAAAGCTGCGCCCTGTTCTCCCCAAAGCCCCGAGCAGCCCCGAACGCCCTCGGCGTGAGGGCGGAGCTGCGCTTCCCTCAGGGTCCTGCCCGCTGCTCGGGTCCTGCGTGCCCTGAAATAAAGATGCTGACCACACACGGGTTTATTCCTGCTGGAACTCCGCTTGGGGGGAACCAGTGCTGTCACAGCTTCTTCCCCCATGAGTTACCACTGTTAAATATCCCCCCTTTTCCCAAACCATTCCTATATAAGTGTCAGGAATGTGCTTTCAGGCGGGTGCCCTATGGCTTGGCGTTTTGCTGTTGGGATTTTTAAAAAGTGACTCTGCAAAAGGGCTGGAATGCCTTTGAGTCATGCGTGTCACAGGTGATGGATCTGTCGTCTCCACCTTGTTCCTCGTTCTCAAGGCTTCTGAGAGATCATCCCCACATCACCTCGCTGGCTTTGCGAGCAGAGGTTTGCAGGGGGAGGAAGAAAGTGACACATAAAAAGCAAATCTCATTTTAGGAAGCTCAGTTTAAACCCAAAGCAGTTTTACTTTCAGGTCCCTCTGCAAAGCCACCACCGGGAATCTACTTGATTATCCTGCTCCCATTAAACTGGGAATACCCTACATTTTTTTCATGGTCCATGTCTCTCTCCCTGGTTTAACAGCAGCAAGTCAACTATTTTTTTTTTTTTTTTTGGGTTTTACATACCACTTTCATGGGCCAGGCCACTTTTTAAAGATCTGGGTAATACTTTGGCAATAGAAACAGCTTCTTAAATGTTCCTGCGAGCCAGGTCTGCCCTCAGTCCTCTGCGCGTCACTGCTGTGCCAAGACCCTGCTCAGCCAACGCAGTTGCTTCAGGAATCTTGTCACCCTGTCCACACTGCCACCATTTGTCCACTGACAAAACAGTTGCTCCATCCCCTTCCCAGACCGCCTGGAGCCTTCTCAGGGGTTCCTTTTCCAGCCATTTCCCCCTGCACAGTCAGAGCCACGTGGACATCGGGCTTGTGAGCAGAGAGGGAACTTCTGCACCGAGCAGAGAGGGTGGGACCGAGCTGTGCTAATCCAGATGGGTAAATCATGGCTCAGTGTTAATGGGAATGATTTATTTAAACAAGATTAGGAAAAAAAACCCCAAAACCCAACAAATCTTAGCTTGTCTCATTCACAAGAGAATCTCTGCTTCCGCTCCTGTGCTGTCTAACAACACCTCTCATGCAGTTCCTGTGGCCAGGTTGGCTGCTTCTACCACAAGTTTCAGCTCTCATTATCCCTGACACATTCATTAGTGACACATTCACTAAACAGTGCTTAAAATTAACTGCTTCCCATGTCCAGACCTGCCTCTTCTTCAAATTTGATTCTCCCTGCAACCCCTTTGTTCTCCTTCTGCCTCGCCTGCACTTCTTTGGATGGGAGTTCACTGATTTCTTCTGAGAATGAACAGATTAAATTAAAACTAATTTAGTTTCTGTTTAAGCTCTCCTCCCAGTGTCTTCAAAGCCTTTCTTGATGCCTTTCCCAACTTGGAATTTTCTTTTCTCCTCCTGCTTCCCTTTGCTTTTCCTTCTCTTCCTGGCTGCCACTTTCTATTCCTGAGCTCCCCCCTCATGCACAACAGGTGTAGAAATTCCTCATCTGCTGTTTCCCCCTCACCCCAGTAATCCCATATTTTGGTTGCCTTTGTAGTTAAAGTTACTCCATCCATTACTCTCCTCAGCCTCTTATTCTGTTTGTGATTTCAGTGGATGTTTTAACTCCCTTGAAACTAAAGCTTGTGATCAGAATGAAGAAAGCCTGGTTCCCCACATATCTGTGCCTTGTGGTTTGTTAACGTTAGGGTGTAAGGTGCAAGTTTTAACTGAAATATCTTCCAGAGTTGTGATTTATTTAAGATTTCTCTTTAGCCAGTGCATGCTGTTGCCCAAAAGTTCTTGCTGCAGTTTTTCCATGATTCAGGGAGAACACGATACATCCTCCCTGCTCCACAACTTATTTTCATGAAAGTCACAGGGACTAAATTATTCTGTCAGCTTTAATTCTGTCTGGAGTAAGCCAGTAGATCCAAACATTATTAAATAACAGGGACACACCCTCAGATATACCTCTGCCTATATGACATGACCACATAAACCTCATTCCCACAAGAAAATAACCTAAAAATCATTCCTGATCCAACTTGTGACTTCCAGCTCACTGAAAGCTCTGATCCCACTCACTGTCAAGAGGTCCCTGCTTTTCAATTTGTCTTCAGTAATCTCTGATACAGCTTCTGCAGGCTTAATTTTTAAAGCTTAAGCTTAATTTTTAAAATATCACAGCTGAGATGGCTCCAGGAGATGAAGATTTAAGAAAAGCTCTAAAATTTACAAGACCCTTGAGAGAAGCTGAAAGCTTGGAGAACAGGAGCAGCAGGGGGAAAAGAATGAAGAAATAACTGAGATGAGTGATCCAAAGGCAAACAACAAAAAATCCCAACAAAACGGAACAGAAAGAGAAAGTACAGGTGCCTTTTCTTTCTGTTTCTGATTGTCCAAACAGTGTTGTCCCTTATCAGTGCTGCAAAAGAACAAGGATCCAATCCATGGGATGGAAGACAGCACTCCTGAGGAAATTCCCCATGCTACAAATCTTACAAGGATTATTACACAGCTGATGGGGTTTTGTGCTCTGAGCTCCCATTGGTATGGGTGCACTCACTTCAATGCAGTGGTGAGAGGGCTGCTTTTCTTTCTAAAAAAGCAAAAGCCACATGCTAGGGTGAATGAAATGTCACTTTAATACTTTGTAATAGCAAATTATAAGTACATAAAAATGGGGTTTGACAATATTCAAGCAAGTAACACTCAGGTTCTCTAGCTTCTGTTACCTTCTTCACATTGTACATATTAAATGAAATTATACAGCTCATTATTTAAAGCATGCCCAGATAGGTTTGTGGGGTCAGGACCTTACCTGACTACTCAGAACAGTTCCCAATATATAAGAGCACTCCTCACAGCTGCCACAAATAATTGCACACGCTGAACTATTGAGGTCCTGCCTCATCAAATGAGACAAGCACTTTCCCAGATCTCTTCTCTTAAATACAATTTCAGTATCTATTTAGGCACAGTAGGATTGTGTAAATGTATTGGGGGGGCAAAACTCTATCCTACCTACAACTGCTAGAGGAATTGTGCTTACTCTGACATCCTTTAGCAATTACCGAGTTATGAATATTACAACTGTGTGCAAAACATGACATTCACCTGCATTTAACCTGTTCAGATCACTTCTCCTGCCTCTTGACTGTGTACGTGGCAACTCTTTCATAATTAAGCTTTCAAAGGCAACATTTACATAGAGGTGAAGGGATGGGCTTCCATGCAGGTGGCACTAATCTGTACTCATAACCTGTGGAATAAAGCCTGTAATTGCAGTGATAAGCCTGGAATAATCTAAAGAGAACAGGGTTTCCCCCAGATTTCCATAAAAACCAGGTGAGTTTTTAAAGTGTTGATCTCCTGACAATGGGAGGCCTCTGCAGAAAACCAGTTTCTCCTTTCGTCATTCCAAGGGAATAAAAGGATGTAGTGAGACATGTCAACAGCTTAGATGTCCTCTGGCTGTTTGGAGAGCACTCCCAGGAGCAGCCTTGCTGTGCCCTGTTTGCAGGCACAGCACATTCACATCTGCAGCCACAACTTTACGTGCTATAGGAGGAGCCTGGAAAAAGCCCGTGATTTGCTTTATAGTGGATACAGCCTTTAAGATCTTAAAGCTGAAATTAATGAGTTAACTCAGTCGAAATAAATGCCATTGCTTGAACTAGATCATGGAGATCTGCGTAACTCGGCTGGGAACACTCCCTCTGGAGAAATCAGGAGCTCGTGTCCCACAGCAGGACTTGGGCTCAGACCAAGAGCTGGCACTGCAGTGCAGCACTACTGCAAGGAGTTTCTGTGCAGGGACCAGGGATGCCATCCTTTCAACCAGCTTTATGGGCTTATGTTTTTCTACTCTGTTCAGTAGAAAAAAAACAACCTACTTAAAGCCTCCTTGAACAAAAGGAAAAATTAGAAATGTCTTATTCAATATTTCTCCTCATGTTAAATCAAATTTGAATTTTCCAGAGCTGTACATTAGCTGAATCACTGGCTGCACACTACTCACTCCATCTGTTTATATGGTTGAGTCACTGCATTACCAATATTTTAACACGTTACTTGGAAAGAATTTTGGGTGATCTGGAGGACAACCCCCCAGAGCTCTGTAAGATAATGTTCCCTTCTCTGGGCTCTGTAGCACCATACTCTACTCAATGCTCCCTTTCTGCTACCAGAAAGATGTTAATTGGAACAAATGGCTTATTTAGGAATAAAAGCACGGCTTCCACTTAAAAGCTGAAGATTGAGCTGTGATGTAGAAATCCAGTCACCTCCCTGTGTGCCATGTCTTGCCCTGGGAACTGTGCAAGGAGTTTCATGGTGATGGAACAAACATCTTTCACAACCCAGCATATCTTTTTTCCACTTGAGATACGACAAACAGGTTATTTTCTGAGGGCAAACTGTCTGTTTTTAATGATGCCGAAAGCTGAGGGTATTTTACTGTTCAAAGTTTCTTCTAAAATGTGCTATATGTAAAAAAAAAAAAAATTCTTTACCTCTGTGTAGAAGGTCAGGAGGGTGGAAGGGGCCAAAAAAACAGGGTTGAAAAACAGAGTCAGAAGGACAGAGGTGGAACTGCTGATACACATTTTATTTTACAAAAAAAACATAAAAAGGGAATATTCTGTATGAATGTAACCATGGAGGGCTATGAATGTTATTCTGGGAGTTGAGAAGCAGAAAGTGAAACCAACTGAAATAAAAGAAAACCAGCGAGACTAGTTTTACTTTTCAGACTAGGGGTTAGATCCAGCTCTTGCAGAAGTTGGTGGAACAATTCCCATCAGCTTGAGCAGGATTTGGATTCAGCAAAGTGCAGAAAAAATGACCAGGAAGCACTAATGAAAGGTTCTCAAACACTGCTCTACAGAACACTTTCTTCAGTCCACAGAGACGTGACTTCCCTCTCTATTACTCATTTACTTCCAGCTGCTTTTATGGGTTTCTGCATTCTGGAGCTCTGAAGGACTGAGAGGTGTCAGCAGCCAGGAATGAGAATGGCCGGGCAGCAGAGCTGGTGCTTTTGGAGATGGAAGAGGAAAGAATCTGATTTCTGAGCAAATAGGGAAGGAATAAAGAAGGGGCTCTCTGAAGGAGCAGAAGGCCATTAAGCTGGGAGGATTAGGTGGCCGTCAGTGAGGATTAGGTGCTTTGGTGCCTAATGCAACTGTCTAGCCAGGCACCTGAGCTCCCAGCACAAAGCAGAAGCCAAGCTGAGCCCCACACAGACGTCTGCACGGAGCTAAAAGCAAATAGGAAATGCCAAGGGCAGAAGCCTTCCACAAACATTCCCCTTCTCCTCTCTGCCAAGGTGGGATTTGTGGAAACTACCCTGCAGCCCCACCCCTGGGGGGAAGGCAGCCCGGCCCACCTCTGATGGTCCACACTGCAGCACCTGCACATCTCCTCCAGGCCCACGTCCACACTGACATCCCAGGGCTGACACGTTCCTACCACCACATCTGGCTGAAGCCCAGAGCTTTGGAGCAGCCAGGCCTCTGGACCAGGCTCTGGACCAGCTGGTGGGTTATGTTTTAATGCTTTCAGGCTCTTCCCTCAACATAAGGGGCTGCTGTCACCTGGGTACAAAGACAACACAGGCATTTAGGCTGGAAAAAACCTCCAAGATCATCGAGTTTCACCTTTATGGATCTCCCTCTTGTCAGCCAGAGCAAAGCACTGAGTGCCACATCCAGATGTTTCTTGAACACCTGCAGGGATGGGGACTCCAACACCTCCCTGGCAGCCCTTTCCATGAAGAAATTCTTCCTGATGTCCAACCTGAACCTCCCCTGGCACAGCTTGCACCTTTCTGAATCAGACGTTGCAATCAGACCATCATATTCAAAGGCCACTGGCAGACTTCTCCTCCGTTAATTCCTTTATTCCCATTTTTGAACAGATTGCAATTCTACAATGTCCTTTTGCCTGCCAATAAGTCTCTCCTGGAGTCAGGTTACCCAAGTCAGCCTTTCCTCACAAGAAAGAGGAGATACAAGAGACTTTCTAGGCAGTTTTTCTAAGATTTTTTTTCCTAAGAAAACATTCTAGGAAAGAAAGGCTGCGTCAACACCTTGCAGAGCAGTAAGGTACAGAGATCCTCATACTGCTCTGCATGAAATAGCTTTGGAGCTGGAAGCAGCAGGAGAAATCCCAGCCTCACAGTGTGCCCGGGTTAGCTGGTGGGCTGGGAGGCAAATGGGCTTGAGAATGAATGCTCTGCCAGCAAGGCAGTGCTGCTCCTGGGATCCAGGCCTGATTCCCTGCCAAGCTCTGCTTCTTCCTCTGGGGAAGACTGGCCCATTCAGCCCTGGGCTGGGGCTGGGCAGCACAGAGATGCTTTGTGCATGGCCTGCTCCCAGAGCTCTGCAAAGCCTGCAGCTACAGACCCAGCTCCCCCATGAACCTCCAAACTGGGCAGAGACTTTTCAGCCCTTTTCAGCAGTTTGCAGCCTCCTGTTTATTTCCCAGAGCAGGTGCAGAGAGACTAAAGCCTCCTCCCATAGAAGGGGTGCATGAAACCCACAGACCCCACAACCCATACCATGGCTCTAGGGCCTCCTGGGACAGGGGCTGTGCCCATCCAGCACTGGGATTCTTCCTCATCACACACATTTATTCATTGACCAGCACAGAAAACAACAGAACATTGCTCTTTAGGGGGATGTTTAGGTTGGATCTCAGGAAAAAGCTTTTCACCCAGAGAGTGGCTGGGCACTGGAAGGAGCTCCTCTGGGCATGGTCACAGCCCCAAGCCTGACAGAGCTCAAGAAGCCTTTGGACAATGCCCTCAGGCATTGA
The DNA here is from genome assembly GCF_036417665.1 of Passer domesticus. NCBI lineage: Eukaryota > Metazoa > Chordata > Aves > Passeriformes > Passeridae > Passer > Passer domesticus. The sequence continues at coordinate 5,585,559 of NC_087475.1, read as the reverse complement.
TTCTTGGGGTCCCAGCTCACAGCTCCAGGCAACAGCCAATGCAGCCCTGGAGAGGAGAGCTGTTAGCAACTCATTCCCTTTTACTCATGTAAGGAATAAGTCACATCAGCAAGATTTTTCTTTTTTAAATCTAGTAAGTGAAGTTCATGTAGACTGCATCTCTTTTCTCATAATCTGTGTATTTTCAAAGAAATAAAGAATCCCAGAATGGTGTGGGCTGGAAGGGACCTCAAAGATCCTCTTGTTTCACTCCCCTGCCATGGACAGGGACACCTTCCACTAGACCAGGTTGCTCAGAGCTCCACTGAATCTGGTCTTGAACACATCCAGAGATGGGACAGCTCTGCCAGGGCCTCAGCACCCTCACAGGGGAGAATTTCTTCCCAATATCCAGTCTAAACCTACTGTCTGTCAGTGTGAAGCCATTCCCCCTTGTCCTGTCACTCCAGACCTTTGTGAAAAGTCCCTCCCCAGCTCTCTTGCAGGCTCCCTTCAGGTATTGGAAAGCCACAATTACGTCACCCAGCATATTTTGATAGTTTTACTGTCATAAATACAGCACTGATCATGGGCAGAGTGACTACACTGGAATCAGCAGAGACCCTTCAAAAGGTGCCAGAAACAATACTGCTTCTGGCTTTGCAGGTTCACGGAGCAGGGCCAGCACTGCAGGCCACTTCATGACTAAACCCTGCTCTCCAAAAGTAGTTTAAATTAACAGAAAAGGCAGCAATGAAATCCACCCTTCATTGAGAGGTGACTCTTGCTCTGCCCCCTCCCCATTTCAGGGGTTTACACTTCAGCTGCCTCCAGGGTTTGCCTCCCTCAGTTCTACTTTCTGACAACTATCACCAAACCCAGTCAAAATTGTGCTTTTGTTTTGCACTGCCTTCTCCAATTCTCTTCTAAAAATGGTCATGCTTTTGCTTTTCCAGTCACACAGGAATCAAAAAGCTGTTTCAAACTCAGCGTGTTTGTCTCAGTACAACATCCCACATATAAAACGTGTGCCTACTTTGCATGTCAGTCTTCATTATTTTCTTTACAGATACAGGGAAACAATCATGAGACACTTAGTGGATTTTTTTTTCCCTCAGTGCTTTTTCAGGATGCTGGCATTCCTTTGGCTGCCAAGGAAGATATTCCCTGACTCCACAGTCTCCACAGCTCCAGTTTGTGCAACAGACTGCCTTTGCACAGTGAGATTCAATCCTGTCTGCTTTTAGGGACATTCTTTCTTTTTGAAAACTTGGGAACAAAGTTTTGTATTATCAAAGATTTGGTGTTTTGTGTTTTCCCCCCCAATTAGTGTAACACAAGCTGCATGCAGCCAGAATCTGTGTTGACTATAAATTCCAGCTGCTCCCCTGGTCAGTGCAGTGGTAGGACACTATCGAGGCAGTAAAAGATGGAAAAATGGAGTCTTTCAGAGCCTCCATTTTCCTGTCATACCTAGAGCCAGCCTTGCCCCTTTCTCATCCTCCCGTTCCGTTTTGTATCACCACCTCCACTGCTGGCAGTCCTTTTTTCAATGGGAATATCACAGCTGCAGCCACTGCCAGAATCTCTTGGCAAAGGAGCTGCTCTCTGAGTCAGAGCCTAATGCCATTACAAGGTCTGCAACAGCTGCAGCAGTCAGACATCTGCAAGTCATTTGAACATTTTATGATGAATAAAAACTATCCATTACATAGACCTATACATTATATATTAACCCTAATACTTATTCAGTTACACTAACAATAACCTTTTCCCTCTGCATGCTGTAAACTTCTTTGGCTGCAGCACATGGTAACAGAGATACTCAGAGCTCCAGTCTGGTGGAGCAGTCCCTGTGTACATATTACCTAACTTTTCTACCTATTTAACCATGAAATGATGGAAAGAAAGAAAGAAAGTGAATGCAAAGCTATAAAAACTCATACCATGCATACGGAAACCATTTTTATATAATTGCATGAGACCGTATACAAACGGAGAGGATACAAAACAATGAGAAAGGCAGAGGAAGAATGAGAACATGGACTCAAAATGTATAGTGAAGAGATCTGATTATGATATGCACAGATCTCAGAGCCATCCAGATGTCTCCAGCCAGCAACCTGATCCTCAACACCACAGCCAAGCCACTTGAAATCTAAAAAAAATCTAAAAATTCAGAATACCAAAGATAGAGGAGCAAGGCTTGTGGATAAAGAAACTGGCATTGCGAGTAGTTAAAATCCTTTAAAATAATAACGACAATAGAGAAACATAAATGTGGTTTCATGAAGGAAATATATCCACAGCCACAAATTATGAAGTCAGCCCTCCAGGACATTGCATTCCTCATGCAACCTGCTGAGCCCGCTCCACATAAAGAGGTGTAAAGTACACTCACCGGCTGGGTGACTTCAGGAGTGGAGCCCCACATGTGATTCCTACCACTGAGTCCTCCACATATGTACACTTTACAACACTAAATGCAAACTGGGCAAGACATACCTCTGCCCGAGTTTCACCATAAGGGTTTTAAAGAGACAAGGCATGGCAGAAGTTACCATAAATTCTCCATGAGGTTCATCCAGAGCCAGAATTTTCCCAGCAATGCATATGCACGAGAATATGATTTCATGTTTGTTCATTTGTATCATTTGCAAACTCTTTGGATTCTCAGAAATGCACCCCTACTGCTTCCCACCCACTTTTAATCTGTATTGCACGTGGCAGTTTGGTGCTCATCACAACACCAGGATTGCTTTGGAAGCAGAATGTCAATTAACTTCCACTTTCACACCAAGTTAAATGTGTGGATTAATAAACTGGAGAACAGTGTAGGTTTAAGTAAAAATCAGACATTAGGATTGCCTTACAGTTAGAAAAGTGACTTTTAGGAAATGTTTTCTTGACTTGATCTGCTTCCTCTGTGCAGTCAGAGGCCAAACTGTTTATTTTACTGGCAATCCATCTTTATTGCTTGTGTTGGCTTTAACGTTTCCATTCAGACAATCCACACACATTAAATATGAGAAAAGCCCTAATATCCTAAAATCCTAATAAGCTTACAAATCATTCATTTAAAGTGGATTCAAAGGGAGTTCAGCAAAGTTCTTTTTCTTTTAAGGGTTAGAAAAGCATTACATTTCAAGGATGAAAACCCACTTTACCTCTGGCAGATGGACACTTTACTGGATGTGACCAAATCCTCGCCATCAATTTGTGGAGCACCTACCTCCCACAAAATTTTTTTAAAAAGGGGGAAAAAAAGGGAAAATCCTGGCCCTTCTTATAGCAAAGATAACTTACCCAGCGTGACGTGACGCAATGATGCCTTTCTAAGTCAGCAGCCAGCCAGCTGTCTCCCTGCTGCTGCTCCTGCTTTTCCCATGCTCCTGGAGCAGGCAGGCCACTTGCACAGCCGCTGTCAAGTCAAAGGGCAAGAGCAAAGCTTAGAATAAACACGTTGTTTTCACCCGCTCGCTTGAAGTGCTGCCAAATCTCTAAACATCAGCGCGCATAAATCGGTGAGGATCACGGAGCCCGAGGCCCGAGCAGCAGCTGGAATCTTGTAGCTGTTACCTGGGATCCTAACGTCCCAATAAACAGCTTCCCCATTCCTTGAGGCTACGTGGAAAATCTCAAAAAATGCAATCGTAAAAATGCAGCCAACACCAAGGAAAAGAACCCTCAATTATTTCTTTCTTTGGTTCTCTTTTTTTATGGTCATCTCAAATTTGCAGCGATGGAAGCAGAGGGGGGAGGAATGGGGTGTCCTTTTGGAGATCTTTAAAGATGCTGGTTTTCCAAGACTGTGCAGAAGAAAGCAGCCATTGATTCTAGAGATAAATACTGAAGTTATTCAGAGGGGAGGAAGACTGAAGATAAGCAGCTCTGGGCCCAGCAGTAAAACCCCAACAGCAGGAGCTGAGCAGCTGCAGGAAGGGTCGATTTTTCTCAGTCCAATGGTGACCTTCAAGAGGCAGGAGTGGGGCAGAGTAGTGAAGTTCATTCCCTTAACTCCAAAATTCAACAGCTTTGAAATGGTTCTTCAGCAAGGACTTGAGAGAAAAAGCTCCTTCTCCACATGCAGCCGCCAAGAGAAAAGGAGTTGAAAAACACCGATTTCTTATGGCTAATGGGAGGGTGATATAAAAGATGGAGTCCATTGACTGGTGTCCAGAGACAACAACCTGGTATGAATTCCAGCACCATTCCACTTCCCAGCAGCTGGATTTCTCACCAGGGTGGATTGCTGGTTTTGGACACCTCCCCATTTTTTCCTGTCTGTTAACAGTCTTCCACTAGTAAGTATTTGGAACAGTTGTAAAGCTTTTTTTGTATCTCAACGGCCTTGCCATTGCCTGAATGCAGTTTCAAAATCTCTGGCATTTCTGCCCAGCCTATCTGAAGTGTATTTTTGTCACGCTGTTAATAAGCACTGCATCTCTTGGGAGAACCTCAGCTAGCTCAGAGCTCTTAAACAATGTGTGCCCCCAAGACAGAATTATAATGAAAAAATGTTTCCCATGTTTTGCTGGTTTTTATTCTGGGTTACTCGCCTAATAGATGTGATGTACAAAGAGAAAGTTGGGACCACTAACTCCTCATCTATAAAGTAAGGATGAGAACCTAAGGAATTATGCAACTTGCCAGGCAGCCAGAGGTCTCACAAATGATCCAGTCCAACACCTGAGTCATAAGGACCATCCTTGCTCTCAGTTCCTGCATTTTCCTTCTGTATTCTGAGTTTCTTTCCAGCTCCCCTCACATTTCTCCCAGTCCTCAAACTGTAGCATGCAGCTCACTTTTAGGAATACCCCAGGAGAGTTTGGGAAACATCCATGCAGTTCAGAATGGCCTTGTCTGGCATGATTTTAAGCTAATAATAAAAAAAAAAAAGCATGGAAGCTGCTTTTTGGAAAAGGAGCACCTGGAAATGAGCAGTGGAAGCGTGGAGGGGTGGTGCTCTCAAGTCCCTTTCCAAGCCTCCAGGGAAGAGTAACTCTTGCTCCCTTCTTTGAGGCACAACAGGAGCATTTGTGTAGCACAAGGTGTGTCATGGCTTGCACGTTCCCTCTCCCCTGTCACACATTTTAGAAACCAGTTGTACCCCCATGGCCAAATGGAATGCCAAGAGCACCTCACTATCATGGACAGACCAGAAACAGAAAATGAAGCAAAATCACAACCAAACACCAAAAAAGCAAGCATAAATAATCTATATTAGCTTATTTTTTTTTTTACATTACTGCTTTAGGAAGTGTGTGTTTGGGAAAGGGCACTGCCATGTGAACCACATTTCAGACTAGAGTAACAAAACCAAGCCCACTAAGAATTTTAGGTGTTGATTTTAACAAAGACACGTGGCATGGGCTCTGTGAGTGTTAGAAATTAAAATGCATATAGGATGTATTCTGTGATGCTACGGATTTACAGAAACACGTTCCTGTCAATCTATTTTGCAGTTAAAAGTTTGTAAAGAGGCCAGGAGAGACCAAAAAAAATTTTGAGACTGACTCCACCCACTGAGCCAAGGCTTTTGGGATATTTCATTATAAATACATGTACTTAAATATATGTCTCTAATGATGCATTGATACATTCTACCCCAAAACTGCCACATACCCAAGACTTCCAGAGGTGGGTATGAATTTCCAAGTGTAATTGGATGTATGTAGGCAAAAATAAAAAAAGGGGAGCTGAAAAATATTTGTAGATTGCATTAGGAGTGATCCTGAACTGAACACTGAGGATAGTATCTAAGCACTGATATCATAGAGTCATAGAAAAAAAGTATTTAAAATGCCTCTAAAAAGAGCCACATGAGAGGAGAAGGATGATCTGGAAACTTGGTGGGCTATTTTGTTTAAAATCATAAGAGTTTAATTAATGTTACTCAGAGTTGAGAGGATCTCTGGTTATGGAGTCTGTCTCTCAGGTGTAACAGAAGTAACCTGGTCTGAAGGGCACAGTAAGGGGGATTTCTACCTTTAATCACCTCCTTGGAGGGGGCAGAAAAGACAAAGCCAGGCTTGTCAGAAATGTGGAGTAAGGATCAGCATTAAGAGACAAAAAAAATTCCAATTAGGCAACAGGTGAAGGCTTTTTGTTTGTCTTTTAAATCACAAGAGTGTCCAAATGCTGGAGAAGGTGACCAGAGAGCCTGCAGGATCTCCATCCTTGAGTACATCCAGAACTCAACTGGCCAAGGTCCAGGACAAGCTGATCTAATTGCAGCTGCTGCAGAGCAGAGGAGTGATCATCTCAGGACTTCCAAGCTCAGTCTGCACAATTCTGATGTTATGATCTACACAGGATACTGGGAGTGTGCTTTCTGCTCACTCACTGCCCATCAGGCACTGACTGGACCCACCAGCAATTCCAACTGTTTGGAACAGACAAGCAGTGGCATCTCTTGTGCTGAGAGAAAAGGCTGGGGCAGGTTTTTAGGGCTCAGTGGATGTGTTCTGTTGTGGAACACTGGGGACATTCTGTGGAAGATCTGACAGTGCACTCAGTGAAAAGTCTCATTTCTCAATTTGAAAGAAAACTTGAAGAGATCATTACAGATTTCAGTTCTCATCATGACTGGAGTGGTAGGACACTACCAAGGCAGTTGGACAAATGGAAGCTTTCAGAACCTCCATTTTCCTGTCATACCTAGAGCCAGCCTTGCCCCTTTCTCATCCTCCCGTTGGAGAAAGCCCCAGAAGGAGCAAAAAAGTCTTGAACTTGTCATACCTAAAGCTGTAATACCACAGGCTGTGTTTGCAGTTCCACTTCTGGACCTTGGAGTAGGGGTTTCCAATGGCTGAAACCAGATGGGTTCCAAGAACCTGATGGGTTCCAAGCTACTTTGAAAGATCCAAGTGTGAGAAAATGATGAAAAGCAATTTTGTGCAAAGCTGCACTTAAAAAAAACCCAAAAAACCCCAAACAAACAAAAAGGACAAAGTTTAAAAACCATCCTCTTTGACAAGGAAAGTGGTTGCTTCATCTTTTCAATGTGGAAAGTGAATTCCACTTTCCAGATTTTCTTGTACTCTCCCAGTAATGCAATTTACATTGAAAACCCCACTTCTGCAGTCTGTGCTGGGCCTGAACAGCTGGTTTTCACAGTAAATAAGCTGAGACTTAATTTCTTTCACATTTGAGGTTTTCCAGGAATTATGTTAGTATCCTGGATTATACATTCTTCCAAACAAGATCCCTGACTTATCTGACAAGTGCCTAGCACAGCAAGACAAAGTTACTAACGTTACAGAATTTGAGCATATTGTGTCACATCCTGCTTGAAATTTAAATGTTAGCATATGACTCAAGCACAGCAACATCTGACAATAGCCAGGGACAAAAGCATGAAGTCTGTTTCATTGAAATCCAGGAAAACACAACAGTGGGAAAAATTCTTGGTGCCTTTCTTGCAAAATCTGCCTTCCCAGGGCAGACTGGTTCACTGAGCAGGGCAAACCTAAGACGTGCATCACAAGAGTTACAAGGTTATTTGACTTCCAGCTTCATTTTAGAGGTGCAAAAAGATCACCAGAAGACACCAAGGTAGGGTTACATGGATAGAAAAGGCATCCACCACTTATTTTTGCTGTGATCTTGACACGAGGGTAGCAAAATGCCCATCCCAAAAGCAGATTAGAATCTCCTTAGTTAGAAATGCAGCTGAGCAGAGGGTGGGAGTTGACTGAAAGCAAGATACATTTCGACCTCAACCCACTCCTCCTGGGCTGATCCAGTCCCTGGTTAGAACACCAACCCTCCTGAGAAATAAAAAGGCCACGAGGTGAGCAAGTCTGACTCCCAACAGCCACCAGTGCCAGCTACTGTGGGCAGGCGGAGTAAATACACATTTCACTTTTACTGAGTAGAGCCTGACAATCTGCAGCCTCCTCCTGCAGTCCCAGAGCAGCTCAGAGCACAGTTCAGCACCAGTGCAGCTCTGGGGCTCAGGTTACCTCGTGGAGTCTCAGGTAATAACAAATCACAGCAGCAAAACTGGGGCCTCCTGTGGGCCCTTCTCAAAGGAAGACCCCAATTCTTTCATGTTTTTAATGCTAGCAGCAAATTTCTCTCCCTTTTACAACTACAGAGTGCATGGAACCCTTGGTGTCTCCAAGTGACTTTCTGCTCTTTATTCCTCAGCACGTGGATTTATACATTAACAAATTTCTAAATTTCAGTTGGAGTCACTAACATGCTCTTTATTTTTTACAGGACAATAAAATTGCTTGCCAGGGGTTTCTGACTTAAAATTCTACACAGCAAATTGATGTAGGCCTCTTGATCCTTCTTACCACATTTCTGCCAAGTTCCAGTATAAAATATCTGCTCTACTAATTGCACCCAGGGATTCACATCCAATATCCAGATAGACTCCTAAAGCTGACTCTGTTTTCTCTTTGATCTTGCCTGGTCTGTTGCTTGAGAAAATACAGACAGGTGATGGAAAATGCTGGAGTTATTGCAAGAACTGCTTAAAGGCCAATTAACTCCAAAAAAGCCCAAAATGAACAAGAAGCCAAAATGGAACTAGAGCCACAACAGCTGGCGGCCATCAAGGCGATTTTCCCAGAAGGCAGAGGACTGTTACTAATAGGATGGAAATACAAAATTTACTGAGACCAACTGGAACTGCTGATAACGTGTATTGAGAAGTGCCTCATGGCTCACATTTTCTGCAGAGCAAGACTGAGGCTGGACAGCAATTTTAACTTTTAGTGTGGGGAAAAAAAGAAGTGGGAAATTAAACAAGCTCTCAACAGTTATTACCAGGAGCTGTTTTCACCCTTATGGTATTTTCATCACATTTAAAAATAATTGTTCGAGTGTTTCTATCCATAGAAATAGGTTTTTTCCTGAAAGTTTAATCAACACAGTAAAAGTCTATTAGGAACTGCCCACTGAGATTCTCTAACATTTAAAGTCATTTCAATTACTGCTGGAGTCCCAACAGATGATTAAATAAAGTTGTATGTTCTGTTCTCCCTTTACAAGAGCAGAGGTTTTGAGATGTTTCAATCACATTACATAAACTTGCATTCCTCCACTAACACAAAACATTCACTCTAGCCACAGGAGACAAACACTTCTTGTGCTGCTCCCAGCCAATGATTTTAACTCCCAAATCCAGAGTAAACATTACCTCTTCAGAGCTGGGAACACGTTTGTGTGTAAGGAGCACAGCCCACTGCAGTACAGTGACACCAAATTAAACATGGCACACACTCCAAAGGAGCTGAATCCCATGGGAATCTTTGACATGATCCTGTAAGAATGGTCAGTACCCAAAGTTTGGAGACACTGAAAAGTCAAAAAGACTTTTTTACACTATCACCAAATAATATATATGGAGAGGTAGAAAAGATACTTTTATTCAGTGATAATTCATTTGCAGTTCACTCATTAAAGTCAAGAAGTGAGGGACTCCAACAGCCAGGAAGAACTGTTCAAAAGCCCAGGTTATTATGCCTTTATTATTTATTATCTGATTTCAATCACACAGATGAAGCAGCAGTGCTAAACAGAACAATTCCCCATCCTGCCTGGGTGCTGACTGTAAGTGTGGCTCTCTCAGTGCCTTGGTGATGGCCTGCCAGAGGAGGGCTGAGGCTGCCTGTACTTCGCGAGGACAGCGACATAGTCGTGGAAGGTGAACGTGTGATATTCGTGGTGCTGCAGGTTCTTGTAGGTGGAATTGTCAAACTCCTCTGGAGCAGGCTGAGCTGTCTCTGTGAAAACAAACAGGAACTGGTCACTATGAGGATGCCACACCAGAGGACAGTGTTTTTAAGCACTGAGTCAGCCTTCACAAATTGTCAGATCCCTCATCCAGTGAACATTTGAAAGAAAAAAAGTCAGCAACTTTAACAAAAGGAGAAGTTCAGTAAGTCCAGCTGGTGCCTTGTCTGGCCCCAAAGCAGCACATGCAGTGGGGAGCAGGGATCAGCACAAGGCATCTTGCACAGCACAGGTTTTAAACCCAAACCACCACCTAATGCTGGGGGTGGACAGGGCAGAACATTCCATTTGTCTCTGGAAGACATATGTCTGCATTTCCTGGCTTTCTCATATTTGCCTTGGTTTTCATTCCAGCCAGAACAGTAGGTGACATTCTTAGCAAACCAGGAGGGGCAAAGGAGCAGTACAAGTGATGTATCATCCTGTCAGACCAGGAGACACAGCTCTTAGAGCTGCTTTACAGATTGCATTTTTGCCATGGGGAGAAGCGATGGAATTAGCAAGATCTCCACCATTTAATTTCAGATGAGGTTATACCAAACAGTAATCTATCAAGAGCCTTTGATGTAAATTTCTTTTAAATATAACCTTCTAACCTTTGTATTAGCTTTCCTTCAAAAAAGAATAACCCAATAAAGTTATTTAGAACTCCTTACTTCCTGTTAAAGCCAACATTAATTCTTATGCTTTTAGAATATTATGCAAATCTAGGCAGTATCATTTACATAAAAGGTTCTTACACAGGCTGATTTTACAACTGAGCAAATTGCAAGAAATAAAACTTTACTCCCAGTATTAATTTATTCTTGCATACCCAGAGTTTTAACAACAGAAGAAGACACACAGTGTACTGAAAAGCTTTGCTGTATAAATTTGTATGTGGTGGTTCAGATTAGACTGTATAAAGCCCTTATTTTAACAGGTCCACCTATAATAAAAACACAAGAACTTGAACACCAGGATTTTCCTTTACTTATGAAATAATTACTGCAGTGTGAAGCTATCAGATTAAGAGAAATATCTGTAACATTTAGCAAGGCTTGCTTATAAAACTCAAGGTACTAAGTCATGATTTCAGCAAAACATGACAGGAAATATCCCTGTGCCTGCTGCTCAGTTCTCCTGACACAGCTCACAGGAGATGGGATCCAGAGAGAAAAGGCAGGTGATGCTCCTTGCTGCAAAGAGCCCCAGGAACAGGGAAAGGGAGGCAAGAGTAGCTCAACCTGCAAGAGCCAGTTGTTCCAAATTCAGAGACAGATGTGTAGGAAGGGAAGCAGCTGGAGCCTTGTTCTTCCTGCCCAAATACACTGCACTTGGCTTCTCAAAGGAAACATTTCTTCCTGAGTTCATCCTCCCCACACTTCATCTCTGCTTTGTCTCCTAAAGAGCAAGCACTTCTCAGGATGCTCTGATGAAATGAATCACAGGCCTATTTCTGAGTTCCCAGCTCCAACTTTGCTCCTCACTCAGCAGTTCAAGGCAGCAGTTTTTGCTGACTGCTCCAAACAGGGATGACATCACCTGAACATCCAGGTTTGCATTAAGAAAAATTCTTTTTACATCTTTTGTGCGGCTGCTGCAGAGTTTGCAGACATAAGGACACAGGGGAAGGACAGAAGTAGGAGTTACAGGTGGTGCAGTCAGCTGTGAATGCTGAACAAGGAAAAGCAGTGGCTGCTCTCAAAGAAGGAAGAGAGAACAAGATACAAATGGAGACACCAGCAAAGAAAAACGTTTGAGCATCTAGAACTCCACTATGGATGAATGGTGAGAAAAGCATCACCTGTAGATAAAAACAAAGAGCCCTCAAATTTTTGTTACTTTTAAAAGAAAGCTTATGCTGTTGACTGCAAGAAGCAACAAGCAAAACAAAATATTACTTGCAAACAGTGCAGCATTTTGGTTTTTAAATTGCAGAATTATTTAGGTTGGAAAAGACCTCCAAGACTGAGTCCAGCACAGAGTGCCACTTCCAGTCATCTGAGCTGCCATCAAGGGAGGAGGTAAGGAAACAGATGAAATTATGAGCCCTCAAGCAGAAGGCAGGCCTTTTACTCAGCACCATCTCCTAGAAGCTGACATACAAATGCAATTATTTTGTCTCTAAACCTGGTCAGGCACTTGAGAGCCACAGAATGGCTGAGGGTGGAAGACACCTCTGTAGATCAGCTGGTCCAACCCCAAATGCTCAGGCAGGGTCAGCTAGAGCAGGAGGCCCAGGGCCCTGTCCAGACATTTTTAAATGTCTCCAAGTTGGGTTGGAGACCCCACCACCTTTCTGTGCAACTTGTGCAGTGCTCTATCACTCACAGTAAAAAGTGTTTACTGATGTTCAGGCAAAACCCTGTGTTTCAGTTTGTACCCACTGCTTCTTGTCCCATCACTGTGCACCACTGAACAGCCTTACCTCTGTCTTCTTTGCACAAACCTCCTGTTATTTCCACACCTGGATGATGTCCTGTCTAAACCTTCTCTTTTCTGGGCAGGACAGTCCCAGGTCCCACAGGAGAGATACTCTAGTCCCTCCATCATTTCAGTGGCACTTTGCTGGCCTCTGTCCAGCAGCCCCACACCTCCCCTGCCCTGGGGAGCCCCAACTCCCTCAGCCTGCTCCTCCCAGGTCACCCTTGGTGGCCTTTGCTGCAAGGGCACGTTCCTGGCTCACATTCAATTTGCTATTCCCTTGGCTCCCAGGGCTTTTCCTGAAGAATGAGACTCAAGCAACCTTACAATTAATACTGCTTTGACTTCCAAGCAGGCAAATTCTTTAATCCAAAGTAGCAATGAGAAGAGGGGTCTCAAGAATGGCAGATGTTGCCTAAGATGCAAGGCAGAATCTCAACAGATCAGGACAGAGAGACATCTGCTACTGAGATACACAAAATGAGATCAGCAGGACCATCAATTAACAGGATGGCAGTAAATAAGAAGGGTAGGTCGGATAGGGAAGCACAGCTGAGGAGATGATTATGTGATGCACAATAGTCTTTCCTGAAAACACACCACTGTCTCCTCCCCAGCTCTCTACAAAACTGACTCACTACTTCCACACGAGCTGCTTGCAACCTTCCAGTCTCAGAATCAGCAAGGCCTGTTTCTGGCATTACACTGTGATTTCCTTCTGAAATCTGAAACACTGACAGCTTGAAAAACAAAACATCAAAACAAAACCCAAAACAAAACCAGAAAGATGGCAGGGTTTAAGCAACAATGAGATGGCACCAAATTTGACTCATGAGAATGGCAGCTACCAAACCCTTCCAAGAAAAGAGAAGAATGAAAACAAGCGTTGGCATATAAAACCCATGATTTCACTCGCAGTGGAAACAATCTTGTTTCCATTTTATAAGTAACTGTTTTATGAAACTATAAATACAGAGAAATGAAACCGCTTCCTTTCCCAGCATAGCTGGAGACTGAGTATTACTGACAGCTCACAACAATTAGCAGTGAACAATTTATCTTCCAGAAAGTCACTGCCACTCTGCCAGCCTCAGAACAAAGATCAGAGAAGATGTAGAAACCCTTTAAAAAAGTCAAACCCTACAAGAATCAATACAGTTCAAACAATTTAAAGCTGTACCATCTATTGTGCTGCTTTCTCCAGCCTGGACTCCTGCCTCCTGCATGGTCTTCTCCTTGGCTGTGGTGCCCATCACCAGCGTTGTGCTTCCAGAGGTCTCTTCCACTTTAGGAGCAGTTACTTCTTTTGCTTGCAACTCCTGTGTCTTCTTCATCTTTTCCTTCTCTCCTCTGGACAGCTGATCTTGCTTTTTGTCTTCCCGAGTCACTGCTGAGGTTTTCAGCTGAACAGCTGCTACCTGGGGCCCAGTGGACTTTTCCTCCACGTGATCAGATTTACGAGTGATGTCGGCCAGGTCCAGACTTTTCACCACATGTGGTTCTAAGACCTCTTCTTTTGGAGGGGATTTTACTTTGGGGTCTCTTGCTTTGGATTTTGATGTTTCCTGGCTGACTGATGTTTTAGAAAATTTGACCTGCTTTACAGGAGACACGTCAATTTCTGGTTTGCGTGGCAGCTTCTTAATTCCATATTCTTTGAGGGATTTCTGGGACAATTTCTCTTTTGTCAGCATTGATGCCTTTACTGCCATATTCTCAGAAATGACGGGATATCGTCTGGGAAACTCAACTTTAGTTTTAGTGGCAACTTCTGAATCATCAACATTCTCATCCTCGGAGTCTGAGCTAGAATCTGACTCTGAGCTGGATGAAGTCTGTTCCTCAGCTAACTTTTTCCTCAGGCCTCCTCCTTTTGCAGCTGTGGTGGGGTTTTCCTCCTCACGGGAGGAAGCAACTCCTCGCTGAGGAAACGCAACCTCAGTTTTTCTTGTCATGGGCATCCTCGTGTCTTCAGCAGGTTTTGCAGCTTCCTTGAGGTTGGTACTAGAAATGCTCTCACCTTTGTCTGCAGACAGCAGGAGAGAGCTAGAAGACAACATTTTACGAAATTCAAGTGGTGCCTTCACGGCAAGCAGCTTGGTGCTTCCCTGTGGTGCCACTACATCTAGAAATGGCATAAAGAGGATTATCATCATTGTGTCTCACATCACTATTACTGATCTTAATCACACAATTTTAACTTTCAGAGATAATCTACTACAAAAATAAACTGAAAGTAATTATAATGCTAAATACAGGCATTGCAAAGCAGAAAGCTTTTAGACTTTTTTAAGTTAAAGGAACTGGAGTTCTACTAGCACGTAACAGTTTTTGCTGCTGCGATGCCAAAACTCAAGAGACAAACCCTTATGTTCCTCACTTTGCCAGACCCCTCCAAGAGCTGCTTTTCCCTGTGCTTCAACTCTGCAGCACTGGAAAAGGTCTGCAGGCACTTCCCTATCTCAGGTGAGCACTAGGATGGCTCGTCAGCCAAGCTCTTCAAGCAATGCTGCAGAGACAACACTGGTGTGTGAACAAGGCAGCCGAGCAGAGACACAGTAAAGAGACACAGCCACAGCTGCCTGCAAGAGTTATCCTGGGAGCAGAGGGGAGGGATGGCTCCCAAAAGGAAAAGCAGCAGAGTAAGAGACACCTGAGTCCACCCATGAAAGTGTTACTTGTGAGCTGCCCCCTGAGGTGTGTCCCCACAGCTCAACACTGTTTCCCCAAGACCTCCTCTCCTCCAGGCTTCCCTTCCTATTTCTGCCTTGAGACCTCTTTGTTAAAGGGGCCTTAGAAGATCTCCTGATGCTTCATGTTTGTTTCTGTCTCAGTTTCTCCTCCTTTGTGGAAATCTGCATTAAGCTAAACTCTCCAGACAATGAACCAACAGTTGAAAGAGAAGGCAGCAATTTTCAGGTCCTTTCAGGGTATGCATAATATCCCTTGGATGCTTATCATCATCCTCAGGAGGCTGAGCAACAGCAAATACCGTTGTGGTTACAGAAAACAGGAGGTGAAGGAGGACTGGGAGCACATTAAGAAGATTCACCACGGCTGAAATTGGCTGTAGCAAAGCCAACTCCATTACAAGTTGCATCACTTCCAACCAGCAGCAAAATTCAACAGATTTCCAGCACATCATGCAGATTTTTCTGCAGAGTTTGGAAATCTAGAACTACTTTATATGCCCCTAAACAAGATACAGCTTTCCCCTCACTGGTATTGTATGGTAACACCTTGGAGTTATTAACAAGGAGTTATTACCATTAGTTCTGAACAGAAGCAAGTCTTTAGCCATGTCTACATGAAAACATCACAGAAGAGACAAGCACACGAAAATAAAAGCAAAGTATTTAAGAAAGAAATGCAAAGATTTATCATAACAAAACACAATAAAAGAAGATTTCAAGTTTACAGGCAGTATTTTGAATGATTTCAAGCACGTACTTCTCTCTGCCAGATGGAAGGTGCAGGATGGGAAGGAAGGGCAGGGGGAGGCAGGAGGAAGGGCAGCCACCTTTGGAAGAGGTCTGACTCCCTGCACAGACTGACCCAGCCAAACAGCAGCCTGGAGGATCTAACATGTGAGGATGAGTTCTTCAGAGAGGCACAGAAGAGTTAAACTAACACCAGAATGGCCAAAGGGAGGATAGACAAGGGAAAGCTGAGCAAAACCTGAAGAAGAATTAATGTTAAAACATCCTAAGAAACCAAGGAGGCAGGGAAAATTCAACTTGACCATTAATTACTGGAATAATACTTAAAGCAGTTAAGTTTGGATAAGTGAAAAAGATAGATTTTATGATTGAAAGCTGAAACAGCCAACACAACTGATCCACTTTAATTATTTCAAACTTTGCAGCAGCTAATCTGTACTGCATCACTTTGCCCAAAGAACAACACCTCCAAGTCAGTCACAGAAACACCATTCCCAGACGTGTTCCTCCTTGGAACGTCAGCATCATTCCCAGCATTCATTTAAAGGCTGCTCCCACTCAGAGAGGTGACAGGCAGCAATTACAGGTCTATTTCCCATCACTGACTCTGTATGTAAACACAACCAATTTACCAAAGCAAGGAAAATTTGCACATCCTGTTCCAGCCAGGATCTGGCACAGGCATCCTAAACATCTGAATTAAATTAACCTGAGTGTTTGCAGGGGAGCAGCTGCCCTAAGAGGGCTCCTGACACAAATCAGAGCTGCAGCACAGTGAATCCAGAAACTGATAACAAAGTGCCTCTCAAATACACTTAGTGCAAAAAGATAAATCATAATAAAAAGCAATTTGCTGTTCACTCAATCTGTGAAGGCTTTCCTAATGGAACAGCCAGGCTTTTGTTTGCTTTGGCATTTAAGGAGGTGGCAGCAGTCTGCCTTCAGCTGCTCTTTCAGTGATCTTTTCAACAGCAGTCAACAAGTCTGATGGCTCCTACAGATGGTTCCATGGAGCTTTCCTGTTCCAGCACCTGGATCTCTCATTTGGGACAGGAAACCTCACTGAACCCCTGAGCCTCCGTTTACACAAACAAGGCATCAGTCTCTGAAATTTGTTTGGACTTTGGTCAGGGATAAAAGGGTTCAAATACTCCTCAGTGCAGGATGCAGGGCAGCATCCAAACCAAGGTTCAGGCGTGCAGACCCATGGGGCAAGAAGCATTATAACCAAATTTAACACACAGGGCCATGGCAGCTTCTTACACCACTGCCTGCAGCTGCTGTCTGGGATATTTGCATCTTAAAAGCCCTTCTCTAGTCCTTTTATTTTTTAACCCTGGTAACACAAACATTTCAAAGGACAAGGGCAAACATCTTAAGTTAAAAACAAGATTTTACACCTCATTAAAAACACTTCCAGGGATGGGACACCCACAACTTCTCTGGGCAACCTGTGCCAGGGCCTCACTTTACTCTCACAGTAAAGAATTTAGTCCTGATATCTGATCTAACCCTAATTTCTTTCAGTTTGAAGCCTTCACCCTCATACACATTGAACAGCCTGACACTGCCCTATCCAGCCTGGCCTTGAATATTATTAAGGTGAAGGTGAACAGAAAAGAAGTGACAAATAAAACTATATACCTAGACATGTATATATATGTGTGTGTATATATATATATAGATATATATATAGATATATATATCTATATACACGCACACACCCATATACATATATATATATAAAAATTTATTCCACACAACCAGACCTTGACCTTTACTTCTACTTTTATTATTACGCGGTACATTTTATCAGACACCCTCGTTTACATGGCGGTGACCTTTCAGTCCTTGTTTTTTCCCAGCTTATGCAGCGCCTCTTCCGAGGCGCGACCCCTCCCCATCTCTCCTCCCCCGTTCCTTCACCGACACCCCGACACCCCTCACAGCCACACCACCCTCTTACTCTTTGGCGGCGGCGTCCCGGTGCCCACCGGCTTCGTGCACAGCCCCCGCGCCTCCAGCTGCAACACCTGCGCGGCACAACACAGCAAGAGTTAACGCAGCGGGAGGGAACCGCGACAGCCGAGGGGTGCGGGGCTCTCCCGGAGCGCCCCTTACCTCGCGGCTCAGCGCCCTCCCGCCGCCCCTCAGCGCCGCGGCCGCCGCCATCTTGCGCGGAGCCCTCAGGGCGCCCCGCGGCCTCCGGGTGGGCGGGGCGGCCGCGGGGTGACGTCAGCGCGGTGACGCACGCCGCGCGTGGCGGCGCGGGCGCATGGCGGGCGGCGATGGCGGCGGGCGCAGCCCCGGGGCCCGCCCGGCGCTGGCGCTGCGCGGGGCCCTGGCGGCGGCGAGCGGCGGGGGGCGGCTGCTGGCGGCGCGGCCCGGGTCAGTGCGGGGCGAGCGGGGCCGGGGCAGCGCGGGGCGCGGGGGGGCCGCGCGGGCCCGAGCGGCGGAGGCGGCCCGGTGCCCCCTGAGGGGGCTGGCGGGGCCCGTGTGGGCTGAGGGGAGGCGGCGGGGCGGTGCAGAGGTTCGTGCCTTTCCGAGCTCCTCGTCAGCGTTTTGTGGTGCGGGAGCATCGCTTTTGAACCTTCCGGCCTCGGCGGTTTTCTCCCCCAGTTAAAGTATAAACGGTTTGCTCCCCCAGTTAAACTATAGCATAGAGAATATATAGATATACACACACCGCATATATATGTATATATATATATATATATAGACACACACACACATATACATGTACACATATATATGTGTATATGTATATATGTATATATACATATATATACACATATATACATATATATATCTATATGTGTGTATATATGTATATATATCTGTATGTATATATGTGTATATATGTAAATGCATACATATATATACATACATGTTATATATATAACATAGTGTATATGTCTACATAAC
Organism: Passer domesticus; assembly: GCF_036417665.1. Classification (NCBI taxonomy): domain Eukaryota; kingdom Metazoa; phylum Chordata; class Aves; order Passeriformes; family Passeridae; genus Passer; species Passer domesticus. The sequence continues at coordinate 5,567,059 of NC_087475.1, read as the reverse complement.
TTACAGAAAGCATCTATTATTATACATAAATAGCATACATTATTATACACAAAATATATTAGCATCTATTATTATTCATAAAACCACATTCTTGTGCATAAACTATATTGTTATACATAAAACATACATTGTACGTAGAACTATAAATGCCTAGAATGTATACAGTATTATTTTATATATATACACACAGACATATATGCATAGGTAATAAAAGGTCTATTTTATGTCCATAAGGAAGGTGCACATCAATACCTTCAAGGTAGGTGCCAAGAGGATGGTGCCAGACCCTTTCCCTCTCCTGTTGCCCAGTGACAGGATGAGGAGCAGTGGCCATAAAATAAAACACAGGAAGTTCCACCTCAGCAGAAGGAAGAATTTCTTTCCATGGAGGTGGCAGAGCTCTGGAACAGCTGGCCAGGGAGGGTGTGGAGTCTCCATCTCTGGTGACATTCCAGAGCCATCTGGACACTGTGTCACTGTTCCAGGTGACCTTGCCTGGCCAGGGGGTTGCCCTGGGTGCTCTCCAGAGGTCCCTGGGTGCTTTGCAGAGGTCCCTGGGTGCTCTGCAGAGGTCTCTGGGTGCTCTGCAGAGATCCCTGGGTGCTCTGCAGAGGTCCCTGGGTGCTCTCCAGAGGTCCCTGGGTGCTCTGCAGAGGTCCCTGGGTGCTCTGCAGAGGTCTCTGGGTGCTCTGCAGAGATCCCTGGGTGCTCTGCAGAGGTCCCTGGGTGTTCTGCAGAGGTCCTTTCCTACCCAGGTGATTCTGAGGTTCTGTGTAGTGTCTGAAGGGAGGTGTCAGGGATGGGCCAGGCTCTGCTCCACGGTGCCCAGCAATGGGACAAGAGGCAAGGGGCAGAAACTGATGCCCAGGAAGTTCCACCTGAGCATGAGGAAAAACTTTTTTATTGTGCAGTGACCGAGCACTGGATCAGATTGTCCAGAGAGGCTGTGGAGTCTCCCTCTCTGGAGATATTCCAGAACCATCTGGACACAATCCTGTGCTGTGTGCTCTGGGGTGACCCTGCTGGAGCAGGAGGTGGGACCAGGTGACCCATGGTGGTCCCCTCCAGCCTGACCCATCCTGTGAGACTGTGACTGACAGATGTGCTGAGTCTGACAGAAATAAACTTTATGCAAAATGCAGGGTTACCTCCCCAGCAGATCAGGATTTCCTTTTTGACACGTGCACACAGTGCAATAGTTTAACCTTCTGCCACATGTGTAGCACTCTGGGAGCCCACTTGGGCAGAGGTGGTTCTCAGGATGGGGGGCAGTTGTGCACAGTAAATAAAATAAGGGAATCTTACAAAAGAGTTGCCACTCTCCATAGTTAAGCTCCTGGTTGTTGCAGTGCCAGTAATTTTGGGTTTGTTTTTCCCTTGCAGTGATGAGAGTCTCTTTGTGTACGATTGCAGCAGTGCAGAGAAGCAGCCCTTAGGAGAGAAAGGGTGAGGAAATCTGCTCTTTTCTGGAGGGTGCATCTCTGAGCTTGTGTGGCTGTGAAGGCACTAGAAGGCAGCCACAGGATAACTCCCTGAGCAGGTGAAGGGTTGGTTTTGCTAACCCTGATGGATATATATGGATCTGTTTTTTGTTTCTGTTTCATCCAGAGTTTCATTCCGCTGTGAACCTTTTTTCTCTTTTTTTTTCTAAAAAAACCAGCAGTGGCAAAATCAAAATCAATAGTTCTGTCTCTTGTCAGTCAAGACATTTGTGGAAGAGTCCTGGATTTTTTGTTAGACATCTAGGACCAAAAAAACTCACAAAGCACTTACATAAGCTCTCCTCCAGATCTGTTCTGTAAGAGTTCAAAACACACACACAAAAAAAGTATTTTTCATAGCTTAGATTGAGCTGCTGGACATTGTTTTGCTTGTAGCCAAACAAGCAACATTTGACTGTTTTCCTCATAATTTATATCAAGATGTGCCAGCACAAACTTCTGTTTTCTAAACAGGCTTTGACCTGCCAGTTTCCTTTGTCTTGGCTCGTTTCTTTGCATGAATGTCCATGCTGGCTCAACATTTTAAGGAGAAATAAAAGCATTTAAAGTTTTACTTTGTTCCTCACGCTCCTGGTGGTTTGGGAACAACCTCCTGAGGGAATTCAGTATCTGTCAGGCTGTGAACTGTTGGTGCCCTTCTCTCCATTAGGCAGGATGGAAAAGGGACAGATAGAGGAAGTGATGACATCCTGGCTGTTGCCTTCTCCCCATCAGGAGGTTATTTTGCCTTGACAGATGACAGCAAACGCCTGATTCTGTTCCGCACGACGCCTTCCTGGGAGTGTGTCAGTGTCAGGTAAGGACCTGGAGGTGCATGCTGCTGTGGAGTTATGGCTGATGGATTTAGAGTTCCAAAATGGGAGTGTTTGGGATGTTGATATTTGTTATTACTTAGCTTCTTTTTTTTTTTTTAATTCCCTCGCTCAAACAAATGTAATGTTTTTGGGAATTCAGAGTATTTGTCAAGAATTGATGTGTGATCTTCCTCTCACTGAGAATGGGAGTGCAGATATTTAATTCCACTGTCCAAGGAAGGATAATTTCTTTCCTTACTCCAAACAATTTTTTTTTATCTTTAAGAATTAAAACTCCACCCACTCTTGGTACACTGGGGTTGGACCTGTAAGACTGATGCCCAGCAGTTCAGTGAGTGCATTCTCTGTTCCCTCTGATTTTGAGGAGTTTTGGGGAGTTTGTTAGCCTTTGAAAAAGCTGTCATCTTTTCAAAAAGCGCATCTTTAGAGATGCTGCAGCTGCTTTTCTTCAGTACATTCCTCCTGAGGAAACAGCCTGTAGCTGTCCACCAGAGGTCCTCCAGTTCCAAGTTTTCTGCTGCTGCTTGTGACAATTCTCTGTAGAAAAACCAGGATTGTGAAGGGCTTCCTGAGAAAGTACCTGAGCATGTGACATCTCTGCTTCTGTTGGTCTCTGACAAGTGTGAGACCCTGGTTGCAGATAAACTCAAGTCTCTGTAGCTTGGCTTTGTGTGTAGGATACAGGATGGGCCCTTGGGGTTAGACAGGGTTGTAGTGGGGAGGTGATCATGGCATGAAGCTGTGCCAGGGGACATTTAGGTTGGATATCAGGAAAAGGTTTTTTACCCAGAGTGGCTGAGCACTGGGACAGCTCCCCAGGGAAGTGGTCACCACCAAGGCTCACACAGCTCAAGAAGGGTTTGGACAGCACTCAGGCATGTGGGGCATTGTTGGGGTGTCCTTTGCAGGGCCAGGAGTTGGATTCAATGATCCTTATGTGTCCCTTCCAAGTCAAGATGTTCTGTGATAAAACCAGAAATGCCCAACTCTGTTCGTTCTCTCTCCTGCCTTCCCTGCTGCCCTGCCTTGCCTGTAGCATGCCACTGGATAATGGTTTGGTGGTTTAGTTTCTGCTGAAAGTTTAGGACCACAGCTGGAATTTTACCTCATATTGGGAAACTGGGAATACAGGCAGAAGGCTTTCTGCATGAATAACAATGCCATAGTTTGAGCTGTGACTTGTGTTGGTGTTTTGTGGCAAGCTGTATAGAAGTCTCACACCTGGAGGCCAGTGCTGGCCTTTGTAGTCAGCTTGTGTCAGACAGAGGGGAACTTTTGAATCTTTGTGCTTGAGATCCGAGGTGGTACAGTGAACTTGGAGCAAGACTTTCTGGTTGGCAAAGTAACCTTTTCTGGAACCGTGTTGCCTGTGATCCTGTTGTTGTGGTATTCCTTCAAACAGCCACTAAAAAATCTGGGAATTTCTCTCTTCTTACTGAAGCATAGTGTGTTTTCCTCTTGCCTCCACACGGCCACTGAATTTCAGAGCAGGTGAATATAAATATCCATTGCTGTGATCCTTGGTGCCCACAGTCCTGTGCTAACACACAGGATGTGTTTTCTGGCATCTGTGGTCCTTATTTTATCTGGGTGAATGTAAGAAAGCTTTTACCTGCTACACTGGCAGCTGGAACTATGAGATGGTGGCAGATGATGAGGGAAACTCAGAGTTCAAGTTCAGAGCTTTGTCTGGACAAGGAGCGTGGAGCCTGTGGCTCTGTGACTTGGGATATGAAGAGAAGAGAGTTCCAAGGCTCTCCATCAAGGGCTCCCTTTGCAGTACAGAGTGGTAACTGGAGTAGTTCCTACACACTTTTTAAAAAGTGTTGCTGCAAAGGACTCCTAATAGTACAAATCCTGCCTTGTCTTTTCTGTGTGTTTAACTCATGTTTTTATGATGTAGAGTGCAAGGAAGTCTAGCAGCCTTCATTAGAATCCTGGCATGCTGCCTGGGTGAGGTGCTCAGTTGAGAAAATAGCACAGCCAAATGCAGTCATGCAGCTTTTAATGGTCTCCTGTTCCTCTCCCCACCCCAGGTGTTTGCTATGACATAAGTCACTCATTTACTAGACTCAAAAGTGCCATTTCAGCCCCTTGGTGTTACTCTCATGGCTGCCATTTCAGTAATGTTGCATCTGAGAACTTTTTGCCCAGCCTCTTGGTCTGTTTAACTTCAGACTTGCTGAAGCTGCCATCCAGAGCTGTTCAAGCTGTGCCATTTGTCTTTCAGGTTTGTGAGCAGGAGATGCACATCCCTGGCTATCACAGCTGCAGAGGATAAGATTTTTGTTGCAGATAAGTCTGGTGATGTCTATTCTTACTCAATAACAGAACCTAAAGCAGATGGAAAGCTTGAGCTGGGTCATGTCTCCCTGCTATTGGATGTGGTAAGTGTGTGTATTTACAAACCTGCATTCCTGCTTGTGCTTGGGGCTCTGATTGTTGCTCTTGTCCCAGATTTGTGGTTTGCTTTTTATTTTTTTTAAATTATATAAATGAAATGTAGTCCAGATTTTTTACTGAGTTTGTGTTGGCAGAGTTTGGTAAGGAAAAAAGCTTTTGAGTGTTGAAAAAATCTTCATGCTACAGTCACAGAAGTCTTGGTGACAGACTATCTATGGGAGTTCATCCACTCTGCCATGTCAGCTGAGCTCTTTGATGTGCTAAGTTTCTTTTTAAGATGGAGTCTTCCAGCTGTACTTCCAGCTGTTGGGGCTCAGTGGCTTTCACTGGACCTGGAAGTCAGTGTTGCTTGTTTTAGTGAGTGAGAATGTTACTGTCACAAAGATTTAGGCTTCCATTGTTGGTGGAAAAAAGTGGCTTCATGTTTGTATCTGCCTTTTGGTGTGAGTTGATAATTTTTTTTCTTAACTAAGAAGAATTTCAAGCCTTGAGCTGCTGGGCACTAAAGCTCTCCCTTTGCCAACAGGCCCTGAGTGCTGATGACCAGTATATCCTGACTGCAGACAGAGATGAGAAGATCAGAGTCAGCTTGACCAAGGCTCCCTACAGTATTGTGTCCTACTGCATGGGACACAGAGAGTGAGTGCCTTGTGTGCCAGAGCCCCTGTGTGCAGCCATTCCCTGCACAGCCACCTTCATCCACTCCCAGTGGGTGAAATCTTCTCCTCAAATCACACTAAACAGCAGCTTGGTCTGTGGTAGAATCATGGAATGGCCTGGGTGGAAAGAGACCTTTAAAAGCCATCCAGTCCAGCCCCCTGCCATGAGCAGGGACATATTTAGCAAGATCAGGTTGCTCAGAGCCCTGTCCCAGCTGGCCTTGAATGTTTCCAGGGATTGGGCTCTACCACCTCTCTGGACAATGTGTGTTTCACCAGCCTCATTGTAAAAACTTTCTTCCTTATATCTAGTCTGAGTCTACAGTGAGTTTAAACCTGTTATCCCTCCTCCTACTGCAACAGGTCTTTCTAAAAATGTCTGTCCCCATCTCTTTTATAAAGCCCCTTTAGGAACTGGAAGGCTGCAGTAAGGTCTGCCCAGAGCCTTCTCTTCTCCAGGCTGAACAACCCCCAGTTCTCTCAGCCTTTCCTCACAGCAGAGGTGCTCCTGCCCTCTGCTTGTTTTTGGGGCCTCCTCTGGACCTGCTCCAACAGTTCTATGTCCTCCTTGTAGCCAGGACTCCAGAGCTGGACACAACCTCCTCTGGGGCCTCAGCAGAGCAGAGGGGCAGAATCATCTCTCCCCACATGCTGGCCACAAGAGGCTCCACAAATGCTTAGCTCAGGATGGAGCTATCTGAGCCTATCTTAGTCTTAGGAACTGTCTTTCAAGGTTGAACATATGCTAATTAAATTAATACCATCTCAATACAGAACTCAGACTTGTTAGGTTCTGTGGTAATAGAAGAAAAACCTGGCTGTGTCACCAGGGTGGATAGAGCATGCCTGCCTGGACACCAGCTGGAGACTGCAGTATGAAATACATTTAAGGAAGATGGAGAGAGTCTGTAAGAGCTTGGAGTGCCAGGACAAGGGGGAATGGCTTTGAACTGACAGAGAGTAGGTTTAAATTCGATACTAGGAAAAAAAATTCTTTACTCTGAGGGTGGTGAGGCACTGGCACAGTTTGCCCAGGGAGGTTGTGGATGCCTCACCCCTGGAAGTGTCCAAGGTGTTCATTAGTGGTTGCAGAGTGAAAAGCAGTGTAAATTAATTTAAATGTATTCCAAAATTCAGTATTTAAATTAGAAATTAATAAGGGTTACATAAATACAATAATGTCTCATTTCACACTCCTGGATTTTCTTCTTTCAGCGAGGCTCATGGTGATTCTTGCTGGAACTGTGTTGTGCCTGCTTTGTCCTGGAAGTTTGTATTACAGTGACCAAATCTCTCTTATTTTTTTCTCTCTATGGCTTTAAAGCTGTGCCTGTTTACAAAGGCAAGGCTGTCCCATTCAGGTCATGTTCTGCTCAGCTCACTGTATGTGAGGTTGGTGAGCTCTGAGATAATAATGATCCCCAGAAGCTCAGGTCATCACTGCTCACCAAAAACAAAACAGGATCACCAACTTCTGGAAAACAGAACTTCTGGCTGAGTGTAGGCACTGGTAAACTGCCACATTAAAATTCTCTAAAGATTGCTTTTAAATCATCTCCCATCTGTGTCTGGAGAGATGTGGCACTCTGGAGGCTGAGCCATCACTGCTGAGTTTCAAATGATCTGTTGATTCATGTTTTTAATGTGCATCATGAACTGAGAAAGGGAAATGTGCTACCTGAGTAAATCTGTCTCCATTGGCATTTTTTGATCTAAATTACAATGTTCTCAGCTGGGAGGAAGTCAGTAGAATTCCCTGAGTACAAATGGGGAAATGCAGTTCTTTATTAAATAGAAAATCAGTAGTTTGTGTAGTGCATGTTTACTGGTGACATTTTCTTCTTCCTCCTAATTATCTTGATGTGGAAAATCTGTTTGTTTATTGTAGGTTCTCTTTAAAACTGTTGTTTTCTCTTACTGTATGTGCTAAAAAAACAGGGTGTCAAGCAAGAGAGTTCAACTTTTGACTGCTTTTCCTTTAGGTTTGTAAGCAAAATACTTGTAATACCCAACTGTCCTGACCTGCTGTTGTCAGCTTCTGGGGTATGTATTGCAATTTCTTCCCAAAAGTGTTGGTTTTTTATATGTTTAAGTTTTTCAATTATTATTTATACTTGTGTTTTGGCCATATTCATTGGGATGCTTGGAATAATCTCTCATGGTTTGCAGCATGGCCTCTCTCCTCTTCCTGCCCCCTTTTTCTTGGTTCTCTTCAGTGTTCAGCCATTCTGTTGCTGGATCACATAAGAACCTTTTACTGTGCTTATAGTAAAAGGCAGCTTTGGGATGGTAGAACTACCATTAACTCTTGCTCTGGAGCACAGACATTGTGTTCTTGGGTGAAAACTGTAGAAATGAATGTTCCTTCCCTTCATCCCCAGCCCTTTTCCTGAACTGATGGCATCCTGCTGCCATGCCACATCTGTACACAGGTGGAGTTGGCCTAAAAGAAGGGAAACAATATTCTTTGTTCCCCAGACTGCCAAAACTGCACAGAAAACAAATGATGTTTCCTGTGAAGATGTGAAGATCACAGTAACTCCTGGCATTTGGTTTCAGCTGCTGTTCTTGCTTCCCTAAGGCTCTTGTCCCTCTTAATTATTGAAGCAGCTCCAGTGCTAGTGCTGCACATGGCTGTATTTCACTCTTAGCAAATGCCCTTGCCTTTGTTGTTCCAGAGAGGTGTTTAGTCTCTTAGTCTCTCCTCAGGAGGTTGCTAAATCAAATGAGAATTTGGTTGATAACAAGAGCATGGGGCAGAGAAGGGCAGCCTGGAAGAATTGTCATTAAAATGCTGAGCACATGCATGACTGTGCTGTTTGAGACAGGCTTGAAATGCCCTCCTCCAGCTACCCAATTTCCACTTCAAAAGGAGAATTAAAATTAGCATGATTGAATAATTTAGAATGCAGGGGGAAATTATGTTAATTAAAATGCTTTATCTGCAATTTGAGGTCTTAACTAAGTGACTATTTAGCAGCTTCTGTGGGGAACTCTTCAGGGAAGCAGGGTTTAGCTGAAGGCCAGGAGTGGCCTCTCTTTGCCTGAGTGATGCTAGTAACAGACTTGTGTCCACTTCCATCTGTCCAGGACTCCACTCTGAGACTTTGGGAGTATAAAAGTGGAGAAGAAGTGCACTGCTGTCAGCTGAGTACCATCTGTGGGCCTCAGGCAACCAAACCAGACCAGGTATGTCCATGAGTGCCAGTGCTTTTCCATGCTCCTGATCCTTGGCACTGCCAAACGTGTTGGTTGCATTTTCCCTTCTGTCACTGGGTTTAGAGCTTAAAAAACTGTTACAGTAGTCTGGGATTTTGGGAAGATGGTCCCTGAAATCCATTCCTGTGTTTTGTGTGAATTTCTAAACTGCCAAGCAGTGATCAAAAGAAGCTGCTTCTAATTCTTCCCAAATTTAAGTTCTGCACAGTGGACAAAGCCTTCACTTGAATTTTTTTCTCTAAAACCACAGGTGTTGTAGTCTCCTAGGCAGAAAACATCCTGTGACACTGGGAAGATCTAAACATTTGCCCATTTTTTAAAATGCTTAGAATTTCAAGTGTTAAAGTTGCAATTTTCCTGAGCAAAAAGAAGCTTTGTAATATTTTAACCAGTAACCTGCAGTAGTGCCCTGTGGAGTCAAAACGCTGGGCTTGTTATTTTAGGTTCTCTTGCAGCTGGACAGTGTCCAGAATTTAAATGTGTGAGTCCTACACAAACCCTGAGCCCCCCAGGAGCTCTCCTGAGCTTCCAGCCTGTACACCAGCAGTCTCATAGAAGTTTGGGGTGCTGCTGTGATTTGAGATGCTCACCTGATGTGAGCAGTTGTTCTGGTAGTGCTTCAAATGTAGTTTTGGTTTTTTTTTCCTTGTAATTTAATGTGCCATAAGACCAATTAGCAGTGAAATAGCATTTTCCTTGTCTCTGCTGCATGCATGGAATTAAACCACCTACTCATCTGCTGGGTTATTTGAGTTCAGCTCACCACCCATCCTGCTGTGTGTGATTTTTCATGTGAATCTATAAAAACACTTCTTTCCCTGCAGACCACAGCTGCCTCCCAGTTGTCAGGTGACTGGGAAGCCATGCAGGGCTCTTGAGGCAAATCCACTGTGGAATCCATATCCAGACAGAAACTGAATTAAAAATTCTGCCTTCCCCCCTCTGTGTTGTGGTTTTGGTGGTGGAAGTGTGTTGTGCTTCACCTCCCAGCAGCTGGGGAGCCACTTCCATCACAGCTGTCCCATTTACATACTGGAAATCTTGGGTTTGCCCAAGGGTTGGGCCCTTGGGTTCCTGTTAGCAGGAATTCAGGTGATATCCATATGGACAATTGAACCTGCTCCTTGGACTTGGGAGTCTTCTTGAGAACACACCTGAGCCACACACCTTTCACACACATTCACAAGGTCTCTGCCTCATTTCAGCTCAGTGGCAATGCTTCAAATCTTTGAAAAAGCTGTTTTTGGGGTTTGACAAGTGAAAAATGTACAAGATTGGGTGACAATCCCATCTAACTGGTATCCACTGATACTCTGGGTGCAGCAGAGCATTTGTATTAGAGGAAATAATGGGTTTATTTTAAAACAGTTTGCTTTCTAGATTTGTAGGATCACTGAGGACAAGTAAGCAACTAACTGAAGTGGGGAATTCTGTGATTAATATTAAAAATGCTATTTGTTCTTTAGACTGACTTAGCATTATTAAGATGGCTTGTGAGTAAATTAGCAGTGCTTGATCTGACACTGAACCCTAATTCCATTGATTACAAACAAGTTAATAAAAAATACTGAAATATATAATAAACTTTGAATGTACCATTGGATAAACAAATGTCAAAAAACTTGTTGCTGCAGGTAGGAACTGATCTAAGAAAACCCCTCCAACTCTCTTAGAATGTTTTTAAATGTAGTTTAGCAATACTTGCCTTGTCTCCTAATAAAATCCCTTCCATGAGATATTCTTCATGCTGATACAGCCTCAGGAGAAATTGGAGGTGCCCTTTGCTTGAGGAGTCTCCATTTACCTTCTTTACCCCAGTGTGAGTAAGCCAAGACAGAAAGGGAAAGCCCATAAACTGTGGGTTAATAAATAGAGCACAGTAATTAAGTAATAAATATTATTCCTGCAGTGCTTTGCAGTTTTTCCATCCAGTGCCACGTGTGGTGGTGCTGTTGGGAGCCACATGGTGGCCTGTGACTTGTCTCTGTGAAATCCTGGCCACTGCTCACTCTCACAGGTGTTCTCCTGGCATCAAAGTGCCAGAAATGCCAGAGGTGACGTCTGGTGACAGTGTTTAGTCATGCTGTGCATCCAGGTATGTCACAGATCATCTCCACAGCCTGGAGTGACATTCATGGTCTGAATTTAAGGACACAATGTCTTGAGCCAGCTCTTTGCAGCTTGTAACAAGCACACGTCTGCAAAGGACTGCAGCCAGGGATCAGATAGGGATAGAAGTGCTTTTTCTGTTGTTTTTTTTTAATTATTTTTATTGTTACATTTAATTTTTACCATTGATAGCCAGTGTCAAGGCACTGGAGCTTTAAACACAGCTTGAAGCTCAATGAGGGTGGAATCATCAGTAATGGTGGGTCATGTGAGCACAAAAATGTGGGCTTATTTTGCTTGGCACATGGTGAATATGTGTCTGTTTGGGGAATGTAGGAGTGTTTTGAGCAGTGTGGCATTGGTTTCAGCTGATGGCTTACAGATCCTAGTTCATTTTCCCACTAGAATGGGAGTAATTCTCTTAATTCCATAGTGCTATATAAATATTTTCCTGCTTCAGAGCTTTCACCTCATCTGATCCTCTTGACAGCAGAAGCTTGTTTAAAGTCCAGAACATGAATTGCACAATTCTACCCCAATGCACCAGTGCACTGATTTTTTATAGGGTCACCTCTTCTAACAGATGACATCAAAAGTTAATTTTAAGGTGTTGGCAGGCTGATAACAGTGTCATATAAATACTGACTTGAGTTCAGAGAGTATTAAGTGAACATCTGTTTGTCACAGAATGTTCTTGTAGCCCTTCCTTAACTGATTTCATAGCCCTGTCCTTGACCATGATACTGCTGTGGGTCTTGCATTCATTTTGCTGATTTTTTTAACTTACCCACACGTGGAAAGAACTTGGAAGGAAGATGCATTTTCTTGTCTCTTTCCAGCTGTGAATAAAACCTGGTTTAAATCAAAACAGCCTCCTCCTCCCTCCTCCAGTGGGGTTGGGAGAGAGCTGCTGCCTAATTGAAGTTCACAGGGCCCTTTGTCTCCCTAACAAAGCTCTTGGCTGTGTAGGTGGGCACTTCCCTGCATGTTTGTCAGGCAACAGGCAGGGAGGCAGAGCTTTGTTATTAGAAATAAATAGCACAGGTTTCAGCTTTTATATACATATATATCTATTTTGGCTTGTTCCCTTAAGTGTCTGAAGAACCCACTCATGGCTTACAGTAAATAGGAGCTGCCAGTTCTACTCCAGAGCTGTGGTGTGAGTGGCTCCATCCTGCAGAAGCAGCATTTAGCCACATTAGCTCCAGAGAACCTTTCTGGTTCAGCCCACTCCTCCTACCTGGTACTTGGAACCTTTTGTGTCTGTGTGAAACAGGGCTCCTGGGTCCCAGTGCTGAATATGGAATAACAACTTCATATTTCTGCAGAGTAGCAGGAGATCAATCCCATCTGTTCCCAGGAGCTCTGAACCATACCAGTCCTTTTGATGATGTTTTTTTATTAAGTGCTCCTCTTCTGTCTAAACAGGTGGTTGAGATGGGTGAAAAGTGTCTGCATGCTGTTCTTGCTTCCCCCTGTGAAATTGTAGCACACAATTTTTCTCATGTGCTGGAGGAAAAAAAAAATGTTTTCAGCTCTGTTATACCATGAATTAATTTTCTTTCCCACAGTTGGTTTATCTGTTAGTGGTTGCATCATGTGCTGTTGACAAAATGGTTAGCTTCTGGTGTTAAACTTGCTGACTTGAATTTTTGGAAGCTGTACAGCTTGTTTTTCTTTCCTACATGGATTGCAAAACTGTGAAACAAGCACCATGACAATGCCTATACATCAGCTGGTAGCTGCAAGGGTAAAATCCTGTGGAAACTCCCAAATTTACCCTAAATTACTGAACCAGAGGTTCTGTCCAGTCACCAGTGTCATGTTAGGGAAGAAGGTGGAAGTTAAAAAAATGAGTACAAGAGGATACATCAGAATTCTGCCAGCAGAGTGTCAAAAAGATGTATTTTGCCTGCCCTAAAGGAAATAACTGCTTCTCTACTTGGAAGGTTTTAGTCATCAGCAGTGTTGGTGTTGTCACTGCTTATAAAATACCCTTGAGAACCAGCCTTTTGCTGTTGCAGTTTTGCTGTTCACATTATATAATAGATACTTTTGAAAAAGCACCCCAGGACATCATTTTGCAGTTTCCCTGCTCTTCCCAAGTTCTTCCCACTCCAGAAGCCTCAAATCAGTTGTTTTATATTTCAAGTAGAATGGTTTGTGCAGCAAAGATGCTGCTTCTCTCCCAGATAAAACCGTGTAACTTCTAAATTAAGAAAGTGATGTAGGTTTGGTTTTGGTTTTGTGTTTGTTTTGTTGGGGATTTTTTAAATGAGGAAAATGGCCTCAGGCAGGCCTTCCTTGTTGTTCAGAACACATTTTCAGTGGAGCAGGATGGCTTCACCCAGATTCAGGTTAGAACAGAGGCAGCACAGCAGGGATATTGGAGATATTAGCTATGCATCACTATCTTTGTTTTTTAACAAACAGAACAGCAGCTAATAGCTTGTGTTTGTAATGTCTGAGCTGCTGGAGTGATATTCTGCCTGAGCAGGCTTAATGTCAATGTTTTTACCATTAGTATTGCAGGAGAGAATGTTTGGAGCTGGTGTATTTTCCTTCATCTCTCGGTTTGTTTGCTAAGAGTAGTTCGCTCAAACCCTTACATTTGAACTCTGGACAGTGTGGAAGGGAGAAGTGTGGAAAACTTTATAAAACAGCAAACACTGGTACAAAAATAACCTTGAGTGCAGTTAGAAGATAATTATGTTGCTTAACTTGCTGTAAATTAAGACATCTGCTAAATTTTAAAGGCTCATAGTGAAATGAAATGTGAATTTTTTGCCCATACATTTTTAACTTACAAGGATTTTTTTTTTCTATTCCTAATAGAAATACACCGTGTCAAGAATAACCTACTGCTGTCAAGGTGGTTATGTTGCCATTCTGTGTGACAGGTAAGAATAGATGGAATAATGCCTAAAATCATCACAGCTACTGCAAAGGCACGAGGAGCATTCCCTGCTGGCTGTCCTGGCTTTCCCTGGACCTGGAGTTCTTGGTTCTGTGGATCTCCAGATGTCCAGGAATGCCTGTGGCCTCCCAGGGAGCCTTTGTGTCCTGGACTTGCTCTGATTGCAGTGGGGAATGCAAGGGTTACCTGGCTCAGTTAATTTTTGTGATTCAAACATGATTCAAACAAATGATTCAGAGTTTGTGATGCCTTTCCCTCAGTGGAGGAAACACGAGGATGGGATGTACAAGAGCTGGGGGATGTTTTATTTTGGCTGGTGCTCAGCTGTATATTTACCTTCAAGTGCAGCCCTGTAGGCCAGTGTGTCACAGTGCAACACTCCTCATAAAAGTCCTTAGTAATCCTTATGAAATTCCATTTACTACCCTTTCTTTTAAAGAGGAGGCAGCACTGGCTGCTTTTTCTCTCACATAACACTTGAAAAGCTGTTTAACACTTTGGGTATTTACAGCTTCTGACTCAGATCATGTAAGCAAACAGCATTTGAAGTGCTCATTCTAGCCACTTGGCTTTGGCTCTGTTTGGAATTAGAGTGGGTGTCTGTAGCTTGCTGTACAAGTGATGGCTGTAGGTGGATTTGGTAATAATGGTAATTAAGTTTTTCCTCTCAAAAGTATTCCCACAGTCTACATCTTTCAGCTCGATGCCACTGCCCAGCAGCTGCTTTACAAACAGCAAATCTCTCTGAAACACAAAGGCTGGGACATTGCATTTGAGGAAATGGGAGACCTGTGGATTTTGCAGGAAGACAAGGAAGCTCCTCTTCTTTCCTACAGAGCATGTGATGGACAGTGGAAGGTACTTTCTTAATGCTGAAAATCCTGAGTGTTTAGTGGTGTCTTGAGGCCACAACAGAAGTGGAGTTTGGTGTTCCATGAAAGCTCAAAAGGCACCTTTGTCTCTGTCTTGGGATGGAGTAAAAGCCATAGATACACATCTCATTCTTCTTCTCACCTGTGTGTGGTGCAAAGGTGTCAAGGGCTTGTTGTGAGCACCAGTGTGTCTGGTCTCAGCTAAAGCTGCACAGCAGGATCAGAGTGCTTGTCAGCACTCACTGCTTCAAACCATTGCCTGAGCTTTCTGTGGGCTACACTTGATGATTAAAAAAAAAAAACAAAAAACACACAAACCAACAAAATACCTTTGGATTTGCTTAGGAATTCTTCCCACACAGCTTTCCTTGTGCCTGCCTCTGAGGGATCCTTTGCAGGACAAGGCATCCTGGGAGCAGTAAGGGAATTACTTTTCTTTTCAGTGAGAACAGGGAATGAGATTTGGGGTATGTGCTATCAAGTTCTCTTTTATTGCCTATTAAAGAACTGGAAACTCATTTGTTATCCTTGTAAGTCCCCAGTTAATTATGGTCTGGTTGTGAAGAGGTTTTAATGAAACTTCTGAGTGTGTTCTTTGACCCTAATGTGTTCCCTGGGATATTTCTTTTCCTCACAGATTAGTAAGTGGGAATCAATTTCTTTGTTCAAATGGCAAAGCTTCCCTAGCAGAACTTGAGCTCTCAGGCCAGGTTTCAACAACAGTCCTAGAAAAAGGAGCCTGGAAGAGATCATGGAGGTTTTACACTTGCTCTGTTTCACTACACACTGCTGAGAGCTGTTGCATTTTCAGCATGCTGTGGAACACAAAATTGTCCATTAATCCCAAAATAACATGCAGCCTTCTTTCTTTTCCCAGGCTGTAACTGATGACAAGGGATTACAGAAGATGTCAAAATACATTCAAGACAACTGGACAGTGTTTGAAGGTGAGAAATTTGGCCTAAAGGTTTAGGGAATGCAGTTTTTACAGCTGAAGCATAAGATTTAGGACAAGATTGGAGTTCAGGCCAGTTCAGCTGGCTCTTGAAGTCACTCAGTCTTTTCTCAGTTTCATCACTCTGTCTGGTGTGGAAGTCAGTGCAGATAATGAAGTGTGTTGAGGGCTCTGTTATCACAGAACCATGGAGGTATTTAGAGGTGAATTGCAGCCTTACAACTTTTCCATAGACATCTTCTCACAGGGATGCATCCAGACAGCCTCTGGCAGAGCTGCTGTCTTACTGCTGTGGTAGCAAACCCTGGTGGTTGTTGTCTTGTCTCCTGCCTGGGTGTGAGACTTTATCACAGGTACATGGAGACAGTCAGGAATGGAACAGCTCTGCTGTAAAGATGGGCTGTTGGGTCCACCTTGGCAGGGCAGAAGTCTGATGTGACTGGAAGGTGTGACCCTGGATGGGACAGGACATGACATTGCTTAGTGTCTGGCTGACTCATTTTGGTTTTGCTTCCTGCCCTACTCTGTCAGAAAAATAATGCCTGGTTTCCTCATTCAGAAGCACTCTGTGTTTCCAGGATTTTTTCTATTATAAAAAACACCCAGCTGAAACTTTAGCAGTGGCTGTGGCATATGCTGAAATCTCAATTATGTATTGAAACTTAATTCACAGAAATTTCTATCCTGCACTTTGTTGGGAGACTGGAATCTCCCTTAAAAAACTTGGTACAGTTCCCACCAGTCTTATGGTCTGTTCATGGTGGCCATCTATAAAGATGGAAGAGCTGTAGAAATGTTCAGTCTGGTGTAAAGTCTCCTTAATATCTGGTGCTGGATGGTTTAGCATGTAGCTGTCATTAAGTTGGTCATTAAATTGTAATTAAGGTTGTGCAGTCTTTGTAAGTCAGGTGCTCCTTTGGAAGGGAGATGTTTGCATGGAGATATTGCAGACTTGATAGTTACAGCCAGGCAGATAATTAGGAGGATGAGGTCTGAGTGGAAATGAGCACAGAGAAGTAGAGAGAGCAGGCAGGGGGAGAGATTCTGGGCATAATTAACATGTGGAAACTCAGTCACCAGCTCCTCTGCAGCTGGGAGGGGAGCACGGCTCACATGACAGGGTTCATTATTGTTAATTAGTGAGGGGAGGCTCACTTGATGAGCACTTATTCCAGTGCATAATTAGTGCTTTAAAGGGAGTTACATCTTCTGAAACAAGTGATCGTTACATTGTTTGTATTCAGTCCCAGTCCCTGCATATTGTCCTTTTATAAACTTTTCTCACCTGTCTGAGGTGTCTGTAGGATTTAGGATGGTCAATCTGGAAGTATCACAGGATCCTAGGATGGTTTGGGTTGAAAGGAACCTTAAAGACAGCCCAATTCAACTCCCTGCTGTGGGCAGGGACACCTTCCACTAGTCCAGGCTGGTCAGAGCCTCATCCAGCCTGGCCTTCAACACTGCCAGGGATGGGGCATCCACAGCTTCTCTGGGCAGCCTGTTCAAAGTGCCTCACCACCCTCACAGGGGAGAATTTCTTCCTAATGTTGACTCTAAACCCATTCTCAGTTTGAAGCCATTCCCCCTTGTACACAATAAACACTTTGGCATTGTGCTGTAACTGATCCCAGGAAAGGATTTAGTGCAGACTGATCAAGTGGAGGGCAGCATGGCTGTTCAAACTGGCAGCATGCAATTTCTCCCAGGGCCAAAGGCCAGTAAAGCCTGTATGAGTGCAACACCCCAAAAGTGAAAGCTTGAGCTTTGCTGAGTGCCACAAAGGGTAACTTGCTTTGTTTGTCTGCCAAGAAACAGGGGATGCTGTATGTGGGTTTCTGTGGAGCAGCACACTTAGCTTCAGGACCAGACCTTAGCAGGTACTGGATTTCTCTTTATTTGTTCTTTAAAGATTTTGGTAAGTGGGAAAAGATGAGAACTGGAGATAACTGGCTTTGTCAAGTGCCATTCCAACATTTTTTTATAAATATGGACCAAGCCAGCTGGTCTCATTCTGTGTTCTCTACAGAAACAATCTGATGAGGGATTTTTGGATAGCAGTTAGTTCCCTGCTAAACTCATCTAAACCTCCAGTCTTGGGGATGCTGTGAGGAATAATACCCTGAATTCACAGAAGGTGTAACATTGGAACAAATGCTTGGGAATCTGTGTGCTATAGAACACGACTATTTGAAGTCTGCTCCTTTGTCCTTCTTTGAAGTTAATACTCCAGGAGAAAATCCAGCTAAGCACAGTTGGGTGGCAACTCCCTTTGTAGTGCTTGGGTCTCAGGGAACAACTTCAGTAGATGAAAAACAGAAGCCCTGAAGTTTGCAAGTGTGTGAGGAGAGCTGTGGCCTCTCTTTGCTTCACTGTGAGCTGCTTGACTCTGTATGAATTTTTTAGCCTAAAAGTGGAGGCTGTGTCTGGCTGGTGAATGCTGAACAGGTGCTTGCCAACACAAATCAGGCTTACACAGTGTAAATGTTGATATTAAATCACAGAGTGGTTTGGGTTGGAAGGGACATTAAAGATGATCTCATTCCATTCCCCTGCCATGGGCAGGGATACCTTCCACTTTCCCAGGTTGCTCCAAGCTCTGTCCAGCCTGGCCTTGGACACTTCCCTGGATCCAGTGGCAGCCACAGCTGCTCTGGGCACCCTGTGCCAGGGCCTGCCCACCCTCACAGTCAAGAATTTCTTCCCAATATTTAATCTAAATCTGCCCAACTTCAGTTTAAGGCCATTCCTCCTTGTCCTGTCACTACATGCCTTTGTGAAAATCCTTCTCCAGCTCTCCTGAAGCCCCTTGAGGTGTTGGAAGGCTGGTACAGTGGATAGGACCACAGTAAATGAATTGGAATGCCACTATCTAAAATTACAGTCCAGGAAGTCACCGATGAGACTGCTGAGGGAATTAACATCTGTGTTCTTGCTTTGGCCAACTCCAGGTTTTGTTGGTGCAGGGAGCTGCTACAGCCACCTGTACAAGGCCTCCTTGGACAACATGGATGAGTACCTGCAGAGGAAGGAGGAAAGGTTACAGCAGAAGAAGAAAAAGCAGGGTCTGCAGCATGGTTCCAGTGGACAGGCAAAAAAAAAGATGAAGACTGAAGAGCCATCACTATGACTGCTGTGAGCTTGTGACCTTTGCCTTAGGAAAGGAAGTGGTCCGACTGTGGACTGTTTTTATATGAAAAGTGAATTATGCAAAAGGACTGGTTTAAAATTTTATTCAGGTTTTCAGGCAGGCTGATATGACAATATCCTGTTTGCAGCAAGTAATGCATTTACAACATAGCTAAACTTTCCAGCAGAATGCAGTGTTAGTGGCTCAGTCCTGTGAATCTCTGAGACATGTTTTAGGAATATTGGAGATGGTCTTTTCCTTGAAACAGGATGTTCTTTTTGCCTACTGTGTTCAGGCTTTCTTTTTCAGGTGGAAACATGCTGATTAAAGTGGATGCAACTTTGTTTTTATTACTTTTGGTTTGGGTTGTTTTGGGGTTTTTTTAAAAACTTTTTTTAAAAAGTCTGTTAGTTAATGTAACTAACTTAGTGTACCTGAGTATGGGAAAAGGAGTATAGAAAAAATTCTTGCTGGGTATGAGAGGTTTTAGCTGAGACTTTGCCTTCTCTGTTTTTATCCTTTACCTTTGGTTCATATGGTTGGGATTTTGCAGAGCTTCTAATCCATTACTTCCTGCTTGTGGAATATCTTGTAGGAAGAAGTGCAAAAGTTAATTTTGTATGCTGCAAAGTAAAATGTGTCAGTCAACATTGTGTTATTGGAAGCTCCTTCCATTGCAATATGATCCTGCTGGTGTCTGTGAAAATCATTCCAGAGGCCTGGGAGCAAAATTTGGAGTGCATCCTGCTTTTTTCATCGAGAACTTTTCCATTTTAATTATCCAAGAGCTACATCTTCTTGAGAAGTTATCAGTGAGAGCCTTATGGGGCCACTTGTTGCTTCATCAGGGGTGCAGAAGATGTGTTCATCTGCCAAATGGTATCATGTTCATGTGGAATATAATGTCCTTCACAAAGCCAGGTGTGGAAATCTGTACAGTCCATTAAAAGTACTCAGAATTAACCTGTGCACTGTGAGTGGTTCTCTCTGGAGTGTCTGGACATGCAGAATTTTTGCATTCAAATGCAGATGTTGGTTTGCTGACAGCTTCTCCCTTTCTCCCATGGAAGATTCTGAATGTCAATAATAGACCTCAGCAACAGAGAGGCAGATTTCTTGGTAGTTCACCTAAATGCCATGCTGGGATGAAAAACCTGTAATTTCAGTCTTCTGAAGGAAGGTGTGGGGTGAAAATCTTTTGAGCTGTACCTGGAACAGTGCAGTGGTACAGCACTGGGATGAGGATTTTCTTGGGTCTCAGGAAAGGGTGAGGAGCTGCCATCTGAAGTGCTTTGATATTGGGCAGCAGTGGTGGCTTGGCTTTTAAAACTTGGTGGTTCTTGTGTTCATGTAATTGAGGAGAGGCTCTAGGGAAAGCAGTTGGGGAAGCACTTAAGGCAGCTCAGCCTCAGAGTGTAGCTTTTATTTAGGAGTAGAGTTTGCTGGTGTGAGATTCTGTAAAATACCACTAGGAACAGGCTTGTATTCACACTGCCTGTGAACCAGACTGGACAGGAGGAAAAGGTTCTGACTGGATCTTTTGCTAGCTGTGAGAAAGAAGTGATGCCATGATGAAGCTTGCAGACACCATGCAAATTCCAGCATTTCTTAAATTGGAATCTGCAGCAGGAGCATGAATTGGGTCACTTCCAACCCATTTTCTCACTGCAGGAAAACCTGAGGAGGACACAGTTCCTTCAGTGGCTGGTTGCAGATCCTGTATGTCAATATTGTTAAACTTCTAAAGGATCAGAGGCTGCCATGGCAATTCCTATTCCTGAGGGATATTTTTCCTCAGCACAGGATAGACCTTGACAGTGATCTCCACTGGCTGCAGGCACTCCTGTGATCCTCACCCTGCTGCTCTTCTGGAAGAAACCCAAATTTTCTTCCAACACTTGAACTTATGACAGATTGCAGTGTGTGGGAGTGACATGAGATGTGATATCTGGCAGATGGCTCTAGCCTTTTTGTTCTTCCTGCAAGTTCTCCTTTCCTATTCCATTTCATGTTCCCTTTTCTGCACACAGCAGCTCCTGAGCTTCAGTTGTGAGACCACGTGTGCCTGGGCATTGCTTTGAAGGGCTCTGTGCAAAGTCATCAGAGAAAGGAAGCTTTGCTGGATGGTCTAAATCCTTCTAGATGTTTTCCAATCTTCCTTGTCTAGCTGGAAAACTCAAATCATTAAAAGGGAGTGGATACCACTGCTGAGGAGAGGAAGACAACACTCCTTTCCCTGGTATTTGAACTATTTATTTCTAGTGGTTAAACCTGAAGTCACTTGCTGGTGTTTATTTTCTGAACTTGAACCAAGGCCTGTCTGTGTGCCTGGCAAAAGGGAGTGGGTCAATGAGGGTGTAGTTTTATAGCAGGACTGGAAACCCTCAAACCATTCCAAGAATATTTGTAGGCCACATAAGTTCACCCCACGCTGCACTGGAGGTTTTTGTGGTGATTGTGCAACTCCTCTGCCTCTCTCCAGAGCACTGCCAATCCAAGGAGATTTTAAAAATGCAGGCAGAGGAAATGGTGTTTCTTTTCCTCAGTATTTCAAACCAAAATATAACCTTCCCACTCCTGTTGCTGGGATTTCACCAAGCCCCCCCTCAACAGCACAGTTGAGCAGAGTGACCTTTTATCTGTCATAGCAGGAAGGAACCCTAATCAAATGCAGCCCAGAACTGTGCTTTGGAACAGTCCTTACATTTTTAAGAAAACTTTGAAAACAAGCTTGTTCTATAAACAAAAATGACTGTAAACAAAGCTGTTCCTTTCTTTAAAAAGAAAAACCCCAATACAATGCAGTTGTTTTATCTCCAGGCTAATAAAAAGTTGCTGCCAATTTCAGTGCACTCCAAAATCTGCCTCAGCTTTCTTTGCTGAACTATTTTGTGTGGAGTGCTCTGATCTGAGGAGGAAACACCCTGGGGGTTTAACTCCTACTGCTTGTCCCTGCTGCCATCAGTCCTGGGTGCTGTGAAGGCAGACCAGGGTGACTTGGGAGTGTGGTGAGGGAAAGCACAATGTGATTTGTCAACAGCTGTGGATGCAGAGGCTGGAAAGAGAATTAAATGTTGATTTCAAATGTATTTGCACAGGTTATCCCCCACTCCTGCACACAATACTTCTTTCAATATTCTATTTCCCCCTCTCCTTTTCTATTAATGGGGATCATGGATGTGTTTGCACAGGAAGATGTGCCCATGGGCATGAGCTGAACATCCAGAGAAATGGCTGCCCCTCATTTCCTGACCAGCACTTACAGCCCTGACTGAACAGCTTCTCAAAAACTTATTGGAGTCAGTGCATTGCAAATGGGAGCTGGGTGCTGTTGGTTGCTTCATTCAACATTGAACTCAAACAACTCTTTATAGCTGGGTGGAGGCAGTAACTCCAGAGAATCAGCATGAAGCAAATACAGGTAGAAGCAAACTGAACTCAGCCAAGGAGCCTCCCCTGCTTCTGTCAACAGCCAGGCTCCAGCTCTCCATGGAAAGCTTTGTGCAGTTACTCACCTGTGTCAGATTTATCACATCTACACCTGCAGGCAGGATGTAGTATTTCTGCATGTTGCCATAGGGATAATCAGAATTTAATAGTCTTATCTGGCATAGAAATTCTGATTTTGGACTGCCAAACCTACTCATATATATATATATATATATGTTTGTTTATTTATTATACACATGTGAGTGTGTATATATATAGTGCATATATATATTTATTTACTATACACATGTGTATATATATAAAATTATATGTGTATATAAAAATATATATGTATATATATAAAAAGATATATAATACATACATATATGTACATAATAAACATATATAATACGTATATATATATGTGCATGTATATATACATACAGATAGAAATATATACAGTATATAAAAATAAATATGTATAAAATATATATGGATAAATATCCATATATATAGAGAGATAAATATGCATATCTATATGGATATATGGGTAAAACCATATGGATACATATGGATAGATGTATTTTTAATTTTTATATGTGTGTGTGTATGTGTATATATATGTGTGTATATGTATATATATGTATGTATATGTATATATATGTAAGAAACCCCCACCAAACAAAAAACCCCAACCATTCATGGACCCAAACTTCTTTCTAACACAAAATAGGGAGATCCTCACCATGTGTTGTATCTTTCTGTTCTATCACCCTTTGGCTTCATTTGTACATGGGAAAGGAATTATACTGCATGTAGCCCTCACTTCCTCACCCTCTGTGGGAGAAGGAAAACCTCAGTCCTGTGAAATGTCCAGGGAGCAGCACAAGTTGGCACTTCTGAGCTTTCCATGCCTTGTGTTAAAGAAAACACAGTATAAACAAGTAGCTGTGCTGTTAATCCTTTCTGAAGTGACTGCAGGAGGGAGGCAGTTATGAAACACAATATTCAACGTGAAAACACAATTAAAGCATCCATTTTTGGCACTCCATCTGTGCAGGTTTTCAGGCTTGCAGCTTGATTCGCTGCCTTTACAGCTGTGCTGCAGCCCACCAGCGTTTTGTGCTTTTAAATAAGAGCTGTGGTACTGTATTTTCTCATCAGCATCTTGTCAAGATGGCAGCATCCCATATAAATTCTGGTTAGTTTTTTGTAGTGCTGGATGTCGTGGATGTCTTCAGTGACACTTCCCCTTTATCACTGCAATATTTCACACAGCAGTGCTTCCTTTGCTTTCTAATATTTCAAAGCTCAAGAAGGGCAGAATGTCACACACCAGCTATATCAAATTAAAAGCAATATTACTCTGATTTTTTCCCCTGTTTCCTGGCCTGTGGAAGAATTCATATTATTATCTTACATGCATTTAGTTTTACCTGAAGTAGTAACTCATCATTGCCTGTAAAGCCAGCAGTATTCAGCAAACAAACCAGCAGTTTGAAAGTGAAAGCTTCTTATCTTCAAGGAAATAATGATTGTAGTATTTAGTCTCCGTCTCTAAGATTTGCATGTACTGCATTTCTGGAATACTTTACTGGGAAATTCTGTTTTGTAAACAAGGCAGAACTGTTCTGTGTCATGCAACTTCTACTGAGAGCAATATAAATCAACTGGTACTTCTCAGCTTCCCTGGAATCGATGAGAGCTTCTTTAGGGAGAAGAGCAGCTTTTACCTGCTTGTTTTTGGTCATTACGTCATAAAATTGAATTTTAAGCCTTTTCCCTCTGTTGCCACGACCTTCATTAAAAGCCAAAAAATATCTCCAAAACCCCAAAGTGATTAAAAAAAAAAAAAGAACCATGGCAAAAAAAGATCCCGGTGATCCCTCTGCTCAGTGTAAAGCCACCTAATTAAGATTTAGAATATTTGGTCAGAATTAGTCATATCAAATGAAGCTCTGTCCCTTCTCTCCTCTCCATGGTGCAGCCAGGAGAAAGTTTCAGCCACTCCTTGTTTTGTTTCAGCACAGGTACAATCTACAATAAATTTTTTAAAAAATAAAATGAGGGAAATCCTCCTGTTTCACCTTTGCAGCTGCAGAGACCCCTGAACACTCAGAGCACTCAGGTGTGGCAGCTCTGTTTGGATGTGTCAGGCACAGAAAAGCTGCTGCAGCATTTTCCTTTCCCATAAATAAGCAGTGGGTATATTCAGGAAGGCACTGGAAACAAGTTGATAAAATCAAAAAGCAAGAGGTTCTTTTCACCCTGTCAGCTTTTTTGTTGTGCTTGCTGGGGAACCCAGCAGTGTTGTGGAGGTAGCAGAAGGGAAATAAATCCATGTGTGAATTAATCACAGCTGCTGGGGTTCTTAGGAGGTTCCCAGGACATTTCTTGCCCTGTGGCTTTTCTGGCACCGCAGAGGCAATGCCCTGTCCCAGTCCTTGCCTGCCCTGTGCCACCCTGCCCTGACATCTGGATTGTCCCACAGAGGCTGAGGGATGCTGTCTGTGGCTGGGGTTTGTGCTGCACCCCTTTTTGGGGAGGCAAGGCACGGCAAGAGCTGCTCTCTTCACTGGCAGGGCTGGAGAGGAGGCTGCAGAGCCTGCTGAGGGATGTGTGACCATGAGAAGCCTTCACCCAGCTCCTCCCTCTGCTTTGATGTGTCCTCTCTGCCCAGCTCCCCTCACTGCATCCCACCCTGCTGGGGTACCTGTTACCCATTCCTCCACTCAGGCTGGGCCCTCCCAGGGGCTCCCCTGTCAGGGAGACCCTCCTGGAGTGGTTTTGTGTCAGGAAAGAGAGACACACTGGATTTTTTCGGTCTTCAGGTTCTTGTTTCCTTTTATCTAAAATTTTGCAGTCTGTCCACACCAGGCTCAGTGCACTGGAAAAGCACCACAAAAATGGCCAACAATCTCTTGTTACAAGGTCTTTTAAGACTAAACTATCCAGTTAAGAACTGACACCTAGATTATTTCCCCTTTTAACTTATCCCCAAATGCCCCAATGTGGATTTTTCCACCCAATTACAAAATGCCACCCAAACCCATGAAGAAGAAGGAAGAAGCATGAAGAGGAAACCCAGGATGACATCCTGTGCCCTCCACCTTGCTTCCATCCACAACATACTAAAAATCCCAAAACCTAAATTTCCCACACTCATCCCTCATCACTCCCTGAGAGATGCCACCTCTTTTTTCTGCAGGCATGGGCAGGTCCATGACCCCTGTGTGCATGGGGAGATGGAGGAAATCCCTCCCTGTGAGGGTGCTGAGGCACTGGAACACGTTGCCCAGACAAGTTTTGGATGCCTCAACCCTGGAAGTGTTCAAGGCCAGGCTGGACAGGGCTTGGAGCAATCTGGGATAATGGGAGGTGTCCCTGTCCATGGCAGGGATTTGGGAAGAGATGATCTTTAAGGTCCCTTCCAACCCAAACGAATTTGGATTCTTTTTTAAATACAGATCACATCAAAGTGGCAAAAGATGAAGAAAGGGTCAGGAAATGGCACTGCCTGGTAAGCAAAGAGCTCTGCAAGAGTGGCTGCCTTTATTCCTGACTGGGAGGTATCAGGGATGAGAAGGTGTTTCACCTTGGACACCCAGCCCTTTCTGCTGCCCTGGGGAGCAGGCTGGCAGTGAGAGATCTCCCTCCCCAGTGCCCTTGCTGATCAGCTTTCCTTGGAAACAGCAGCTCTGTGGGAGGGACAAACCCAGGGAGACAGGAGAGCTGGCAGGCTGGGGACACACGCTGGGGAAGTGGGGCTGTGTCCCCAGCTCACTGTGGCCATATCTTTACAGGACTTTCTAAAAGGGAATATAGTGATAGGGTGATAGATAATGGGTTTAAAGGGAAACAGGGAGGGGTTAGATTAGGTTTTAGGAAGAAATTCTTTCCTGTGAGGCACTGTGAGGTGGTGAGGCCCTGGCACAGGGTGCCCAGAGAAGCTGTGCTTGCCCCATCCCTGGAAGTGTTCAAAACCAGGTTGGATGGGGCTCTGGGCAACCTGAAGGTGTCCCTGTCCACGGCAGGGATTTTAAAAATGAGTTTTAAGATCCTTTCCAACTCAAACTGTGATTCTGTGGTGTTTTCAGGCCCCTGGGCAGGAGGCAGGGGGACAGGCGGTGTCGCTGGGAGCTGATCCCACCCTGGCCAGCTCCATGGGGGACATTTGCAGAAGCAGATGCCAGGGAAGCCAAGCTGCCCTCAGGCTTTGCTCCAGAGCTGGGGGAACACCCAGCTTGCAGCACTCAGCTGCCAGACCCTTCCCAGCCACTGCCCACACCGCTCCATGTGGGCTCCATCAGACAGAGAGAGCTCCTGTCCACCTGCAGCACATCACACACACCCAGCACATCACACACACCCAGCACATCACACACACCCAACCCCCTCTGCTCTGCCTCAGTCAGGCCTTCCAAACCTCCAAACAAAGGGAATTTAGCCCTGGTGAGCACCAACTTCCCCAGTTTTTAGCCTTGCTCCTCTTGGGGCGGACAGGGCTGCACCACCCCTGTGGTGGCACGAAATTACCCAGCCCTTACTCACCTTTGGTGACATTCTGCCCTGCTCCCCTGGCAGCACTGGGCACTGATTTCCAGAGAAATCACGTGTGGTGAGTAAAGTACAGCCCAGGTAAAGGAAAAGCCTTTCCTGGGGTGGCAGAGGCTGCCTGGGCTCACCCCAGTGCTCTTTGCTTTGTGCCCGTGGGGTCAATGGGATCTTTGCTCTCAGCTGGGCTGAGCACGGTGTTCCCATCTCAGCTCATCCACTTACAATAAAATGACTAATTCGTGAGGAAATCATATCTAAATTATGCTGGTTTAAATTCATCGGAGGAGATGAATGCTCAGGGGAACACAGGGATCTAGGGCAGGAAGGGAAAGTCTTCCTGGAGCTGAGGTTTCAGCCAAGCTCCTCTGGGAAGTGAGCAGATCCCATCTGTAGAGTTTCCAAGAAGGATTCTGTCTGTCTGACTGTAGAGGAGCTGCATCAGTCCCTGCACACCCTGCCATGGGTAGGAGTTGTGCAATCAGCAAATCATTCCTGAGCTACAGCAGGAGAAACAAGCTGTGGCCATCACTGCCCCTGCCACAAGCCAAGCAAGAAACTTCAGCCAAAAAAAAAAACCCCAAAAAACAAAACAAAACAAAAAACCACAACCAAAACCAAAGCCCAAAAAAACAACAAAAAAACCCCAAAACCAAAGCCCCAAAAAACAACAAAAAAACCCCAAATACCAAACAAACAAAAAAACCCCAAAAACAAACAAAACCAAAAAAATCCCCCCCAAAAAACAAAAAAAAAAACCCAACAAACAAACAAAAACCCCCCAAAACCCCAAAGAACCCCAAAACAAACAAAAAAATAGCCCAAACAAAAAAAAAAAAATTCAAATGGCTTTGCACTGACAACTTCTTTCTTGTAATGTAATGTAATTAGTGTTTCACTGATTGGGTTCTGCATCATGCTGGTGACTTTCCTGACTTCTCTCTCAGATGAGCAGCACTGTGCTCACACAGAGGTTCAGAGCAGGACCTGCAGAAGGATTGAGGTGGGAGGAGGAGTTTGCTGTCCCTGCAGAACGTTCAGCACCATCACTTGCTGACCCTCCTAGGGCATGCAGTGCACCACTGGAATTCATTAATGTCCCTTTTGGGGTGATGTGGTCAGCTCCTTGAGGCAGGAGGAGCTGTGCTTCACTTCCCACCTGCAGCCTGCCCACGAGTTTGGGGCTGCTGTGGTATGAGGCCTTTGTCCAGAGAAAGTAACATGCAGGATTAGAAGTGGAAATAAAATTAATGGCATCTGCTCTAACTTCTCCTAGAAAAAGGAGACAGCCATTCCCATCTTATCCTGGCAGATATGTGTCTCCTGCTGGGATGTGGCTGTCCCTGGAGAAAGATGGATGAATTTTAAACTGAGAGGCTCCCAGTGACAGTTTTATGGACCCATGTGGGTGAGCACTGTGGAAGTGCTGTTAGAGCCAGACTGAAGAAGCAGTGTTTAGATTTGAGAGGTTTAGTCTCAGATTTGAGGTCAAAGTTGCAGCTTGAGCCAAACCCATTTGGGATGACTCACGTCAGAGACCCTCACTAGCATCTGTGATTATTGTAAAATTGCCAGCTGGTAAATCTCAGCTTGATGTGGAGGAAGAAAATACTGGAAAAACTTCATGGTAGACTCAGTGCTGAGAGGGTAAGCTCTGGCTCCCTTTCAGCTGTTGTGGTTTTAGGGGCTTTTTTTGTCTTTCTGGTGGCTCTGCCTGTGGGACCACTCAGGGCTGGGTGGCTGATGTACATTTCTTATGGATTCATATTCCTGGCAGAGGTGTTGGAAGTGATCAGTAGCTTTTGATAGTTGCAAAATTTACTGTCAGCACCATGTAATCACTGAGAAAAGTGGTTATTATCCTCTCCACCCCGCTAACTCCTTGAGGATAAAAAAAAAATCTCTAAAAATTTTGTGTAATTTTCTTCTTTGATCCTCCCTTGGCAATTCTTTGAACAGTGGTTGTGCAGCTGGGAGTGGGGAGACTGATGTGGGTGTCATGTGAAAGATTTTAGTGTTTTGTGAAGGGATAATGAAACAGCCCTCAAAAATGGGGAGTCCTTCAAAATGATTAGTCCCCTTCACCTGTGTAAAGACAGACATTAATATTCTTCTGGGACTCTGTGAACAGTATGTGCCAGCATGAAAAGAAATGTCAGGCTCTTATACATGTCCTTGTTATTATGCTGCTTTTCCTTACATGAGAATGCATTTAGATGGGTTAAAAAGAGGCTCTTAATGGACTGGAGTGGCTAATAATATAATGCTGGAAAATGAGATAGTGGAGGAGATGAAAGGTTTCAGCTTTGGGCAGCATGGGACATGGCTGGAGCTGATGAACCTGGATTTGGGCAGGAGGAGGTAAAGTCATGCCTGGTGTAAACACTGCAGCCATCACATGGCAGGAATTCACCTGTTGGGCCTCCTGCACCCATGAATCTCTAACTGGAATTTTGTCTGATGAGCCTGGTTGTCACCGTCATGTTTTCTGGAAAAATCCCCTTGCCCAGGATTTTCTCCTGGGAAGCTGAGAAGCCTCAGTTTCTCCTGGGTTTTGCTGCTTTGGAATGCAATATGGAGATTGTTTATCCAGCATGTGAATTGTTTTTACTTAATGATCAATCACAGCCAGCTGTATTGGACTCTGGAGAGGAGTCAGTCACGAGTTTTCATTATCATTCTTGTTAAGCCTTCTGATGTATCCTTTCTCTATAGTTTAGTATAGTTTTAGTATAGCATGATATGATACGATATGATATATAATTATAATATAATATAATATAATATAATATAATATAATATAATTAATATAATATAATTAATATAATATAATATAATATAATATAATATAATATAATATAATATAATATAATATAATATAATATAATATAATATAATATATATATCGACCTTCTGAGAACATGGAGTCAGATTCATCTCTTTCCTCATCCTGGGGACCCTCACAAAGACCACACTGGTCTGCAAATTTGTGTGCAAATGGAACTGCCAAATTTTTGTTAAAGGCTGTGCTGCAACTTGAGAGCGCCCTTCCTGAGCCTAAAACAGAATCCCAGAATGGTTTGGGTTGGAGGAGACCTTCAAGATCATCTTGTTCCACTGTGCCAGGCTGCTCCAGCCCCAGTGTCCATCCTGGCCTTGGGCACTGCCAGGGATCCAGGGGCTCCACAGCTGCTCTGGGCACCCTGTGCCAGGGATGAATTTCTGCCTAATATTCAATCTAACCCTACTCTCTTCTGGTTTTTCCCCTTGTCCTGTCACTCTTTAAAGGGACTGGCCTTGCTGGGGGTGCAGATTGGAGCATGAGCTCCCTGTCCTGCAGATCAAAATTCTCCTGCTGTGTCCCGAGAGGAATGACAAAAGGATTTGGCTGCAGATCTCCTTTAGTGCCTGCAGTGATTCCTCCTCCTCCTGTGGGGGGGGGGGGGGGGGGGGGAAGGAAGGAAGGAAGGAAGGAAGGAAGGAAGGAAGGAAGGAAGGAAGGAAGGAAGGAAGGAAGGAAGGAAGGAAGGAAGGGGGAGCCCCACAGCACAGAGCATCCGTGGCCGTGTCCCAGGGCAGCCAAGGCAGCATGTGCCACACACCCAGAGCTGGTCCAGGCACTTCCATCTGCCCTGCTGTGTTTACACAAGCTCATTTTCCAGGCAGCTCTTGGAGGCACCAGCCTGCAGCTTCAGGATGACTGCCCTGGGCGAATGCACATCCAGAGAGCACATTTTGATATGACTCAGGGAGGTGAAATGAACTTTTTGCTGAGCTCTGAAAAAGACAGGTCTCAAAAAACAAAATTTAAAAACCTCAGGCAAACCCCATCTGGCAAACAGGCTTTGATTTTGACCCCACGGTATGGAGTAATAAATCCATCCATGAAGCAAAGCACAGGACTCAGTTCTTTTCTGAAAGAATGTCAATGTGAATAAAGGTTGTTATTCACTTTTACAGTCTGCAAACACCATTCTCACTCTGCAAACTCCGAGTTCCTCCTGCAAGTCACGCCATGGAACCCCTCTCCATGTACAATGTGTCTTTCAGAGTGATTATTGTCTCCCCTGTTAAATGTTAACGACTGGGATGAGAAAAGACCTTTGTCCTGGAGATAAATTCAGAGGTGTCACAAGGTTGTTGCACTGGAAATAATGGACTTAATCTCAGCATTGGAAGTAGTAAACTCTGAGTTAACACAGTTCATGTTTGAAAGAAAGAGCTGTACCATACTAATTGGTGCAAGCTTTTAATACTAATCAGCTTGTAACCTTTTCAATTTAATTTTAGGTATTTTCATGCAAAGTATGCCTGGATCTGTAGAACACCTACATGAAGCCATGTGAATGTCTGTAATTCAGTGCAGTTCAAAGCTGTGGGAGCTGCTGAGTGCTCACAATTTTCTCCTCAGTAGAAACAGTTCAAGAAATACATAAATAAAAATGTAGGCTTAGAAATGCAATTTTTTTGGTGCCTTTTGCATGCAGCTGCCAGTGGATGAAGCTGGATGACCTGTCCTAGCTCAGTGTTTTATGAAGGTGCATGGGTGGAAAAGGCAGCCTGAAGCACAGGTCAAGGAGTAAATCACCATGCAGGGTGGAGAAATGACACAGCTGGGAGGATAAAATGAAAGGCTGTAAATAAAGGGGACATTCCTGTACTTTTTGTCCATTACAAGCCAGGATCTCCCTGGCTCTGGATGACACAGCCTTGGCTCAACAACCCTAAAATGGGTGATGTGTCCTCTGCAGGAAAAGGAGCTGGGAAGAGTCACTGCCCTGGAGATCTGCCCTTGGCAGCACACACAGCAGGCAAGAGAAAGAGGAGGAGGAGGATCAAAGTCTTGGGTGAGGGGGAGAAAAATGAAGAAGAAAAGGAATGAAGAGATGAAATTGTCCTTTATGACGCACACGCCACCCCAGGGAACTGTCAGGAGGACATGGGGACCTGTGACCCCATAACCTTTAGGAACATATTTCTTCAGCTCTCCCTATGACAAGAAATCACCTCCCTGCAGCCAGTCCTGGAGGCACCAGTGGGTCCAGCTGCCCTGGGCAGCACTGGGGAGTGGTGGGAGGGCAGCTGCCACTGGGGGAACACCAAATTCCCAGTGTGAGCAATAAAACTCTGCCTGAAATGATTTTTTTTTTTTTTTTGGAAGGGAAATAATAACTCAAACACATAAGCACAGCTCTGAATGCTCATTTCATTTTGCTGGGGCTTGCTCAGTAAAGAATATGAAATTTCCATCTTTCAAGTTCGTACTGGTTTTTGGGCTTTTGGTGTTTTTTTGCTAGGGAATTTCCTCATCAAAAGGGAAATCTTTCCACCTTCCTAGAGAGGTGGTTAGTGCCCCAAGCTTGTTGGTGCTTAAGGTGTGTTTTGCCTGAATAACAAGCTGTAATTTTGGCCAGCCCTGAAGGGGCAGCAGCAGTGATGAGGGACAAATTGGCTTCCAGGGCTTACCCAGGGCAGCTGCAAGCTGGGCAATCCAGAAGGCATGGCTTGGGCACACAAATTTGAGGAGGATTTATGTGGTTTTGTGTTGATTTTCTCACGCCATTTTCCAGCCTGGAGTGTGTCCCAGCTGTCCTGAGCCCAGAGCACCATCAGTGGGCTGAGAACAAGCTTTTTGGTTTTGTTGTTGTTTTTTTTTTTTTTTGTATAAAATGACAGAGCTGCTACAAGTCCCTGTCAGTTTGGAGCTTTAGGGCAGAGGATCTGCTGGGTCTGCCAGCCAGGCTGTAACTGTGCTTCCACACAGTTTGGAAAACAGATTTTTCCTCAGAGACTTTACAGCAAACGTTGGCTGTGACAACACCGGTTTGCACTTTCCAAACCCTCCTGGTTCTAAGTTTGTCTTGCAACAGAGCCAAGAGTGGTGTTACAAAATTGTCTACAGATAGCTGCTTTATGTGTGTGCTTGTGCCTGAGTACACCTGTGATTCCTGACTACCTGCCAAAATAGCCAGAAAGCTTTTTTTGTGTGTGTGAGTTTGACTTCTCACTAGCCAAGAGCCAGACTTGCTACACCACCATGTCTGACCTGTTGGTTACAGCTCCTTCCTTTATAAAAACATCCAAAAAGTGGGTTTGGCCAGAAGTTTTTATTTTCTGATAATGGGAGCTGTTGGTTTTTTTGCATCCAAAAAAACCACAAGGTGCTTTACAAATGTGGCTCTCCCTGTTTGAAAGGAGAGGGAAGCCCTGGCTGCTGACTTGCTCCAGAAGGGATTTGAAGCCAGTGACAGATTATTAAATTTATTATTATGATGTGTGTTCTGTGTACTGGTGTTCTGTGCCATCACAGCATTCACACACAGCCCTCCAATGCCCCATTTTTTCAGAGTCCAAACAACATCTCTGCCTAGGCACTGCCCTGGAGAGCTGAGAGAAAGGAGAAATCACCTGCTGCTCTCCCATCTTGCCTAGAAAAGGAGCATCCAAGCTCTTCCATTTTAAACACACTTCAGGAAGTTTTTGCTGCATTCTTCTGGTACTAAACAGTCCCCTTGACAAGGGTGCTGTGTGGAAGAGGGTGGTGCATACAGAAGGGGGCTCAGGAGGCCCCAGAACAACCTCTTGGACAGTGATTTCTTTGAGCTGGGAGTCAGAGCAGCAGCTGGATGGCCCTGCATGAGGCTCCCTTCCTAGAAACTCTTCCTGTGGGCTGGGGGTTGAGTGCTCCTCATCCCTGACAGGTTTTATCCTTTGTTTTATAGCCAAGGAGATGGGAAACAGGCAGAGAGGGGAGATTCTGTGTTAGTGGAGCAGGTGATTTGCCCACTCTGCTCTCTCACAGAAATTTTTACAGTATGACAGGAGAATAAAAGCAGAGTGTGGCTCTTAATCCCACAGACCAGGCATGAAGGTAAACTTGCTCTTCAGATGTTTTTAGAGAGAGGCTTGCAGCAAAATCCTGCTGTTCAAAATGGGAAAATTGGACAGTGCATGACAGTGCTTCTCCTGACAGGCTCAAACTCCCACATGGGGCAGATGCTGCTATTGCTGCTCAGAGGCAGCTCTGAGATGAACAATTTCCATGTGCAGATACTCCCGTGGCATTACATGGCTCCTGTATTAACAGACACTGAACTTCCCTTGTTAAATTTAAAAATTTAACATTTTTAAAAAGCTGTTTCCCTCCCAAGACGTGCAGACTCAGTTTGATATGATTATCAAACCACACTAAAACACAGAGTAATGGGCTGTGGGATCTCACATCTTTAAAAAAAAAAGAAGTAAAATCCCAGAGCTCATCATTAGCTTCCCAGGCTAAATGGTGTGGAATTGTTATAACCCATTTCATGTTCAGCTTTGATCACAGCAATGCAAGGCTGGGGTGCACCTGGCACTGTCATGAAGCTGAAAGCTGCAACAGGTCATAGAAAATTCTCTGTAAGACACCTCCTGTAAACAGAAACAACACTGAGACACAATACCCACTCTTAGTCATTGGAATCGGGGGAGAAAAGATTAAATCACACTCAGACATCTGTCTCCCTGCCTCAAAAAATTTCATTCTCATGCTAAGTCTGGTTTTAAAATGTCACCTTGAAAATGTGTGACATTTTAATGGGCTGATTGCCTGAGATTCTCAAATCCTTTAATTAGCATATGAATCACAATGTTAAATATTGTGGGAAAAGCATAAGAAACTAGAATTATGAGAGAATGCTGTGCATTTCCCTTGGTTAAACATATCTTGGGAGGACTGTCTCACAGAAATCTAATATTACAAAGACAAATGAGATTTAAAAAAATACTGGGTATTCCCATTTATACCATCAGCTGGTTGTTTTTTTTTTTTTTTAATTTTACAGCTGCCTGTGAAAGCAGCCTGGGTGTTGCCTGTTCTTTCAATAACCCTCACAGCACATTACAGCATCACCACAGTCACTACTGCAGCCCTCAGGGTGGGTTGCATTCCCTTTTTCCACGTTTCTGATGCAGCTCCAAAATATTCAGCAGGATTTCATCAACGTCTTTTGTTCATCTCTCTGCAGTAAACAGTTTTTTTTGGTTGTTCCTAAAAATGGTGGAGGCCAAAACAAGCCATCAATTCCCAAAAATCCTTCAGTCAGAGAAAGCCAAGGAGCCTGCAGTGTGCAAGAAGCTCCTTTGTGCCAGGCTGGTGGGAGCTAAGCACACAGATAAATTATTGCTGGATTTGGGTTTGTGGTCAGAGAAAAACCTTCCAGCTGAAACAAAACTTCCTATAAGGATCTAACTCTTGGGGAGTTTTAGTGGGAGGAGGGGGCAGTGAAGTTTGCCCAGCAGGTTTTCTCATCTCAGTGCAGAGCTGGCAAGGCCTGAGCCATTGTTCATGGCTCCTGCACAGCTCATCTGCTCTGGGAGCTGATTTGGGACGGAAATCCGCCCGAATGGAGATGGTAAATTCCATTTGCTTGTGCAAAAAGTGGTGAAGAATTCCACAGAGGAACAATCTGGGAATGTACTTTGGATTATAAGATTTAGGAAAGAAAAAGGGCACAAACCACACAATACAGATTTGACCTTCAAGCATCAGAAGTTTGAGGTTAATCAAAACTAGGGTGTAGTTCATCCATTCATGAAGATGTCTGTGTGAGTTGGAGCTGACCCTGGGCTTGGATCCTTCCATTTCCCTTGGGATCTGTTCAAATCCAGGGATCAGAGCCCTTTCCAGTTTGCAGCAGAAAGCCCAAAACCACACACAAAAGTTGTTTAAAGGAGGAGGCACCAGCAGACAGAACCAGCTGTGAGTCTGTCCTGGGTCTCTGGAAACTTCCAGGTAGGAACAGAGTAGAGGGATGGAAGTTTTGGGCTAATTTGGATCTCTCTGAGAGATTGGAGAGTAACTGAAATAACACAGTTTGTGTGCCAATGAAAGAGACCAAACACAGGAAATGGCACTGGGGGAGAAACGAGAGTTAAACTCAGGATTATTGTGCAGAAACAACAGGAGAACAACCTGAATTTCCAGAGCAGGAGGCAGAATTTGCTGTTCAGGGCTGGTTCCAGAGGCCTGCCAGAGAGGCTGAGCTGCCTCAAGTGTTTCCTGGGCCATGGTGGGGGGAAAGATTGTCCCTTTTCTGCTCATCCCCCTGACAAGCCAGCTGCAGCTTTGGGATTTACAGAGCTGGGGAGCCAAGGGGAACCTGAGCAATGTCCATGCCTGTGACTGCCACTGTGGGAGATGCCAGCACACCAAGGTGCATGGAATCCCTGCTCCCAGCAGCCACACCTGATGGGGTGTGAAACCCCCAGCAAGGACAACCTTTCCCTCCAACCTTTCCCAGAAACCAGGTGAGCAGCATGGCTGTGGCTTGATTCCCATGGGGGATTTATTCAGCCTTCCCTTTGGTGAGCTGGTGCACAGGAATCCATCCCAGCACTGTCTGTTCTCACTGCTCCAACCCCTGGGCAGAGCTTGGCTCCCAACCATCACTAAACCATCAATGGAATTGAAACTTTCCATGCTGTGCCACAGGAATAATTCTAAGGCTTCTCCTCCAAGGAAAACCATCTCTCTCCCCTCCTGTACAGCCCCTTCCCTTGCATTCATTCTTGGTCTTTAGGAACATGGACTGTTCTCATGTGAACACATGCACAAAATGAAACAATAACACCCATTTCTGTAGAAGAATATATTATTTAGCAGATTGGTTTAAAAGGTAAAAAAAAAAAATCTGTACATCTTTGAAGGTGTCTCTTGTTGGGGTTTTTTTTGCATTAACAAGGATAAAAATGAGTTTGCACCGTGGTTTTTTCAGCTTTGTGCTCCATTCTTTGCTCGTGCTGAAGGATCCCATGGTATCCAGCTGTACCAGGCCACAAAGCAACCCAGCAAACTCACTACAGTTTCTTCTGATTTCTTCTAGTGTAGGAAAAAAAAAAGAAAATTGAATCCACTATGCTGGGCTTCTGAATGTACTGTGAACACTATAAAATTCAGAGAATAATGAGGAGAAATGTGTCATTGGGGCCTACCAGGCAAACAAAAATGTATGCCTGGACCCTTGTCAGTGCACAAGCATCTGGTGAGCTATGCTGCAATTAGCATACTGCTGTACAGAGAGTGTCTTGACTAAAACAGCCCCTGGTGCCAGGGGACCATGTCCCAGAAAAGGCTCCTTAGCTAAACTCTGATTTGTCTCTACAGACTGCAGGCAGAAAGGCAGATCTGCTGAAGGGTGGAGCTGTGCACAGGGAGAATCCTGCCAGGAGGCTGTGGAGGGAATGCTGGAGCCTGGGCAATCCTGCCAGGAGGCTGTGGTGAGAGTTCAGGATCCTGGGCAATCCTGCCAGGAGGCTGTGGTGAGAGTTCAGGAGCCTGGGCAATCCTGCCAGGAGGCTGTGGTGAGAGTTCAGGATCCTGGGCAATCCTGCCAGGAGGCTGTGGTGAGAGTTCAGGATCCTGGGCAATCCTTCCAGGAGGCTGTGCAGGGAATTCAGGATCCTGGGCAATGCTGGCAGGAGGCTGTGCAGGGAATGCCAGAGTCTGGGGATCGCGCGGTGTCCGGCGGCAGCAGCAGCTCTGTGGGAGGCTGCAGGCTGTGGATCCATCTCTCCCTGCATGGTCCCACTTGGGTTTTGACGTAGCCACCACCTCTGCTTGGCCAACACAGCATTTCTCAAACCAGAGTAGCCTCAAGGCTCGTGGTTTATTTGTTCAAAGGCTGTTTCCTCTCACTTTTCGGTGCTGCCAGGGGTCAAACCTTCACTTTTCTGTTTCTGCAGCTGGAATGAAGAGCAGAGCAGGATTAATCCCCCCTGACTCACACTCACAGTGCTGCTGTGAGTCCCACGCTCAGCTCTCCACAAGGCATGTGCAACATTTCCTGGGAAATAATAGGCAGCAGCTTGGAATATCACAGGCATTGTTTCATCCAAACAGCTCTGGATGAATGTCCTGGGTAAACAGAACTCAGTCTTTCTCATCAGCTATTGTACTAGGCTCTCAGATTATTAATTAAGTTCTCTTGTTTCAGAATATTTCTGAATTCAAGCAGCTCCTATTTTTTAAGGCCTCTTGTGCCAATACACTGTAATTAAAGCTCCATCAGTTTGTATAAAAATGCTGTTTTGACAGCTTCTGTAAACCAGAAGTAAAATCTCAGCTCAACTTGAAAGATGAATAAAACTCAGAAAGTCTGGCAGTCGTATTTGAGTTCTTTTGCCCTCCTTTGACAAATGCTCCTGTCTAAATCGAAAAATGCCTAAAAGGCTTTGTTCTCCTTTAAAATTTAGTGCCCTCAGAGCCTGTGCTCTTTGATCAACAAGCCTCAGTACTTGAACTGCTGAGGGGCTTTTTCTCCAAAGCACTTGGGAGGAGATGGGAGCTACAGCAAAGCCACTGTTCCACTCATGGATGATCAAGTGGAGGAACCTTCATTACCCACATACCAAAAATATCAGCACAACTGGTTCTCCAGGGCACTTCCCAACTTATTTTCAATGATGGCTGATAGTAGCCTGCCTACATAGTGATTTTTTTTTAATGTCAGAAACTCCCTATTCTGTGATGACATTAGGGCAGGTTTTGTCGTGGATCTTGGCAGGGAAAAGAGGCACTGTAAGAGGTGTGCAAGAAAGGAGTGCAGGGCCATTGTCACAGGCTGCAGGGAGCTGGACCAGCACTCTGCTGCCCTGGGCACTGCTCTCTGCCCTGCCAGGCTCCTGAGGCAATGCAGACCTGCTGAGAAACAGCAAATGTGCTTACCTGGAATTCCCACCTCCCCTGAGCCTCACAAAATGAGAGACGCTCTGTACATTAAACTCCCCAATGGGCAATTAAAGGACTTCACTGGTTGTGTGTTTAATCCTCCTGGGTGCTTTGCATGACTGAGTGATTCCTCATAAAATGCCAAGCCCATCCTCGATGACACACACGTGACTGGAAGTTCCTTCCCAGAAAATAAACTGGTGCTGCAGAGCCTTGAACTGCCCAACCCCAGAACATTTTGCTGCAGTGTAACCCAGGCAAACTCCTTCCCAAGGGAGGGCAGATCCCCCCAGGGAGAGCTGTGCTCCCTTCAGGGGTTATCCCTGGGGTCTGTGCCTTGCAAGCAGCTCCTGTCCCCTGCCCATACTTGTGTGGCTCCTGGTGGGCTCTGCAAGGACGTGTTTTTACTGCTTGTGGCACACACCTCTCTCCAGGCAGGTGTAATGAATGTGTTTCTCAGGATAATGATTATGCCACAAGCATTCCCACTGTTTCAGAATTAAGCTGCTGCTCAATTATAATCTTTGGCTTATTCAGTTATAATGTTTGCTTTATCAAGGAGATAATTGGAGTTTACCTCTTTCATGGCATCATCTATTTGTTTTAACCCCTCGTAGTGGTCCCTGGATTCCCACAGAGGCTGGAGCATCACCTCCTCCACTTCTGGGAACAGCTAGGTGGGAACAAGAGAAAGACTATCAGCATTTCCTTTTGCATTCCTCAGCTTGCTGCATTAATTAACTGTACATGCTGAAAACGGGGTGTGGAAGGTACCTCCCCATTTCCCTGGGGAACTGAACATGTGGTGGGTGTCACAGTCATATTTTCTGAAAAATCCCTTTTCCCAGGATTTTTCTCCTGGGAAGCTGAGAAGCCTCAGAGAAAAAGGAAAGCAATATTATCTCATTTGCTTCTCATGTGTTTTGCTGCTTTGGAATGTGTTTGGAGATTGTTTATCCAACAGGTGATTGTTTTATTGGTTTCTGCTGTGAATTGTTTTGACTCAATGACCAATTGGGGCCAAGCTGTGTTGGACTCTGGAGAGAGAGTCATGAGATTCATTATTATCTTTTAGTCTTCTGTAAGTATCCTTTCTGTACTCTTTAGTATTCTTTAGTATAGTTTAGTATAGTATTCATTAATATAATATAGATCATAACATAATAAATTAGCCTGCTGAGAACATGGAGTCAGATTCATCATTCCTTCCCTCCTCTGGGAACCCCGCAAATACAATAGGTAGGGGCAAACACTGAAGCTCTGCTGTCCCCCTCTCTGGTTTCTGGCCCTGGGTGACTTTACCTTTGTCACTGTTTCGAACATGGGGATGAGGACAAACTTGAGGAACCCAATCTGTGCCGTGGGTTTGGTCACTTTGTCGCGGTCCATGAACGGCGCCACCGGCAGCCCCTCGGATTTTTCTCGGTCGCTCTGGAACAACCAGAGGAACAACCCAGAGATAACAAAGCCAGAGATAACAAATATTAATCCTGTCTAGCAGGCTGTGGGGAGAGCGATGCACCAAGGAGATGAGCAGCCCTCAGATGCAGATCACAGATGTAGATAGCACAGAATAGTGATGTGCTTCCCTCAGGCCAATGTCTCTGCTTTGTGGAGAGCAACAGCTGAATAAAGAGAATTCTGTTCAGTTATTTCTGCTCAGCACTAGCATCAAAGTGTTCACCTCCAGGCTTGCAGGGAGGCTGACTGCCTTTGCAAACCCACTGGACTTGTGAGGCAAAATATTTCAGAGCATTCAGAAAGCTGGTAATGGCTCTTGCTGCTCTGAAAGAGATGGAATAGTTCTGTGATTTCTTCATTGTTCTCCAGAGAGTGATTATTTTCTGGTATTCAAACAGAAATTATATCTCATTCTTTACTAATGATTAAAAGAGAAAATGAGTTGCATCCACTTGCTTGCTGAGCAAGTTCTTTTGCTGGCATTCTTCTCTGACTTTTTGTAAAATAAGATTTCCATGGAATCATAGAATGGTTTGGGTTGGAAAGGACCTTAAAGATCATCCAATTCCAATCCCCTGCCATGGGCAGGGAAACTTCCACTAAACCAGGTAGTTCAGAGCTAGAACAAGACTGGGCTGTCAGTGAAGCACCTGTGGGATTTGGAAATAGCAGAAAATTGTGAAATTGTGCAATTCCATCTCTCCCTCTCTCTTACCTGCATAAAATACTCCTCCAGCAAGCAATCTACCCAGGGCTCTGCTACCTCCATCGGGCGGACTTCGTTGGAGATGTCACAGCATTTTATCAGTACCATCTTCAGCTGAAAGAGGATAACACTTCAATGCTGCACTCCCAAAGCCAGCCCTTTCCCCCCTTTCCACAACCCCTGTCCTTGCAATGCACTGGGAGGCAATGCTTTCAACCAGAAAGGACAATTTCAGGATTTAACCAGAGGTCTTAAATGATCTGGGTTCTTTTTTCCCCTCTCTAAGTGTAAATCACTTATCCCTTCTCTGCCTTGGTTTCCCCCTCTGGCATGTGTCACAGTGGGATGTGCACTTATCTGCTGCAGGAAGAGATTCAGTCACAAGTGACCATTCAGGTTTTTGTGGAGCACTCAGAGGCAGCTGGGAAAAGATTTCCCCGGGAATCAAACACAACTGCACTGAGGAATAGAGAAGACTACGGGTTTTACTCTTACGGAATTTTTTTGCCCCACAGTAAAGGATTATAAGAACTTGTGGCCTAATAGAGTAAATTTTTTCATTTTCCTGATGGGATTCCAGGATTTCAAAAGCTGGAAAAATCTATTTAATATAGAGCACTTCCAAATTGTAATTATTTTTTGGTGTAGGATGGATTTTTTTTTATAATATATATTGAACCTCAGTTTTTCAACAAAAAAAAAGTTAATCTACAAGCTTTCACTCCATGCACAGAAAAATAAAATCCACAAAACCTCCTTACACAGGTCATGTGTTCTTCATTTGTGTAATCAAAGTTTTCCATTTTTTCCTTGAAAGAGTCCAGTATTTCTGCATGTCTCGCCATGTCTGTAGCCAGGATTAACGTAATTATCCCCTAGCAAAGAAAACATGTTCACATATTAACTTGACATTCCTTACAAGGTCTGCTATTCCAAAGCCAAGTAGGGTCTGTCTTGCACACAGAATGCCTCAGATGCACTGAATTGCTCATGCTGGAAGGGGAAGTTTCTGACTTGGAACTGCCAAGGAAATGGGAAGAGGGTTATGAAGAGTTCGTGGTACATGAGGATCATGGTTTCATCTGATATTCCAGAGACACTGAGGTTTTTCCTTTCTCATTGACTAATTGTAGAAAAGCAAACTGTACAACAGGATGTTAAAAGCCACATTCTGGCTGCCAAGATCCACTTTCCCCTCCTTGGAAGGCACTGTGGGTTTTGCTGCTGACTCTTAGTGGCCCTGAGACAAAAATCATGATGTGGATGCCAGCTGTGCCCATCCTCTTTGGATTAAGAGCTTTGAAACATTTGGATGCAGACAAGGAGCTCTGTTTCCTCCTCCTGAGCAGAGCTTATGATGGGAAAACATGTGGTTAATTTAAAGTTGTGGGTTTTCATACAGAACAGTCCATTTTGGGGCTGTGCCAGTTTCCCACACACTGGCAGAATCAGGAACTCCAACCAGCCTTTATACTGATTCTTCACTTGGTCTGTAAGGAAGGTGTAATGTGGAAATTAAGACTGAGTTTTGGCCCTTAGAGGCCTGATGGGAATTGTAACATTGTTCAGTGCCTCAGAGATAATTGTGATGACTCCCAGTGCACCAGGGCCTCTTCCAACAGTACAAGTGCTCTGCTGTTGCAAATATTTTCCCCTTTTGAAGCCCCTCTTAAAATTAATACAGTGTTCCCGTAAAGCACAAACTTCTGCCCTGAGAGCTCAATCCTTCCCCAGTCAGAGCTAATTGGCTCCTCCAGCAATATAAACATCTACCCCCAAAATGTCATAGGCTTTAATAATCAGGATGTACTCATTACTCCTCAGCAATGCATTCCAGGGAGTGCTGCTGTGGAAATTTTCCAAGAATTTCTCTTGGACCTTTCCAGTGTGAGGGGCTTTTTCAGCCCTGCCCTCCAGGGAGGATGAGCCACTCCCACGGCGGAGCAGGGAATTCCGTGCGCCTTTCTAACCGTGTGCAGGAGCAGCATTCCTACCTGTCTTATCTGCTTGAACTGGTCCTGGTCCACGTTGGAGAAGATGTTGAATTCAGGCTGGGAGATGATCTGGAAGGCCACGGCGCAGTGGTGGTTCTCCAGCGGGGAGATGTCGTTGTAGCGCACGGCCAGCTCCGTCCGCGCGTTGATCTGGTAGCTGAGGGCAGGGAAAGCCGTGAGGAAAGAGCTCCTCAGACACCCTCCAGCTGCTCCAAACCACGCTGCCTCCTCCTGCTTGCATTCTTTTCACTGCTT
The DNA here is from genome assembly GCF_036417665.1 of Passer domesticus. Taxonomy (NCBI): domain Eukaryota; kingdom Metazoa; phylum Chordata; class Aves; order Passeriformes; family Passeridae; genus Passer; species Passer domesticus. The sequence goes on along the minus strand of NC_087475.1, from coordinate 5,524,375 downwards.
ATTCGGTTAGCTGCAGCTTTGTGGGTTTTTTTGGTTGTTGGTGTTGAATCAGATTTTCACAGAAAATAGATATTCAATATCATCTCAGGCATTGATTCCCCTCAGTGGGTGAATGTTCACCCAAAAGGTTTTTATTCCTTCTCTAAATTTTGCCACATGTCTAGTTTAAAATTATGTAGAACAAAACCACAAGGAACTGGATTTGGTTTTTTTGATTTTGAACAAATCAAAAACTGTTTTGATGGTTTTTTCTACCTCTAAAAAAAATCTGAACTTTTTTTTTTTGTTTTGACCAGAACTGAACTGTTTAATTCAACCCCTACTAATGGCAAATGCAGAGATTCTCACTGATCCCAGTTAGAACTAGGTTCTGCCCTCATTTAATGAGTGGTTACAAATAAATCAGATTCTCTCTCTTTCACATTCACACAAAAGTGTCTGTGGGTCAACAGTAATAATTTCCTCACATGAAAATAAACAGAGTAAAGTATACTTCATGATTTATAATTATGAAATAAAGTATAAGCTAAATCACCCTTTGAATTTTACTGTAATTATTCCATTATAATAATTTATAGCTCTGTTACCAGCTGTAAAATATTTCACCTTGTTTTCTCAGGAGTTAGGGAAGAAAGTGTTTGAATAGAAATCTGAAAAAAACTATTTTCCTTAAAGAACCAAGGACACCTGGCAAACCCCAGCCCAGACCTGAGCTCTGCTTTGGCCCACGTGAGTGACCAGCAGGGAAACAGGTCAGGCTGTGAGAAGGAAAACCTGATCTACCAAAAAATGCCAACCAGGGTTACCTTCCCAACAGATTCTAAGGGAAGAGAAAAAAAGAGACCAGACTCACGTATTGTTATAGCCTGGATGGTCCAAGTCATGGCACACTGCTGCAGTCATGAGAATCAAAATGTCAATTTGGGAAAATTTCTCCTGTAAAATACAAAACATGAATGTAGTATTATGACTTCTACTTCCCCTATCCCTGTAAATCAAAAGAAATAAAGAAACCAGACATATTTGCTCTTTAGAGAAATGCAAATCTGAGCAAAACGAAGCATTTTTCCTTAGATGAATTTACTTCAGTCAAGAGAGAGAAATCTGCCTTCCCTTCCAGTAAAAATGACTCAGATTTGCCTTTGTTGCATGAAATAACAGCAGCTCAGAGGAGGCAATTTCCTTGAAACTTGCTATTACTGCAGAGATGATATAAAAGCACCGAGACATTAGTACAGTCTCTTACAAGTCATTTGAGCACCCTGATTAGGTAAAGGGAGGGCTGGAAGATGGCTCTGTTGCCACTGCATTCTGCATTAAATAAAGTTATGAAAAGAAGTTAAGAAAAATTAAATTTTGTGTTCCCACAGCTTTTGAACAGCATGGACTTACATTAAAGCAAATTCTTCTTCATTCTGCTACTGGCAGGAAAACAGACTTAGGCCAGTAACTGATATGTGTAACTATGGAGAAAAAAGGGGTTTTTTACAGTGAAAAAACCTCAGTTTTGTAAAGAAATGAAACTAATATATGAGTGCAGGTTATCCAGACAGTGAAATTAATTGATACCTATAGTTTTGGACAAAATAAAGGTGAAATGTGTGTCCTGCACATGCCAGGTTATGGGACAAGCACAGGTAAAAGCACAAATTTGGAGGAAACCTCTTGTGGGAACATTTTGTGTCCCAAAGAAAGAACAAACCCACAGACCATAACTCAGCAGGGGTTTGGCTGTCACTCCTGAATGTTTCACTCCATCACAGTACAAACTGTGGACATCCAGGAGGTGAAGTTTCCTCCCAGCAGCCTCAGAAAGATGTGCAGGTGCTGGAGGTCAGGAATGGGATGGCTGAGGTGGAAATGCAACACTTCTTCTTGTGTACCTGGGTGTCAGATTAAGTTTTTTTCTGATCTAGAGATGGGGTACCTGAGAGGTGTTTAAAAATCTTTTGTTCCATTTGCAGTTTCATATGAAGGGTGAGACAATACAGATGTTATAACTCATGCCATCACAATCAGAAGTCAGACATTTCTTAACTATAATACACTATAAGTGTTTCTTGGCCTGTCAGTTTTTGCCATGCTATACCTTAAATAAAACTGTAATTAATAATAATGTAACAATAATGTAATTAATACTGTAAATGCCTTAAAGCCAATCATCAAAAATTACTCTTTGTGGGTCTTAATACAATGCACCTTTCATAGTTCTAGGTATCCAGAGGCCATCCTTTGCAAGGCCATCATTTAAAACTTATTTCTAGTTCCATTTCTCTCTCAACAATGTCTGTGCTATTCCATGGCATTTCTGAGTCAGCATTTCTTGTCTCCAGGTTTGCACAGGGATGCACACACTGTGTGAGCCTTCTGTCAGGCTTGGAGAATTCCCTAGAAATCCACTTCCCACACCTAGGGACTGAGCAGGAGCAGCCCCCTCAAAGGCCACCGCTTGCCAGCAGGCTGGTGGCTCGTTGTGCAAGAGAAGTGGCTCAGGTTTGAGGTGGGAATGGAGTGGTGCCATGGAGGGGGTGGTACCTGGAGGCTGCAGAGCGAGATCATGCTGTACATCATCTGGGTGACGCAGAAGCAGTGCCGGAAATTGTGGAAGGGGTTGTTCCTGTAATTGTCGTGGATACACAGCTGCAGAGAGAGGGAATGGAGCTGTCAGAGGGGGCAGAGCTGTTTGCCAAGCACTGGAAATCCTTAAAGAGTCCTAAGGGGCCCAGGATTATTCTGCACTAGGACAGAGTGACAGCACAGGGCTTCTGACACTTTCTGCATTCCTGGGTGAGATTTGTGTAATAGATACATATTATAATGTTGGCTTTTTGCAAATATTAAAATGGATTCTATATGTGTGGTGTTAAAGTAACTTTGTTACATAGTTTTTATTTCTGTTGTTAATTAAGCTTTGACATAGTAGTGAAATAGCTGATATAAGTATGCTTGTGTTAAAATTCCTGCTTGGATGGGATAACACCCAATGAACACAGGATGAGGACACCTGTACAGATCTGCCAACCATCAGCACTCACTGTCTGAAGACAGTGTAGACCAAGGTCCAAAAACTGCAGGTGATAAAAAAGGACTAAAACCAAAGTCAAGGAATGTGCACGCTCTAAAAATGTGGATCCCAAAGAGATGTGCTAAACAATTCTTGGAACATGTAAACTAGTTTGGGGAAAAGTTTACTATGCATAAGGCTCTATGAATATGCAAAAAGCTGATGTAAGAGAAAAGGTATTTAAGGAGTATAAAAGATAACAGGGCTGAGGGCCAAGATGCACCTGTAACAACCTTTGCTCTATGGTCCTTGTCTCCTGTTGTCCTCTATTAAACTTTTAATTTTCACAGGAGAGTGAAGGTGTTTTTCACATTTGTGTGTTCCAAGAATTCAGCAGCAGGTAAAGCTCACAGAAAATTCCCTCTCATGCCAGCCAGCAATGGGCAAACATCCCAGCACAGCTGCATCTCAGTCCTCAAGAGAGGACACTCTGCTCTCATCCTGAATTTGTATTTCAAACCTTGCACTGGCTAAATGGGGGACTGTAAAGGGCTCAGAGCCCACCCCTGGCTCCCTCTCCTGCTGAACACAAACTGCAGCTCTGATACCTTGAAATGTGGCTGTCATTTCATTTGCCAGTGCTCAGAGGTGGCACTTTGGGACGTGTTGCTTGAAAAAGGGAGGATGTGAATGCACACCAGGCTGGAGCACAGCTGGGTGGGTTTTCTATGCCTGTCAGCCTGGGAGAGATTGAGCTGTCATGGGCTCACAGGAGCCATTGTTTCGTTTCACTTTCTACAGATCCTGGCTTGGTTGCCCTCATTCCACAAGCAGGATAAAGCCTGTGTGTCCCTGTGTCCTGGCACAGGGAGGCTGGCACAGCTGGGTTGGCACATGCTATGGTCATCATTCCAGTGCTGCTCTGGTTTCCTGTCCCTCACACAGCAGCCAAGAGTCAGCAGCACTGCTGGACCCCTCTGCTGAATCCTCCTCCAGAGCTGGAGTCCAGAGAGCCCTCAAGCTCCAGTTACTGAGCCTGAATTCATGACATGGACAGAATTCCTGTCCCCTTCCCCAGCTAAATCAGGAATTTACTTCAGGAGTCCTCACACTCCATCAGGATCAAACACTTCAACCCATCACCTGACTTCTAGGCAACCTCAAAGCTCTGGATGAGGTCAAGAGAAGTGAGGTATTTCAGTGCTCATTCAGTATTCGTGGGCTTCATTGCAAAAGCTGCACAGATTATTCTGCAGCAAGGATTTTAGAAACACATTTAATTACTTTAAAATGACTTAGGAATGACATGATATGGTTGTCAGCCAGGCTCACAGGTGGTATCTCACAGCCTACACATGGCTCTGCACAAAGCTGCATGGATGTAGTGTGCACACCCAGCACTGGAGCCCAGAGCATCCCAGGGCACTCCTGGCTCAGGAGGGATGGAGTGACCGGGTTGCATTAATCACTCTTTCCTCCCCTTTCTGGAAGACTTCTGTAGCCAGTGGATGTGGGATAAGCATGAGGTGGCTTTTTCTCTCCCTCTTGAGTTCAAAGTGATGCCCACACTGTGCCACTTTGCAGCAGAGCCCTTGAGGCTTTTAAAACTCTTTTTTCTTTCTTCAAGAAGATAGGAGACCTCACCCTGCCTTGCCTTTGTAGAAAATACACAACAAACTCCCCTTTTGTGCTCAGAGTGAAGCTGTCTTAAATGCTAGTGGTGACAAACCACTAGCCTTGAGACACGAGTAGGGGAAGCTGCCTGCAGCAGTGTGTGTGGGTGGGCTGTTGGTGTGTGTTGACATATCACCTTGCTTCCCATGTTTTGGGGCTGTGAAACAGGAGGAGGAGATCTTCTGGTTCATCTACTCTGTGTTACCCTTGTTTGTGCTGGGTTTCATCCCACCCCTTGTCTTCAGCTGCTTTATAAGGTCAACACCACCCAGCTTTTCATTTTCCTTCTTCAGACAGAGAGATTTACCAGCTTTTGATAATTTTTGGGTTCTCCTCTAATGCAGCCATATTATTTTTCTAAAAAGGCTTCACCAGTGCTGAGAATAAATTTCAGGTGAGCCTCCTGCCTTCTGTGGTGACATTTTATCCCTTATTCCAGGCTCTGCTCAGCCTTGTGCCTCGTGGTGTCCCTCCTGCAGCAGGACACCCAGCAGTGACAGCCCCACGTGTCTCCTGCTGTGCTGTAACATGTGATGGACCCACTCTTTCCTTTGTCTTTTCCAGCTAACTCCTGATTTTGTGAAATTTTTTAGGAGCCTACATCCATCTAAAACACTGCCCTCTACTCTCTGCGAGCTCCTCAGGGAATTAGAAGAGATTAATGAGGTGTAAGTCTTTAGTACAGGAATCCTGTGAAACATCTGCATGATGAATTCACACCATGGTGTTTTTAATTATTGTCTCAATCAATTTGTGAGACACAGAGGTAAGTTTTTACTAGTTGTAATTCCTCAGGCTATCCCTGGATGCTTTTTAAACAGTGGTTAAAATATTCACTGGTCTACAGTTCTCTAGGAGCATGATGGGTTTTTTTCTAAGAAAGCCAATATATTCTTCAGCTTTTTAGCAAACACTTTCTTTTGCTCTCCCTTGGACCTGAAAACTCATTGCTTTTTAAATATTCCAGTGTTTCTCCCTCAGCCATCTCACTTTTGGTATGATCTCATCTTTCTCACATTTTTCATCTCTGCAACACTCTCACATCAAAGAAAGTTACCTTCTCAGCAATTCCTCTTCCTTCCTGACTTGCTCTTTCCTCTGCTCCCTGTGATTTAGTACATTGAATGATTATTGCACTTTTTAGCTGTATCTGAAGGCACTTGTCTTGCCTCCATTTACAGCAGGTATCAAGAGCATTCAGCAGAAATGAACTCCTTTCAGGGATGGAAACCTCAGCAAATGAATGCAAAACAGTTACAAAAGAGTCATTTGTGACCACAAGAATGCAAACATTTTCTGAAGTACTTAAATTTTAAGAATTTGTATAGACTGACTGCTTTCATTACTCATGCCAGTCATGTTAATTCCATGACTAAATGCCTTGTTTATTGATTTTTGAATGTGAAAAATTGCAAACACCAGTAACTTGAGACACTCACCAACCACCTCTTCAGGGTGATAGGATTGATGTTGAAGTCTTTCACCAGCCCAAGGTCGTGGTACATGTGCTCCAAACAGCTCAGCATCTACAGCCAGGAACAGGCAGGTTATTTTGGCTCTGTAAATATCCCTTGAGGACACCCTGTGAAGTGAACCCCCCCTTTGCAAGCATCAAATAATTGCAGAGCCCTCTTTAGATGAAAGAAAGATGTTCAAAGATTGCATGATTAAAGTCAGTGCAAGAGGGGAGACAGAGAGGGCCTGGAAGCTTTTTGAAGCAGACACGCTGCTCTTGACTTCACAGGTTTTGTGCAGGGCTTTGAATATCACACCAGCACTCTTCAGTGATTGTGATTTGTGTGTATCACAGCGATTCCTGCTCACAAAAAAAGCACTGCCATTTTTCTGGTTCAGCTGGGATGTGTCCTATTGCTCAGTGAAAGCAGTGGGAGCTTCTCCCTGGCTGTACAGAAATGGATCAGGCTCTAGCTGAACAGAAAATGACAGCAGAAAATAAGAGATCCCTCAAGAAACTTACTTCAGACATTTGTCAATACCTTCTTTCTTTATGACTTCTTGTGAGCTCCCAACTCCACTAGCTCACCTCACATTTCTTGTTTAAAAGATTTCCCATTATAACCCTACAAAATTGCAGCAGTTTTGTGATTATTCCCTCATAGAGACTGTAACTATGAATCCCTATAGCTGAAATGCAAGGACAGGCAGCTCTTTTGAGACAACTTTGCTCTGCAGCAGCAAGGGGGATTCAGGTAATTTAACACCACCTCTCACATTTAATCGTCTGGGCTTGAAAGAATTGAAAACAAACTATATTGATAATCTCAAAGAATTGAAAACAAAAGATATTGATAATCTCAAAGATTTGAAAACAAAAGATATTGATAATCTCAATCTAACAGCTTCCACCAGTCAGAAATGAACAGTTTCCTGGAGTTCAGGAGTTTATGTGTATATGCATTCCCATTTCTGAAGGCCCAGTCTGCAGGGGATAGAATGTGGTTGGTCATTGTGTTAGAAAATGCAGTTTTTAGACTGTAAAGCAAACCAGGGGTTTCAACATGAGGGGTAAAATATCAAAAATACAGCCCTGGGGGCACTTCTAGTCAGTTTTCTGTTATTTAGGCTCTTAGAAACTCACCAGAAAAAATTATTTAATGTAACGAAACTTTATATTTATCCAGGGAAATATAAATGTAAGTCATGGAGTAACAGCAGGGCTGATTTTAAGTAATCCAAACAGAAAGAGACTTTCCTGCAAGACCTGAGGGACAATGCCATGAGCTGAATGCTGCTCAGATCACATGGACAGCATTTTGCTGAAAATCCCCTTGTCCTGGTAGAATACCTGTTTTGCAATAGTTCCATAAAAGACTTTCCAAGACAAGAAACTTTATCCAGAAGTGCTGAATTGCCCTTAGAAATGCAGCTGTTGCCAAAAGAGCTTTGGGTGAGTGAGGAGGTGACTCTCAATCCCAAAACTCCTGCCCCTGAACACAGGGGAATCTCAGTTTTCATGTTTAGCCTTCTTGGTCTGCAGCAAAAGCTTGAAAATGAGACTTTTGTAAGGCTTGAAAAGTGAGAGGGCATTTGAGAAGGAGGACCCAGGCTTGCTGCAAAGCTGTGTTTACTGAGATGCAGCAGGGCACATTATTCATTTGCTTACAGCTGACCGAGGTTTATGACCTGCCTGTCCCACTTGGAGCACGTGGGCAAACACTCACTGCTAAACAAGCACTGACAGAATTGAAATGTTCTCTGTAAACATAAAGCAGAGCTAAGAGGGAGAGATAAACCCATATGGTGCTCACAGCTTGTGGAGAATATAATTTCTGAGCACACTCCTCCTTGCAGGGCAAGTTAAATCTCCACACCCTCCTGTTTGCCTTGTTCTTGCCACCAGACAATGTTTCCTAGCCCTCTGAACGAGTCACTGTGCTAAAGCACTGTCCCCTACCCACAGGAAACTGTGGATAATGGGTTTTGTCTCTCCTCGTTCTTTCTTAATAGTCAGAACAACAATAATCCAGCAGGGTTATGGTGCACCTGTCAGGCTGTAATTCCCTCTTGCTGCAAAAACCTCACAGGCATTTATGGTACAGAGAGGGAGCAGTGGCTGCAGAGCACCACTGGCCACACAAGGGAAGCTCTCAGCAAATGGGAGATGGACCTAAAGCCACCAGAGAGCCCTTCTGTTGTTCTTCCAGACACAGGAAATACCCTGAAGGGAACGTGCTGTTCCCGTGGATGGGGTATGGGGTGTTTTTCCTTGTCATGCTGAGCCAGAATCACTCTGTGCAGAACCTCTGAGAAGGTAATTTGGGTGATTGCTGCTGGGGGTGCTGCCAGAGCTACCCAAGCCTTCCCCTGGGAAAAAAACACACTAAACTCCTGATTTAGTCCTGTCCTCCATCATGTTTTTCTTGAGTGAGATTTGCTAGTGCTTGCTAAATCTGGTTTTACATTACATTATAAGCTGTCCACTCTTAACATCTTTCTCCTTCATGCTTCTGGAGGTTTACACATAGACCTTCCAGAATCTTCTTCAGTACAAGTGATGAACCATGAATAACACTAATAGCAGTAAAAAAGGAAGAAAATTGGCTTTGAATGCAGCCTTGCAACCTCTTCAGAACAAACTGCAGAAAAAACCCTCAGCTGAAGGGGTGTGAATCAATGTCTGCACCTCTGCCTGCTGCTTTATTGATTTGAGTGGAGTTATTGATGATGTGCTTAAGCACACACTTCACTGGGGATTGATTTTTTCAGATAAAATGGTATGGGAGAACTCATGTGACAGCAATGACAGTGCACCAGTTGAGGGACTTTACTAGGAAGAGATTAAAGAGCAAATAAAGAGGAGCCAGGATATGATAAGCAGAATAATCTACCTGGCATCTGCTAGGAAGAAGCACTGCATTTCTGGTGTGGTATGGAAATGAAAAAAATATAGAGAGTAAGGTGCAGAAAAGGGGAAAAATCCTGCAGACTGTCTCAAAAGGCTCTTTTGGCTTTATTGGCTCTCAGAAAGTGCCAACCCTGCCAACCTGGCATCCTCACCTCGTTGGGCTCCCACAGCCAGACGTCAAAAGTTGGTTTCCGCAGAGCCTCGATGGTCTCCTGGGACAGCATGTACTGCAGACAGAAAGGCAGGAGATGTAAACAAGGGTGTCCCTGCCATGGGAATGCTGTTGGCACATCCTTGGGCCTCCCAGGGTTCCATTCACGAGGAATTTAGCCACATTTCCCAAGGAGAGAGCAAATGGTCTCTCCCTCTGGCCACCCAACCCTCCTCACCCTTCCTGCCAGCTGGCAGCTGCTCATTGGGGCAGATCCTTGTGGAGCAGAACTTGGGAGAAAAGGGAGAGTGGAGATGTTAAGGAGAGGGTCATGGCTAAATCCAGCACGGAAAATCAAAGGCACAGGCCACAGACCCATCCCTGCACTGGTTCTGCTGCCTGCAGAGCATCAGGCACCCGAAGCTGCCAGTTAGGGAGGGGTGGTGTGAAGTGTCTCTGCTTACAGTGCTAAATTAGCTGGTGGGGATGATATGTTTATTTTCAGATGATTTATGCTCTCATTTCAAGTGTTTTTTCAAGAGTGCCCACAGTTTCAAATTGGTTGTCAGCCTGCAAGATTCAAGTGATTTTTTATCATTACGCTCAGAAGCCTAAAACAAAATCAAGCTCATTCACCAGTTATGGTTGTATACAAGATGAAAAGAAAAGGAATGTGCAGGGTTAAAAGACTTGGGGATATCAGGACTCTACAGATTCATCTTTTCAGGATCCTATTAATCAGTGGTTTGGGGACTCAAAACCCTTGAGGCTTCAATTGGTCCATTTACCATGGCTGTCTCTCTAGTCTGGGTTTACTCTCCTGAGCAGGTGAATGACAATTTCTGAGCCATCAAATTGTTTGATACCAAGTCCAAGGAGGAACAACACACTTCTTCAGAAGGCAAGGAGTTTTGTATTTGCACACACAATGCACATTTGGTGTGACTATGCCAGAAAACTGCAAATTAGCAGTACAGATTTGGAGTTTCAATGACAACTTCCTTCAGCCTCACTGACACTGGACAAATCCAGCACCTGACAAATTTTGAAAATCTCCAAAACCCCAAACTCCCATGAGTTTTGGTCTAGGAAAAATGCAGAAATACAAAAGTTTACTCTGCAGTGGGGCAGTGCAACATTCCGTAGCCTTTATTCTTAATTTAAGATCCTAGTGCAGTAGTCCATCAAAGTTTAATCTGACATATATACTTATCAAGGGAAAAAACCTGGCTTAGAACTGATGTGTTCTGTGAAATCATGTGTTAGTGTCAGGAGCACAAGCCTCCTGGGCAACAGTAACTAAAAGCAATAGAAGTCCCAGAGTCTCTGCTTCAGTGGAGGTCACTTTAGCGAGGCAGAGCAGAACAAAGAGCAGAATTTATTGCTCTGCTGGGCTCTGAAGACAAATGTGCACAGAGCCACGTCCATGTCACAGATCTGCATCACACAGGACTGTGAGGATTCAGGGTGGCTGAGCCAGCTTTGGTGTGTGTGAGGAGATGCTCGTGGTTAAACCATGATTTGCAAATGGGTGAGCTGGTGTTTTGTCGGGGTCTGAGCTGGGCACTGGGCAGGCATAACCAGGCAGCTTTTAATAATTCTTGTGGGCAAAGATTGCTGGTTCTGGGATTCAAGACCCTGTGCTCTTCATGGTTTCAGCCTCATTCATCACTGTGGATTTGTACTTGTGCTTGCCCAGGAGACATTTTTCTTCCAGCATTACTGTTTTCTCTAGCAAATACACTAAGTCATTTTCACAGGGACAATGAATCATTTTGGAGAGAATCCAATGTCGCATTTTCTCTTTTTTTCCCTAGGTGAAGCATCCCCATAAATTACTTTTTAAATTAAAAAATAATCTATTAGGAGAAAGCAGGCAGCAGCACTACTTTCAATCAGAACACAGCATTACAGGGTGTTTTTGATTGTTGCTATGAGCGTGGAGAATAAACAAATATACCTAGACAAAAGAGCATTAAATGTTGATGAATGCACGATGTTCATTAACATTTCAAACACTAACGAGCTTTCAAGTATTAAAGACTACTGAGAATTAAACTTTAAGTCACCACGGGCAACTGTTGGCTTTTTCCATTGGCATTTTGGATCAGACCTTGGATTTAGAATAACAGGGAATTAATGGCTAAGGAGTCACACATTGTAAAGCAGCACTTGTCAGGATGGCAGCCCTGCAGCAGGAAAATGGGAAGAGCAAGGGTTGTGTGGTACCTTTGGGTAGGCTGGTACATCCCGCCGGGGAGCTGGCCTCTTGTTTTCATCCAAAAAGCTGTACTTGCAGGGACAGTTAGTCCTGAAATGAAATATTCATCTCTTAACATTGAGGGAACAGTGCCTCAAAAAGTGCCAGAAGTGCTCTGGTCTCCCAGTGGCCACCCCTCAGAGAAGCACCCCAGCCCACAGCCTCTCCCTTTCTAATGCAGTGCTGTTCAAAATGCCTTGAAAGCGTGATCCTCCTCAGGATTTTCTCCCCTTGTGAAACACCCCTGTTGCCCTTTCTTGGTCTATTTGCATTCAAGAGAGAAGCATCTGAGTTCAGGCATGTATCCATGGATACCCAACCACTTCTCCTTAAACTTCCAGTGAGCAGCGTGCTGTCCATGGCAGGCAACCTTCTCCAGGGCTGCCAGGGACCACGCTGGCTATGGGCACACCTGTGTTGATTTACTGCTGAGGGCACCCACGGAGCCTTGCTGCAGCCCACGAGAACTTCCACTGTGATAGTGTGACCTCCTTGGCTGCTGCCCCTCATGTGGGACAACAGCAGAGAGGCACGGACTTGGCAGACATCTCTGCTTGGCTCCCTGATCCTGGAGAAAGGGAGCCACTGCCAGCAATTACAGGTAATTAACACTTGCCTGGTTATTAACACTGCCAGTTATCTACTCTTCTTTCCTCTGCATATGGAAAAGCCAAGCTGGTGCTTTCCCATCTGGGCAGAGGCCCAGGAGGGACCTTATCAACAATTCCCTCATGAGGCTGCAGCCAGGCGAGGGCTGGGCCCTTCTCCCAAATGGCCTCAAACTGTGCCAGGGGAGGGACAGGCTGGACATCAGGGAGAATTCCTTCATTGAAAAGGTGGTCAAGCATTGTCAGGGGCTGCCCAGGGAGGTTTGGAGTCCCCATCCCTGGAGGTGTCCAAGGAAAGCCTGGACGTGGCACTCAGAGCTCTGGGCCAGGGACGAGGTGGGGATCAGGCACAGCTTGGACTCCATGGCCTTGCAGGGCTTTTCCCAGCTAGTTGTTTACATGGACTTTATTAATTCTTGTGTGAGGCTGATCTTCCTGCATTTTGCATTTATAGAGTCATGAAATGGTTTGGGTTGGAAGAGAACTTAAAAATCATCCGTGGGCAGGAGTGCTGCTCACTAGGTCAGGTTGCTCAGGGCCCCATCCAGTCTGGTCTTGAGCACTTCCAGGGATTTATCCCTGGAGTCCTAACATTTGGATTATCCTCTCTCAGTTTTCAAGCCCCCTGCCAAAGGAAGCAAAAATAAACCTCCCCAAAGAAGCCAAGCAAAGCATTCCATTAACTTGGTTTTTGCATTTTTGATTCTTATATTTTTGCATTGTGTCTCTTTTGAGTGATTCTCTTCTCTGTTGGGAATTAATCCAGGTCTCTTTTCTCCTCTTAACATTGATGTCTGCTGTCATTTCTGGTGGCAGTGTCTGAACCCTGTGAAAGTTATGTCACTTCACAGCTCATGGTGGTCAGCTGACTTCAACCAGCTGCTTTTTCCTGCCCTGTTTAAGGAGATTCTCACTTGATGAAAAGCTGTCTTAATCATTTCTAAAGCCGTTTCCTCAAAACTCCACTGTGTGGGGTATTAGTAGGATAAAAATAGTGAGATTGGGGCATTCCTTGCCCTAATTGGAGCTGACTGCCAGGGTCAGCTGAGGGTCAGCCAGCTATCTCTAATTCCCAGCTGTAGAAGGATATTGAAGCCTTCGTCCCAGCACACTGGGGAACACACCAGAGCCAGGATGCATCAGACCTTCACAAATGCAAAACTGGATCAGCAAATGATCATGATTTTAAATGACACCATAATGCTATTAGCATCTGCCAGTGGTGAGTGCAGAAAGCAGACAAGCAAAAAAAAAAAAAAGCAATTTGAGGAGGATGCAAATGGAGCTGCTTTGCTTTTCTGAACAGAGAGATGCACAATCCACTCTGCTTTTATAAACCTGGCTGCCCAGCCTTACTCTCTCATTTGGTAATGTAACAGCAAACATAAGAAAAGGTAAACACCCATACAGCTGTGCACACCGTGATCTTTTTCAAGGAATACAGGCACTCACAAATATTTATGTACATTAATTAAATTTAGATGGGATCCCTAATTGCAACCACAATGCATTATCTAGCAAATGACACTGCACAAGGGATGACAGGTCCAAATGAGAGCAAATAACATTTCCACTTCCCTGGGATGCCTCAGTTCCCACACACATCTCATGCCAGCTGGAGAGGGTTTGCTCAGCCACCCTGGGGTCAAGCAACCCTAGGCTGGGGTCACCACAGGCTGGTGACCCCGCTGCTGTGGGGCTCTGGTGGCTTGGGAATAAGGAACCTCAGCTCATTCCTCAGCAGCTCCTGATGGGAGCCACCAAGGAGCATCATCTCCTCAGTCTTGTATCCACATCTAGCTGCTGCTTTGGCTCCCACACCCACAGGGTGCAGAATTCTGCATGAGCAGGAGGAGCTTTCAGCAGCTGGGATGAGGGAGATGCAGCTCAGGGTAACCAAGAGAAGCTGTGACAGAGCCATGTGGACACAGCACCAAAGTGATGCTGAGCAGAGCGAGCCCTGCTCCTGCTCCAGAGACAGCAGCTGTGAGTGTGAGCTCAGAGCAAGCCAGGGTGGGTGTCTGTGCCCAGCTGAGCCCACTCCCATCTTTAGCACAGCTTTCCAGCCTCACACCCCTGCTGGTCTCTGGCTGCAGGAGCCTGTCACATCTCACCACGAGCCCTCGGTGAAGGTGACACCCCAGCTGGAGCTGGCTGCACTGAGCAGATGGAACACCCCCCATTCCAGCTTTTCTTGTTAACAGCTCGTTGTTTAGACCACAAAATATAGATTGGAAGGTGACAGGATCCGGGATGGGAATTAGTCATGGCTGCTGGGACAGTCTCGTACTTCCTGATGTGGTGTGGTGGTGACTGAGTGAACGTGAACTTGCCATAACTTCTTTTTTTGGACCTAATTCCCTGTCCACCTGTGCATCACTGTTCATCATCATCACTGTGCATCACTGTTCAGCTCTGCCAGCTCCCTACCACAGCTGAGGCAAAGACACATGGGCACACACGTTTCTCACATCACACCCAGCACAAATCAGCACACATGCTCTTGCATTTGCTGCCAACCTGGGCTTGGATTTTTCTAATGAGATTTCTCCACACACCCCAAAAAGAAATTATGCAAGTCACAGGACAGACTGCATTCCACCCTGCTAGGATAAATCTGAGGCACACATCTGAGGTTAATAATGTTATTCTGCATTTATGCTAATATGACAGCTGAATTTGGTCTTGGACTTCATGGGAAGGAGTTATCATTGTGCCTCCTGACATATCTGGATGGCAATATTTATAAAAATGAGTGATTATAAAGCCTGAATCTTTTAGCATATCTCCCACTGCCCTCAGTAGGAAACAGTTTTGATTAAGGGTCAGGCAATTTGACCCCGAGACTGTCAAGACAGCATAGTTACATTTGCTGAGAAAAATCCCCTTCACCCACATTTTGAGCAGCAGGGTATATTCCTCTCCAGCAACCTTCCCAGGAGTATTCCCAATCTCACAGTGATGATTTGTTTGTCCTAGTGGGGCACTTCAGTGACACAGGGGGCATTTTCCAGCTGAGACCACGCACCGTAGGAAATGCAATTTTTTCTGCTGCTGTTTTAATTACAGCAAAACCATCACAATGAGCCCTTGCATTAGAATGTAAATTCCCAATTTCTCGTTGAATTTGAAACGGATGATTTATAATAGCATGAGATCATAATTAGAGGAGCTGCTACATATTTATTTGGTAATTTCCCAGAATATATTGGAGCTGATTCGAGGGCTAACTTTGGTTCCCAACCAAAAGCTGCAATGTGCCGAAGTTCTTTTCCCATTCTCTCTCTCTCCCAGTAAATCTGGATGAAGAATTCCCATTCTGTATGGTGACAAATAACTCCCAAGACCTTCTTCTCTATTCCCATGGCCCAAGCTAATTTAACTGGTGAACGGCTATAAATCTTCAAATGGTAAATAAAAGCCCCTGTCCTTGATGGTTATTGGTTTCCTTGCTCTTTTACTTCTAAGCCCAGGAGATAATTCTGTGGAAATGTTGCATTAGGGTTTGAAACCAGACGCTCCTGTGGTTGGGGTGCCAAGCAGAACTTACCTGCTGCTTCTCGCTGCCATTTCCTCCCTCATCTTTTTAATGTCACGCTTGCATTTCTCAATCTCCACCACTTTCAGGCCTTCCACTGTCAACAAAGGCAAACAACAGGGGTGTTACCATGGCAAGGAGTCGCAGGGCCTCGTTTCACAATGGTGCAAAACTTCAGGGAGCTCTGCCAGTGGGGTTATCCGGCGAGGAGGCAGCAGCTCCACAGCCTGCCTGGGTTCTCCCACGTGCAGGTGCTGCCAAAGCGAGTCGGGATCTTGGAAAGCCACAGGAATTCTCTGCTGCCAATGCAGATAACAGCCTTCATTCACTCAGTGGCTATAACAGCTCGGCTTCTCCCCAGCAGCAGGCGGCTCTTCTGGTGCCTTCACCCCTCGGCTGCAGAGCAGGAATCAGAGGAAATCCTGAGCAGGAAAAAGCCCCCCTCCCGTGATGGGATGATAAGCAGGGCTATGCAAACACGCCCGGTAGGATTAGAATTCCCATTAAGATAAAAGGTTTTAATACAGAAGTTCATGCAGAGCATTAAGGAGCTCGGAGAGGCATTGCTGGACACAGAAAAAAGAAAGCGAGAATGCAGGAGGGAGAGAAAAAAGGTTGAAAATTCGCCTCTAATGATAGATTTTTTTTTTAAACTATTGAAATCCTGTCACTTCATTTTGCCGATCAATTCTGTAATCAAAGCTTATTTCCACATGCAGCACAGAAAATCCTATATTTCCCTTCTGCATGCAATTGTGAGAGCCATGAGGCAAAAAGTTTGATTGCTTTTTTATGCAGCAGGGCACTTTATTCCCCGTAGCTGAGAGAGCCCAACGCAGTGAGAGTGTGAGAATAATTGTCCCTTTTCTCTCCCCCTCGTTGAACTGTCAGTGTGATCAAGGACACAGCACCATTTATAACTCCATGTCATTCACATGCAATCATTTCACAGCTCATTTGTTTACTGAACTCGTTGTTTGCATGGAGGAAAATCAGTATTCAGCAACTTTCTTCGAAAATCGCAGTCTGGATCACACTTATCTGGAGAGCAAGTGATAAAACCCTGCCTTGAAGGGCACAGCTCTGGAGATAAGCAGAGACCTCGGTTTTGTTTACCTTTATGAGAGTAACAACAAAGATTGCAGCTGGGACTGGGAAAAGGGAAAGAGATGTGTCTGAACTAAGCCCAGAATGCCATATATTAGGAGAGGAAAGGGAAAGGGGCTTAGTTTATGTTTGTTTACAGGGATGCTCTCTTAAAAATCCCATTTAGACAATTATGTTTTTTCGTCTGTCATTGTTACAGGCAATTTCTTTGGGTGACAGCAAGCTGCTGTCCTGCTCATTGGATATCTTCGTTCTGGATACCTCCCCGCACTTTTTTTGGGTGCTTTGTTCAACTGCAGATAGTCAGCTTTAGCTGACCTGCAGGCCCTGTGCTGCTCTGTACCACACTGATGCATTCACCTGGGAGAAATTCCATTTGCCAAGTTGTCTAATTGGTGGCCAGTGCCTGTCTGAAGCAGAGGGAGCCAAGCAGAGTTATCAGTGACAGGGAAGTGGGGCAGGCAACTGCAGGGAGAAGAGGAGTTCTGGTGCAAAATGGCAGCCCTGAGCATTTTTTCATGCTGCATCTCTTTGGTTTTCATCCCAAATCTCTCTGGGGGAGCAGAGAATTTACATAATTATTTTCTTAAGGTAGATACGAAGTGATTACAAATTGCAAAGGATTTTTTGCCAGCTTCTTTATTCTTGTGTGGGCTGCTGTGCAGAGTAAGTCAAGCCACTGGACAAAGCATTCCCAGTGCTTGCTCTGCATGGGCTCATTTTCCAAGGGGAACTGACAAGCTTTAGCTGGGATTTAAAAATCAGCTCAAAGATTTGGCTCCCTGAAAACACAAATGGGAAGGAAGCTGAGAACACTTCTTGTGAGGTGCAGATGTAGTGCTGTCATGAGCACTTATCCCCACACACACGTCCCCTCTGGGCAAGAAATCCTGGAGAGCACATGTGAAAGTGGTGGAAAAGGGATCTCTGAAGGAGGCAGGGGAAAAGGCAAAATAAAAACACAATTCTTTCCACATTTGGCTTGCAAATGATAAATGGCCATGTCATGTGCACTGATTAAGGGTCTGTTACATTATTCTGCAGAGAGAAATACCTTCTGAAAAGACCCTGTGCTGTCTAAAGAAATCCTTGGGCTGAATCCAGCAGTGAAACATGGCTCTCAGAGCAACCTCTGGGAGCCCAGCTCAAGCAGGGAGGTTGGACACTCCCTCTCTCCCACGGTTTTGCTTCTTAAACATGACAGCCCGGGGAATTATTTCAGAATGCTGCAGACTGGGCTCTGTTGCAAACTCTGGAAGTCTGACTGGGAGCAGACAGGCAGCCCAGGGAGCTCCTTCCCACAGACTGCTCCATCAGCTGCTGGTTCCATCAGCAGTGGGACCCACTGAGGGAGAGAACCCTCCTTTGGGGAGCAGGGAATTCAGTCCAGCTGCATGGCCCAGCAGCTCTGGGCATGCTGCCTTCCCTAAACCAGCACTAAAGTGCTGCAGTGGGCAGGTGCTCAGTTTTTTCCTGCCAGGAATGGCATGAATGCCTTGGTTACCTCCCTCCTGGGCCATGAGCTGCCAGTGTTGAGAGGCAGAGTGTGTGCCAGGGATCCCAAAAGCAGCCCCTAGCTGGCTGGGATCGTTGCTTTCTTGGGCTGCCAAGGGGAGACAAAGACCCACAGCTTACCTCGTTTGCTCTAATCCATGGCATTTAGCCCTGAGCAGTGGAGCTGGTCAGAAGTTTCACTGAAAATGCAGAGTGACTGAGCTCATTTTTCTTTTCTCTTTTTTTGGGGGGGAGTCAAAGAATAAACCAGCAGAGCCTTGGGAGAAGCAGCAGCCAAACAGACAAGGAGGAATTCATAGCTGGGTTCCTTTCTGGGGGTGGGTAAGCTGCAGGTTGCCCCCTCCATGGACATCCTCAGCACCAGGAGCCTGAGGCTGGGGTGGCCACAGGGAGAGGCTTCCCTGCAGCTGCTCTGCAAATGAGGACATTTCTTCCTCTCTCTGCTGACAAAGGGATCAGTCTCTCTGAGCAGCTGCAGGGTCAAGGTAGCTTCTGGTCAGGGGAAGTTTCAGGAACCAGAAACTCTTTTTTTTTTTTTTTTTTTTTTCCCAGCCAGCCCTAGTGGGAAAGTTCTTTCTGCAGCTGTAGTGCTGGGAAAGGCTCTCCCTGCTCCTGACTTCAATGCTGAACATCCTCAAGGATGTGGGGTTTGAAGTCAAAATTGGATGGCAGCACCTTATTCACGCCCCTTCCCTGCCTCTCTGGGACCTATGTTCTGCCTAATGTACTGAAACAACTCAGAGGCTGCACAAGGGGAAACAAAACAACCCCAAAAGCCAGGAAAGGAGCTCATTGACGGGGTGAATTGAATTTGGCTGTTGCACTGTAACAATATGGTCGTGTTACAGTGCAAGGAATGACTGAGGGAGCTGGGGGTGCTCAGCCTGGAGAAAAGGAGACTCAGGGGTGCCCTCCTCACCCTGCACAGCTCCTGAAAGGTGCCTGTGCTCAGCTGGGGCTGGGCTCTGTCTGCAGAATGAGAGGTCACAGTCTCAAGCTGTGCCAAGGGAAATAGAGGTTGGACATTAGGAAAAAGTTTATTCCAGAAAGGGAGATAAAGCTCTGGAATGGCTGCCTGGGGAGGTGGTGCAGTCCCCATCCCTGGGGGTGTTTAACAAAGCCTGGATGTGGCACTGGGGGCCAGGGCTCAGTTGAGCTCTTGGGGCTGGGTTGGACTCGATGGTCTTGAAGGTCTCTTCCAACCCAGGGATTCTGGAATTCTGTGGGGATGGGACTGACAGCAGAAGGAGGGTGTTACCCCTGGAATTACAGACCAGACAGCCCCAGGGAGGGTGGGATCAGCTTCCCCAGAGTTAGAGCATCAGGGAGGGCAGAGGGATGGGGAGGTCACTGCTGGGGGCAGGAGGTGACAGACACCTGGGCCACGGGGACACCGGAGGGCTGGCCAGGGGATGGGAGGTGGAGATGGGGAGGTGGGTGGTGGAGACCCTCTGCCACAGGGGCATGGGAACAGCAGGACGTGGCCCCACAGCTCAGTGGAGGGCCCAGCAGCCCCTCACAGGGAGGGCAGGAGGAGCTCTGGGTGCTGGCAGCACCAGCCAGCCCACCCTGGTCCCCACACCAGTGCCACCACAGGCTCCCACCATCCCCATGGGCTGACCTGTGGCCTTTGGGGCTCAGAGCTGGCCAAATTACAAGGGATTAGAGAAAGTGGAGGAGCAGGACAGGTCAGAGGTCACAAGGCACCAGTTCCCACTGTGATAGGAATAAAGGGACACTCACATTCAACCTTTTTCTCCAGCATTGCCAAGTGATTAGCTACTTCCGTTTTCAGTTCATTGATTTTAAAAACCCTGGAAAGAAAACCCTCATGTATTAATGTCATACATTTAATGCTCTAGCTACCTTAGGTGCTAAGAACTTCTGCTAGAAATGCCATATTTGTGTCTCTAAGATTGATCTGCCCAGCCCACATTTGTCATAAGGAAAAGCTAATTTTCCATGGAGATGCTAACATTGGGGCAGAAAAGACACGTGGGTTTAATTTTCAGAAAAATTAACAGGAGATTTTTTTTTATGGCCCTGGCAATATCCCGTGGCTCTACAACACTTCATCTCCCCCTCTCTCAGCAGTGACTTGCTACTGTAGCCCCCCAGGGAAGCAAAGTTAAATTGATAATTGTTGAATCGGTAATTCATAATTGTCCAAGAGCAGCGTCTTGGTGTCTGCACACTCTGAAACCTCCTCCCCTCCTGCCGAGTTACGCTGCTGATTTGCTGGGCTGTGGTGGGACTGATCTGTCTTATTGAAACCAGCTGGGATTAAATAAGCAGCTACACAGATGTTGAGAAATCCTCTCTGAGGAGAGACATTTTTGGGTGATAAAGGGAAAAATGAAACAAATCTGATCATTTGACTGCTCATTGAAGAAGCATTTCTTTTGCTTCCTAAGAGGGAAGGAGCATTTACTACTTGATCTCCTTTTTAGATCAAAGATAATCACTGAAATTGCTTTTGGTTTGAGCTACTGTATTGCTGTCAGCAGGAAATAATGTGTCCCAGACCTAAATTTGGCAGGCAGAGTGGGATTTGAAAGATGTCTTAAATGCCCCTCTGCCTCCTGTGAAAATTTCACTTCAGGCTGATAAAAGAAATAGCATTTTAAATTAATAATGATGTTCAGTTTCTTACCTCGAGAACTGCTCAGCAATCTGTCCCAATAAATTCTGGAACAATTCTTCTTTCTCTGAAAAAAAAACAGAAGAAAGACATGATAGGAAAAAAAAAACAAAGGAAAGAAGACACAGTCAGCCCTTCTGCAGAGTGGTGTCTCCAGGCTTCCAGCTCTGATGGTGAGGCCAAAAAATTGTTTTGGTCCTTTGAAGAGTGACAGGGTTTGGGAATGACCCCTTGTCTCACCTGCCTTCCTCTTCCTGCAGATTACAGCCAGGGTTTCCCAGAATTTTTATTTTTGGGAGGCTGGGTCTCTGAGAGGTGGCTTGTTTTAAGGCAGCACTTTCTGGGGAAGAGTCCCTTTCACAGACCTTGGGTGGGACACCCAGAATCCCACCTGGCTTCTGGAAGATCCTGCTCACAGCTGGTGTCTCTACACCACCAGCACTCTGTGACAGAGTGCCCACGAACACCACGGCTCATGAACACTAAATATAACCCAGCCTGCCTTTCAGTTTTATCCTGGAGACCAAATTTTTTTTTTTTTTTCTGGTGCAAATGCCTAAGGATTGTGCTGCCTTGCATAAGCTCCAGGCAAACACGAGATGACAAAGTGCTGTCCCTGCAGAATGAGGTCTGCCCTTCCTGGTTTGTGGGATGGACACAGCAGGGCACAAGTTTCCCAGCCCCTTTTCCCTTGAGAACACAGCTTGGACGGAGCTGCCACAGGGATCCTGTCAAGATCCCATTGTTCCCTGAATTCCTGCAGGCAGTGGCCACACTGGGAGCCCTCGTGGGCTCTCAGGATCTTCTGCTGGCTCAGGAAAGTCAGCCTGATGAAGCCCCAGCCTCTTCCCAAGATAATTACAGGATTGCAATTCCCAACACAAGGAAAAGCAAACAATCCCTCAAAACAGGACCCTAGATTTCAAGGGACAGCACACTTTAGGAAGGAAGAAGTATGACAGCAATATTTTAGTATGTCCACACAGAAGGGGGAAGCACAAATCACCTTTGCTGAGCCCTGAGATCTTGTTTTGGGATTGTTCCCTCTTTCCCCCACCAGCTAATGCAAACTGCCCCAAAGTGCTGCAGTGACTCCTGCACTGGGGATATGCTCAAGGAAAGGAAGCATTGAGTGCACTCACAAACACACTGCAGATTACAGAACACCTATTTATACCCCACACAGAAACACCCCATGGCATTTCTGCAGATACTTCTTGTCCTTCCCCGAGGGAACACAACACTCACAAGTGCAATCACCCAGGCAAAACACATCAGACAGAAATACAGCCCAGCATTTACCATTTATTTCTAAATAATAGCTCCTGTACCTGTTGAAAGGATTTGCAATTCCTCGGGTATTAGAGACGTCAGCAGTACTTGCCAAGAGCATTCACATCACCGGTCCAAATAATTTGCCTGTTCCCCCATGTCTCAAAACTGGAGCAAGCATTCTGTGCTCTGAAAGTCTCAGATCTAATTCCCTCTTTTTTCTCCTTTTTTTTCCACCCCAGCTCCCAGCAGAGTGGCTAGCAGAGAAAACAGATTGGTTCTTCTCACAGAGACCCATTTTCCAGTTTTCTCACAAAAACCGAGCGCTGAAACAAAAGCAAACGCCGCGTCCTATTTAAGAGAGGAGCAAAACTTACCGTGGGCAGCACCTGGGATGGCACAGAGTCCAACAGGGAAAACAAGCAGAGAAAGCAGAGAAACCCGTGTCCTCTCTCTTCGATGCTGCTCAGCCCTCTGACAGTGGCTGGAGCGTGCCAGAGACTGACAAGTTCCCTATAAACACTGTTCCAGTAAAAAAAAAAACCAAAAACCCAACAATCTTACTTTCACTCCCTCCCCCTGTCAAAACTCACTTGGAGTACTAAGAAATTCCCATCCAGGGAACAGTCAGCTGCAATCTGATGTTTATGGATGTAATAAAAGACTTTCAAAATGAAGATGTATGTTTTTATAACCCTAGGGTGCAGTAAAGATATATGACTAAGAGTGGCAGTTCGCCTCATCTTAAAGAGACAAAGATCCATTTCTCTGCCCTGCTCCTTTCTGAGGAGAAGACCTCTGGTAACCCCGGGTTCTGAAGAAAATGAGACATTGCTCTGACATAATTTAGTCTTGTTTGTCCCCTCCTTTGTAAAATAGGAGGGCTAAGTGTGCTTTTGCTCCCTTCATTACCCTCAGCTTTTTTTTTTTTTTTTTTAATACCTCTGGGCAGGGCTGAAGCCCCAGGTTCACACAGATACCTTTTACCTCGGATTGCTTCCTTTGTTTTGCTGCAATTCCCTCTCTGAAAAGGAAATCCTGCTGCAAGCAGCACTGGCAGCAGCTCTGGGTGCTTTGCTCAGGGTCCTGTTGCAGCATCCCCCAAAAAAAACCCCTTTCTTCTCCCCTCCTGCCAGCACTGCAAATGAGCAATATTTACAAACGCAGGTGCTCAGCAAGTCAGGTGTTTTGCAGCTGACAGAGGACAATTAGAAGCCCCCAGAAGATGCTGCAATGGTTAATGCTGGGCAGGGCCAGGCCAGCTCAGGCTTCCCCAGGCTGCCCAGGGCTCAGTGCCCCGCTGGCTGCGGGCACAGCCACTCCTGCTCTTTGCCCTGTGGCCTCTGCCAAGCTCAGCAGGCAGCTTGGCCAGGACACCGTGGAGAAAGGAGCTGGTCTGCCTCGTCTCCAGCAGGTTCTGGGAAGAAAGCAGGTGAGGGGGAATATGGCACAGCCTTTTTTCCCGTGATCCCCGCCGTGGCCGGGTGGGAGGCTGGCAGGGAGAGCCCACCTTCCCTGCCAGGCTGGCACCAGGGGCACGCTCAGCCGAGCTGCCCTGGCACAGATGGTTTATTAGCCACTGGCAGGCACCCTCTGCCTCGCACCACCCTGCTCAGCAGTACCTCTTCCTCTACCCTCTCACCCTCTGGGATCACGGCCAGGGAGCCACCTCCATCCTCCCACTCTCGTGGCTCCCTTTGCACCCTGCCAGCCTCTGCCACCCTGCCAGCCTCTGCCACCCTGCCAGCCTCAACAGGCTGTGAGCAAGGAGTCCCTGGGGCTGTGGGGGTGGCTTGGCTTCCCCCTGGCTTTTCTGCTTGGGCCAAGCAAGGCTGGCAGGGCATGGGCATCTCCCTTTCCTTGCCAGCATCAGGCTGGTGAATTCCTGCCCTGTTTCTCACAAATGCTTCTGCCTCTGGCTCAGGCTTCTGTCTGCATTTCACTTTCTGTGGTTTGCTTGGATCAGGGCAGTCAGAGTAATTAAAAAAACCCCACAAGCAGCCAGGTGGACAAAAGCCTCGGGAAGGGGTGAATTTCAAGCTCAAGCCCACATCCATGAATCTGTCACATGGAGCCCCAGACCCATGTAATTCACAGCTCAGGTTAATTTGGGCTGTTGCATGCAAATTCCCCATCAGGTGAGCAATCCCAAAGGAGCTGGCCTCATCCCAATGCACGCATCCATGTGGGATGCAGTAAGGAGCAGCAGTGGGAGGAGGATTTTTCTCTCCCAGTCTCTGCCTCCTCAGTCTTGCCTGAGCTGAGAGCAGGAACAAGACTCCAAAAGGAGAAGAGAGAGATGCCAGAATAAGAAGATGTACACACCGTGACAAGCTTCTGTTGTTTTACCATACCAAACCACACAAGACCTCAGGTATTGAATCATCCAGGGGAAAAATCATCCCTGCAGATGTCCAGTGCAGCCACTGCTGGGCTTTGCTGCCCTAACTTTGGAGCAGTAGAAAAGTCCCTGAGAATGTTTTCCTGTCCTGTCAGGACCACAGTGAGTCAGGCTCACTTTTGACTCCACAACAGCTCCTTTCTCTGCACTATCAGAAATAAAACAGATTTCAATTTTATCCCTCAAGAGGGTGCTGCTAATAGGGTTTGTTCATTTAATTGTCACCCCTGTCAAATCTATAAGTGCCTGAATCCTACTAATTAGAGCAACAACACAGCCATCAATTTGTGAGTTGTGAGCCAGTTTCACCAGGAGGACACAGACCAGAGCCATTCTGCTGGTAGGAGGGAGAGGATGCTCACTCCATGGGAAATTAAAATACCACAGAGAAAAGGATTTGCCAGAGGGGTTTTTGATGCTCTGCATGGATAGCCATGTGTCTTCTGGTCCAGGAGGAGGGGGAGGGACAGAGTGTGATCCAGCAGCCTCACAGGCTCAGAGCCAGCCAGCTCAGGCCTCCTCTAACCCTGACCCTGACCCTGACCCTGACCCTGATCCTGATCCTGACCCTGACCCTGACCCTAACCTTCACCCTAATCCTAACACTTGCAGACAGCTGACCTCTGACACATTGATGGCTGCTGCATCCAGCACTCTCTGGAATAATAATTTTTATTTATTTCCAACCCTCTCCCCTGACTGTGGCCAGGAAATGAAGAACTGTCTCTTAGCAGGGCTCCGGTGGATATCTCCTCTGCTGGATAGCAGCCACTGCTTATGTTTTTCCTCCTGAATGATTATATTTCCCAGTCCCACCTTTCACAGCCTCTGTTCCCTGTGTCATTCTCCTGCAGCTGCCTGGGAGACTGCTGAAAGAGATGCATTACCTCCCACCACTGTGAAAATTGGGGTGACCCCCTTTTTGGCACCTATTTGGATGAGCTGCTTTGGGAAGCAGAATGATGCAGGCAGAGTTGTGTGAGAAGTGAAGAACAGAACAGAGTTTGGTTTGGTTTTTTTTTCTTTTAATGAAAAGGAACAATTTCCCACTCTGTTTATTCTTCCTACTGTCAGCAAAATGTCAGGAGTGCTTAAGATTAATGACAAGCCATGTGAAAGAGAAAAAGATACCAAGGAACATTAGTTCCATCACACTCAGCTCAACTTTCTTCCTCTTTCCATAGCAGACTCTGTCTTATGTTTTGACAATCTATGGCCAGAATTTTTCTTGCCCTTTTCAGCTCAGATCTTTGGAAATCCTTGTTTTATGAAATGCAGGGAGTGAAGAGAGATCTTGCTGACACAGTGAGCTGTGCTCTGCACAAAGCAGAGCCATGTGCTGTCAGCTGGAGATGAAAAATGAGGGCCTTGGGAGAGTGTGAAAAGTCATCCACGGTCCTATAAAAATATACTGTTAGCTTCATGTTAGGGGAATAAAAAAAATACATTCAAAAAGGAGTATATTTTCTAGAAAACCCCTCAATCAGCTTGTCAGCTGGTCTAACTCAGTGGCATTCCCTGCTGGAGCCATGCTGGCCCCATTTCCCTGCCATGGGGCAGTTGGAGACTGGTTACTCACAGGAGCTGGGACACAGAGCCACGTGCTCCACCCCACCTTTTCTGGTGTGATAATGCAAACTGTGCTCCCAGACCAGGAGAGTGATGCTGCTGCAGCAGGGTTTGTCACAATAAGGAAACAGTTTGGCAGACAGATTCTTCCCCTTCGCAGTCACACGTGTCCCTTGGCTGTGACAACCTCCTCCTGGCAATCACTGCCATGGGATTTGTTTATGGCTTGTTACAAATCTCACTGTGGGTAGGTTCTTCCCTGTTCCCTACCCTCTGTGCTCTCTCTGCTCTCTGCTCACCTTTGCTCCCTGCACAATCTCCCAGCTGTTGCCTCTCTGTCCTCCCCACATCCTCCTTTCCAGATGTTTCTGCCAAGGCAGATGCCTCAGAGAATAGCCTCAGTCCCTTCTGGAAGACACAGTGCTGTCAGACATTCTGTTTCCATCCATTTTTCAGGACCCCAAGCCAGAAGATGAGGTGGGACCACCCAAACACCATCTCTCCTCTCCCAACAAACTCACCTGCTCCTGCACACCACTTTTTCCAGCCCCAGGCTTCCTGTCTCACTCCTGTTCTGAGTTTCCAGGACAATCACAACCTCTTGCCCTTTGTCTCTCCTATCTTCCCACTTGACTGCTCCAAGGAGTGTCCCCAGCTGATGTCTCCTCTGCTGCTGCAGCCCTGCCAGCCTCTCCCTGTGGCTCCAGAGTGGCAGGAGACTCTGCAGCTGCACAGATGAGAGAAACCACGAGCCAGATGCTCACAGGAATTGCCCCAAGCCAAAGTTCTGCTCCAGTGTCTGAGAGCATGATCCTGACAGCAAAGAGAAGTGGAGGAGTGGCACTCCAGCCCTGCCTGGGCTGGGGAATGTGCTCCAGATGTGTTCTTTCACCCAGGTCCTCTTTAATCTTGTCAGGTGAATTTAAATATTTATCACACTTGGAGCTGCCATGCCCACAACAGAAATTATGTTCTCTCCTCAGCCATTTGGAATAACATGAGGCTCAAATGTTGTGCTCAACTTTCCAGCAGAGGAATGGGCAGGTTTAACAAAATACTGAAGGACAGGCTTTCATTTTTCTTGCCTGAAAAACCCCCACTGCTCCATGCAAGGCTTTCCCCAGGGCATCAGGAGTGCTGAGTCAGACCAGGCAAGGCACTGGGAAAGTTCCCTGGACTCAGCCACTCACCTGATCCTCAAATTCATTGAAATTCAGGCACATTTTTAAAGCTTTCCTGCAGAACACTGTGATCAAACACTTTTTATTCTGCTGCAGCTACAACCATGACATCTTCAGGTTTTTGCCTGATGGCCACATAATTTCCACATGCAAATGTTTGCAAATTCAGCTTTACTTAATTCAGCTTCAGCAGATTCAGTTCAAAAGGGTAATTTTACCTGAGAGCTGCTCAGTCATAACTGGTATCACTTTGTATGGAGACCTGGAAGAGCCACAGAGGGTTGATGTTAGCAACACTCAAAATGCAGCTTGTATTTCACATCCATGCTCCCTGAGGAGTACAAAGAAGTATCTGAAGATATTCCAAGACCTCTTAAAACCTGTGAGTTTGAATAAGTAATGGGCACTTTTTCTGAACACACAACCCTCTGATTTACAGAGAATTTAGAATTATTAGATTCTCTGATTTAGAAACAGAATCATAGAACCGTAGAATGGTTTGGGTTGGAAAGGACTTTAAAAATCACTCAGTTCCAGCCCCTTGCCATGGGCAGGGACACCTTCCAGCACCCCAGGCTGCTCAGAGCCCTGTCCAGCCTGGCCTTGGACACTTCCAGGGATGGGGCAGTCACAACCTCTTTTTGCTCTGTGTTTGGGCACTGTCCTGTGCAGGAGCTCCCTCCCAGCTGCTGGGTCTGCACCACACAGGATCAATAAAAGCAATGGCAGTGAAAAATCATCATGAAATATGGGCCAAAGCCAGCAATGAAGAGACCTAAACTCATCACTCATCACAGGCTTTGAGTTTGCTTTTCAAATAATCTGCTGGTTGTGCCTTAGCAGAGCAGTCAGGAGTGGGGGAACAACAGAGCTTTGACAGCAAACAGGGAGGGATGGGAACACATGTTCTACATTAAACACCTAAAAGTATTTTTTTTTCTCTCGGACAATTACTCCTGCTTTAACAAGTAAAAATCTTCCCAACCAGCACAGGTGCTACAGGCCAGCACTCATTTCTTCTGCCATGCCCCTCCCTCTGCTCACCTCCCACTGCACACAAAAGGAGTTTTCTGCAGGAAAACCCCCTCCCTTCCCCGGGGCCTGAGCCTGTTCTGGAGGAGCAGGTGGCAGCAGGGCTCACCTCTCTGTGTTTGCAGGCATCGTGGGATCAATGGACACCATGCAGTTGTCTGCTGTCAGAAGGGAGATGGTCGTGTTCCTGAAAAGCAAGTTCCAAAGAGGGTTATTTGACCTAGAAATGCCAGCTGGAATTCTGTGCTGCTGCATGTGATGCAGAGCCATTTTCCCTCCTGCAGATGCATCTTTTCTCCTTGCTCCTGGCCTGGCACCTCTGTTACCTCAGAGCAGAAAGAGTCAAAGCCCAGGGCAGGGTAGGCTCAATGCTTCACCCATGTAAAATGTGAAGTGTGATAATTTTTAATCTCAGAGAAGACCTTGCTCCCTGCTAATTAATTTATTCTTTTGACTCACTGAATAATATTTTCGGTTAAAATGCTATATTTTGTGATACATTGACTCAGCAGCTATGTATTGACTCATACCATATGAATGACTTTTGGTGCTATGAATGTCTTGAAATTATTTAGTTACTCATTTACCAAAACAAACAAAATAAATATCTTGCTGAATGTGGCGTCTTTTTTTTTTTTAATTACTGTGCTAAGGGTGATCTCATAGGCTCAGATGTAAATCTTGGAGGTTTACTTTGGCTCCAGGATCCTGGTTGTAATGCAATTTTCCTTTGAAAATCTTCTGATGAAAATAAAATGCCAAATATGCAGTGAACACCCTGACTGTGAATGATTAAAACTGCTGAACAAAGTTTCCTGGGTGATGGAGTGGAAGTCTTTGACATCATAGGAAAAGGAGAGTTATTAACCTCTCTAATGTCAAATGGGAGGAAATAGAACAAACAGCAAAGGGCATTAATTCAGTCCAGCAGCTTATGCAAATTCAATTTTATCTTTCAATCCCCAGAGCTGGAGTCATGCAATAAAACCATGATTGAAAGACTGGCTTATTTTTCTCCTGCACTTTTCCTGTACTGTAAAGTTGTGTGCACAGAGATAAAGACTTTGCCTTGTTGCCTGCAGCCTGTCCTGCTCAAGGGCCTTATGCAGGCAGCAGATTTCCCTTCTCGGGGTGATGAAGGGCTCTGGAGATGATTGAGGGGCTTCCCTCCCCTGCTCCACTGCCCGGAGGTGCTGCAGAGGTGGATGGATGATGGATGGATGGATGGATGGATGGATGGATGGATGGATGGATGGATGGATGGATGGATGGATCATGGATGGATGGTGGATGGATGGATAGATGGATGGATGTTACACCGTGCCACCCTCCACCACATCCCAGCCTTTCCCACACACCCTCCCCTGAGCCTGGACCCCTCTCAGCACTGAGGTTTCAGCTGGATGCTGCTCTTGAGGTTGAAGGGGACAAATCCTATGTGGATTTTCCCCAAATTGAAAATTACAGCAGGGGGGATACAGGGACTTTTTGAGACAACATAAATTAGGAAATACATGGCCTGGGCAATGGATTTGGAAATATTTATGCTCTATGAAATGGCTCAGCTGACTATCCCATACCTGGGATTAGATTTTAAAACACCTAAAGAGAAAGCTTATTACCTTATGGTAATACTTCTTATTAGCCCCATTTTTTCCCCTAAAAACCAGGTTCTAAACATATGCCTGCATTTCACTCAATATGGGCAAAAATGTAGTGCTGAGATATAAGTGCTAGGTGTGCCCAACCTGTGTGCACTCAGGGCTGGGCTTCTTCACTTGCTTTTATTTTAGATTATTTCTCCTCTGTTCTACTCTATTCCACTCTGTTCCTCATGTGCAGCCAACACCGTGGCTCAATTCCCTGCTTCCACACTTTCCAGCTCTTGATTGCCCCAGTTTCTTCTTCCAGCAGACTGGAACGAGAGGCAAGCCTGAATAGCAGCTAAATAAATCATTTGGGGCCTGTCTTTAAATTGTTCCCAAAGGAAGGAAACAAAAGTGAAATGAATGTCACAAATGACAGACCTACCTCGGTAAGCCTGTTGCAATGCAGCAAAGGTCCATAATATCTTTGGAATTGCAGTATTTACTGAAGATCACCTTCCAAAGGAAACAGCAGCAAAGGGAAAAAAAAATAAAGAATGAGAGAAAAGATGGTTAGTTCCCACAGAGATATGAATCCTGTTCAGGCATGCACTGGGCTAATTTTAAGGCACAGTCTGTGACTTCAATTATCTGATTTGATTTGTGAGCTGGAATATTTCTCTGCTCCTGTGTAATACCTGTGTCTTTGTTGATAAAGCAAGCAATCTCTGGAGACCCAAGTGCTGTTCAGATGTGGAGCAGTAATGTGTGTGAGCTGAGAGCAGGGGGTTCCTCAAAATGAAGTGCTGCTGTGGGATGATAACAACTGTAAATTAAAGAGTGTAAGAGCCTGGATTTAGGAAGAAAACTGCCCAGATTTGAGCAGGACATGGGATGGTATAAAAGGGCACTGCTTTTTGGACCACACCGGCTTGTACTAGGTTGAAAGTGAGCAGAGCTCGTGCCGAAATTCCTACTGACTGTCAGATGTTCCTGTTGTTAGGTCAGAAGCCACATCTGGAATTACAAAATTTGCCACTGTTACCTTCCCATCTCCCCAAACACCTCTTCACCCCACAATCCTTCCACAGTCACCAGGCAGCCCCAGTGCAGAGAAGGCTGAGCAGCACATCCCCCAATCCCATTTTTCTATTCCTGCTATTCCTGTGCTTTCAGTGACACAATCCCAGCCACAATTTTCCCCAAGACTCCTGTGTCTATCAGGACTTGTAGGTCATGGTCTTCCCAGCTTCTTCTGCAGTCAGAAAACACTTTAATGATACCATTATAGTACTTCCCATCAGTCTCACTACACCCCAGTGCAGTATTTAAACTCTGAAATCTGAAGCTTGTTTATGTTAAATTACTTGCCCTGTATCTTATCATGGGTGAGTGGCAGGCCAGAAACAGAACCCAGGAGTCCTAATTTGATGTCTTGTTGGATTCAGAGACAGCACACTGCCTCTGAAAGAAAAACACTCAAGAATTTAACAGCAGCACACTGCATGAGGAGTGTCCCATTTCAATAAATGTGTATTTATAGGATGTCTGCCCTTGTGACTGAGGTCCCTGAGGTTGCTTCCAATCCAAACCCATATCTCCTCTGTTAGGTGCATGTTGCACTATTGAATCTTCCAGTGCTCTAAATCAAAACCTTGTTCCTAGTGGACTTATTGGGGAAAACAGCCATTGAAAAGGATCTCTGCTGCCAGTGAAAAGAAGCAAGAGTGGGTGGAATAAAAAGAAAGTGTAGACTTGAGAATGGAGGATGGGGCTTGAATGCTCCTGCCAGTGTTGTGATCCTTTCCTCAGAGCAACTCTGAGCTCCTCCGAGTGCCTCTGATGGAGGCAGAAATTAAGTGCCTCATTGCAGCCAGACTCTCCTTAAAGCCAGGAACAGCAACAAGCAGTGGGGATGGTTTGTCCACTGGGGATGGTTTATCCAGTAGGGATGGTTTATCCAGTGGGGATGGTTTGTCCACTGGGGATGGTTTATCCAGTAGGGATGGTTTATCCAGTGGGGGTGGTTTGTCCAGTGGGGGTGGTTTATCCAGTAGGGATGGTTTATCCAGTGGGGGTGGTTTATCCAGTAGGGATGGTTTATCCAGTAGGGATGGTTTGTCCAATGGGAATGGTTTATCCAGTGGGGATGGTTTATCCAGTAGGGATGGTTTGTCCAATGGGGATGGTTTATCCAGTGGGGATGGTTTGTCCACTGGATGGTTTATCCACTAGGCATGGTTTATCCAGTAGGGATAGTTTATCCAGTGGGGGTGGTTTGTCCAGTGGGGGTGGTTTATCCAGTAGGGATGGTTTATCCAGTGGGGGTGGTTTATCCAGTAGGGATGGTTTATCCAGTAGGGATGGTTTATCCAGTAGGCATGGTTTGTCCAGTGGGGATGGTTTGTCCAGAGGCTGCTGGTGTCGATGGGATGGCTGCAGGGGCTGGCAGTGGGGAACAGTGGTGTGGACAGGGGCAGCTTCCCTGCCCAGCGCTGCAGCCCTCTCCCCTCACATCCCACAGCAAAGAGCCACAGAGCCTCTGGGCTCAGGATGCAGCAGCTCAAAGGCACTTGTGGACATTGATCTAATGGCAAAACTCAGGAGGAACAAGAAACCTGCATTTTGCAGTTGAAGAGGGACATCAAGGTCAAAGTTCTCTTCTCCCTGTGAGTGTTGGAAATGCGATTTTCCACCCCCCACAACCACCCCACATTCCCAGTCACCGTTTCTGTTGTCACCCACCACAGGCATGAGGGCTGTGCATGTCCACAGGTCAGCCTGGAGACCGCTGGCCCAGGAAATAAGGGAAGTGTCACCTGGGATGACAGCTGGGAGAGGACAGGGGGGCTGCAGCCGCCCTCCCCGGATTGAGCAGGACCTGTGTGTTCAGTGAGGTGAGGACCACGCTGGAAAAATAACAAGTCATCATCTAATTAAAGCCTCCTCTGAAAGGTGTAGGTGCCAGGAGGTAATTAAGCCTGCAGCTTCACTTTGTCAGCCTTGATTTTCAGGTGTTTTAATTCCTAAACTGTCACAGCACTGGTGTGACACGGTTCCCCTGCTCCTCCAAGGTGCCTTTCATACTTCAGGGGATGTCCCTCACCTGGAGGTGTCACAGGGTGCCAACCAGAGCTCTGCCACTGGAAATGGGGAGGTTTTGGGAGATGCCAGGATGTGCTGTGCTGCTAATTCCCCCTCAGGGATCAAGGCATGCCAGCCTGAAGTACCAGGACAGTCTGGACAGCACAGCAAGGCCTGGCTTGCCCTGGTGGTGCACAGACACTTCAGCAAAGCTCCAGCTTTCAGTTTTCACTGCTGCTGAGCAGCCCTCTTACTCCTGAGCAAAGCACCAGGGGTTTTGTGGCACAGAGGAGGATGATGGTGGTCGCTTCTAGAGGTGGGTGACCCACACCTACTCTCACACCCACCTTCCCTGTGTTCTGCCCCAGTGAAACTACTCCAGGCAATATCTTCACAAAACCTGCAGGCACTTGATTGCTGAGGCAGGGAGTAACTGCTTCTGGGGAAATGGGTGTGTTTTGAAAGTCAAGATTGACCCTTGGTTATTAAAGCACAGAAGCAATCAAAGCAATAAAACATAGCCAGTGGAGCTCAGATAGGGCTGAAATCCTGCTCCTAGCAGAGCCCAGCATCCTGACAGACTGATAGCTGCTGAGATTGACTGGCAGAATATTGGAGTACAACTGGTACATGCAGTAACTGGGCAGATGATGTTAATTGTGGCTGAACAGAGGCCAAAGGCTTGTGATGTGCCAGGAGTGCTGTTTCAGGTATTGAGGCTTCTTATTCTGGAAATCAATTATTATTGATCATGACAGAGAAGAGAGGAAAAGATAAAAAAATTATTAGGGAACATTAAAGGTAAGAAAGTTGGCTTGACTCATAGAAAGCAGTAGCAGCTTTCAACACACTAAGGATGAATTTTAATGTTTCCTTTTACTCCATGCAGTAGTGAAAGAGTGGGAAGCAAAACAAAGGCTGTGATACTAGATAATGAGCTATCTCCAAACACGCTTTCCAGTTTTCCATACTTGGCATTTTTTACTTAGGTTTGCTAAAACTGGATTGTGAATCACCCACTGCAGTTTTGTACTCATCTCAGGATGCTTGTCCTCAGCTGGTTGGTTTTTTTAATCAAAAAGCACATGCTATTAAAATTTCCTTCTTTTGCAGCCTGCTGAGCTTTTCTGAGCATCTCCCTTCTGCTCCAAAACACAGCAGCCAGCCTCAGATGTTCTGTAGGGACGTGCAATTGTTCCTGTTATTGTCCCCAGGTCCGTGCTGCCAGCAGAGACGATGCCAGTTGTGCTGATGGAACACAACTGGAATGTGGTTTGGAGCAGGGCAGGACAGCCCTGGGTGCTATTGATGGCTCCAGCACAGACCAGGAATCCTGTGTGCCTGGAGCCCACTATCCCTGGGGGGACATCAGCAGCAGGAAGGCAATGTGGGGACACTTGGCTGGTGGCCACGCTTTGGTGGCACCCACGTGGGGCACGTGGGTTCTCCCGTGAGCTGCAGGGGTTGACCTGCAGCTCTGAGGACAGGCAGCCCTGGCACTGGGGCTCAGGACATCTCACCCAGCCCTGTGGACATGTCCCTGCTCGGGCAGGTGTCCCCAAACCCTTGCTGCTCAGCCTGAGTGTCCATGATCATACATTTCTGGCACTGCCTGGGGGTCTGATCCACAAATTTTTCCTCCCTTCAGACCTGTCTCAGCTGTCTCTGACCCACATCTTGCTTAGGTCCCTGTGGGTGACAAGCCACTGCTGAGATGTCTCAGAGGACCCCATTCCCTGCATTACTGCCTGGTGATGGAAGATATCCTTGCTTAGGAGAAGACTGAGGTCTTGCTTAACAGAGGCCAAAATTGAGAGACCACAGCAGCTCCTGCAGCTCTGGTAGTGGGCTAGGATCATGCACGTGTAGGGTTTTCTGTAATGAAATTCCAGGTTTCCTCATAGTACACATTTTAAAAGCGCATAGTCATGCAAGTCAGCCCAAAAAATCCAGGGATGAACCTCCAGGGATGAAGAAAAAGAGGATACAGAGACTCTGATATTGCCTGGTGGCATCAAAGTCTCCTGCAAGGCCAGTCAGCACACAAGACACAGCTTCTGAAAGCAAAGGCAGAGCTGAAATCAGGTCTGAGCAGAGTGACAGCAGTGACAAACCACGTGGGGAAGGGAAACAGAGGCCTCTGCTTCAGCTTGCAGATTGATGGCTAATTGCCAAGAAGAAAATCAGCCACATATAAACCCTGTTAACTGCATTTCCCTTGGGTTTGTGCCAGGAGGAAAAGGCTGTGTTCCTGGAAAGTCATGCAGCATCTGCAAACAGGTTATTTTTCCCCTCCTGAGAGTTAACATGATTTCATATTCCTGTCCTTGCTGTTGTTGCCAAAACCCCTGGGATGGTGGATGGCCCATCCCTGGGGACATTCAAGGCCAGGTTGGATGGGTCTCTGAGGAACCTGAAAATGTCCCTGCTCATTGCAGGGGCTTGAACTAGACCCCTAAGGGTCCCTTCCAACCCAATTCTATGATTCTACCACGTGTAGGAAAATAAAAGACAGGAAAAGCAGCCTTCTCTGAGTGTTTAACTTGTTTGTGCCAAGGAGTTTCCTTCAAGATCAAGGAGCAGCCATTCCATTTAAGTGGGCAATGCTCTGTGTGCCTTGGAGAGCAACGTGATGCAACTGGGAAAAAAGCAGAATGAATAATGACTGAGGCTTTTTGGAGTGGAAATAACATCTTGATGAGGCATGCAGGGACTGCAAAGTAGGACAGCTGGTTCTATGGGGATGCCTGGTCCTGGCCTGGCCCTCAATCCTGTGGGACTGGTTTCTTTCCTGGAAACATTTCTGCATTTTTTTAAAAAACATTTTATTCTGAAATAAAGAGCCATTGTCTCTTAATCCACAGTATCCACCTCTGGTCTAGGACAAGGATTTAAAAACCCCTCTTGGGAAGAGCAGGGATTAAGAGCCCTGGTGCTCTGGGCTGGCTTTCCCTCTTGGAGAGGAGTTTGTGATGGAGATTTTACTAAAAGACCATTGTGCACAGACTC
Organism: Passer domesticus; assembly: GCF_036417665.1. Lineage (NCBI taxonomy): Eukaryota > Metazoa > Chordata > Aves > Passeriformes > Passeridae > Passer > Passer domesticus. The sequence goes on along the minus strand of NC_087475.1, from coordinate 5,488,377 downwards.
TGCAGCCTACCAGTTTACAAATAATCACATTATATTTTTCTTTCCAATAGGATAGGTAAAAAAACAGCTCACAAATCCAATTTCTGTTCTGTATTTGATCCTTAGAACAGCTAATCCTCTCTGTAAACAGCAAACTCTGTCCAGAACATTATCATGTTCTGATCTGCTCTCTGTAATTGGGTATTCTTCCAAGAATTTAATTTCTGTTTGATTATTTTTATTTTACCCTAGTAAAATTCCTAAATAGATAATGTAAAAATATTTTTCAAGCCAGAGTACCCTCAGTTTCCAGTTCTACTTCTTTTCTTCTAGTTTCAACCTGCTGCCTTCAATACTTTAGCACTTGGTCATGTCTTTCATTCAGCTCAGTGAGCAATGTTCAGAGTCAGGGCTGAAATTGCAGGCTTTAAACAATCTAAATTACAGTCTTTCACTAATGAGAGTGGGGGATACTATGTCAGAAAAGATTCTGGTAAAACTCAGTTATGTATCTTGCATGGACTGTGAAAATTGCTGCTGCTTCTGTAAGAACAGCTTTCATGGAGGATTTCTGAACTATTAGGGCAGAAGATTCATGTGAAATTTTTCATTGTGATTTTCCCTGTCTTTCCAGAGGTGTTTGTCATCCATAACAAAATGAAGAACAATCCAGAAGTTTTAGGTATCCCTCTGTAGGAATCACTGGAAGGAATTCATATTTCTCAACCCATAAGCAAATAGGTCTTCCTCAAAAAATATCCATAAATGTCCTCTCTGTTATAGTCCAATATCCAAAAGAAGCTTTACCTAAAATCCGATATTTAAAAACATTCCACTAAAGAATTCTCATTCTTTAAACTCAGATTCAAACAGCATCAGCCCAACTATACCCAAACTCTCCGTCTCCTTTTTTATTTCTGGCACTAATTAACAGCTGATATTCAGAAAACCACTCATTTATCTGAGCTTCGAATGCTAGGAGCATTAAAAATAGTCTGCCAGATTTGCCATCTGTTTGATACAGTGGGAGCTTCTCTAAGAGAAGAACAGAAAACCAGAGCATGTGTGCATGTCCATGTGTGGAGGAGAAACACGAGAGCCCTCAGCTGAGGGTCTGAGCAAAAACTAAAACTCCCCTGAGCTCTTCAAGCACTGACTCTGACAGAGGATGAGAAGTGTGGCAGATATTTTATCCCAAAAGCCACAGCTCTGTAATCCTGCTGATTCACACAGTTTTGGGCAGGGACGTGGCTCGAGAATGTTCATTTCAACACCAAGTGTGGGGTTTGCCTGACGTAGTTTTAACCATCCACAGGCTCAGCATCTCTCGAGTGCCTCCCTGCCAGGTGCCCTCTGCTGCCAGCAGGAAAGGAGGACAATCTCCAAATCAGCCCACACGCCTCCAAAACCCCCTTTAGGATGGGATGAATCATCCCTGGAGATGCCACCTGCCTCCCCAGTGACTAGAGGGGAACCTGCAGGATTCTCCTGGAGCAGATCCCTCACGTTGGGATGCCGGTGGCTCACTGGGGTGAATCCCATTCGTTTCCCTACACATTGCCCTAAATTAAGAAACAGGAGCTGCCAGACAGAGCTGATGTACCAGGATCCTGAGGCATGTGGTAAGTCACAATTCCCACCTCTGTAACATCCCTGAAAAGAGAGCTCTGGGGAAAGATATTTTCCTCTTTTTAGGAAAGAAAAATGTCTACGATGCACTCATAGGTGTGTGAGCCCAGGACAGTCTTGCAGATTGTCACTGAGAGGGGCAGCTTGGCAGAGGTTGGCTCTTCCACTATGAGCAAAGAAGGATCTCTGTAATTTTTAGTAATTAGGGCTCAAAGAAAAAGGGAGATTACATTCAGGAGAGATTTGTGCAACCTACTGACTACACTAAGTGGCATATTGCAAATATTGCATTTGTCAGCACTAATTATTAATGGCAGAACACAGCCAGGAACCAGCAAGGCTGACTGTGAGGGGCCAGGCTGAAAGTTTCCTATCTTCTGCAGCAGAAATAAAAACATTTCATAAAAGTCTTTCAACCTTTAACAAACAACACTAACCTCTATATTCTGGCTTTTCTTAAAACAAGAAGGGCACACATTTGCTCTAATGGAGTACTAAGTGCAATTAACCCTGCAGCACATGAATGCACGAGGCTTGAAATGTTTTGTAAACTGGATAATAGGGATGCTTTAGCACCAAATGTTCTCAGGAGCTGTGAGTGAAGCTGTTTCCAAGCTGCTCACACAATTAAAGTCTGACATTGGAACTGGCTTGGTAATAGAGGACTGTTAGAATGAAAATGTTAATTAATGGAGTGAGGAAAAGCAGGTTTGAGGAGAGGAAGGTTCTGAAGCCTTGAGAGGCAACCTGGAACAGAGGCTGGACAGTGTTAAAGGAATAAAGCAGGGATTTATTTAAAAGGCCTTCAAAGGATACACCTTGGGCAGTACAAGAGCAATGGATGATGGGTCACAACTTTTCACACTTTTTAAAATTTTAGTCCATTTCCATATTGGGGTTAATTGTCCAATTACAGCTCCAGGTTATGCAGTCCCATTCTCCCAGATTGCTCTCCTCAATTCCCTGCTGTTTGCACTTTTTGGGCCTGAAGGTGCAATGGTGTCCTTGGTTCTCAGGCTAGAAAAGGATTGTTTTGTCTGACTACAGTGTGAGGAGACCTTGCTAACACTTTATATGAAGTTCAGAGTTCTGCACTAATGCAGTACAGGATCTGGAAAAGTGAAAGTTAAAACTTAAGGCATCAGTTCTAGAAGCAGAATGATTTTGACTTGTTTGTGAGGAGCCAGAAGAGTTGTTTACGAGGAGAATAAGCTATATTTGGCTGGTCTGAACCCATAGGTAACACCAGAGTTACCTATGAGAAAAGTGTTAGACTGAGAGTGTTAAACTTACACTTCGTCTGGACTAGTGTGAACATAAACTGCAATAAATACAATATACTGACTGTGACTTCACAAAGATAAACAGCAGTAAACAAGCTTTGCTGGGTGATGGCTGTGGAAGAATTTTGGAGCTGTGCTGGAATTACAGAGCTGTGCTGGGATTAAGGTTTCATCCCCTAAATGCTCTGAGGAGCCCCCACTCCTCAGGGAGGAAGGAGAAGGGGGAGTAGAGGGGAGAGAGGCCCATGTGTGACATTATCTTTCATGTCTTTAAAAGCATGGGCTGAAGCCATTTTTACTCTTTAAAATGTTTATGTGCTGCAATGTGACAGAGTTCAAGGATCCTGCTGCTCATTTTGTGCTGCTTTACAAAAAGAACAAGCAACCACCTCGAGTTCACCAGGGCCAGCCACAGGGAGAAAGCCAAGCTCAGCCAAGACCTGCCCAGACTCAGGCTGTTCCACCTTTTCCCTCCCACACCACAGAGCTCTGCCAGCGTTAAGAAAATGGCCTTGATCCCACAAAAACATTCCTATGGCTCCCGGTGCTAAAGCAGGAGGTGGCACAGAGCATCCCTCAGAGGTGCCCATGTCCTGACTGCCCTGAGCACCCATCCTGTGCACCCCTTTGCTGTTTGGCAGCTGGAAGGGTGTTCCCCTAAATCCTCAGTCCAAACAGAGCCAGCATGGGGTCCATGGGCTTGCCTTGCTCTGTTGAAAGAGTCGTGGGGATGCAAAAATATTTCATCGCCTCAAAGCGATCATCACGCCATTATTTTTTCTGCTGTGTTTTGTTTTTCATCTGAATCCAGTTTTGCAGGTTATAAATAGCCTGGTGAGCCTTGGAAAAATCTGTTGGCTTTGCTAGAATCTGGGCATTTATACCACAGATGCTGCTGCTGTGATTGAAAGGAAAAGCTCACGGGACAGAAGCTGATGTTTCGATGCAACAACCACAGCACCAAAGCTCAGTCTGAGCCTTGTCCTCTTCTTTGGGGACCTCAGGCCAAGAGGAACAATGGCTGTGGATGGCTCAGTGTCCTGCAACACAAGGCAGGCCAGTAGACACTCAAAAAGTTTGAACTCAATGGATTTCTTTGAGAAAAAAAAAAAAAAAAAAAAGGGCAAATTTTCTGCTTAACATCCAGAATGACTCAATAAACCAGTGAATGACTCCAAAATTCTTTACTTGCTTTCTGAGGAAAATACCATTGAGTGATTTCATAGAATCCTTGACAAAGGCAACAGTCCTTTTTTCCAGTTACTTCAGGCTCTGTAGCTCTCTGATTTTCCATACTTGTTACAAATATGATGTTGATTAAGACATTGGAAACAGAAATCTTCTTGAAACAAGGATTTTTCTCAGATGAACTCCTCAAAACTCTGCAAGCAAAGCCACTAGCCTGTGACATTTAAAAAGGAGAGCCATGAAGCCATCCTGCTGGGAATAAGGCCACTGGCTGGTTCTGCTCTGCTACCATTTAAATCTCAAAGGTCAAAAGAAAATGTTCCCAGTAGTTTCTCCATGGAAAAAAAGATTAGGCATGAGCTGGGGAAAGGTTTTTTTTTTTTTTTTTCCTGGTGGATTTTTAATTCAAAACAGACTTAACAGGAATTTTTCTTCAAAACGCAGCCAAAGGGTTAATAACAGCAAGAAAGAAAATAAGACTCCAGATCTGACTTAAATTTGGCACCTCTCCACTGATATTGGGGGTTTGGGTGCTTGACCCCATCTAGTGGCACTCCAGGAGCTAGGAGAGACCCCAGCCCATGGGGGTTTGTGGAAATCACCTTATCCCACATGAATCACAGCCAGGGCTTCCCCTGGCCCTGCTGTCCTCTGCTGTGCCTGGCAGCACAGCGAGCTGTGGCAGGGCTGATGGAGCTCATTCCCTCAGTGCTCAGCCCTCAGTGCTCCTGAGAAGTGTGCACAGGGAGGTGTGTGTCCAAGCAAGGAGGGGATGGACTTCTGGCTGAGAAGATCCTTTAGAAATAAATAAACTGAGCAGCACTTGTTTCCCCCAGGTGTGCATCCCTTGTTTCCCCCAGGTGTGCATCCCCTTCACCTGGTGCTGGATAGGAAGAGGGTCACACTGGAATTTCATTTTTCCCTCATCTCCAAGAACAAGTGACCTCTTTGAAGCTGGTTTGTGCAGAGCCCTGGATCTGGAGCATGGCTGTCATCTCATCCCACAGCCCCTTCCAAAGCCCTGCATGACCATTCCTCTGCCAGCCTGGGGCCCCATGGGTGGGCTCTGCTGGGCTGGGCACCTCAGGTTGCTCCTAAAGCTGTCCCAGCTTGGAGGGGTGTTCAGCCAGCTCTGCCCACTGGAGGAGAGCCCAGCACTGTGGTCAGCTTTGCTGAAGACAATTCTGTGCCTGGCTGAGCCTCTGGAAGGTCAGTGCCCTCTTCTCCAGTCTGAATAGATAAAGTGACCTCAGCTGCTCCTCAAACAGCTCCTTGACCATCCTCATGGCCCTCCCTGGGACATTCTCTAACATTTTAATTACTTTTTTATATTGTGGTGCCCAAAACTGTGCCCAGCACTTAAGGTGAGGCTGCCCCAGCCCAGAGCAGAGCAGGACTGTCACCATGATATTTTCTGGAAAAATTCCCTTGCCCAGGATTTCTCCTGGGGAGCTGGGAAGCTTCAGCTTCTCCCTGTTTTGCTGCTTTAGAATGTGATTTGGAAAATTGCTTATCCCAGCATGTGAATTGTTTTTACTTAATAACCAGTCCCAGTCCAGCTGTATTGAACTCTCTAGTCTGTCACAAGTTTTTATTATACACTCTTTTCTAACTTTATCAGAAACTATCCTTTCTTTCTTTAATTTAGTATAGTATTAGTATATAATTTCTTTTATTATAATATCATAATATAACAAATCAATCTTCTAAAAAATATAGAGTCAAATTCATCTCTTTCCTCATCCTAGGACCCCAAAAACACCAACACAGGACAATCCCCTCCCTTGCCTGGCTGGCCATGCTGGGCCTGATGGCTCTGGGACTGGGATGTCCCCTCCTGGCTGCCAGGGCACTGCTGATTCATATTCAAATTTCTCTCAGCCAGGACTCCCAGGTCCCTTTCCTGGGTGCTGGTCTTCAGCATCTCACTCTCCAGTTGATGGACACAGCCAGGGTTATCCCATCCCAGGTGCAGAATCCTTCATTTTCCCTTGTTGAGCTTCATCCAGTTGGTGATTGCCCGGCCCTCAAATGTGTCAAGGTCTCTCTGCAGGGCCTCCCTGGCCTTGGGGGAGCCAACAGCTCCTCCCAATTTAGTGTGATCAACAAACTTATTTGGTATTCATTAGAATCCTGTGTCCAGGTTGTTGATGAGGGAGCTGAAAAGTACAGGAACCCTCCAGAGCCCCACCAGTGACTGGACACCAGCCTGATGTCACCCCCTTCACTACAACCTGTGAGCCAATTGCTCATCCATCATTTCCACACGGTTATCCAGCTGTGGGCTGGACATTTTGGGCTGGACATTTTGTCCAGAAGGACATTGTGAGAGACAGATATGGGCTTCAGCCCTTCCTCTGGGACGTGCGTGGTCCTGCTTCCAGCAGGGCTGATGGTGCCTCCTTTATTTTAACAGCTCCTGGGAAGGGTTTCAAAGGCAGCCAACTCTTCTTTCACAGCCACCAGGCCCCTCTGCCCTCCCTGCTGGACCTGCCAGCACACAAACCCACCTACTTTAACTCCACTCTCCTGCTGCAGAGCTCTTTGCCATGCTCATCTGCGGGGTCCCGGGGCCAGGCTTGTCCCTTCCTTTACCCCGGCACCGAGGTGAAACAACTCCTCCCAAAGCCAACAGCACGCCCTGCGGCTGCACCGCTGGAAATTCAGGATGAGGCCATGGAAAGGCAGGAATTGCCTCCGAGCAGCTGCAGCCACCAGCGGTGCTGGGGTAGGATGCTCAGATTGCCCAGCAGGGCCTGTTGGAGCTGGAGCTGAGCCCTTCCAAACTCAACAAGTGCTGTTATAATGAAGCTCGTTCTCGTCATTGGTTGACAAGAAGCTTAGCTTTGATTTAATGAGTTCCCTTCAGAAGCCTCCACTGCTGCATTCCTCGGAAGATTAAGGGCTGCTGCTTTTTCCCCCCTCCTCTTTTCTGCTTCTCTCTAATGATGTTAGTGAGAAGGCAGGAGAATCTGAGCTGTGCCCTGCTTACCGCTGGGTGAACCCCATTTACACGGCGTTTTTACTCCAGGAATCCTTCCAAACATTACACGGGCGGGATTTTACATCTGACAAAAGAAACAGTTCACATTTACCGAGATTAAACCCCCTTAATGCTGCCTGAGTTTGCATTTGCTTGCTCATGTGACTGTGCCTCTCCTGTGCCTTTAGCGTTAAAAGTACTCTCCAGAGGCTGGTTGGAGAAATGCTGTATTTTTTTTTTAATCCAGCATAGATGACAAACACTGTGCATTATCTATGGAAACACTCACCACTCATCTTCCGAAATGCCAAAACATTTTTTTTTTGTACTGAACTGCACAGGTACCAGCAGGCTCCATTCCATCCATGCTTTAGGAGCCACCAGACAACCAATCTATTAAACCCTGGGAAAACAGAACCAGTGCCCTCAGCTCGGCAGAGCCGGCAGGGACAATCTCACAGGGACCATCAGCACGACTGAGCTACGCCTGAGATGCATCAAGAGCAGCAGCTTTCTCTGGGGAATCCGGCACAGATCTGGATTCTCCAAGGTCTTGCTGCTGAGGACGCGGCTTTGAGCGGTCCCCGTGGGTTTCCAGGGGATGGGAGGCGTGTGTGGTGGGATGGGACTGTGAGCACCAGCTCTCCATTCACTCACACGGCAGAGGGCAAGGAGGGCACAGGGCACCTTTGCTGTTTCTTTACAGAATTAAAAACAGAAGGCGAGATTGGGTGAGGCGAAAATTTAGAGCAGCAAGACGGGAGGGATGTGAATTTTGCAAATCGGAGTTTACTTGCTCTGGAGCCTCTCAGCAGCTCTCTCTTTGGTTTGCGGCCAAAGAACTGCCGACAAAGAGAAGGGGGGGGGGGGGGAAAAATCCTTGCAGAAAGGCGTCGGCATTGTTTCTGTTTAAAGGCAGTGCGCTGCCAGCTCGACAGCGTGCGAGCTCTCCCTTCCAGCCAGGACACATCTCTCCCGCAGCCCTCGCTGCGCTGCGAGCCGAACCGAACGAGGCAGCGAAAAGTTTCGATTATTATTGTCATTTACCAGCAACTCTGGCAGAGGCAGCGCGGTCCCCGCACCTGCCCGCCCTCCATCCCGGGGCAGAGCCCTGGGGCAGGAGCCGGGCACGCCGCGTTCCCCGCTCCCATGCCGGGGGGGAAGCCTGGCCCCGGGATGAACTTTGTAAACACGGCTCGGGAGCCGAGGCTGCGGAGCCCGGGATCCCCGCGCCGGCAGGGAGAGCTGGCAGCGCTCGGTGCTGGCAGCGCCCAGCCCTCCCCTCTGCCAGCCTCCCCTTCCCCTTTAAATCAACATCCGTGTGCGAGGCAGGCAGGCAGGATCCCCCCCCTTCCCCTGGAAAAGGGATGCGGAGCCCGGCCGGGATCAGGGAACGCCGCCCGCAGCCGCCTCCGGAGCCGCCACTTGGGGAAAAACAGCAAAAGTACCTTTTGAATTCTTCCGTCAATGTCCAAATAAATACATTTGGGCCGGTAAGTGGAGGAGGCAGATCCCATCTTGCTACAGCTGGGCTCTCACCGGACTTGTTTCCAGTGTCAATCAGGGCGGAAAATCGGGTCTATCCTGCCCGGCCGAGCCACCGCTGCCTGGCAGCTTGGTGTCCCCGCTCTTCTGTATCCCACTGTACTCTCATTCTGGGAAGGTCCCTCCTCTAACATGCATGCATTTTGCTGTGCCTCTGTCTCTCTCTGCCACCTCCTTTTAGTTTTGCTTCCCTCCGAATCCAGCTGCCTCGGACCGGGAAAGGCACAGGCTCCAGATGCTGCCTGCGAGCCCCTCTCCATTCCCATAGCAACAGCCCCTCGTGGCTTTAAGGCTGAGACTTGCTGGGCATCCGCATTCGGGCTCTGACCCTGGGACTGACCGGCACAAGGTCAAGCGGCATTTATCCCCCGGGGGGGCTGCGGAGGAGGAAAAACCCCCTTCATGGGGGTGGTGAGAAATACAATTTGATTTTACGCTGAAATAGTAGTTATTAGTGCCTCTCCCGGTGAGCTGCTTGCACAGTGACAGGCTCTCGTCTGGAAGTGCCCTGTGCTGGCAGTGTCCTTCCAGACACCCACGGCTTGGACCGTCTCAATCCAAACTCGGCAGCTCCGTTTCCACACCCCTCCCGTTATCATTACAGGGCCAGAAGGAAAAAGCAGACAATTTTTCCCCCTCTGTAAGCAGCAGCAGCGAGAAGAAAGCACAAACCCCGTGCTCTCGCCCACCGCCATCCCTGCCACCCCCGGGGTGATGGAATTTGTTATTTAATGCCATCTGCAGTGCCCGGGGCAGCAGAGAGGCTGCACAGCCAGCACACTGCCCCTCCTGCCAGCAGGACTCTGCCCTTCCTGGGGCTTTTGATGGAAAAGCATAAAAGCATTTCCTGGCCTCTTGTGTAAGCAAGGCTTGGGGCGACGCTCACCCTGCCCACCCCGAGCCCTCTGTGCAGCCAGAGAGAGACAAAACTGACCCCAGCAGGGGCCAGGGGCTGGGCTGTGGCTTGTCCTTGGCTGTGGCTTGTCCTTGGCTGCCCCTGGAAAGGCAGACAGGGCTCTGCTGCCCTGCAGAGGGGATTTGTAGGGCTGGAGCTGCCTGGGAGTCAGAGTTGGGCTGACCCTTCAGGATGAAGGCAGTGGTGCTTCTAAAGCTCCCAAAGGCAGCAGCAAGGATGTTCTTTTGGGAAGTGCAAGACTTTGCTTCAAATCCTTCCCCTGCCAGCTTGGAGCAGGCTCTGGGAGTCTCTCAGGGGAGCCCTTGGCACTGCAGGAGTGTCCTGGGGGTTGTCCTGTCCCCTCAGCTGTGCCACAGCCTGTCCCACACCCACTGCCCACTCCACTCATTCTCCTCTGGGCTGTATTGCAGCGTGTCCCACAGCCTGTCCTGTGAACTATGCCAGAGGCCAATCCTCCAGGTTACTCCACAGGTGATCCCCATGGCTACAGCTTCTCCCAGCTCAACATCCCTTCCACAGCAACCCCACTGCTTCTGCTCACCTCTGGGAGCCACCATTCCATGCCCTGCCCTGCTAGGCACTGCCTTAGTCCTGCTTTGCTGGGTGACTTGATTGGCCCAGCAGGTTCCTGAGGAAGATGGCCACGATGACAAAAATGCAGCCCTTTGGGAAGAGACAACAAGAACACTCTCTCTGGGGGATGCACGTGGGACATTTGGGATTGTAGAGGAGGATACTGAGCTCTCCCACTGGGATCACCCATTCCAGGAGGGGTCAGACAACATCACTGGTGCATTTCAGGATTTGGTCACACCTCACTGAGATATCTAATGACCAGAGTCTCACACTGGTGAGAAACTACTTTTTGATTATTGTTTTTTTAATGTGACCAACTTTTCCAGTCAGCAAAGGACAAGCTCTGAAATCCAGATGATGATCCTAGTCTGCCTCTCCACTGTCCTTGTCCCATCTACTCTCCCTGTGTATTTAAAATTGTGTTTCTTAAGCTCCAGCACACATCCCCCTCTCCCTAATTACATTAACACTTGTTGGAAAAACTGCTTTGCTGTACAACTGCTGACTACTGCTCTTTTCAAGAACCTCGTGCAGAAGTGAATCTTCAAAAGCTGAGCCCTCAGAAATGATGACAAAAGCCTGATGCAATCAAAGGCCCAGTTTAAGACCAAGCCTGAAAGAAGACAAAAGATAACATTCATCAAAGAGAGCGTGCAGCTCCAGCAGGTCACTGCCTTGAGCTGGTTTAACCTTCCAGAGTCTCCTTATTTCAGTATACACTGGGCAATGTGGGGCAAAAATTATTGGGAAGCATTACCCTATCATCAAATCCTTCAAATCCAAGACCAAACCCAAGCAGTACAGTGCCAGACAATGATTTTCCATCACTTGCCTTAGAGGAATGTTGTGCCCCGCTAAGGGCAGTACCAGGCTCGTGTGCCCCTGACCACATCAGGTGTTTCACAGCTCTGCTTTGCCTCCCCTGTGTTTTTTACTGAGGCCAGCACTCTTCCCTGTGTCATTCCAAGCCTGGAATGTGCCTTTTGGAGAGCTGCAGGGTCAAGCCTTGGGCGCAGGGATGTGGCAGAGCCCCAGCTGTGTCACTTACCCAGGGGTGCTCCCAAGGAGTGACAAAGGCACTTCTGTCTCCCAGCCCTGTGTCAGCTCCGTGTGGTGCAGAGGCAGATTTTAGGGTTTCCAAGGAGAAACCAGAGGATGTTCAGCTCCCACGTTGCCCTGGGACTCGCTGCTGTCCAGGCACAGCTCAGCCAGGCTGGCTTTGCACAGGCTGAGATCTCCCCCTGCTGCAAACCCTGCTCAGAGGGCGAGGGAGAAGCTTTAAGGATGAGAAGAGCTGCTCGAGTCACTCTCCGTGCAGGCCTGGGCTGGGGTGGCACCATTGCTGTCCCCTCCATCTGTGCCTTTCCCCAGCCCTGAGGTCTCTGTGCTCAGCCTCTCTCAAACCTGGTTTTCCTGCTGCTGTCAAAAAATTCAGTGCCCCTTGCAACCCACTGTGTGCACATCCAGACCTGGGGACTGCACAGCAGGGATCTTGAAAGGGATTGAAATGGGGGGAAAAGAGCCAGGAAATGGAAAACTTCCGGTGAAAGATTTTGTACTTCGAAAAAAAGTTTGCCTAGAATTAAAAACAGAGAATAGCATTTCTTTGAAATCAACTTTTTTCATTACCAGTTCCATATCTAAGCCTTCAAATGCTTTCTTTGCCCATCAATCCCTTCTGCTGCAGGTCCCTTGTGTCTGTCTGTCTGTCTGTCTCCCTGTCCCCACAGGGCCCTGAGTGCTGCTTCACCTCCCCATGCTCCAACCTGCCAGAATGCCAGATTGCCCCTGGAGCTGGGAAGGTTTTCCTTTCCCTCCCACAGCTCCTCTTCTCCCTGCTTCACTCACTCTTCTCTCTTTTCACCCTCTTTGGTGCTTTGCCATTTTTGCTTCGAGGTTGTTTTTTTTTTTCCCCCACAGACCTGAAGTCATGCAGGCTTTCTGCAGGAATGAACTTTCTGATTTATGCTGTTAACAGCCAAGTGGTGGCTGTGGCAGTGGGAGCTCCTCCATGCAGAGCACCACTGACCTTTCCAGCTCTCCCTCCTCTCCACAAACCCACAGGAAGAACATGGCGTGCTGCACATGGAAATTTTACCTCACTTCTTTGCACATTTCTTTTACACCCTGCCAGATTTCCACAGGCCCAGTCCTGGAAGTGATCACAGTGAATGTTAATTAGAGAATGGCTGATTATTAATATTAGGACCTTTGTAGGATTTGTCCACACAGGCCCTGAACACCCTGGAGGTGGTGTTCACCCCAGCCCCACTCCCAGTCCACACAGCAGAGCCATCATGCTGGTTTCCATGGCAAACCCCCAGGAACGTGGGCTGGAGGGAGCTGTGACATCTGACGTGGCTGGTCCGGGGCACTGGGGTGCAGAGGCAGAGCTCTGTGGGTGGGAGATGTGGGATTACTCACCCAGGAGCCAGCTCTGCTCTTCACCCCAGCAGCCTTGGCCACCCCGGTGACCTGCTGCCTTCTTTCTCTTTACAGCTGCAGGGAAAATTCTGGTGCCTACCAGCAATCCTTGCTGTGTCTCAACACTCAGAGCCAGTTAATGGGCTCAAATCCTCTGGAAGTGAGAGCAGCCATCCCTGGTACCTCACAAATATCTGTGTGTGCAGTGCTCAAGCCATGGGCAATCCTTCCGTTTTATAAACCACTTGTCCAACACAACATCTGGCATTTCTTGGCTTTTCTCTTTTGTCTATTGAGGGAAAAAAACCTTTTTCCTCCTGCTCTGTGTTAGCAGTTTTTTCATTGATCTGTTTTCTGCACCACTTGCAGTTCCTGCCAGGTGCCAGGCTGGTTTCCTGAAGGTCTCCCAGTGCAGACCCACTGCCCTTCCCTGCTGGGTTGGAAGGAGCTCACTCTCCACAAACATTTCCTTCACTAGAGCAGAGGCACCAGGTCCTTGGCACAGCCCACCCTCCATCCTGGCTCCACTTTCCAGTGGAATCCAATTCCAATTTCACCTCCAGGAGCCACAGGACCCCAGGAATCTCCACGCCCTGTGCCATGCTGTGCCTGCAGAGAGCCTTGGCCACCCTCCTTTCCATTGCATCCTCTCTGCTTTATTTCCAGCCTCCCTTCCCTCTCTGCTTTCCATTTTCTACCTCTTTGCTTCCCACTGCCATCTCCTCAATCCAGCTCTCTGTTCCTGGGCTTTCATTTCAAGTAGGAGAGAGCCAAGAATCCTGTCCCAGGCACCTCTGTAGGATGTGGAGCTTGCAGGGCAAAGCACACACAGACACACAGACACACAGACACACAGACACACAGACACACACACAGACAGGGGCCCCAGCTGCCTGTAATGACCCTGCTGCATCCCTGGAGCAGAGCTGCTGGGAAAACCCAGCTCCCAGAGCTGTGTTTTCATAAGGTTATGGAAGAAATTAAGAGACCCAACGGGAACTTTCAAGAGCTGATGAGAAAAAAATAAATGAAATTAAGTGTGTCTGGAGTCACCCAATAGATCATTTAGAGGGATGATGGCCAAGAAGTGGAAAAATCAATTCCCTCCACTGGGCAAGGTTGGCTGGTGCTCTTGGCAGCAAAGTCTGAGCAGGGGCTGCAACCCATGATCCCAGGCTGGAGGGGAGGGATAGATGGCTCCACTTGAAGAAAGCTGCCTGGCATTTTACGTGGTGCAGGAAAGTGGAAGTTTCTTCAGATGCCTGTTTTGGGAGGCTGCCATGTGAGCAGCTCGGAGCTGTGCAGTGACTCACTGCAAATCAGCTCCAAATCAGCTCCTGCATCTCCCTGACGAGCAGATCTCAGACATCCCCAAAGCTTGGCAAGCCAAGGATGAACCCAAAGGCTGAGGGCTGCTGATCCTGCTGCCAGCCTGGTGCAATCTGTCCCACAGCTCACAGAGCTGGGCCAGAGACCTGGCATGGGCAGAGCACGAGGTGATCCTTGCCTGCCTCACCCCTGGGAGCCTCCCTGCCTGCTCTCCACCCCCTCCAACAGCACCAGCACAGCAGCAGGAGTGTCTGCAGAGGGTGTCACTGCTTGGGGCTGCTTTTCAGTGGGTGGAAGATATTCCCTCAGCAGCATCACTTCAGTCATGTGGAATTCCTGGAGGGTCAAGCCTGTCATTCCTGGAGGGTCAAGCAGACTTTGCACAGTTCTTTGAAGTACATTGAAAATTAGACTTTCCGTGTTAACATTTTCAAAATACCAGTCTTCATAAATAGCTGGATAATCTCTCAGATAGATGACATTTTTTCCTGTGATGTAGGTATTTTCTCATTTTTGTTCTCTTTGTGCAGGGCTGTTTCCATCAACGGGCAGAAGAACTTTTTCTCAATAGAAGAGATGAAAGAGTCTCTCAGCTTTTAGGGAGGGAGGCCAAAAAACCGTCACAGAATCCATGTGAAAAAGATGACAAAAGCCTCCAGCAGCACTGAAACTGTCTGATCTGCTCTGCCAGAACATTGGAAGCCAACATGAAACAGGGACATTTTTAACTAATTCCCAAAATTACGAGTACTTGAGTGTCCCTTTTCCTGGGAGTCACACAACTCTCCAGAGCGTTCCTACCATCTCCAAAAGTCCCAGGTCATGACAATCAAAGGAACTAAACAGATTGGATGGCAAATCATTACTGTCTGCCTTCAAATAACACATTTGTGCCTCTTCTTTTTTTGGGTTTTTTTTTTTTTGGTTGTCTCCTCTTCACTGAACCTGACTGTTCATCCATGTCAGGTACATCAGATTCCCTCTAGAACTCTGAGAGCCAGAAACTCTCACTGAGGAAAATTGAACTGAGATTTTCATGCAGTAAGACAATCCAATTTCCTGAGGAAACAGTAAACATCATGGATTAATGGTATGGTCAGGAGAGAGGGCAGTGCTGAAGTAATGCAGAAAATGAAAGGGAAGTGGCTTATGGGGGGAGAGAGTGCCTCATAGAGAACTTGAATTTTATTTTATTTTCGGATTACTTTTCACTCTGCTTTCTCCAGCCACCATTTGATTGGACACAACCCAGACTTTCACCCCAGTGCTGGGTTTCAGCCCATGCATCCCCTTCCCTCTTCACCCTCCTTTTCTTACAGATGCCCCCAGGCAAACCTTTCAGTGAGAAGGTTCTTCCTGAGGGGCTCTGTTAGAGGCTGGACCCTCTCCAGTCACAACACAGCTGGAGCCATGACTCCTTCTTGGTCCTTCATCCTCCTCTTTCTCTTTTTCCTTCATCTTGGAATGGATTTCACTGGATTCACACAAATTCTTTTTTCCCCCCTAAATCCTATCCCCTCACCTTCAGCTCACAAGCTGGACACTGGATGTGAAGGCTTTTCTCTGCTTGGACCTTAGCCCCTGCCTAAAAGGTTCTAGTAGGCAGGAAGGAGGTTTTCAGACAAGAAACTGAGATCAGGAACAAGAAACTGAGATCAAGGAACTGAGATCAAGGACGTACAGAAATAAACACACAGAAATAAGATGAAAACCCAGGAGCCCTCCACTAAAAAGAGCACAACGTTGTGCCCGCTCTTTTCTACAACCCCACACCTTTTTTTTCCTGCACTTTTTCTCATTTGTTTTCCCCTGCTGCTGTTGCAGCATCACCATCATCTCTGCTCCCCACTCTCCACCTGGCTCCGCAATCCTCCCCTGCCCCACTTCATAATCTCCCCTCAATCTGCCATCCAGCCCTCCTGCCAGCAGAACCACCAGCTCTCTGCCTCCCTCTGCCCAAGGAACTGTGCCCAGGGGCAGCAGCACAGCCCAGAATCACCCAGGATTCCTGCAGAGGAACCCAAGCCCTGCTTCCCTTGGGAGAGAGCCAAGGGCAACACAGCACTTTGTTTCTCTTGCTAAAATGGTGCTTTTGGTCTGGTTTATTTCTCCACGCTGCTCTCCCACCCGAGCACATCACACTCCCAGGGTGAGTGGCTGGGGCTGGGGGTGTGTTTGGAGAAGGGGAGCTGCTGTTCAGTGGAGCCCTGGGTTGTGTGCAGGGCTGTGAGCACAGCCCTGTCTGGGAGAGTCTCTGCAAAGCTTGAAGGCATAACCTGCACCATGAGCAGGCTTCCTTCCCCCTCACACACACACACACACACTGAGACTGCTGGTGGCTCCATGAATTAAATATTGCCAGCGTGTTACAGCATCACATTACAACAAACATCACCATTAGCATTGCTGAGTGTTAATTTTAGGAATTCCCACTGAATCCTCTGCAAGGACACACAAACCTCCAACGAGATTAAGATAGCCCAGCACTACCCATGAGAAACCCCACTGTCTTTGGGATCCAGTTTCTCCCCAGTGCTGCCTCTGCTGCTCCCTGGTGCATCTGCTCCCTGTTTTTTTGGCCATGATCCCTCGGGAGCCTGCTGGCTTCAGAAACCAGCCCTGCCTCTCACTCCGAAGCCAAGGAGGTTTAAACTCAACCAAATCCTCCTGAAGCCATCACTCAGGATCACTTTGTGAAGGCATCCTGCCCTTGGCATGCCAGCCCAGCCTCCAGCACAAGCAGCAAGGCAGCTCAGATATCTGCACAGGCAGAGCCCAGCACAGGCTGCTCCAAAACAACCCAGGATTTGACTCTGGGTGAATCAAACTGTAATTCACAAAGTAATTGCTTGGGCAAACTTGCTTGAAAACAGACTCATGCCACAGAATACTAAACTCGCATGGAAGGCACACAGCACTACATTTTTATTTATTTATTTAATTTATTTCCTCAAAAATAAGACCAGCAAGGCAGTTTGTCATGGGGGTGGTTTTTTTTTTTGCTGTGGTTCCAAGCAGAACCCATTAAAGTGGACAATTCCAATTGTGCTTGAAAAACAGAGACAACAAAAACAATGCAGAAGGCAGCTCCTGATGTTTACAGAGATGCACAAGGTGAATGTACCAGAGCTGCTAATCATACCTTCTGACTGCTTTTATGGGTCTGGGAAGCCTGAAAAAACCCTGTGTATGGGAACTAGTCTGCATTTTGGAATAACATTTCCCCTCTGATGACACAGAGGAATGACATTTAGATGCTGCTTTGACAGATGCATTATTTCATTAGAGGATTTCAGGCAGGCAAACAGGGGAGCTTTGTTTTCCCTGTTACTGTAAGGCTTACATCATCTGCAACCTTTCTACCAGGAGGTCTCATTTCAAATGACAGTGAATATTGTTGTGACAAATGCATGTGTTAGTTCTGCTTCAGATGTTCACGGGATTTCATCCATCCCAGCTCCATTTCTAGGTGCTTTGCTGGATTTCACCCTCCTCAGAAGATTATCTGCTGACACCTGGGGTAAGTTTAGAGCTTCATGATATGCCTGACAGGGATTTGTGTGGGAATTTAATCGCTCTAATTTAGCTCTACACAGGTATCTGTCCTAAACCAAACATCCTTGGGCTTCTCTCCTGCACCCCAGATTTGTCAGTCACCCTGGCTCTGCCTTTTTGGGCTGGGGACATCTATTTTGAGAACTGCCACTGTGAAAATCAGAGCAAGGAAACCCAGAGGTTTCTATTTTTCTGTGCTTTCAGCAACTGCACAGATTTACAGGCAGACACACAAAGCAGCTGTGATAGTGGATCTCCCTTGGTGCCAAGCAAGTGACCAAAATTTTGGAAGAAAGATTATGCTTCTGAGATTTTTTTTACCTCTTTTGTTCTTTTTTCACCATATTGTCTTCCTTTCATGTAACTGAAAAGCTGCAGCCAGAGGGAGAGGGGGAGGAAGATTTTATAAAGACTTTTAACAGCAATGGCTAAATTGAATCCCATTGTTAGCTCTCAGTATAAAACCAAACCTGCAGATTCTGCCACAGAAAGACACAGCATCCAGCTGCTTCCAACCAGATGATCTGAGCAATTTAAGAATAAAATTCAGAACCTGCTGTACTTCCTAAGCTGAAGCCTCGTGTGGCCTGTGGTGAAATTGGGTGACTCAGACTGGAATATAATAGCCTGTCCTTGCAGCAGAAAGAACAGCACTGTGTTTGGTGGAGATTCAGAGGGAACTCACCCCTTCCAAAGGTTTTGCCTGTCACTCAGCTGTGAGGGGCTGCCCACACCAACCACCCTTCACATCCCAGGGAGGAGAAGGGGAGAACTCTGACATGATTATTATTATTGATCACTTTGTTTCAACGTGCAAACTCAGGCTGCTGCTTCCAGTTCTGGCCCCAAGACTGGAAGCAGCTGCTGGTTTCTGAATAACCCATGAAATTCAGACCACCTGCTCAGGGTTTAGGTACCAGATAAACAGAGAATAACTCCAGCCTTGTAACTGCATTCCAAAGTTCATTCCTACATGGCAGCACTTGTGAAGTTGGTTTAGTGTTCTCCTCTGCTGAAACAAACTGGACCAAAGGGAATATTGTGGAAATGTGGGAATTTTCAGCTGCTTTGTAAGAGAAGCAGGGAGAGAAACCCTACCCCAGTATCATCAGGAGGTGAAGAAAACATCTTTAAAATCCTCAACATTAGTACAGCATCAAGAGATTTGGCAGACATTTTTGTAGCTGATCTCCTGATGCAGGAGTTGAGCAGGATCCTGAAATATGCTGAAGAAAGTTTGGCTCTTTTATTCCCAGTTTACAGAGCAGCCAATGGGGAACTGGTAGACAAAGGAATTACAGAGAAAAAAAAAACCAAAAAAACAACAAAAAACCACCCCAAGCATCAACTAATTATCTCCTTATTCCAAACTGGAAAATAACCAAAAGAAGGGAGACAAAGGAGGAAACAACTAACACTTTATAACAAACCAGTTTATTCAGCTCTTGGGCAGTTGAGACACAACCCAGCTCTTCAGGTCACTGGACTTGAGGCTGAATTCTACCAGCAGCTAAACCCTCCCCTTCCCTCTCCCCAGCCATGAGGGTGACAGTCACATTTTTAACTCAGCACGGCAGCAAAAGTAGTTCAAGGTCCCCAGAGCAGCAGACACAACCCCCAGGAGTGTCTGCAGTCCCTGCAGGCTGTGACAGCAGGGCAGGACGTGTCCCCACCATCAGGACGTGTCCCCAGCATCCCCTGCAGGCTGTGACAGCAGGGCAGGACGTGTCCCCACCATCAGGACATGTCCCCAACATCCCCTGCAGGCTGTGACAGCAGGGCAGGACATGTCCCCACCATCAGGACGTGTCCCCAACATCCCCTGGCTGGCTCAGCAGAGAGCAAAACAAAACCCAGCCAGCCTTGCTCCAAGGTGAAAAGGGTGTAGGTCAGCAATCAGAACATCCTGTCAGAGGCTGGGACAAACCATGAAATAATCTAATCTAACATTTACACAATACACAGGCCATGCATTAATTCAGACCAGAGAATGCCACCATTACCCATCCTGAGCCTCACCATTTGATGGAATTGTGATCAATCTTCCCCAGATTAATTCTGTATGAAAACCACCAGCCTCCAAAAGCTCTAAGCACCCTCTGGTTTAATTTACACCTGCCTAATCCTGAGCAGCACAACCACCCCAGGCATCAGCTGCTGCAGAAACCTCCCAGCAGCAACCAAAGAACCCGAGCCTAAACACGAGTTCAGCCAGAGTCTGAGGCAGCACAGCACTGGCACAGCACATGGAGGATTCCCACTGTTCTTCCAAGGATGTTATGCCAGGAGCATGTGCAATAATCTCCTTACAGGAATGGCAGAATCCCTTCTGGAATTTCCCTTACTAGCAAAACACACTGGATTAAGTCTTGGTGCACGTAGTGGGTTTGTGGAAATTAGAGGCAAAAGGAGTGTCAAAGCAAATTATGGACACAACACTGCTGTCCCTGCTAATTATTTACCTTCTTCCCACCCTATAAACCCTTCCTACACACAGAGACAACCCCCCTCAGCCTGTCCAGCAACAGCCAGGGCTCTGATGAAGATTTTCACATTTTCAGCCTGCTCCCCATCAGGCAGAACAGGAATTGGGATTTGAGTCTCCCTTCTTTCATAAGGCCCCCAGCTATTATTTATTTGCCTATTCCTAGGAGGTACCTCGGGCACATTTTGATCAGAAATTCTGTAACCAGGAGTTGTTTTCCTTTCCAATCAGTTTTCCCCCAGTGCATCTGTGGTTTGGACATTGTACGTCAGGCAGAGGCACAAAAACCCCCACAAACACAAGACAATAAATGTTGGAGATGATCAGTGCTAGAGAGAAAGGATGAAGCTTTTCCATGTCAATTCCATATACACTGAAGAGCAAGCAAAGTAGACAATAAAAAAAGTCACTTTAGAAGTTACCATAGGAGCCACACTCAGCCCCTGAGTCAGGCAAATGTCCCAGCAGGGAAGTCTGTCCTTCCAACCAAGAAATGGAGCATTTCTTCAGGGAGATGGTAAAAGATAAAGTACTCAACACTTCTCTGTTTAGAACAGAATCTATTTTTATTCAACACAGGATGGTGAATGGATAAAATTCACAATAATCAGCATTAAAAGAAAATCAAGAAACAAACCCTGCAGTTGTATTTAAATTTGGCTGTACCTACTGGTCACTCACAATTTTACATACAAAATTCTGTCAGTCTTGCTCATTTCCAGATATAAACACCTGATACTAACAAAACACACGGTTTATTCACTATTTGGGGGACCTTTAGGGTGTTTTAAAATAGAAAACCAAATCTTTTTGTCCAACAGATTTGCAGCTTGCAGGAACTGAAATGTAATCTGTCATTACCCCATACCCGAGTCACTGCAGTGCAAAAGCTATTCAAATAAATAAATAAATAACAGCAGCAGCCCCAACAAGTAAAATACACTTAAATATCTTCAGGAATACAACCAAAAGCTTTTTAACATCAGACTTCAGCCCACAGGGGACAGCTTCTCAAAATCTGAGCACAGCAGAGCTTGAACTGTCTCAGTAAACTAGGATAAAGCTCAACACATACTTTTGGGAAGGGGAATGGAATGCCCAGCTGAAGTGGTTCTCCATCCATCTCTCCCTCCCCACACAGGCACTGAAGCTGTGCCAGGACAGCTGTTTTGGGGCTGAAATGTTATTTTTGCCCCATCAGATGCTGTTTCAGCAGTGCCCCAGGTTGAGCCTGGTTTAACAGGCAGTTGGGACATTCCAGGAGCAGTTTCCCATCCCAGGAGGATGGAAGCCCTTCCAAGTAACATTGCTGCACAATTCTGTCACATTCAACCACAGCCCAAGCACTGCACAGATTTTTGAGCTCAGTTGTTGAGAATCCTCCCTGGTTTACTCAAAATGTGCCAGGTCAACCTTCCATCCAGGTCAGGGCAGGGACAGGACCCTCCTGGAGCTCCCTGCAAGGACCTGGCACCTTCCCTAAGTCCCTGTGGGGCCATCCCTGCACCTCTGCCCAGCAAAACAGACAAAAATGAGCCCATTCTGACACTGCTCAGGTCAAGGATGATCAAACGTGCTGCATCAAACCAGTGAAGCAACTCCAACACTGAGCAGGTACAAACAGCCCTGGAAATGAAGAGTTAGCAGCAGCTGATGGGACATCCCTGAATATTTTGCAGGGCTTTTAAAGTGTTTTGCTAATCAAGTGTAAAGACTCTTGCACTGTCTCACAAAACTTAAGAGCATAGAGCAAGACAAAGGCCTAGAGCTTTAATAAATACACTTCAGGATAATACACAGTTTAAATTACCTAATCTTTGTGATCCAAGTATAAACACCCCATACAAAAAAAAAGATTTCTTTTCACTTTGTACATCTTTTAAAAAAAAGGCAAAATAAAATCACAGAAACATTCTGTTTGCAAAGCAGACAGCTGTACAAAGAAATGATATGTTCTGAAGACATTAAACCATCTATTTTCTGGGTAGCACTAGGTACACTCAAATGTTCTCTTGCAGACTACCACCCACACAGGTAATTTTTCTCCTCTGATATTTTGGCTCCAAATCTGAAACCCAGAGCCACTTGGGAGAGATTTCTGGATATTGTGGCCCAGATGTGATGATGACTTCCACGTGCACACAGCAGCACTGGAGCCCCACAGGGACCCCTGTGCCAGGGGGCACCAGAGCAGCTCCCCCTGCTCAGTCACAGCTCTCTGCCACCCCAAAGAAACCCCTCTCATGTCAGCCCAGCCTGGCAGGGAAGTTAAAATGCACAACTATTTTATAATGCCCTGAAAAATCTTTAGAGCCCCCACTGGAAATTCTGACTCATAAACTGCTTTTTGTTGCTTAGGTCTCTCTTTGTTTTTGCATAATCCTCATGGAGGACTAACATCCATCCAGAGGATCTGTGCAAACTGCTAACTGCAGTACACAGCAAGAGTAAATTCCATCTTATAACCTACCAAAAGGCTGGATGCTGTCCTTGGGAAGTGGAACTGTAGCTAAAAACCAATAATACAGCCAGGTGATTATTGCCTGAGCAGCTTCAAACCCTAACAGCAGCACATCTTAATAACCAGCTGATATTGTCCTCTGTAAAGTGATGCTCTCAGTGTACACAGATGACTTAAGAGACATTGCTCACTGACCCTGGGACAGTCACTCACAGACTGTTAAAATTTCACCTTCCTCCTGCTCCAGCTTTGCCTTGGTTGTTGGCAAACACACAGCTCGTAGTTTCAATTAAAAACACCCTATCAAAAGAAATAAAGAAGGCACTTGGTATTTCTCTTTGGCTCAGTAGAGGTGTGCTGCTGAAACCCTCCCCAAGTCCCCATCTCCTCTCTGATGAACAGTGGCCATCCTGAGGTACTTATTCATGTGCAAAAATCAGAGCTTCAGGGGTTTACCACGTCTCACACTGCTCCCAGCAAACCTGCAGGGCTCTTCACCACACAGAGACCCTCCAAATACAGAATCAGGTGTCCCATGGAGCTTCCAGGGAGCAGCTCCATCCACTGGCACACTCCTCATCCCAGCTCTGGTAGCTCAGTGCTCTTTGAACCTGGGGAAGAAAAGCAGGAAAAGCTGAGCTGTGAGGCAGAACAGACACCAAAATGCAGGATCCAGCCCCTGCTGTGCATTTTTCTGTTCTCTCCATTTTATTTCTCCAAAATTCTACAATCAAGGGGCTCAATTTAGATTTTGTGTTTGGATTCAGTGGATTTTTTTTTTCTCAATTTAAAAAACTGTAAATTCAGAGTCACCCTTTTCTTCAAGGTGAATTTTGGGAAAAGTTACATTTTAAACTACTACTAAACACAGGGCAGGCAATTTCCCACCTGCACAATTAAACCCATGGAGGATTAAATATTTGTGGAAAAAAAACCAAAAACCCACAAACAAGAGACTGTGACAGAGGTGTGTTTTCAGATATTTTTCACAAGAAGATGTTCTAAAGGAAAATGTCCATGGTTTGAAAACATCAAGCTGAGGTTACTCTTTTGAAGCAGAATTAAACCACAGAGAAATGGATCTACACAAACCTTAACATGTCCAGTCTACATTTAGGTTATACAGGACAAAGGCTGAAATTGATCTGGGAGGTCTTTTCCACCCTTAAATGGTAATTTCTGGCTATATATGGAAGGCTCAGAAATGTGTCTTCAAGGTGTTATCAAAGAGCAGCAGCCACAGAAAACACTTACAGGGTGTGATCTGCATGACACTGAAGTTCCTTCTGGATAAGACGGAGTAAGAGCTGCAAAAACAATCACAAAATCTCCTTTAGTATCATCCAGATAATCAAGAAGCAGAATTATTCATTGTTATTTGGAGAGTTTCTCATTTGAAACATTACCCTGCAATGCTGAACTGGGTTTAAAATAATAGAGATTTACAGATGCTCAGTAATGTTTGGAAAAGGAGCTTTCACAATGAGCAGGCAAGAGGAAAACAATTTCCTTTTTGCATCTGAGAGATCAATTTCTTCATAAAAACCACAATAGTTTTCTGGTTTTGCTTTACCAGGAAATGTGTAAAGAAACCAGCAGAGGGACCCCGAGGCTTCAGGAACACGTGTCAGAAAGAAATTTTGGAGCATGGGAGTATGTGAGCTGCTATTTGCAAAAACAACTGTGTGTGAAAAGCTTTATCCCACAATTAGTCAAGGTGAGCACAGACAGCCACGTTTGCTTGTCTGTGCAGCATCAGGGATTTCAAGTGCACTTTAAAAGGATTACTGAGATAGCAGCAGGATTTTACAAATACAATTTGATGGTTCTCATGTACATTAAAGACAGAATTGGAGCTTTCAGGGTTCCTCACTATTTCAGGTTATATTCTCCTCAGAATCTCATATTATAAATGTAAGTTTGCTCACTGCTGTAAGTATGAATGTCTTAAGAAGTTAATTATTTTCAGAGGCACAGAAGTGGCCACGAATGACAGAACTGAACACTACACAAGAGGATAAAGCCCTCTCCAGGTACCCTTGGAGAAATAATATTTGAACACAGGCATCCTCATCCTGCACTGCAAAAAGCAGGAAAAGCAGAACAGTTATGCAAAAAAGGATTTATTGCAACTGCAGAGTCAAACCTCTCAAAACCAGGGCTTTGCAAAGGCGTTTTAATTGATTCCTAAAAGAAATGTGACATTTTTAAATTTCAATCAATAACTGTAAGAGAAAAACAATGAGAACTTCATCTAGGAAAAATATGACCACCTCCCAAGCCTCACTCTGCAGCATGAAATACCAAATACTGAAACCAGCACAAACCAGGATTTGCTGCTGTGGATAAAGCTGCTAACTACCAGTGGCAGCACACTTCAGCTATCAACTTATCTAATTTATTTATTTAATTTCCAGAAAATTACTCCTAAATATGAAAAAATTACTTTTAAAATGGTGTTTAAATTGAATTTAGAAGAAAAAGCCTCAGCTGTAACTCAAAGGCTTTCTGATCTAGAGTCAGGAGGGGAATGGTCTGACACTCTCAGCTCCCCTGCAAGAGCCCAGAGCTCAGTGCTTTGGACCAAGGCAGCACCTGTGTGCTCTTCTTCCCCCAAACATCTGCTCCTGGTTACTGTCAAAAGCCAGGATTGCCAGTTCTTCATCTAATTTAGTGCAGCTGCTTCAGGGCCCATCTGGAAAATGTGATGTATTAACTTTCAACAGCTTCATTATCAGGGTGATTTTGGTGATACAGCCATGTAGGAAAATGTTTTTTATGGCTTTGAGAAACTGGCTTTAAAAACAACAGAAGTGATTCTTCTGTGAGTAGAATCCGAGGCAATTTTTGGGTCTAAATGTGAAGGTTTACTTGCAATTATGCCTGCTCTAAGCTGCTCAGCCAGCAATTAACAGCTGGGTATTTGCTCAGGAATTGAAGTTCATCAGAACTGATCTGCACTTTTGATTAAAATTAGATGAGAATTTCAAAACAAGGAAATTTGCTGTTAGACTGAAAAATCTCCTACACCACTGGAAGTCCAATACAACACAGGATATTGAAATGGCAAAAGGACAATTTGCATTTTGGGATAGTTTAAGACAGAGGAAAAACACATCATCTAAATTTTTAGACTTACTAGCAAGGCACATGCATCTGCCACCATGAGCATGTAAAACACGTTGTTCCAGCCAGAAGGGGAAATAAGGCCAGCCAGGAGAGGCCCCAGAGCTGCACCTGAAATGTAATATTGGTGTTATATTTTGGTATTTTATATTACATACTGTCAGAACTGTGCAATGTAAGATCCACTGTACTGAAATGTAGCTATTCTGAATTAGAGTATCCATTTTTCCACCTAGTTAACTCAGTATTAAAAAGTCCCAGTAAGTGCAAAACATCACTGGTACAGATGGGAAGCTGGAACACTTAGCTGTGTGATAAACACCTGCCTTTGGCTCAACAAAACACTCATCCTGTATTAAGCTGAATTTTACTCAGTTTTCCCTTGCACATGGAGGACATAAATAAAATATCCTTGATCCCAGGACAGCCCAGTGCCATCTCCTTTTGCTGTCTGTACCTAGCATCAGCTGATGCCTTGAGAGCTGCCTGGAACAGAGGCTGGACAGAGTTAAAGGAATAAAGCAGGGATTTATTAAAAGGCCTTCAAACCTTGGGCAGCACAAGAGCCTGGCCGAGGCTACACCCAAAATGGTCACAAGTTTTCACACTTTTGTAAGTTTTGGTTCATGTCCATGTTGGGGTTAATTGTCCAATTACAGCTCCAGGTTATGCAGTCCCATCCTGCCAGACTGCTCTCCTCAATTCCCCATTGTTTGCACTTTTTGGGGCTGAAGCTGCAATGGTGACCTTAGTTCTCAGGCTGGAGAAGGATTGTTTTGTTTGACTAAACTGTGAAGAGAACTTGCTAACACTTTATATGAAGTTCAGAGTTATACACTAATGCAGTACAAAGTGTGGAAAATATGAAAACTAAAACTTAAGGTACCACAGTGATCCCCCCCTTCCTCCCACCCTCAGCTGTGGGACCACTGGAGGTTTCAGGTGACATTTGTGCTATTCCCCATTTCCAAAACTGTTCTGAGTCCTGGCAAAATACAACCTGAAGAGCCCAATTTCTCCAAAATGCTTTGTTTGAAGCTGTCAGAGCTGGGGCAGGCTTACCCACAGATCCTGTCCCGTCGATGATCGCCGTCACCGTGGACAAGGCCCTCGAGTTCCCCTTCAGGCTTTTATGGGTGCCCTGGAGGGACAGAGATGGCTCAGACTCATCCTGAGCTGAGCTCTGAAAGCCCTGACAACAGCACCCACCTCCCACCCCTCCACATGGGGTCTGAGCTGGGGAGATGTGGCATTCACATTTTCTGGAAAAATTCCTTCACACAGGATTTTTCTCCTGGGAAGCTGAGAAGCCTCAGAGAAAAAGGAAAACAATAATCATCTCATTTGCTTCTCCTGTGTTTTGCTGCTTTGCAACGTGGTTGGAGATTTGTTATCCAACAGGTGATTGTTTCATTGGATTCTGCTGTGAATTGTTTTGACTCATTGGCCAATCAGGGCCAAGCTGTGTCAGGACTCTGGAAAGAGTCACAAGTTTTCATTATTATCTTTTTAGCATTGTCTAAGTATCCTTTCTGTATTCTTTAGTATAGTTTAGTATAGTATTCTTTAATATAAAACAGTATCATAAAATAATAAATTAGCCTTCTGAGAACATGGACTCAGATTCATCATTCCTTCCTGCCACGAGGCCACCCCACAAATACAACAGGGAGATGCCTCAAGCACCTTGCAGTGTCAAGGCCAAAGATGAAATGGGCACTGCCTGGGGGTCACCTTGGTCTTGCCAACACCCCCAGGCCAAGGACAGGGCTCCACAGGATGCTTGGAGACTTCTGTCCTGCTCCTTGTCCTGTATTTAAAACATTCCTGCATTTAAGACAAGAAGAGGACTTTTGCCTCTTGCTTGGTGCCCTGAAGAACCAACACATTACAAAACAAACTTCCAAGGTCTTCCTGCTGAGCAATGTTGCTGTTTTCACATGGCATTTGTGACTTGGCTGACCTGATCCTGCTGGAAGTGCTGGCAGCTTAAGTACCTGGACTTTTTATTTTCATACACCTTTACTTGTGTTCAGGTCTGTGCCAGATGTAACTTTCTGATGGGAATTAAATCACCAGCTCATGTCTCACACAGCTAGAGCTCCCCCAGCCATTTAAAAATGCAAAATATAGAAGGGGACCTGCACAGAGGCCTGGCTTTGCATGCAACCTTCAGATTCAATCTGGGCTGTCACTCACAGTCTTGTGAGTGGTCAAGAATAATTTGTAAGCCTCTCACAAGCATGGCACTCACTCATACTGAAACACAAACTCTAAAACAAATCTGAGTGGCTGAGTTCAACACTTTCTTTTTCCAGCTCCTTACTCCTTTGCTTTGGGACAATGCAGCCCCTTCCCTGGTGACCCTGCAGAAGTCACAGGGCTCTCTCTGGAGGCCACATGTCACAGGGAAAGCCAAACTCACCAAGTCAGCAGAGACAGCAGTGGTGATCAGGGCATAAGGGCCATTCACCAGGGCACCACTGATAAGCAGCATCACTGTTCCAAGTTAAAAAATAAAAGGAGAACGTGATTTGCATGAGAAACTGTTCACCACAACAACAGGAGACATCACAGCCCACGGCTCCCAAGTGGTTTAATCCTTCCCTGGCTCCCTGACCCAATACAGAACTGGAAGAAAACCAACATCCATTCCTCTCTCTTTCCAGTGCTCACTCCATGATGTGAATTCTCAAACATGCCAGAAGATGGGGCTGTGACAAAAAGCACCTCCCAGGGTCTTTACTGATCCTGGGAGGTCACAGAAAGGGGAATATTTGACCAAACTGACCATGAGGGCAGGGGTTGCTCACAAGATACACCCACAAGTCCCTTTTCTCCTTGTAGAGCAGCAGAGGACCCTGAATTCAAGGAGGCCTTCAGGCAGGTGAGACACCACTGCCTCACTCCTGCTTCCATTTCTGGTTTGAGGTAACACACAGAGAGCCACAGGTGAATTCTGCCTATTCAAGTGAAGTTAATGCTGCTGTCAAAATGTTAAACATCTCTGACATTTGGCACAAGGGATATTAAAAAGCCTGTGCTGACACAACAAGCTCCAGGAAGACATTCCTCTATGTCCTTTCAGAAAGAAGGGCTGTGTTATGGGATCATTCAATGATATTAATTAGATCTGTTCTCTTGCCACCCCTTACTCATTTCCTACCTTCCCACTTCGACCTGTAAAAAGCCTGAAAGACCAGATTTAAAGAATTTGATTCCATACTTCCTCCTCTAAGGAAAAGATAAAATAGAAAACAAAGGAAAAAAAAAGGAAGAGCATCAAAGGCCATAAATGCAAAGTTCATGGAAAGCTAGGCAGAATAATTTAAAAATACTCACCTACAGTAGCCTCAAGGCCCATTTTACTGACTGCAGAGAACATGTATAGCTGGAAAGAGAATAAATAAGCACTCAGAATTCCAACACATGGATTAATCCTGGGTTCCCCATCTGCCCCATGTTAACTACAAGGTATCTTAGCTGGTATTACATGAAAGTTCCAGGTTTTACTAAGCCCTTTTAGGCCACAGCAGAATGCCTGCTTGATTGGCACAGAAGGGAGATAAGGGGTAGGATCCCACTCCTCTATGTCCTTTCAGAAAGAAGGGCTGTGTTATGGGATCACTCAGTTTTAAACTCTCCAACTGCAGCTTCAACACAGCACTGAATACAACTCATGAAAAAAATCAAAAATGTCTTCTCAGGTCAATCTATTGGTTTTCCAACAATTACAGCCCAGAAATTTTAGCCTTTGAGCAGCTAAAATTCTGGCTAACAACTGAACATCAGATTTTAAAAGAGAGTGAAATTTTCCATATATTCTGTAACAAAAAAATACATTAGACTTGTTCAGTAAACAAGCTTGTTAGCTTGTTTAGCCCCAATATCTATACTTGCTCAACTTTTCATGCCAGTTTTTAATCTGGCCTGGACTCTTTACACCCAGGCTGGGAGAGGCTGCCTGCAGAAGTGTCCAGGGAATGGTGTCACAGCTGTGGGACAGGGACAGGCTCTTACTGTGGGTGCTGCAAGCAGCAACATCATCCCGCAGGTCGATGCCCTCTTCTCCAGCCTGTCTGAAATCAGGCCTGCCAAGATCCCACCTGAAAGAACACACAGGTGTGAGGAGAACATTCAGGGTGTGTTTTGCACAAAAGACATCAGTTTAATTTAATGCAACAGAACCCAGTGGTTTTTGCTGCATGATTACACAATTCACACAGCAACATCCTCATGAACCCAACCACTTTTGACCTGAAAACACAGAACCAGAACTTGTTCCTCCTCATTATTTATTCCAAATATCCAAGGCAAAAAGCCTTTTACCAGGTGCCACATGGCCCTACTGCTGGAGCTCAGGTATCCACTCACTGGTCTCAATTCCTCACACGCAATAGAAAACTTGGTTCTCTGTCCATGTCCCACTGCAACCAGGGAAATGAACTGAACTGTCTGCATTGGCAAGAAAATTTATTCAGTGGTCACCTTGAAAATTATTCAGGAATAGCCTAGTCCTTATTATTATTATGAACTCACAATTTTATCACACACAGTTATATAAAGCATCAAGAAAAAAACAAACCAAAACACCCATTAAGGTGTTTAAGGCCATTAACCTTTGTGCCCAGGAAATCCACACCCCTGAACAAACAGAGACAGTTCTCTTAAGTTAGACTGACAAAAGGAAGCACTTTGATGGGTGGTGACTACGATTCATAGGCCAGAGCTGATGGAGATAAAATATTCCATAATTTCTCTATTCTGATCTGTACTGGACAGCAGCACTGGCTGTGAAGATATTTTACTAGATTTTCACTTTTCAACACAACTCTCAGCTCATTACCTTTACTGCTACTCTTCTACAGTAGAAATAATGAATATGAACTATAAAATATGTAAGCTGTGTATACCAGAGCCTTTCCTGGTGTGATCAGGAGTGAAATAACATTAAAACTTACCAAAGATCCCACCCACATCAAACAGTGTAGAAAGGTCCCCAGCTCTTTTGGCATCAAGATGCTCTGGTGAAAGAAGCAAAACATTTGTCTCATTTCTGCATTATAAAACATGGAAATCTCAGCAGTCTTGTAATGCCAGGGGAAGGCATCTCACAGCAGAATTCTTCATTCAGATAATCCACAATAAGGTGATGTTGTGGAAATTAAATAAAACCAAAAGTAGGTATTCAGCCATACAGACTTTTGAATGCAATTACTCTCACTGGAAGAGACATTTTACCATTTTTATAACCACAGAATTACAGAATGGTCTGGGTTGAAAGGGATCTTCAAAGACCATCCAGTGCAACCCCTCTGCCAAGAGCAGGGACACCTTCAATGAGATCAGGCTGCTCAGAGCTCCATCCAGCCTGAGCTGGAATGTTCCCAGGGATGGGGCAGCCACAGCTTCTATGGGCAGCCTGCTGTGGCATTTCACCACCCTCCTTGCTAAAGATTTCTTCTTTATATCTATCTCTATATTCTTTAGTCTAAATCTACCCTCTTTTAGTCTAAAATCATTACCTCTTCTCCTATCACAACAGACCTTGCTAAAAAGTCAGTTCATCTTGCATTCTAAAAGTGTAAAAAAATCAATACTGAACAGATAAAGAAACTCATTTACATTATTTTGTATATGTTTTAATAGGACACTTCAATCTTGAAAAATATTGTTAGAAAGTAAAACTTTTTTTTTTGTTAGCAAGAGCCAAAGAGACAGCATTTATACCTGGAATTATTGAAGATAAGCCAGACACTTCTGTTTGTTTTGAAAATGCCCTCTCATAGCACTGAATTCATAAACCTGCTTGGTGACTTACAACTCCCCTGCTACAGCAGCAGAGAAAGCCTCTTTCAGAAGCAGTAATGTTTATTTTCTTATTTATTCCAAGCTCCAATTTGCAGAGACTCTGCAGCCATAATTCTGTACCCCTTTCCTGTAACACTCACCCACATTTGTGATGTAGAGGGGAAGCCAGAAGAGGAAAGTGTAGCTCACCAGCTTTGCAAACAGGAGACAAAGGGAGAACTCCACAACTCCCTGAGAGAACAATGAAAACAGGGAGTTAGCATCTCAGAGCTATTTAGAGCTTTCACAGACCATTATGAAAATGGTTTCTAGGAAGCATTTAGGCTTTTATTTTTCTCTCATGAATTCCCAAGAAGCATTTTTCCCCTGAGAGTACAAAGCTTGCACTCTGAGGAGACTGTGGTATTTTACTGACATGTTTCCTTTCACTAAAATGGTACTGAATAACCTGAGCAGAGAACACAGAAATGAATGGGAAGGATTTTATACTGTTTGGGAACACCTGCATCACTTATATCCCTTAAGTAAAGTTGTTTTACAGCATTATAGCAGGTCTGGAGTGTGTTCCAGAGAAACTGGCATCTTTTTGTGCTCTTTATCTCCTTCCTTCAGATGGGTTCAACATTTCCCCCTTATTGTTCAGCTCTGTAAAAAGCCAGTAAACCAGTGTGACAGTTCAGACCAGAATGTGCTAAGAGCCCATCACAGACTGAGCAATGACCTGTTTAAAGCTCCAACTTGCTCCATCCTCTTTCCTGCTGAGCACATAAAAGTGCATTTACTGCACAAGAGCTGCAGCTAAACTGCCAAATTACCCCATCTTCATTCCCTTCACCAAACTTCTTGTTTGAAAGCAGATTTCTTAAATCCCTGGTATGGAGGGCTGCAGTTCCCCTGAGGAACAGCACACACACTCCACATGCAGCTGTGACCCTTCCCAACAACAGGCAGGACAAACCCCACAGGCTCTGAGAGACCCCAGGTGGCAGCAGCAGCAATTTGTCACCCACTACTTCAACTTTGCTGCAGGAAAAACAGTAGAGGACCAGACTGAACATGATGAGAAGATGCAGGAATACAGTGGTTGGGTGCAGGATTTTTTTTTTACTCTACACATGGTCCAAATCAATCTGCAAATAATCCTACTTCAGTATTCAGGCTTCAGGTTGAGAGAAAAATCAAAAATGACAGGTTCTGACTTCGAGGAAACTTCCTTTCTTTTACCAGCAGTCCAAATGTTTGGGCAGCCTGAAACTTCTCAGACAAGAGACTTTAAGAGTAAAGCTTTTTAAAACAATGATGAGGAATGTAAAAAGGGGAGCCACAGAAGGAAGTTCTGACACACAGAATAGCTCAGATTGCTATTCCACCCTTAACAACTGCAAGTCTACTTTTAGAAAAGACTTTAGGACAGAATAAACTATTTCAGTCAGAAGGGACCTACAGCAACCACCCTGTCCCACTGCTGGACCCCTTCAGGGCTGACACAAGTTGAAGCACATTATCCAAATAATGTGATATTGAACACTTTCTGTTAAGCAAACACCCCTTGAACACTATCAGAGAGAGAGCAGCAGCTCTGCCTCCACCTCCCCTCCTCAGGAAGCTGCAGGGGACAGCGAGGTCCCCTCTCAGCCTCCTTTCCTCCCAATTAACCAAGCCCAAAGCCCCTTCATGTCAAGACTGTGATGTGAAGAGTTAATACCCATTACTGCCCCACCCAGCACTTCATGGAAACATGAATTCTGAGGCAAAACTTCATTCTGAAGAGGAGCAGCACTCACAGGTATCCTCAGGGCCCCAAGGAAGCTGATGGCTGATGTCCCATGCCTTCCTTCCCCAGTGGCCACGCTGCAGTTGTCACTGTCAGGGAGTAAATGCTGCATCTCTGCATCCTGCAACGTCCCCCAGCAACAGGTAACAGAGAGAACAAAGCAACAAAGTGTGCATCAAGAAATCAAACCGCTCCAAAATAGTTTTTAGAAACAAGTACCTAATTAGTCACAGAAAGCTACAGCTTTTTAAAATGTCTTGGTGTGGATAGCCAGAGTATAAAGAGAGAGCAGAGTCTATATTCAGAATATCAGGTGGTATCTGTGTGCATGCAGTCCACAATATAATCAAGTTTCTGTTCTATTGAAGAACAATTTCAAGTTGCAAAACCCCCACATAAAGAACACATTCTTAGTAGAATAAAACTGTTTCCAATCTTCCCTCACTCCATCACATAAATGTGGTCTAATTAAAGCTGACAAACCACTGAGTCCTACGACATTGTGTACAAGAAATTTCTACAAGGATACATTTCTGTATAAAACAATGTATTATCTTCTTTCTGTACAAATACTAAGCCAGTTTTTCAGGCTCTGTAACATCTTACTGACTGATCTAAGTACAGGCCACCTTTCCACATGAATTATGGACAGTGAGTGCTTTATGTTAAGCAATCACTTTTTTTTTTTTTCAAATCTGTTCCATTTGAGCATTGCAATCCCCAAAATATAAAAGCCTAGAGTTCACCAGTGTTGCCCCAGTTGTGAATTCTGAGTTCTTTCCTAGTACTAGGAAGGGTTTTATTCCAATAATTCCACTGCCTGCTGAGAACACTTGTGGAGCAAGTTACCACTGCACAGGAACAAGCCATCCCAGTGTAGCCAGGAAGGTTTATGTTATTTTTAATCCTCTACCAGACTGAAGTGAACTCCCAGAATAGAACTAGAAATTTACATCTCACAGCTGTACACAGAAAAAATAAAATCAGGTATAAATATCCCTCAGAACTTCTTTTCCAACTTGGAAAAAGGATGGGATGCAGCTATCCTCACTTTCACCTGCTTGCTGAGAGGCTTTACCAAGCTGTGCACTTTTTCTATTTATGTATTCTACACACTGTCTTCCTTCTCCTAATTCTTCAGCATCTGAACAAAGCCTCAGTGAAGAATTAAGCCTCAAATATATATTTGACTGTAGGCTAGAAAGGATATAACAGCAGGCTGTTCCATTTCCAGTGCTTATTGCAAAGATGAAAACTTGGATTAATATTTGCTAAGCTGATGGGGGAAGAAAAAACCATAAGTGCTGGAAAAATTCAATTCTGCTATTTTACATTCAGTGATTCTAAATAAATTCTGTTTTTAAATAACATCATTTAGGAGAGGTCACCAGGGAACCATCTGGACACCTGAGCCCAGACACTCAGCATAATTTTAGAAGCTGCCATGCAGCATCCAAAATTCTAGGCATGATTGTTAGATGGGATGCAGGACTTACAGGAGCCCAGTGTCTGGGCTCAGGAGATAAAGCATTAACCAGAAGACAGAAAAAAGCATCTAGGGACCTTTGACATGGCCCTGCAAACCTACGACATGGCCCAGGAGTCACTCCATCATCATAAAAAATACTTCTGCATTACTGGAGCAACTTCAAAACTTGAAGTATTTTAAAAGAACAAATTCAAACCATAAGCTATTTTTTTTTTAATCAGAGAGGAGAAAAAGAGGGAAAAAAGGGTTTAAGCAGTGAAGCTCCCCACTGATTCTAGAGGGTGTCTGAGTATCTCCTGCACAACCAGCACAGCAAACCCAGCCAGGACTGAGGCAATGCTGCTCACTCCTCAGACAAGCAGCTCTCAATCTGTTTTAGGAGAGTGGGTAAATATTGCAGCAGAGGTGACCAAAGTCCAAATAACTTATTTAAACTCATGCTGGAAACTTTTGTCAACGATTTGGGGTTTTTTATGCTGCACACAGCTAAAGGATAAATAAACCCAGCAGTTTGTGCTTGGCAGACATGACTTGCACAGCCCTGCCAGTTTGTCTCAGAGCATGATTTGGCATGTGGCACGCTCTTGATCTCTGGGGAAGGATTCATTATCCCACAATTTTGTGTCATTTTTAAGAGGCCAACCTAACACGAGCAGCAGTGGAGGCACAGAGGTATTCAGGTCACGCAGCCAAAACCACATTCTGCTTTCAGTCACTGCAGATCCTGAGTATTTGCTTCCTTTTTACAGTAATTGCAGAGGTCAATGAAAACCCAGTAAAAGCTGCCATTCCAGTGTGCTTGGAGACCAACCCACAAATGCAAAACATCTGCTGTTTGTAGAGGCTCAAAAGCTGTCTGTGAAAATCAGCTCCAAATAACTGCACCACAACCCCTGTGAAAAGGGGAAGTTGTTCAGCTTGGCTCTGACAGCAAAAATTTGTTCTTCTGTCACTGGCAGAAAATCAGGAAGCCCCAAAGAGCAACAAAGAAGGGGATTTAATGATTTTATTAGTTTCTTTTTAAACCTTGTTGAGACTCTGTATTGCAAACATACCCCAGCTGGCAGGGAGGAGAGAGAAGGGGGGATATTCCCAGGATTGCCAGCAGCTCCCCCAGGTCACTGTCTGTGCTGTCCCTCTGTCCTGCTCCCAAGGGACACCAGCCAGTGGGACAGGGGCACATTTTCCTCACCCTTGGCTAGGCAGACCCTTCACAAGGTGCAGGAGCAGATTAAAAGGAAATCTGTCTACTGATGTGCTGATTACTGTGGTTTTTTAACTTTGTCATCCTAATTTAGAATCACAGACTGGATGGGGCTGGAAAGGAATTGAAGATCATCCAATTCCAACCCCCTTCCACAATCCCAAGTTACTCCAAGCCCCATCCAACCTGGCTTTGGACACTTCCAGAGATGGGACAGCCACAGCTTCTCTGGGCCACTTGTTCCAGTGCCTCACCACCCTTTCTTCCATTTAAAATAATTTCTTCTGTAAATCCATTCTGTCTGAAGACACCTGCTGATATTCTTACATCTCCCCTTACCTCCCAGCTGGTTGTGAAATAACACTGACAAATGGCTTCTGGGCTGGACACTGTTGTTGGGCAGCACAAAACTAAAATAATTAACTCAGTACAGAGGGGGTTTAAGCTGAATTGAAGTGTTTCCTCAACAAAAATTTCGAAACTTTTTTACCAACACTGATTATTCCACCCTCTGAATGCTCATTATTATTCTATGGGCAAAGGATAAAGAGAACAGGAAGTTTCTATTTTCCTGGAAAAGTCTGAAAGAAGTTTAAAAAAAAAGTTATCCTCTCAGGATTACAATGTGCCAAGTGTACTGAATACAAACACGAAATTTCAAACGGAAATTTTCAGTTCATGTCCATCACAAGATAAAATGGTATTCTGCCCACAAAACGGACAAATCCAGAATTCATTTCCTAGTGAGAAATAGCAGCCCTTATGGTTATGAGTTTTAAGCAAGATTTTTATGAATAATTGTGTCTATTTAGAACTCTCCATCTCCACATATAATCTTGTTAAGTACAGACAGCTTTTGAAAGGAAAAGGGAGAGAAATGAGACTGCGAGGATGGGACACAATATACATAATTTAAATATCTCAAGTGGGCTGCCTTTAAAGTATTTTGCAGTGCATTATTTTTGATGGGACTGTGTCAAGATCACGAAATAAAAAAGACCAATTGAGCTAGCACTGCCATCTCACACAGCTCAGTTTGCATTATTTATGGCAGCTAATGCTTCCTTCCCTGCTCTGAAGTTACATTTGTGTGTGAAGATGGAAGCAGATTTCAGCCTCATAAAAAGAGCAGCAATCTTTACAAACAGTAAATGTTTCACGTGAGCCTCAAGAAGCCTTCTATGCTATTTTACAGCAATATTTTCTATTTTACCTGAGGTTTGCCATTTTCCTTAGAATTTAAGGTTGGCATCTGGATTCTGCAGCGAGAGGCGCCGTTGAGGAAGGATTTAGAGCTCTAAAAAGGAAAAACAAATTTAAAAAAAAAGTCAGAAAAAATAGAGTTTAAGTGGTTACATTAGTGTCAATCATCTCTCTGGAACAAGTTTTTGTGCATTGTAACAAACACAACCCCAACTGAAGCATCTTTGATGCCTGTGTGCTTTGAGATTTTCAGGTGCTTCCACAGACCTATGGCAACAGACATAAAATGCACTCACAAATTGATCTGAAGGGTTATTTCACACTGGTTTTGTACAGAAGGAGCTGAATTCAGAGCACAGTCATGCCCCTCTAAACATCTTTAGCTGCTTTTTCCTCTACTGAACTTTACTGACATTGCAAACAGTTTTTGCTCTTAAGCAGATGATTCCAGCAGCAGCTCCAGAAGTTGATTTGTTTCATGAAAACCTTGATTTTTCACTTTCCTAATCCCTTTAAGAGAAAAGTTCATCCCTTTAGCTTACATTCTGTAACACTAAATTCTTTTAGCCCATAAACTCTTGTGTTCTTGTGGACAGGAGTATTGATGAGGAGTCTGACCACTCCAGCAAGTTCCAGAAGAAAAAATGAGACAAAAAGCTACATTTTAGGCACCAGATTGACTTGCTTTTAATCCTTACTAATTATCAAGACATTCCTGTATCAGTTCACACCAAAATTCACTGGAAAACACCAC
Source organism: Passer domesticus (assembly GCF_036417665.1). NCBI lineage: Eukaryota > Metazoa > Chordata > Aves > Passeriformes > Passeridae > Passer > Passer domesticus. Next base: position 5,450,663 of record NC_087475.1, on the reverse strand, counting down.
TGGAATTCAGTGCATTCACTGGAAAACACCATTCTGAGATCTTTAGTCTAAAAAGATTTACCAGGGACATTCAGATTTTTCTGCTGAATTAAATATACAGCTCCAAAGCAGGTTTGCAGTCAGGTATGGACAACCTATTGCTAAGTCCAAAAGAAGCACTGTGTATTCCTCAGGGATGAGATGCTGAAGTGTCTAATCACACACTGGATACCACAATGAAAAAAAACAAAACAAACCAAGATAGAACAATAAAAACCCTTACAAACTCTGCCCCAAATAAGCCCCTTCTCAAGCTCACCACCACAAATAAAAAAAGAATGCAAATCCTCACTGAACAATCCAGCTCAAATCAATCACTGGGCAATTCTTCCCCCCGCCAAAAAAATCAGGAGTATGTATTTCAGTGTTTTAGACACAAACTGCCCTTCATCAATCAAATCCTTCTAAAAAGAAAAAATAGTTCTGAGGATAAACTGTGGTATTTCTGCAGCTCAGATCAGACTGAGGCACAAGCAGCTTTGGACATGCATTCTTTAAAGTCAACCAACAACACTTGAGCCCCCAGGGTCTGATAAAACAGATTTTTAAGTTTTATCTTAAGAAAATCTGGCTCTTGTCAAACATGTGATTTACAAGAATCCACGGGGAAGAAAATCCATCACCTAGAGACATGTCATCTACATTTTTAATCAGCAGCTCAGCAGAGGAAAAATGAATGACTTTTCATTTGACTGTCAAAAAGTAAGATTTACTACAGTAAGGAGAAAACGTCTAGGGAAAAGGACTAGACTGAGAGGCTGCACATTTAATACTCAGGCTTCTTCCTCCTTTCCAGGAGATAAAAATTGCAGCCTGGTAATTTTTAAATGCACAAGCACTTTGCAACAGGAGTTTAAGGGAGGGAAGTTTTCTGGGAAAGTGGAGACAAAGGAAGTTCTTAGAGTACAAAGAGAAGTTTGTATGAACATGCTGTAACTATGGGGGGGAAAAAGGCACAGGGAGAAAAGATGAGAAGCAATAAAACCAGTTCTAAATCACATTTCCCAAAGGGGAAATAAAAAAGTTAAATCTCCTCTTTAAGTTTCATAAAGGAAGTGCAGCAATTCTGAATAACACCCACTGACTTCTCACTTGCATTTGTCATAGGTACAGCCCTTCAGAAAGTCAAGATTAAGCCTCCAACGCCAGCATTTAGAAGCACTTTATTGTCCTCAAGTATTTATTTGGAAACAAATTTCAGATGGGTAAATCAGAGCCAAGATGAATTCAGGCAAATGAAGCACAGCCCAGGAAACCAGAGAATGAAGAGAAAGAACCACACGCTCAAGGCTCTGTGCCTGGCTCTCCATCTGTGGTTTTGGACAGCTCAATGAAATCAGATTACTCACCACTACAAACTCTGGGGAAATATTGGGCTCACGACCATGCTGCAAATAAACATTAGATCAAATTCATCCAAGACTGACATCACACAGAGAGGACTGTGATCTCTCAATCTCAATATAAACCCTTCCCTCATGCTGAGCATTTATTTTAGTGCTGCTTAAATTTAACTGGCCTCTTTCTTCCACAAGGAGATTTAGTTTTTAGGGAAGAGCTGCCTGCACCCACCCAGGACATCTGGCCAAAATTACCTGCCACAGCTTTAGGAGAAAAGAAAGTGTGTATGTTTATTGCCTCAGAAAAAAAGGATTTCTAACTATTTGCAAAAGCACAAAAGGTTGTTCAGGTTGAACAGAATGACTGACCAAAACAAAACAAAAAAAAAGACAGCAAGTATTTTGCAGCTGCCAAATTCTGTCCCTTGTACAACACAGATAAAATATTTTCCCCTATTTTACTACATCAACCTCCCTTCAATTAGCACTCATTTTTCTTTACAGTCAGAAGCTGTCATCACCACATCTACATCTGGACATCTTGAACTCCTACCTGATTAATTTCCTTAATTTCTAAGGCCACCTGTCTGTGGTGAACAGAAGCTGTGAGCCCCCTTCACAAGGGTTTAGAATCCTTGCAGACCTTCACTCAGGAGTGAAGCATTTGGGCAGTTCCAATTAAATAAAGCTCCACAGGACAAAGCAAACCTCAATCTGAGGAGGGTCCAAGGCAAGTGGGGCAGCCCTGTGATAAACTCCTCCCAGAATTCCAGATGTGACACGGGAATAGGGAAGGAAGAAGTGATGCCTTTTGCTCTGCAGGGTGAGGTTTCCAGGGAAACAGGAGGTCAAATGCATCCCACACAGTGAGAGTGAGCCTGGGGCAGTGACCCTGCTGCTGCTCCAGTGAAGGCTGAGTCAAATGCTCCTCCTTTTCTGAAACTGGGGAAATTTGCTCCTAAAATACTAAATTTTTTGTTAAAAGTATCATGATAAGTAGATACTCCATGTCAGAATTTTCCACGCTAGCTCACTGAGCAACATACTGTGCAGAGCTCTTTAGTTATGCTTTCCTTGAAACAAATATTTATTTCCATAAGGCTTAACAGGATATTCTGTAAAAATGATGCTCTGAACTATATAAAAGCTGAGGAAAATGGGACTCTTAACAGCAGGCAATGAGAGTCACTGAAAATACTCCCACACTTGACAGAAGTTACTTCTAAGAAATGAAAGAAATTTAAAAAAAGGAAAAATACAGAGCATAGTGTGAGCCCACCTTGTCTCACAGGAATAAAATAAGAATAGGAGCTCCACAGACAATCAAAAGCATTCAGAAGCTTAATCAAAAGTGCTTCATATGAAGATAAAAAGCAATTAACTGGAAAAGAAGAGAGAACACAGACTAGAAAAGTTGCCTTCAGATCCTATTCAAAAGCATTTAAAATTTAAAACTCCATTGATCTAAAAGCATTAGGTGGTAAAAAAAGAGCAATAAACTCTGTAAAATCTACCTGTGAGACTGGCAAAAAAAATGCATGGTTTACATGACTCCACATGTACAGACAATTTCCACGTGGGATTCCCTTGGGACTTTCACCAACAACCCTGACTGCCCTCAGAGATGGGAAACCTCTGCCAATCCCCTCTACTACTCCAAAAAAATACCTGGAAATGTGGCAGACCTGATTGCCCAAGGGTTCCTGGGAGCCTGGAGCAAGAACTGCTCCAGATTTTGGCTGCAGCAGAGACAAACACAGGGCAGAGTCTCAGGGAACATGAAACAAGATCAACCTGTGAGCACAATCCTGAGCAAAACTGGGCCAGGAATGTCATTTCTGTCACGAGAAGTTAAACACAGCTGGCCTTCCTAATGCTCTCTGTGTTGCTTTTCCTTGCTTTTTACTTTTCTCCAATTCCATTTGGATTGCTTTCCTCCTCTTGGGTTCATGAGGCAGGAAAGAAATCACACAGCAGCTTGGGACTTCCTAGGGAAATCTTTCCACCTCTGACACAACATTCTAAAATACTTAATAAGTAAATAATATTTATTACTTATTTACCTACTAGAATACTAAATACTTAAACAAAACACCCTACAAGGATGCTCAGGAAGACTGAAGAAAAGTAAGAAAACTCAAGAAAAGAAAAAAAAAGAGATGAACAGTTTTTACATGGTTTACTGTACGATCAACTGCTCCAAAACAAATTAATTCACCTCTTGATTCATTTACTTTGAGAGAAAATAAGCTCCTGGTTTACCAGTGAAGCACAGCAGACCAATCATTGCCTCAAGCACAGCATCAGTTACAACAGCCTGGCACAAAGAGCCACACACACAATGTGATTCACAGAACCATCTCAATAAATGTGTCTATTAGGAGGCAGAAATCAAAAAAGAAAATGCATTTACTTACACTGGACGGCGTGCAGGAGCAACTGACATCTTTAGGATCTGAAATGAAATACCACACATAGCTAACAGTGAAAACAAGCCTAAGAAACCTCTTAAAATACTTTTAAATAGTCAAACTTACTGACAATTAACTGACAGCAGTGATAAAAAGTGCTACTCTGGCAGTTCAGCTGGCTACAGAATTCTGGTTATATCTGCCAAAATTCACTTCCTGAGACAGGACAGTTACAGTAAAACAAGCATTCACATCTCTGAGTCTGCACAGGGACAGGATGGGGCATTCCTCTTCAATTTCTAGTTTAAAGTGCCAAAAGCTGCTCCCTCAGCTGCCTGCTGGAACTGATGGCACAGAGGATGAGGATGGTGGGGGCTGACTGGCAGCACAGAACATGCACTGCAGCCAGGGGGGACCTTCTGCCAAGGGACTCTGAAAGCATTTACCAGCACAGGGGGCTGGTGACAGGACACTGGGCTCAGTTCTGAAGTGTCACTCTGCCAGGGGAGCTGGGGAGGGGTCTGGGGCACAAACCAGATGAGGAACAGCTGAGGGGGCTCAGCTGGAAAAAAGGGGGCTCAGGGGTGTTTTGTTTCTCTTTGGAATTCCCTGCCAGGAGGGGACAGCCAGGGGGGTCAGGCTCTGCTCCCAGGGAACAGGGTCAGGAGCAGAGGGAACAGCCTCAGGCTGGGCCAGGGTGGACAGCAGCAGGAATTTCCCCATGGAAAGGGTTGTTAAATACTGTCAGGGGCTGCCCAGGGAGGTTTGGAGTCCCTACCCCTGGAGGTGCCCTGGGCTGGGCTCAGGGTGGGCATCAAAGCTGGACTGGGTGACCTTGGAGGGCTTTTCCAACCTCAGTGATCCTGACTGGAGAAGCTCTCTGAAGGCACACAGGCTCTTCCCCACAATGTTCTGGGCAGAAGCTCTCCAAGCAGGGGCACAGCTGGACCCTGCCTGGCTGTGTCCCAGGGAAGCACTCACGTTCAATAAGGAACAGGAAGCAAACAACCCCCATGACAGCCACGATGACCCCAGGCACCACAAAGGAGAGGCCCCAGCACGTGGACACCCAGTAAGCAGCAATCAAGGATCCCAAGATATTCCCCACTGAAGTGTGTGAATTCCAGACTCCCATGATCAGACCTCTCCTGCATTAAAAAAAAAAAAAACAAACAAAACACACAAACATTAATGATAAGCACTAATCTCTTGAAAAAAGTCTATCAGAATAGCTGTGCAGCTGTGAGGTCAGTGAAATGTATCTCATGGCTCTTTAGCTGATCATTTATTCATGCTACAATCTCCATCTGGCAATTTCAAGGCACCTAAATATTACCAGAACTGTTGTAAATACTCTGTGCATGACAGAATTTATCCTGCACTTACTGGCATTTAAAAACACCACTAGGGCTTGCATATTTCTGGATAGTTTCTTTGATTAAAACTGATGTTGCGTAGCATGTGGACACCAAGTCTGATGCTTTTGGGGATAAAAATCCTCCTGCAAACACATTACACTGATAATCTGATGCTGGCAGGACATGTCAGACTTGCCATGAAGAAGAAAGCAAACTGTAGAGGATATGTGGAGCAAATTCAGTATTTTCTGATCCCATTCTGGACTTGCTGGGCTCTGGTAGAAGATGACACCTGCACCAGCTTAGATAAGCAACATCAGGTTCCTGTCTGCCTGGAAATCCCAGATTAGAGCTGCTGCCCACCAGCTCCATCTGAGCTAAGGTAAAGCACAAAAATCCCACTCAAGTCATGACAAAAAGGATTTTTTCCCCTTTTAAGTCATGGGAAAACTGCCTTGCCCTCAGCAGGATTTTACCTGGAGCAGCCTAACTTGAACAAACAGAATCTTTTCCATGACCTGAAGACAAAATCGAAGAGTTCTGCTCATGCTTCATGGAATTAGAGCAGAGTGAAAACAAGGACCAGGTCACTGACATTTCAACCAGAGCCCTACTCACCAGCCCACTGTGTGGCATCCTAAAAGTAAAGGATGCTGCTTTTGCACAAAGCAAAGCCTGAATAAATGTATTTATTTTGCACAGACTCCCCAGTCCTGTTCAGTATTATATGATAGTCACCATTCTCTGCATTTCCTAATGGAAAATTAGTTTGAGGCTACATCTTTTTAACTATCCTGTGGTTTATATAAAAATCAAATACTGAATTTCAGTACATCCTTCTCTGGAGCTGATTAACAACAATGCTCCATATATACAAAGGATGGTACCTCAGCAGCATTATTATATGCTACATGCATCAACAATTATCAGAGCCAGTGGGTTTGGCAAGCAGCTCTTGCAAAATTTATGGAAAATGTCTGCATGGTGTGACAAAATAAACCTCATGAGTGATCACTGTGCAGAATTAAGATAAAAAAACAAAACAAAAACCAAACTATGCTGATGATATAAAGACTGTGATCAAGTTAAATCAGTTGCCCTATGTATTTTGACTTGTAAATTAAATTTTCAAGTTTATGTAAATGCGTTAGAAAAAAGGACATTATACAAGGGTATTTTTTACAGTTATGCCCTGACAACTGTTTTGCAACACAAATGAAAACACAGTAAATTTCACACTAAAATGGCATAATAACAGCCTTTACTAAGAGTAGTTTTAGACTGCTTATATTTACAAGAACTATTCTAACACAATTCTGAAAGAATTCATCTGAAAAAGAGCTACCTCAGAACACTGTTTTGACACGAGGAAGACAGTTCCAAACCCATATATAATTTAAGCAGCATAACAAAGGAAGCTCCTCTCAAAATTCTAACCAAAAAAAAAAACCACAGAAGCCTAAGAAAGATATTTAAATAGATACTGTAATATCACAGGCAGAATGTAATGATCTGTACTTCCAAAGCTGTGGATTTTTGTATCATTTACCTTCCTTTTCCAAACCAGTTGCCAATGCATGTCACGACACTTGGCCAGCCAGTGGTTTGCACCAACCCATTGGCAATCTGAAAGTGTGTAAAAAAATAATAAATAAACATTTCCTGTCATAAACCAGGTTCCTACACAATTCCTTCTGAGTGCTGCACTGGGAAAAGGAAGTCTACACAAATGCATTGAATTTAGAAATTTAGTGGGGTGTTTTGAAAGCATTTCTCTTCCCCCCCAAGAATAAAGAAGTTACAAAGTTTTGCAAAGACTCTTCCATCTCTATAATTAGTTTATGATTTAAATCACACAATACTGTAATTCAGTCACATATTTACCAAAAATCACACTGATCTGAGCTGAAAAGAGAAGTGAATTCCCCACAGTCAAGCAGCAGCATAACACTTATCTCAACTTGAGCATATGGCAAAGCATGTTTGCAATCAAATAAAGCAGAAAAAAAACAACTTTAGGGGAGACTGGATAACTTTAAAATGCTTCACAGACATCTGTAAATAAACTGAGAGGAGGAATTTAATTTAATATATTCAGGGTGAAGTAAGAACTATTTCAGTCTCCACATTACACAGAACATTAACTCATCTCAACTCCTAAAAAGCTCCCTGTCTACAACTGCACCATGACACAAACATCACAATACAAAACCTCACGTGCACAACGAGCATTTGAACATGCAACAAAACCCAGCCCCAATCCACCCAACAAAAACCAACCCCAATCCACCCAACAAAAACCAACCCCAATCCACCCAACAAAAAGCAATAGGGCTGGTGGTGTGAGACCCCCCTGGAGTTACAGGGCTCACTGACCACATCCCACAGGGCAGAGACAGTCAGCTCAACCCTAAAGGTGGCATTTCCTATCCTGGAAAACCCCTGATGCCTGAGGGCTGGGGCAGTGACAGATTAGTTGGTGACAAGGTGACAGAAGTGCTGTGCCAGGTTAGAATCTCTCCCTGGCACCTTGCTCACTGCCATGCAGATGTGCCAGAGGTGAGGGTGCTACTGCAACAACACAGAAAGCAGCAGTGCAAGGTGCAGACCTGCTCAAAATGGCCCCAGTGCCAATCCTACTCTGGTTCTGACCTAAATTCCATTTTTGCCAATGGTAAAAATTCTTGTGACACCTGATCAGAGCTCTGAAAAATCTCCCACAGTGAACCTGGTTACATAAACTGCCTGCTCCCAGGCACACCAGTGTGGGAGACTGCTCATCATTAGCAGTGTAAATGGAATTTTCCTGCAGAGAAAGCCAGGAGGTGTCACTCAGGTCTTGGCAGACTGACAGAAGCAAACACGCTTGTTTCAAAACTCACCCCTATTTAAGCTTGCAAAGATTTGACTGCTGATTTGACACAGAGTGAAACACATTAATTTGCTTTCCAAGATTTCTTCCACTAAAAAACACCCCACCATTTTTCAAAAATAAAGCCTGGGGGTACCCACTCTATCACTTCTGCCTGTCATCAACAAGATATTCCAGCATTCACATCCTCCCACCCAACCATCACTGTGTGCAAGTGAAAAAACCCCCAGCATTACCCTAAACAGCACCATGGGAGGAACTCTGTCTAAACTCACACTGTGCCTACCTGGGCCATGATGTAAAACCACAGATTATGCACATTATAGAAATAACCCAATCCAAACATTGCAGTGAAGAGGCCACTGGCCAGCATCCCCCCTGTGAGGTAGTAGCGGATGGGCAGCCGCTCTCCGATGAGTCCGCTTGGAATTGGGGAGGAAACAGAGAGAAAAGCCATCATTAAAAATGAGATCACACCCCAAAAGCCTTCACAAATGAAGAAAATGTTGTGCTGTTTAGCTCTGGTTGAGGACAAATTCTATAGGTAACTGCTGCTTGCCTTCATAGCAGCAGAAGAGCAATTTTTAGCACTTGACAGGGGAAAAAATCCCCAACAAAAGATCATTAATTGCTAAGCTGTGACAACTACACAAGCATCTTTCAAGGAGATACTCATCTGGAGCATATTCAAAGTCATTTACTTACAGAGTCATTTCCAAATTATGTGTCTCCAGCCACTGAAAGTGAGACTTGTATCCCTTGCTAACAATTCAAGTCATGAAGGTTCTGGCTTTAGTCAATTAAAAGAAGCATCTCCAAACAGCAGCTAAGACTGCACACTTTAGGATGGGTTTGGTATTATTTTTAGGAGGTGTCTGCTCCCTTTCTTTGACCAAAGAAAGCCAGGACAATCATTTTAACCCAATCAGTGCAATTTTGACACTGACTGGAGACTGATTGACTGATTGATTTACATTCTAGATGAAAAAAAGACAGGCTAGACTTCAACCTGGAAAATATTCCTGCACAAGGCAGTCAAGATTGGTGCAGCTAAAAAGCTTTCAGTGTATCAGAGACTGATACCACTGGGGCTCAGAATCATGCTGGCTAAAACCCCCAGCAATCAATTTCTCACCCTCCATCAGAACCTCTGCAGCAGGAAAGCACAGTATCACAGAAGTCACACAACCTCATAAATAAACAGCAAAGAGAGTGGGGCTTTACCTTAAATACATCCCAACTGCATATGCACACAAAAATGAGTAATCCAGCGCTCCCAGTAGCTGCTTGTAGTTGCTCTTATCTAAAAATAATTTGCAAAACAAATTGTCACTTTAAATGTACTAATTACTTCCCAACCATTTTTACATATAAGCAGAAAAATGTCAGTGAATGTGCACTGACATTCAATTTCCAATAGGCACATTTAGACTTCAGCAAACATTTTGCCAATGTTTTATTTAACAAAAAAAATATGCTTCTGCCTCCAAAATACCAGGAAAATATTGGCAGGCTCATGCTAAACTCTACCTCATTTAAAACAGCATTTTGGAAGAGAAGAAATATCAGTTATTAGCAAGGTGCCCTTTTCTTAAAAGGCCTTAGGCAAAAGAAAATCCAAAATCCAATTGAACAGACTTGATTAAAAGTGGTAAGATGAGTTTCAAAAACACGAGCTCCTCACAGTAAAAATGTCTATAAAAAACCCAAACCACAATCATAGAGGTTTTTAAACAATCAGTTCAATATTTTTTAAAATAGTAAGTTATTTAAAATATTAAGTTATTTTTTAAATATGGGTAAAGCTTTTTGTATTTCATTTTCCAGCCATTCACAAAGAACAGAGAAGTTTTGCTCAAAAAAACCTCACAGCTCTGCCCTGCAGAGCAAACAACCATAATCACACCTAAATGGGAACTGCAGACAGGGCAGAGGCAGCAAAGGGGCTCCACCCTGCTGGAAACACCAAGTCAGCTCTCAAGGGACCCCAGCTCACACCCAGACAGTTTGTGCATTTATTTGCAATAAATTGCCACAATTGCTATTGGCTTTGAGCACAAAGTCACAGATATTAAAGCAAATTCCTTCCTCCAGTGTTTTTCTGGTAAAACTCCCAGCTTTGCCAGAAAAATACCTGAAGGAACAAGCCTGGAATGCCATTCCAAAGGGACAGCTTGGCAATAATGTCCATGGAAAAAGGACATTTGGGCTGAGAAGCCTCCATTTTAAAAAGTCAGTCAATATTTCAGACAAACAAACTCAATTCCCCCTTGGTCAGGGGACAAGAAACACTCCCCAGGTTTAAGTGCATCCCACCTGGGGGATTGAATTTTTCCAGTAGACCCTGCAGCAGGAGTTAATACACTGGATTTTGTCCACAGAAACCCCAGAGCTCCAATCTTTAATTATCTTTGAAGAGAGCAGGACTTTTTTTTAAAATTACTAATTAAAGACTAATTAGAATGTATGGCTACACAGACTGGGGTGGACTGGCACATTGACAGAATGGACTAATCTGTTTCACTGATGTTTCTGGTGCCAATAAAAGTGTCAAGGAATGATTCAAAGTCTCATTTAAAGTCAAATACGATTAAATTAAAATTTAATTGTCCAATAGGCAAATATTTTTTTTTCTATTCAAGTCAAAAGCCAGGTTCATAAACTATCCAGTGAGTTGTCAAGTCTCTCTTGAAATAAAGTCTCCCCTTTTTCTTCATTAAAATGGAGAGAAATATATTCCTTCAGGCAGATAAGGACTCTGCAAAGTTCCAATTTAGATAAGCACCAAGTAATTTCATTTAAAAGATTGCTTGAATTAAACAAGCAGGAAATAATAATGATTGATTTTATTCTTCACCCTTTTTTCCTAAGCAGACATGCTAAAGACAAAACCCATTTTCTGACTGAAAACTGATCTACTGAAACCATCTCTTAGATATAAGAAGTAAAATAATATCCCTTATTTAAGTGACTTTAGCAAAAAATCCTGAGGTAAATCACAACTTCACTTTCTGTGGAAAAATCAGTGAGGACATGGAAAACAAAACACTCTTTCCATGCACATCACTCACATGTGAAGAAATAGCTAAAATATATAATAATTAATAATCTAATTATGAATGTCAGCTCATTATTAGCAAAGATACAGAACCAAAAAAGCCAAGCCTTACCAAATGGCTCCCATCCACACTGAGAGGCATTAAATGGCTTTTTGACAGGCTGGATCTGGGCAGCATATTCCTTGTAGGAGTCAATTTCAACTTGACTTGCACAATGTTTATGCAGCTCTCCCTGAAACAGAAAGGACATTTGAAAATAGAAAATTCACTTCTAAACTGGAATTGATAACTCTCCTACAGCAAGAATTTTAACAATTCTAGATTTGTATGTACCTGTGTCAAACCTACCAAAATCAGAAAAATTGTTGGCCCTTATTAATTGCTTGGTATTTTGCAGGGGGAAGCCACCATTACATGGTTAGAAAAAAAAATCTACAGTAAACTGGTGTTTCTGACAGTGAAAATCCTTGAAATTCTGCAGTAACATCAAGTACTTTGCCCACTGCTACTCCTCAGTTTTATGCAATGCAGTACTGGGGGATTTGGTTTGTGTTTAGCAAGTTATGAACACTGAAGATTAAAGTAACAAACCCAGAATTAGAGAATTTGTGTCATCAGCTTGACTGGGAACAGCCACAAGGGTACAGAAAATGATGACCATGATGCTCAACAGTACTGGGAACACTCTTGTAAATGCCAGTGGAATGTTCAGCTCATCAGTTTGAGCAACTTCTCTCAACCATAAGAATGCAAACCTCTCAAATATCTCTAATTAGATTCATTCACATGAGTTAAGTGCAGGCACAGCTGCTTCCAGCCCAAAACCCAGACTTACATGCAATATTCTAGGTGTGGTTTCACTAAAGTTTATCAAGCAAATATCACTGTGTGCCAGCTGTATCAGTCTTTCATCTTGAAGGCATTTCAGGTTAAAGGTTAACCCTGCCTTTCACAAGAGGAAACACTGAAAAAGACAACAACATCCTTGTCTGGCAGGAGCAGGAGGATGTTTGAACAAGGACACCTCTTACCTTCACTATACTGATGGGTTTCCTTGAGAGATGGAAGCTGGCATACAGCAGGAAGGTGAGAGAGAAAATGAAAGCTCTATACCTACGATAGAAAAGAAAAAAAATTGAAAATTATTATATTTAGATTTTCTTTTAGCACCAAGTCACACAAAACCATTACACAAGTCATTGATAATATTGGAATAGAGGAAGACAAATTTTTTGAGTTCTCCAGCAGCCTGAAGAACCACCCTGCCAGTTATGCTGCTCTGATGTGGCCTTGGGAGGGAGGCTGGTGGCACATGGGGACAGGCAGGACAATGTGGCAGTGCCCTGAGCCCACAGAGCTGACCTGCCTGGGCTGCAACCCTCCTTTGGGGGCTGGTAAATATCAGCTCAACATTATAAAACTTGAGCTCAAAATTATTAAACATCAGCTCAACACACAGAGTCAGATTCCACACCTCCCCGTCTCGTTGGCTCTGGTGGTATTGCTAGGACATAAGTGATGGCTCTCTAAATTGTCAGTTTGGAAAATTCCTCCTTTTCTTACTGCTTTTAGGATTTGTTTTTGCCTTCCTCTAAGAAGAGAAATCAGTCATTTCCAGAGATGGACAATGGGACTGACACTGGAGCACACAAACAGAATTGAGCAGCTTTGGGATTGGGAAGGAATTCTCCTTTGTGCCTCTCTGGGATCCTGGGTCTTTCTCTACAGTTCAGGTGAATTAAAATGGCATCTTAATTTCACTGTCACTGCAAGCATTAAACAAAAATAATAATTTGATCTATTCTATTCTCTGTCTGTGGTTTCAGTTGTTTAAGGAGAGCATTTTGTGGATTTGTGCTTTTAGAAGTACCCAAAGTGTCTCCTGGCTCCTTCTAGCCTTGATCTTAAAATTAACATCTGTAAATATAAGCATATCTGTGCATACAAATATCTGACTATCACACAGCCTACCACAGTTCCAAATTTTTAATTAACCCTTTCCAATAATTTTTTGCCTTATGAACTTCTACATAACCAGGGTCTTGTTTTATAATTCTGGCATATTCACAGAAAAAGAGTCATCCCACAAGCAGAGTTATTCACCCTCATGACTGAAAACATCCTCACAAGGGATAAAACTGCAATTACTTTGTTCCTGCTGCTCAACTAGTGAAAATGTCATGAAATGACTCAGATGGAAAGTGCTTTTTCTTTCATTTGTTATTTTTTTGTTATTCACACACAATTGACTCAGTATTCTATCTCAGGAACCACATGAACTGATGCCATAAAACCTCCAGGATTAGTTTTCCTAATGCAAGGAGGATTTGATATTTGCTTGGTTTTGCTGGGGGGCCTTGGTAGTTTTTGTTTTATTTTTTTTAATATTGCAGTAGCAAAAACTAAAACCAGAATTGAACAAGTCTGTATTGCACATCAAATTATTGGGGAGAAAAGACATTTCTGGCTAAGAAAAGAAAACTAATTCTTGAGCACTCCTCCCACCTAGGATCTTGAAAATGCAATTTATTCTTTCAAATACATACCTTGCACAGAAAAGGCTAAAAAGCTTTATTCTCTAGCATGCTTGACTAGTAAGGGTTTGTCTGGGTTTCCCAGCAAAGAATTTCACTTTTTATAGGTCAGCAATATTTATTTATCATACAACTGACTGTATGTTCTTCCTGGATGTATTAAACAATGAAAAAGCAAAAATTTCTGAGCAAGGCAACAGATACAAACTCACAGTGTCCTCAGCAAGGATCACCACACCACGTCCAGACTTACCACTGATCTCGTGAGAATGAAGTGATGAAACGGATCCCAGGAGGAAGCTGAGCCATCTACACTACAGCTGCCACCAGACTTCAGGTGACACAATTCCGGACGTGTGGCAGGGTTATTTTTTCTTCTGGAAGTGTAACAAAGATCCCCCAAAGCCTGTGGGTTCCACAAATGTGGAGTATCTGCTGCTGGGATGATCTCCTTCCAGTTTTTGGGTTTTTTTTTTCCTTCTACCTTCAGTCACAACGTGGCAAATTCCTCACTCTGCCTTTGTTTACTGCTGATGTTCAAATAAGAGAAGCTGGTAAGTAAACAGTCTGGTCGAGTTATTGGGATATTTTCTAATCATAACATTTGAAACAGCAATTATCCATTTCAGAGGCAAGTAATTAACATCACTAAACTTCACATAAAAAATGCAGTGGAGAATTTTAAGCCTATATGAATTGCAACCTTCTCTGATTTTTATAATTTATTTTGAGAGCTCAGCATGGTGCAAAGCAGCAGAGACACAAAGGAAAGATGCACTCAGAACTTGATCCAAAGCCAGCTTATATCAGAACACTCAGCTTTTGTCTCAGAATGACTACGAACAGGCAACTCCCCAGCTCACAAAGATCTGTTTGAGCGCACCAGGAACATTTATGAGCTTGCAATTTGCTCAAAAACGGCTGCAGTGTTTCCAGCCTGGAATGACAGACTCCTCCAGCTTGAGAGTGGGTGCTGCTAAACAGTGCTGCCAGCAAGGCTTGACCAGCACTCCCCTTCCATTTCCCTGACTCAGTACCAGCACAAAGCTCCACATCATCAGAAAGCCTTGAAAAAGGAAAAAAACAAGTTTTTTCACCACTTTGAGTCCCCTACACCAGCAAAAGGCAGAAGGCAGGAGCACGTGTGTCCTCGGAATACAGAGGAAAGCGAGACTGTGGCGGTTTGGTTTAAACTCTCACAAAGTTCTTCCTCTTGTTCCAATGTGGGCTGAAGCTCCTTGACAATAAAAACCCCCAGATTTTATTCCAGGTGCTGCAGCAGGAACTGGCTGCACTGTTACCTGGCAGCTGCTGAGCCAGGTGGCCAAAGGAGCTGTAGGCAAAAGGCGTGACTGCAACTCACAAATGCAAACCCAGCAGGATGCCAGGGACACTCCAGGGTCTGCAACGACCCCACCACCCTCCTGGCAGCCCTCTTTAATGCCAGCACCAGCCACTGCCATGCTCCTGATGGGAAGCTGGCAGGATTCAGGATGGGCTCTCATGGTAAACAACGGGACGTGAGTGAAAGCATGACAGCACAACTGCCAAACCCACGGCTGGTGTTGACCTGGGAATTTTAGGGGCTGCCACAGGGCAGGTGAAGGTGTGAGACTCTCTCCTCTGATCTTCACTGTCCCATCTTACTACAGAAATCAAAGCTGCTCCTCCTCGGCCAGGTAAGTGACAACAAACAGGATCTGCCAGGTCCAAGCTGGCAACTTGAAAGCTTCACCACCTACCCAGGCTGTCTCCCCAGGAAGAGAGGAACACTACCCCCTCTTCACAAAACTGAGTATCCCACCCAAAGATCAAGGCTCTGCTCCTTGATGCTGACACATTTTTGTCATACCTCTACTTTTTCTACAGTGCCCTGGTTCAGGCTGCCACCTTCCTACCCTAGAAGTGAATTGACTTGCTAATCTCGTTTGGCACGTTCCACCCCCTCCCTGGCCCTGAATCAGACTGTGCAATTAATCAAAGCCCATAATCATTCCCGCCCAACACAGGTTTCCAATCTCCTCTCTGAGGTTGCTGAGGTTAGAGAAAGTGCAACCCTACCCCCTCCTCCCCTCTCCCAACTCCAGATAAAGATCCCTGCCTCCCTTGTGTCAGACCTTGCCATCCTACAGCCATGGTTCAGGTGCCTGATCCATCAGGAATCCTGCCCTGAAATACAGCTGATGCCATAGGGAATATTAACTCATTCCGTGGCCATAAAACTGCCACAGAGAATAAATGCAAAGCAGCAGGGACACAAAGACAAGGACTAAAAACTGGGATTGCCCCTTACAGCCACAGCTGGCTAGGTAGGTCAGATTTCAAAATTCCAATTTCAAAACAACTATTTCTCATCAGTAGTCTGTGTTTGGCTGAAATGAGATGCAGATAGCTCCAAGTGGGAGAAAAAAGGTAAGGAGAAAAAGGGGTTGGCACAAGCAGATCACAGCAGGAGTGAATTTTTCCTCCAGCAGTAACAGATTCATTTCAGGGTGATACCAAACCCAATTTCTCCTCTCTCACAGTCCTCTCCAAACACCAAAGTTATTTCACCAACCACACCAAGTGAGAAATACCTAGTGGGGAAAAAACCTGAGAAGCCAGCAAAGAACAAACACCTGAGGTCAAACACTTCCTTAAACAGTTCTATTAAATATAATAGGACAGGGCAATCATCATTACAGCAAAGCAATTGTTTAGCAGGTTACTGTTTACCAGCTCTAGTGCAAGCAGGAAGAGACTTCACACGTCTTACAGAAGGTTTCAGGGCTCAGTGGTCACGCCAGGTCGCACATCTGTGCACCTGCTGCACAGATTGTTCTCACACCCCCTCCCAGCAGGGTATCCTCAGGATAAATCCCATCCCAAGGATCCCAGTCATTCCCAGCAAAGGTGACTGGACTATCAGCAGCACAGAGAGAACTGCAGCCTAACTCTGTTTGCCAGGCGTTGATTTCATTTTATGTACTGCAAGCAGCAACACCTCAATTCTCATTTACAGCTCAATAACTTTTTTCAGTCTCCACATATTTCTAAGTTCCTCTGACATTCATGTGCATTTCAATAAACATAAATATCCTCCAGATGATGCCTTTAAATTTTCATATTTTCCAGATTCTGTACTGCATTAGCATAGAACTCTGAACTTCATATAAAGTGTTAGCAAGTGTTTTGAGACAAAAAAAAATTCTTTTCCAGCCCAAGAATCATTGCAGCTTCAGATCCAAAAAGTGTAAACAATAGCAAACTGAGGAGAGCAATCTGGAAGGATGGGACTTCATAACCTGAAGCTGTAATTGGACAATTAACCCCAATATGGAAATGGAACAAAATGGAACAAAACTTATAAAAGTCTCAAAACTCATGACCCAGGGTCCATCTTGGGTGTAGCCCTGGCCAGGCTCTTGTACTGCCCAAGGTGTATCCTGTGAAGGCCTTTTTAATAAATCCCTGCTTTATTCCTTTAACACTGTCTAGCCTCTCTTCTAGGTAGCCTCTCAAGGCATCACACATAAACAAAGAAATTTCTGGCAATAAAATTTGTGATAGCAGGTTGTAAATTTCCCCTTTTACTGGCGATTAAAACAGATTTAAAAAAACAGGCTATACTTCAGAAATCACAATAACAGGCTACAACAGATAACCAGTAGTTCATCAATACAATTTTTTATATTTCAGTTTCACTGATGAAGCCCAAGGACAATGTCCCATTCAATCACTCTAATTTGTTCTGTGTTCTTTCATTTTCAGCAGCTATTTCTGCCGGCAGCGAAACCAACCCTCCACTTCCTCCCTGCCGTACAACAACGCGCAAAACCACATCCCCGTATTTACTTTAAAACCGTATTTACCTTTGAAACCTGGTGCTGCCCCTTCGCTGCAGTGGCCGAAGCATACCTTCCTCCCTGTTCCAGGAAAGCAGGCACCGGGGAGCGGCTTTTTCCCCCTGCAAACACGGCACACCCGGGATCAGCAGAGGCAGAGCTGGGATGAATTCCGTGTCTGCAGACACCAAACCCTCCCCGGGGCTGGGATGAACTCCGTGTCTGCAGACACCAAACCCTCCCCGGGGCTGGGATGAATTCCGTGTCTGCAGACACCAAACCCTCCCCGGGGTGTCCTTAAGGGCTCACACCGCCTTCGCACACGCGCGCGTCAAATGCAAATTGTGCTTAATACCCGGCAGCTCTGCACCTGAGGCAGAACCTGCCAAATCCATCGCTCCGGCGCCTTAAATAGCCGCGTTCCTTCTATGTAACACAGAGGGAAAGGGTTCACCGTGCTCGGCCACAGCGGAGCACGGACCAGGGCGGCTCCGGCCACCCCAAAGGTCAAGGGCAGCCGAGCCGAGCCGGGGAAGGACAGGCACCGCCTTCCCCCGGGACCACGGGCAGGGCAGGGCCGGGCTCAGTCTCGGGTCCCCCCGCAGCCCCAACCTGCGGTGCCACCCCCGAGACCGAGCAGCGCCTCCCCGTCCAGCAGGATGGGGGCTCCGGGGAAAAATACACGGCAGAAAAGGAGACAAAAGGCGGCGGAGCGCCGGTGCTCAGCAGGGTGACAGAACGCCCGAACCCGCGGCCCGGCCCGGCCGCCGCTCCCGAGCGGCCCCGCGGCCCAGGAGCCGCCCCCGCTCCGCCCCCGCCGCGGGCTCGGCAGGTGCGCGGCCGCCCGCACAGCCTACCCCGGGCTGCTGCTGCTGCTCCCGCCGCCGCCGCTGCCTCCTTCTCCCTTCTCGTCTCGCTGCCAGCCTGCCGAGCCGAGCGGGCCGGGCGCGGCCGCGGATCGCCGCCCGCCGCCGGAGCTGCGCGGCGGGACCCGGCGGCCTCGGCCCCTCCCGCCGCGGAGGAGGAGCCTGCGGAGCGAGCCCTCGGCTGTGGGAAGAGCCGTGCCCGCAGGTCGGGGAGGTGATCCGGCTGCTCTGCTCGGAGCCAGTGAGGCACCTCCGGGGTGCTGTGTCCAGCTCTGGGCTCCTCAGGACAAGAGAGATGGGGAGCTCCTGCAGCGGGTCTAGCGGAGGCCGTGAAGATAAAGTGACTGGAGCATCTCTGTGATGAGGAAAGGCTGTGGGAATTGGGGCTGTTGATGAAGGGACTGGAGCATCTCTGAGATGAGGAAAGGCTGTGGGAACTGGGGCTGTAGATGAAGGGACTGGAACATCTCTGTTGAGGAAAAGCTGTGGGAATTTGGGCTGTACATGAAGGGACTGGAGCATCTCTGTGATGAGGAAAGGCTGTGGGAACTGGGGCTGTTCAGCCTCAAAGATAAAGGGACTGGAGCATCTCTATGATGAGGAAAGGCTGTGGGAATTTGGGCTGTGGATGAAGGGACTGGAGCATCTCTGTTGAGGAAAGGCTGTGGGAACTGGGGCTGTTCAGCCTCAAAGATAAAGGGACTGGAACATCTCTATGATGAGGAAAGGCTGTGGGAATTGGTGCTGTTGATGAAGGGACTGGAGCATCTCTGTGATGAGGAAAGGCTGTGGGAACTGGGGCTGTTCAGCCTCAAAGATAAAGGGACTGGAGCATCTCTATGATGAGGAAAGGCTGTGGGAGCTGGGGCTGTTGATGAACGGACTGGAGCATCTCTGAGATGAGGAAAGGCTGTGGGAACTGGGGCTGTTCAGCCTCTAAGGAGATAACTCTAAGGGGACCTCATTAATGTGTATAAATATCTAAAGAAGTGTGCCAAGAGGATGGATCTAGACTCTGTTGATGC
Organism: Passer domesticus; assembly: GCF_036417665.1. NCBI lineage: Eukaryota > Metazoa > Chordata > Aves > Passeriformes > Passeridae > Passer > Passer domesticus. Next base: position 5,431,335 of record NC_087475.1, on the reverse strand, counting down.
TGAGCAACAGGACAAGAGGAATGGGCAGGAACTGATGCCCAGGAAGCTCCACCTGAACAGTGACTGAGCACTGGGACAGATTGTCCAGAGAGGGCGTGGACCCTCCCTTGCTGGAGATACTCCAGAACCATCCAGACACATTCCTGTGCCACGTCCACCAGGGAGGTTGGATCTGTGACTCACTGTGGTCCCTTCCAGCCTGACCATCCTGTGATTGTGAACTGCTGCCCCTGGCAGGGCCCCAGCTCACCCCTGTCCTGCCAGAGAGGGAAAAGATGCTCCCTTGTACCTGCTGTCCCCATCTGTCACCCCAGCAGCCTCTTGCACTCCAGGTGCTCCAGAGTGGTGGCTGGACCCCTCTGCAGTGCCCGGCTCTGCAGTGGGATCCCCAGGCAGGCAGCCCCAGCCTGGGCAGGCGTGCACAGGTGCTTCCCTGCAGCACTGGCAGACATGTTGTGAGTAGAAAAGTTGTCCATTTTTTTAAAAGTTGCAGAGTTAACAAGTTAAACCAATTGCTGCTAAGTTGGAGTTTTAACTATATGTTTTAATAATTTCATGTTGTAATCACCTGTTGTTAATAGTTTTTCTTTAATTACCTGTTGTTGATGGTTAGAAATCCCTCTTCGTCAGGTATCACCCTGCTGCTTCCTGGAAAATGGCACCTGGGACTGTGAGGAGGAGGTGACATCGGGGCTGGTATGCAAATGTGGAAACACCTCACCAAATCTAGCAGGAAAAACCCCTAAAGCAAAGAGCCACCATGGAATTAAGAGATCTAAGTGATGTCTAGAGGTGAGAAACTGAATCCAGTGTCTGCTAAAATCCTTTTTACCTCTCACCCTAACCTAAAAGGATGTCAGCTGGAGGGAGGACCTTGAATGTCAGACTGAAAAAGGGGAATCTCCTGGTGCTCTTGTGAGGACAGAAGCCCCAGCTCTGCCTGCACACCAGGGACACAGCTGCATCATCCTCCTCCTCCTCCGTGTCACTCCTGGAGCAGCAGCAGGGTGTGTGTGTGTGTGTGTCCCATCGGTTCTCCCCACCTGAGCTGAGTTTTAATAAAGGCATTAAAAACGAGAAAGATCTCCTGCCCTATTTATTTCAAGACACATGAAGGTATTTCTGGTGCCAAACGTTCACAGATCATCTGAAAGCCGAGGGAAACATTCAGCAGGACTTCATTAAAGAAGAAAGAATGCATTTACTTTAGTTGTCTCCTGGTTTCCTGATCCTGTAGTGTTTCAGAAACCCTATATCAAAGGTCAATTTATTTATATAAATACAAACTTCCTGCTGCAGGTGTATTTCTTCATCATGGCCACCTCACCAGAGCAAAAACCCCTGTGCTATTTCCTTCATCCAAGACTGAATAGCTGCTAAAGTTACCTCAAAGTTACAGGTTTCAGTTTATCTGTGAAAGTCTGTCCCTTGCAGAGCACCACATTCCTGACAAATGACCCCCTTAAGGCCTTACTGAAGTGTCTGATGTTGTTCTCTTTTCCCTCTCATCTTGCACTGCCTGTGCTGGGAACACCAAGAAAAGAAACTCAGACTGTGGTGTGATGCTCCTTAGGCCCCACATGTCAAACACTTAGACATATGCTCAGCTTTGCTCCAGGATCCCAGGGCACCTTTCCTTCTCCTTCACCCTTATTTTCACATTTGCAGAATCAGGGTCTCAGAGTGTTATCTGAACCATTGCAAACACAGGTGGGTGCTGTAAAATCTGCTGCTTTAAAGCTTGTTGGTGGCAAATACTGATTACGTCTTTCTTGCTGAGATTTCTAAGTAGTGAATCAGAGATTAAAAAAAACCCAAAACATTTCTCTAAATGCTACAAATGTCCTACTTGGAAAGTTAATGCACTGCTCTTGATTACCACCAGTCTTACCTTCTGAGGAGATGATTTTCATGAGTCATGTGGCTGCACTTCTGCACAAACACCAGAAGGAATCCAGGCACTGTCTATTCAGGCTGGTGCACAGACACACACACACAAAAAATATTTGTCTTCTTACAGCAGAAAAGGTCAGACCCATCACAGTGCATCTGTATACATGGTTAGCCATCCCAAGTTATTACAACAGCTATTTATCATCATGTGAAATCCTCATTTTGTTTAAAATTGCTGTTACTTTGGCCCTTTTTAAATTCCTTAAAGAATTTAACCTTGCCTGAGTGTCTTACTATTCTGTTACAAGCAGCTTGCAAAAAGCCTGATCCAAACAGCCCCAGAAAACCCTGATATTTTTCATACTTAAGGTAGAAACTGCATCTCCCATTCAAATAAATGTTTCCTGTAATCCATTCCCCTGGCATCCCTGAAACCTGCTGGCTGCCACACTTGGCACAGCTGCTGTCTCTGCTATGCCAGCGTGGGTCACCAGCAGCTACAACTGCCAGAAGCCATGAAATAAGTAGGAATGCAGGGAGAGGCAGCAGCAGGAGCTCTGCTGGTGGTTGCACAACAACCTCACAGAGGGGCCAGAGGTTGGGCAGAGATAAAAGGAGATCTAAGTGGTTAAAAAAACAGAACACACACCCACAAGGTTTAAAATAACATGTGTAATCTAGAGCCTCACTGAAAAAACAAACAGAAATCACGCTTTGCAAGTTGCTTTCCAGAAGGAAGCACAAATGAAGGGTTTGGTCCAGGAAATTGTTGTGTTGGGTACAAAGTGTGGCAGCGGTTTGGCTTGTTAAGCCCTGGCAATGTTCATACCAGAGGAAATAGAAAAGGACGAGTTCTTGTCTGCAAAAGCAAACAGAAGTAAAGGTGTATGAGTTGGCAGATGCTTTCATGTGCTTGTGATGTGCTTTTCTCAGAAGAGAGAATCTAATTTCCCAGTTGACAGTTAAATTTTACTTTCACAAGTGGTGCTTTTAACTCCTCAAGTCCAGACAAAGCAAAACACTGAAGTCAGTGGATGTCAGTGTCGTCTTTCCTTCACTGAATAGGTGATGTTGGCTCAGCAGAGGTCTGGATGCCAACTATTGCATCCCTTAACTGATTAAAGTACTCATTTTCTTTCCAGTAAATTGCATTAAAAATATCTTTTATGATTCATAATTGCACAGTTGGAAAATACGGTTCTGTTTGGCCACAGAGTGATCACTTTGTCTTAGGGGAATAAAAAATTTCATAACTTATTTACATAATAATGGGTTGTTAAATAGTATTTGACTATCTAAAAATTGATATTTACTTAGACTTTATTCCTGACGAGTAGCAGGATTCTGAGAATTGATATAATCACAATTTTTGGTTGCCTTTATTAGTTTTGCATGCTTTGTTTTCCCAACAGAGCAGCTGGAATATTGTATAAGCTGTTGACATCAGCACTGGGTGCAATCCAGATATAACCTGCCATCGAGCTTTGGCAGACAAAAAAAAAATAAAAATCCAAAGGAGCCAAAAAAAAGAGAGGCTTTGAAGGATGTGCCTGTGTGTTTGGGAGTAGATGGGCACTTGGAGGGGCTGGAAGCTGTCGAGCTGAGTTTGCACATTATGTCCTGCCTGTTGGGAAATTCTAGTGCTGGCTCAGTGCCACACTAACATGACCACAGAATTTCCACACTGGTACTTTCATTGCCAGAAATCCAGTGGGAATCAGCAGCTGGGAGCTTTAGGAAAAGACATCAGCAGAGACCACTGGGCCAGCACAGGCTTTTCCCCAGCAAAGCAGGGCAGTGCCTGAGTACTAAAGATGACTTGTGAAGAAAACACCCTGTAACATGTGGAACATGGGCAGGGAGGGGCAGTAAAACTGTGAAAAAATGCCTACATAAAGAGAGATACTGGTCAGCCTGGAGGAGACAATTAGAAATAACAGCATTTATTTGAAATCTGGGAGTTGTCTATTGGGCTCTGCCTGCTCTGACTCTTCCCAAGGCTTTCCAGAGGGCTGGAGAGAGGGATGATTAAACCACCTCATGCTGTCTAAGGAAGCATCTGTTTAAAAAGTGGCTGTAGCAGCAGTGGGGTTTTTTGGAGATCTGCTGAAGGGAGCCCTGGGCAGAGTGGCTGCATGTGGGCTGGGATCAGTGGCTGCTGGACAGGGATGGAGGTTCCTGGAGCAGCTCTCACACCTTCAGCCACCTGCTCACAGAAAAATGAACAAGAATGTTCTGAGAATGCAGAATTTAAAACAAAAACACAACCAAAGCCAAAACACAACCAAGCTGTATTATTATAGATGGAATCTGTGAAACACCATGTAGACCATGGTCTGTTACAAAATGTGAATATATTTTGAGGAAACTTACCTTGAAGAATTTAATTCTGCTTCCTGCAGGAAATGGGATTGTTTTTCTTGTTATTTTGCCCTTATTTCTACTCTTAGATTTCCTGGAGAACTGGGTGGAAGTGCAAGATATGGCTACAGAAACAATTGCTGAGGAGTAAAGAGAGTGAATTGGGCAGGTAGGCTGCTGGCAGATTTCCTTTCTCCTTGCTTGCAGACTTGATCACTGAAGGGTAGTTAGATAAGAAGGGAACACTGAGGCATATTGTAGCAGAAATCAAATACCAGAACCATGGTAAAATAAAAAACAGATCAGAGCTTACATTAAAGCAATTGTCTTGCAAGTCATGAATAAGAAGAGGATGTTGGAAAGTATTTGAGCTGACAGGCATGAGGAGACAGCAAATTAGCCCCATCTACCTCAATCATTTCATTATTTCTATTGAATTAATTCTGAATTATCAGATTAGGACTTCAGGGGGTATAGACAAAAGGATTGGGCTGCTTGAGCTTTATGTCATTACAAGCTCTGCCTGAATAAAGAAGCTTAAGCTTGGAGTTTTATTTAATGCAAAAAAAAAAAAAAACCAACAAAACAAAACAAAATAAAACAAAAACCAAAAAACCCCAACCAAACCCAAAAACACTTCCACAGAAAAATAGATAAAATCATAATATTGGTGCTGCTTTATTCGTATACTGACCATAAGATTTTTTTTTTAATCTCATGAATGCCAACTGCTTTCTTGGCCTCACTAGCAAGGTTGACTGTTGTCAAAGTCTTGAGAAAAGACATCAGCAGCAATTTCCTAAATAGGACCAAAGGGACTTCTGTATGGCCCCACTGCACTTTAGTGAAAAGGGAGACCCCTTAGGTAAAAAGAAAAACCTGACAATTTTCCCAGATGTCTGAAGAATGGAATGCAGACTGGAATGGAATACTTCAAATTGAGCAGTGAGGTCAGAGAAATGGGAGGCAGGATATAAATACACCAGAACACTTTCCCTTGGATAATCTGGAGGGGGGAAATGAAAGGTCATATTTAGTCAAGAGACAAAAAAAAGCATTATCTGTATTTCAAGAATGGCTTTCACACAAACTTAGGTTTTTGAATTGTCCTGCCTTCAGGATATGCAATGTTAATTGTACTTGGAGGAGGCAGTTGTAAACTGAGTGGCTAGAAGGGTCATTTGCTTGTTCTTCTGACTTAGTTATAAGCACAAAATAGGCTATCTTTACTTGGCATACACACAGAGTAAGCAGATTTCATTTTGCCTGTAAAGAGCTTAAAAAGAGCTGTGTGGAGAGAAGTTCCCATTTTCCAAAGGATTCTGGCACTTCAGAATCTTGCTTAATTCTCAATTGGATTAAAAAACCCCAGTATGTGGAACTTGGAGAAAGTAAATTCCACTTTGTCCACTGTTTGTTCCCATTATCTCAGAAAATATTGAAATTGTGCCTGATGACATTGCAGAATATTAAAAAGACCTGAAATGTATATTCCCAAAGAAGAACTCCCGTTAGGATATTAGTTCAATTCCCCAATCCCACATTTTTCCTCCAAAAAGGCTGTTGAAAACAATCAGGTTTATATTTAAGTGTCAGGAGAAACAGATCTCATTTCATTAAATTTTTCCTGACAGCTCCTGTTGACACTTTGCTAACATCTGTTACCAGCCATGCATTACACTTTTATTAGGAGAAAAATGGAAATTACTGTCTTCTAAGAGGGAAAAAAATATTTCCTTGCAGATTTCTGTTCTTTAAAGTCTTGTCAAAAGACTTAATCCCGCTCAGGTCTGCCCTACCAAAAGCAATGAAGAATCACCTGCATCTCCAACTGAGCCCAGAGCAAAACTCAAGCTGACTTCAGTGCCAAGGACTGGCCCTCCAGAGTCACCAACTGTCAGGAATGACTGAGTAATGTGAGAAGTGAGGAAACCAGCCTGTGAGTCAGGCAAATTATCTCCACTCATCCTGTTAATTTTGGTGGCAGCAGATGAAAAGGCAGCTCCTAGAGCCCCACTGCTGGCAGGGTGGGGAAGAGCTGGCCCACGAGGCACTGCCCCTGGAAGAAGGATGCATGGTGGGACAGGGGCAGAGATCAGTGAGCTCCTGAGGGCAGGAATTCCCAAGTGCACTGAGTGGGAATTAAGCAGCATCCTGTCTTTACCATATCAGAGGCTCTGTGTGCACCCTGCTGTATTTTTATCACCCCTTTGAAGCAGGTCACTGATTGAAACACAGAGGTCAACAAATAGTCCTGTAGTTTTGAATGTTCATTGTGTGTTTTCAGAGCTTGGTCAGTGCTGGAAGGAAGTGTTCGGGTTGTTTCACAGGCCTGGCACAGCAGCATTTTCCCTGCAAAATCCCTGAACTGCAAAAGTCTCCCCCTTCTAAGAGAGAGTAAACTCCAAGGAGAAACAGGAGCATAACTGGCCTTAAAAGTGCTTTTTGGCCATTTCTCTCTGCAGAAGAGCTGAAAACCAAAAGATGAGCTTCAAATCAAAGTGAGGACCTACAAGGCAGGATAAAAGGACATCCAGGGCTGTCCTCTCCCACAGGAGGCACCTTCTGACATCTTCATTCCAGCATTTCCTTCCTTGTGTTGTTGTTCCTTCCCTCTGTTTTTAAGCACCTCTGGCAGCAATGGCTTTGGGTTTTAGTGGAGCTCCCTGTGGGGCTTCTGTCAAACTCAAACCAGGAGCTTCCTCAGGGTCACTCACAGCTGTGGCAGCTTCTGCTGTCCCTGCCAGGGTGACTGGCAGTGCTGGCAGCTGCCAGCTCAGCCAGCAGCAAGGGCAGAGCAGGTAATCAGCACAAATTACCCTCTCGGGACTTTGGACAAATGAAATTTGCATACAAGATCAGCAGGACCTTAGGAATATTGCTCCTTTGATAGAAAAGGGAAAAGAACAGGGAAATAAGGATGATAGCAGACCTCCTTTCAACAGTGACATACCTGAAGCTGAACTTTAATCTGACATTGAAATGTGTCCAAATTCAACTAGAAGACAAGAAACTACAAAATAAATTCTTCTTGTCATTAATTTTATAGAAGCTGTAGCTGTCCTCACAAGACAGTTTCTAGGTATAGAAAACTTTAAATGATGCCTCCCTCATTTAAGTAAAATGATCCTGTTGTAAAGACATTTATTCTATCTGCCACTTCTGGGAGTTGAGCACTTTAAATTCTATAAAGAAAGAGTTCTTGGCTGCTTCTCAAGAAAACTGAGCTGCTTCAGACACTTTTCCGTATTCAGAACTCTGCAACAATAAGCAAGAGCAGTTAATGATCATTATTAGTGGTCATCCAGGGGAGTGGCTCTGATGTCTTGTCACTGCTTCCTGTTTGTGTCACAGCTGTTCCCTGAGCCACGTCACCTTCCAGGCCAAAAGACACGTCTGGTTATTTTTGTCCTCGAGTTTAACCAGGAGCACCTCCCTATGCATTCCAAACATTAATTCCCTTGCCACTCTGAGCCTCAGTGTGTGCTTAGAATTAATTTGGCATTACAGACCAACTGAGCACTTTTATAATTAGAGACATTACCTTATCATAGCTAAAAGAATTTAGGTGCAAGGGAGAAACAGAGGCATCACCAAGATGTGCACTCATGTCAGCTCTGCAGGACCTGAGCAGAGCAGTGGTTTGCATATTCTGCAATTGCTTATTAACAGTACATTATGCAAATTAGGCTTCCCTAGTCAAATGCTGGGAGTGTGCAGGAAAGAGAAATAAGCATACAGTTTGGAGTCAACACGTGTATAATGCTCTGCCAGCTAACAAAAGTTAATTTCAGCATTCTTAACTGCTACAAAGGCAAAGTGCTGTCAAAAGAGAAACTGGACGTTAACTCAGAAGCTGGAAGGGTTCCTATGAACACAGAGGTATTTAGCAATAGTCTCTTCCTTTTTCTTCTTTACCCATCTGAAGCCAAAAAGAGACTTGCCACAGAAGTGACACCTTATTACTATTCACACATTATTTAAATACTGGCTATTTAGATTCCTGCTTATGAAAAGGAGGAAACCCACCTGAATGTGGTGCATCTTTGTAGAGTGATGACCCTGTTTTTCTTCTGGTTTGTGTGGTGGAGCTTTGATTTAGGTCAGAAGGTGACCTGCACCCATTTTCCAGCCACTTGCCAATCCTGTCTACCTCAGAAGCATCACCTGCTCTGCCCAGTGCTTGTCTAGCTCATGGCTTTTCATCAAGCATATCCTTGTCTGGCTCCTCTTGTGAATCCTTGGCCATTAAATTACTGTGCAAAGTGATGGAGAGGTGATTTGCCTGACTCCTGTATGAGAGAAAACAAAAAGTGGACTGGTACTTCTGAACATCAATAAACACACCCAAAAATGAAAGGATCTAGGTGGAGGAATGGGTTTAAAATCTAAAATGTTGTTTTCAGGCCAGACCAGCTGAACTGGTCTCAGAAGGCTGAGGGGGTCTCAGGTGACGTCCCAGATGTCACCAGTATCAACACACAAAAGGCACTGGCTGGGAAAAGCTGAGGGGAAGAGGCAGAGGGTTGGAGTGACCCCTGGAGATCGCCCAGTCCAGCTCCTGCCAAGGCAGGGTCACCCAGAGCAGTGACACAGGACACATCCAGGTGGGTTTGGAATGTCTCCAAGAGGGAACTCCGTGCCCTCCCTGGGCAGCTGTTCCAGAGCTCTGCCACCTTCCACATAAAGAAATTCTTCCCTATGTTGAGGTGGAACGTCTTGTGTTTTATTTCATGGCCATTGCTCCTCATCCTGATGCTGGGAGCCACTGAACAGAGTCTGGCACTGTTTTGAAATGAGCCTGGGCAGCAGTGGGGGGAAATGTTGAGAAGAGCTTAAATCTCTGAAATAGTTAACAGTTGATGGGCAAACTCTGGGTGATGTCCATGTGTTGGAAAAACCAATTAAGAGTTTAGGATTTGACATACTTTGTGCTGACAGACCTGGAGAAGGAAGTTAGCAGAGCCTGGGAGGGAAATTTATTGTTGAGAGCTGAACAGAAGTTATAAACCACATTACATAAAGCAGAGATGCCCTATCTGGGAAAAAGATGATAAAAAGACTGAAAAATGCAGACTAATTAGCATGAGAAGCGAGAAATCAATAACAAATAGAAGACAGAATACTAATTAATGAAGAGAACTCTGTGAATTGTAAGCTAATGAACATTAATCTCTTTGCCAAAAGGTATAAATAAATAAGCATTTTGATGACTGATATGCATGTTATGGGGGCCATCCCCACATTCCTTCAACGCCAAATCATGAATGCCGCCTTTCTAACAAGCAGCTTGGAGAGTTTATTTTAAAATTATTTTTTATATTTATTTATTATAAATATAAATAGTAATAAAGAATATATCTATTTATAATAAATTATTATAGTCATTAAAATATTTATTTTTAAACGGTATTACAATAAATTATTAAATTTAATATAATACTTTATTATTGACTAGCTTGATTATAAATACATATTAGATTTATATAATAAGAAATATTATAAGAAATATTATATTTCTTATTATTTTTGGTTATATTTATCATAAATAAATATATAAATAATATAAAATAATAAATATGTAGTTAATAAATTAATAAATAATTAATACATGATAGATAACACATTAAAATATAAATAATAAATATAAATAGTTATTATATTGGTGTATATATATATATATATAATTTTTTTAAAATATATATTTTATTTTTTTTTAAATTTTATTTCCCGGCGCTCGGGGTTGGGGTGTCCGGGCAGGCCCCCCCGCTCTCGCTCGGTTGTCACAGCGACGGCGACGCCGCGGCCATGTCGGATCTGGGCTCCGAGGACGGCGACGAGTCCGGGGAGGCCGGGGGAGACATCGGGGTCCGCAAGGCCCGGGAGGAGCGGGAGGGCAGCGGGGAAGGGAAGGGGAAAGGGCAAGGAAAGGGAAGGGGAAGGAAAGGGAGCAGCCCCGCTCGGTGCCCGCGGGCCGGGCCGGGCACGGCGGTCTCGGAGTGCGGCCGTGCCCCCTGCCCGGCGTCCCGTGCTGGAACAACGCGCCCGCGCTTTGCAGCTGTGTGCCACGAAGGCGCCGAGCTGGAGCCGCTTTCCTCGAGCAGCTGTGTGCCCCTGGTGAGCTGGGCTGTGCCGGGCTCAGCCCTTTAACCCTTTTCCCCCCGCCAGGAGTACGAGGGCGATCGCGATGGCGAAGGGCAGCGGCACGGCTTTGGGAAGGCGCGGCTGCCCAATGGTGACACCTACGAAGGGCAGTACGAGCGTGGCCTGAGGAGCGGACACGTAGGACACCGAGCCTGGCTGTGGCTCTGCTTCTGCACTTGGGTTATTTGGGCTCTGTATTCAAACAACCGTGAGAACTGATGGGTGTTTCGTCTGTACCGAATGTGTTTCAGGGGACCTACAGGTTTAAAAACGGTGCCATCTACACTGGGAACTACCTTGAAAACAAAAAGCATGGCAAAGGTGTCTTTTTTTATCCAGATGGATCAAAATATGCAGGTAAAGCAGTGAATACAATTGCAAGGATTTCTGTACAGGACACATTCCCCCCTCACTCCACCTCTCCCCACAAGTGAAAAGAGAGAGTGAATTGGAGAATGTCTTATTTTAAGAATATACAATATATATTCCAAGATATATTGCTACAAGATATTTTCCTCTTATTCTCTTTTTAGTAACAGTTCTGAGGAGATTGGGGTTTATTTATGGGTATTTAGGTTAGGACATTTATTAGGTCTATCACTGAAAAAAATAGGTTTCTTAATAGGGTCCTTATTTAGGGATTGGGACATCTGAAGTTTGAAGAAGTAATGAAAGTTACAGTTCCCCTGCTTGCTGGAGAGTACCCGAAACAATCAGAGTCTATCAGTTAAGTTTCAAAACACAATATTTTGCCCATTATTTCTAAGCTAGGAAAGAAAAGACATTAACATTGTGAGGGCTAAAAGCTGAGAGCAAAAAGAGCAGCCCAATCCTGCCTTGCAGGAGCATATGCACTGAATATATATATATTTTTAATTTATTTTAAGTTTGATTAGAAAAATAATTAAGATAGAAACCTAGCATCCTTCTGAATAGATGTGCCCCAATACTGACAGGACATCTTCATCAAATGAGTCAAATTAAAGTAGCTCCTCTTTAAATTCATGTGGAAATGTCACAATATCTAATGCAGCTGTAATACATTACCCAATTCAAAGATAGGACTGGGTTGTTATGTGTTCATAATGGTAATAGAGAGGTCATTATGGAAAAATGGAAAGGGAGGTCAGGCAGTGCCATAAATACCTGTGGAGAGGAACAGACTGATGAAAAAAGAGCAACTTTTTTGGGGGACTCTACTTTAGAGTAAAGAGTGGTGTAAGGAATAGTGAGGAATCCCAGCAGTGCCATAGCTTTCTTTTCCTTCTCTAATACTTGTATGACAACGTTACAAACTGGCCACAGTGAAATAAATCAGCTTTTATCCTTTTGTCCTTGAAGGAGACTGGGTGCATGACCAGAGACAGGGCTATGGAGAATATCTGTATGCAAATGGAGACACCTATACTGGAGAATGGGCTAACAACAAGAGGTTTGTTTCATTCCCACAGGGATGTTTCAGCTCACCCCGTGGCATTAAAATACAAACATTATTTTCAGAGCATGTCTGACTGCAGCAAATGAGGTCCAGGGGTGACCTTGGCAATTTAGTCCAGCTTGAGTAGTTTCAGCTGCTTAATTAATACAGTTTTAATACTTTAATTATAACAGCCTAAATTCTTAATATTCACTGGTATAAAACAAAATTATTATTTTCTCCCTAGGCATGGGCAAGGAACATATGTCTATAAAGACACAGGATCTAAGTATGTTGGTTGTTGGGTGAATGGAATCCAGAGTGGACCAGCTGAGCTTATCCACCTAAACCACAGATTTAAGGGCACGTTTCTCAATGGAAAGGTAAGTGTGCTTTCTATTCATCTGAACAGTTAGCATGGAATTGCCTTCATATAACCTATTTCCACTTAAAATAATAAGCTAGGCTTCTGATCTTTTGTAGTATTTCCTGTACCATAAGTGTAACATGAAACTGAATTATTTTATGAACACAATGTCAGGTTTCTTTGAAACGTTGCTTTCAAACTGTAGTGTTATTGAGTATTGTATGGAATTTGTAATAAAGGATATTTTACATTTCTCTGCTTAGAGTGGATTGCCTGTTCAGTTTCCTGATGTTTTTGTGGTTTTATGCAGCCTTTAGGTCGTGGCAAATTCATCTTTGATATTGGATGTGAACAGCATGGTGAATACATACAACCAGTGCAGGTAAAAGAAATAGTGCAAGAGCAGTCAGTAAATCAAATCTATTGTTGAATATATAAATATATATATTTTATATGCAACAATATGGAAATATTATATTATATTATATTATATTATATTATATTATATTATATTATATTATATTATATTATATTATATTATATTATATTATATTATATTATTTCTATATTCCTATATTATATTATTGCTATATTCCAATATTATATTGGAATATATAAAATGCCTTACAGACAGTGATGTGAAAGTAGATCTTATGAGTCAAAAAGGGTGGAGACTCATGCATTTTTAAGAACTAAATTTTTTGGGGTTTTTTTTATGTTTTCCACTGTGTAAGCTTTGAAAAGTACAAGGTGTGATTTTGCACTGCTTGCAGATATGAATCCTTTCTGCTTAAAAAGAATCAGGACCTTCCCAAAACATTTAAAGCTTCAAGTCACAGAGGAATATAGATATATTTGTGTGCACATTTAACCTCTTTTGCATTTTCTTCTGAACACCAGAAAACAATGAGCAGTATTTTTTGTGTTTCTGAACTGCTTGGTGCTGTGCATACAAATGGTAATTTCCAGCAGGGTCATGTTTGGGAAATATGTCCTATTGTTGTTCTGGTCATGTTAGGAGCTTAATATCCACAGCTTCTAATAATTGTAGGAAGTGGTCGGGATCAAAGTCTGTTTTCTCTTTATGCATGAATATTTTGAAACATATCTGTTTGATGTGGTGCAAAAATAGCTACAGAAGAAATATATTCTAATATTACTGTTTGATTTTTTTAAATGGTCACATTTTATCTTAGAGTTTGCTGCCTCTGTTGTCTGACACATTAGTTCCTGTTACACACTCTTTGAAAACTCTGTGATGCAGCAATCATTCTGAAGGATAAAATAATAACAATCATCAAAATCTTATAAATTGTGATAGAGATTTGCAAAGCTTGGAGACTGTTTTGCTTTTTTTCTGGCTAAAAGCAAGAGATCCTCAAATCAAATGCCAGATTCATAGGAGCATCCAGAGTAATATGTGTTTCATTAGTTCAGTTGGGAATTCTTAGATGAGTTTTTAAAGCAAAGGACAGTGCTGTCACTAAAGTAAGATTAAATTTTGCTCTTTTGCTTTAGTTGAAGTAATTACAGAACAAAGCCCATTAAAAAAAAAGAAGAAATTAGCTAATAATACAGACAATGATTCAATTATTGACTCCTTCATATTTGTAGAAAAAACATGATTTTTTTGAATTTTAAAAATATTTTCCCATTTCAAAACCATAACCTCTATGCACAACCTTACTCCTTCCTAGATCCTTTCAAATGTCCTCTCCAGGCAAAGACTGAGGCAGAAACAGCTGGTTTTTTAGTCTATTTCTGTGTGAGACAGACAGTGCAGTATCTGCCAGACAGAGCATCAGGTAGCAATCATCAGTCACAGCCAAATGGCTTGATCAGGGTTCAAAGTGCAGTTCTTGTCCAAGGTTTGCAGCTGCTGAAGTTCCTCCACCTCCAGATAAGGAGGTTTTAGTAGACTAACCCATCATCTTAGTTACTGTCTGTAGGGTGAGATCCGGAATTTCATGAATTCTCTTCTAGGAAAAAGAGGAGGAAGAAGAGGACGAACCACCATTGCCTCTTGAACCAATATGGAAAGCATCAGAAATTACCAAATTAACACCCTGGTCTCCCCATGATGAGGAGTTGCTGGTCCCCAGAGAAACAGCAGGTGCAGAAGCTGAAGAGGAGAAAATTCTATCAACTATAGGTTTGTTCTGGAAACATCTGGAAACTCCATGTTTTGACTGTGGTGACCATTGTTTTACAGGTTTAATATCAAGTGATGTGAGAGGGTTTTTGTGTTTTGTTTTGTTTTTCCTGTGATTTTCCATGTATTGAATGTTTGGAATTTCCAAGTGCATTTTTAAACTGCACAATATGTATTTATGTGTTTTATTTCACATAGCATGAGATACAATTGTCTTGGGAAGCCTGTGAGTTATTTAACTCTGTATCATAGTTTATTATACAAACTTGATTATAAACAGGGAAGATTTTGTGGGATTTCTCATGTGAACAACAACTGCAGCCTTCAGTAGGACTTAGGAGTTATTACATGGAAACAAAGGATGAATACAAATTTGTAAAATTTGTTTTCTTTGGTATTTCTAATTTCTTGTATTTCAGATACTGAGGAGGGTGGGGATCACCCAGCAAGTGATGCAGGAGAGGAAGGTGAGGAAAGGAGAGAGGAAGAAGTAAATCAAGATCAGGAGGATGAAGGTGAGAAATGGGGCATGTGTGCTCATTCTTTAATTAGCAGTCAGGGTTTGACATTGTGGATGTCAAGCAGCTGAAGCCATGCTGCTGCTGGGAATCTCTGCCTTTCATAAGGAGGGCAGTCCTCTGGAGAAGTGAACTGTGAGAAGTTAAATTCATATACTGCAACAGAACAAATTAAAAGTGACACTTCTGTGCATATACGCTTGACAGCATTTGCAGAGCTGAATTTGTAAGAGATTGAATTTCCAAACTATTTTTTTTAACAAAAATGAGAGAAAATATGTCAGATCCTGAGAAGTTCTGGGAGTTTTGAGCACTTCACTTTTCTCTCACGAATACAACTGTGTATTCTTAATTCTTCCAAGTGCAGTTCAAAAGCAGGCAAAACAAATATGAAGAAAAAGATTTGGTGTTGTTATATCTTCTGGTTTGAATAGTCTTTGGTTGGTTTGTTTCTTCTACAAACCAAGGAGATTTGAAATTCAGGTGCTCAGGTTCTCTTCCAGGCACTTCAGAAGCCTGTTTTAAATACACAGTTACAAGCAGCAACAGGGATGCATCCATGTTTACTCATATTTAGGTTATAAGCCTCCAACCAATTGTGTTCTTTTATTTATTATTTAAATTTACAAGCTTGCCTATCTGATATGAAAATATCAGATAAATCTATCTATTTGTAATCAGTCCATTTTACAATAAATCCAAGCCAACTACTCTCTGTAAGGATTAGAAAATACTTTAAACCATATGAAAATGCCTGGAGGTATACACAAAACATTTAGGTCAGCTCTTGTAGTTTTCAGTTTATTTGCTTTTAATTTTCTGAGCACCAGCTCTGAAGGTGTTCTCCAGCTTCAGGGCAGAACAGGCAGCTGGCTGACCTGGTGTGTGGGACTGACATCTTACAGGGTCCCTGGGCTTGGGTCAAATCCATCAGAAATCTCAGCAGATTACAGCTCTGCTTTGGATTTGGCAAAAGTGCATTGAGCCTGGTTTGTCTCAAAGACCCTTGGACTCAAATAACTATTTGGACTGAACTTGATTCTAATAAATTTTCTGGCCCACCACAACAAAGCAGTTCTGGTTTTCCCAGTGGCTTTTCTAGGGTGTTTTTGAGAACAAATGAGCTCAGGTGGCTGTCAGATATGGCATGCCAATGCCTGAAAACGCAGCAAAGTGATAGATTCAGTTTCATCCAACTCTTTATTTCCAGAATCAAGGAGTTGGATTATTTTAAACATTTTTCAGCATAGGTCTCCATCCATAATTAATGAGGCAACATATTGTTCCCCTTGTCTTTAGGTTTAGCAAGATTAAGTTATAGGAAGAGGGAATGATTTGAAGAAAATATGCATCCTGTGAAGAGCAGATATAACAAAATCTGTTTTCTTTGCAGCCTGGTATTCCCTGCCCCTTTACCATCATCTTTTTCCATGCAGAAATTCCCTCTTTTTTGTTCTGCATTCCTTGTGATGTCATCTAACCAGGAGGCATTTTTTGGCTGTTCAGAGTTACATATGGGCTGGCTGGCAGTCAGTGTGGGTGTACTGAGTCTGTCTGCCAGCTGACAAACAATGTAAACAACTTCTATTCAAGTACTGGCATGAAAGGCAGTGGCTGAGGAGGCCTGAGGTGGACAGCAGAGTTCTAGAGTTATGTTTTAGATTACTGGGATTACTTTGCAGTGTTTTATAATAAAATGCATCTCTATGCTCTCTTTCCTTCTACTCCCCAGAAATTACTGATTTTGGAGGATGAAACAGAGGAATTGGGTACAACGAAAGGAAAAGACACAAAAAATGAAATTTCTAAGTAGATTATTTAGTGTGGTAAGCCAGCAATATTTTTATTTGTAAAAGGGTGTATTAAGATGTTTTGAATAAACATTTCTAGGTGCTTTGAATAAACATTTCTGTCAGTGTTCTGTCTGGAATGTGTATTTTTGGACTTTTTATACTCTCAGATTCTCACAGCAACTTCCTTTATTCCATGTAGCCAGTAATGAGGTGTCAAATCCAGTGTGGAGTTATTCCCCTCTGTGGTCCATGGCACACACTGAAATGGTCTGGAATTTTAGTTTCCAGCAAGGAAAAGATGTTCCTATCCTTTAAGACAAAGCTCTGAAAGGGCTGGAAGCCAAGTGGAGCAAGATCTTGCAATGACATTGCATGACCAGCTTTCATAACTTAATCAAGGGTTGTTTTAGCATGTGGATTGGGAAAAAAAATCAGGTGAGGGTCCTTCACTGGGAGATGTCGTGGGTAAAGACAGACAGTATGACAGAAACAGAGCAGGCAAAGAAGAGAAAGGACACAAATAGCACTAAGGTGACAAGGTGGCACTCTGAAATCCAAAGTGGAACTTCCTGAAAAGGAATGAGACAGAAATAAATCTGAAACTTTGGATTACTATGCAATTTCTCCCTTTATCACAAACCTCCTCCTGATAACAACAATCATGCAGCACAGTTTTCAGAAAGTTCTTAGTTTTGAATTGATGTTGCAGGCCGTGGACACAATGAAACATGGAATGGGATTTATCCTCCTTCCAGTTACTTTGACATCCTCAGGAGAGGAGGCAGCAGGAAGAAAAGGGCATTCACCCCTCAAAAAGACACGGGGCAGGGGGAGGAAAAGGTCTCATGATCTCTGTAGCTGTTCCCACAGGGATGTGAAGGCTGAGACCAGAACCACAAGGGTCACTTTAAGGAGTGCCTTCCTGCAGTTGTTGGGTATTGAGGGGCAGCACTGCAATTTTATTCACTGGGCTTTGTAATTCTGCCACAAGCCAGGTGAGTAGGACTCGGCCTCCTGGACACAAAGATTCTGTGCCCTTTCTATTTTGGAGGAGAAAGTCAGGCCCATTATTAGCCAAAGCCCAGTGCCCAGAGGTGACACTAGCTGAGTTTTTTATTGCACGAGAAGATGTGTGAGGCTGTTCATTTAACTCTGCAGTTGTTGCTTAGTGTGCAAACAGCATTGCTCAGTAACACTGAGGGAAAAGGAAACTTTCGTTGTATGAAAACCAACAAAAACTCTGACTTTGACACTGGTATTTTTGGCAGGCTGCTGAACGCCTCTCCTGGCCCCGTGTCCTCAAGGAAGGTCCCCCTCACAGGGGCCTGGGCACATCAGGGGCTACAAGTGCCAAGTCTGTGGCTGCTCCATGCCACTTCCAGTGGGGTCGGCTGTTGAAGGGATGTCGGGTGTGGCCCTTTGTGACACAGGGCCGCTGGTGATGCAGGACGTGATGGAGCCCAGAGGCCCTTGTGACATGGCAGAGCCCAGCCCTGCCACAGGGGTATCTAAGGGGGGCAGAGCCCTGCGGTGCCCACTCCCAGGAGAGCCGCTCTGCCAGGAGGAAGCAGCTCCCCTGAGAGCCTCTGTGACAGAGCACGATGGAGCCGCTCACAGAGGAGGTGAACCCCAACTCCACCCCTGTCATGGAGCAGCCGGGCCTGTGCATGAAACCCCAGGTGATGGCCAGGCATGAAGGGAGAGGGGACAGAGGGAGCTGGCATGGGGCCGGAGGCAGATGTCTGAGGGCCAGGGCCGGGCTGGCAGCTGTTCTAAGGCAGTCGCCTCCTTCCCCCGCAGCCAGGGCACAGAGCCATGGCCCTGCCCCACACAGCCCCAGCTGCCCCCCCAGCCCCAGGCCTGGGTGGCTGGAAGCCCTCAGGGAGCAGGGGCAGGAGGCAGTAGGGGGGACAGAGCTGCCAGGGCCACAAACTTTGGAGTGGAACTTGGCTAGGGAGGAGAGAGAGAACGAACCCTGCTTGGGCCAGGAACTGCCCCAGTGGGGAAAGGAGAGTGTCCAGTTGCTGGAGCAGTGGGGATATGAGAGATACCAGGGGCTGCCCCAGTGGGGAGATGTGAGAGTCCAAGAACTGTTCCCTTGGGAATATGAAGGACACAAGGAGCCTTCCCAGTTGGGAAATGAGAGTGTCCTAGAGCTGGACCACGTGGAATATAAGAGATACCAGGAACCTTCCCACTGGGAAGACATGAGCATCCAAAAACTATTCCCTTGGGAATATGAGCGACATGAGCCTTCTCGATGGGGAAATGAGAGTGTTCAAGAGCTGGACCAGTCAGAATATGAGAGATACCAGAAGCTTTCCCAATGGAAAAATGAGAATGTCCAAAAGTTCTGTGAATGGGAATATGATAGATACCAGGAGCCTTTCCAGCGGGGAGATGTGAAAGTCCATGAATTGTTCCCGTGGGAGTATGAGGGCCACAAGAAGCCTTCTCAATGGCAAAATGAAGGTGCCCAAAAGCTTTACCAGTGGGAATATGAGAGATACCGTGAGCTTTCCCAATGGGAAGGCTCCATTGACCAAGACGTGTACAAAGAGGAAGTCAGACAAGACCCAGAGCTGTCCCAAAGGGGACACAGGAGAGACACAGAGGAGTTGCAGAAGGGTGGGGAAGAGATCGCCACCTGCACCATTTGGATCAACCCCAAGTACCCGCAGCTCCTGCAGGACTTCGACGCTGCTCCCCAGGACTCGGCCGAGGCAGCGGCTTCTCCTGCCTTGGCTGAGCAGGTGAAGGCAGCAGGGGCACAGAGCCAGGGCCCGGCCCTGCCCAGCCCCGGCTGCCCCCCAGGCCCCTCAGCTCCCCAGGCCGGAGCCCAGGCCCTGAGGGAGCAGCCGGCTCCCCCCAGGAAACGCCGCTCCCGCTTCAGGCGGGCGCTGCGGGCGCTGCGGGCGCTGCTCTGCTGGCCCTGCCTGAGGGCACAGCCGGACAGTCCGGGCCCGCTGCCAGCGCCGGAGCCTGCCCGCTGCCACACGGGCTGCCTCTGATGGCCAGGGGTCAGGGACATCAGTTCCATGTCGGGAGAATGGCCTGGCTGAGGCCTGGGGCTTGAGAGGCACCAGCGATGGCAGAGCCGAGCGCAGGTGCACAAAGCCCGGGGAGAAGGAGCTCCTGCTCGGAGGGGACACCGAGGATGCAGGAGTGACAGCCACAAGGACACTCGGCACAACTTCCCAGATAAGGACAGAACTCATAAAGCCACCTCAGCAACTGTGCTGAAATCAGCCACTGCTGGGGAAAAGGTACCTCTGGCACAGGGAGATGGTGACCACCAACTCCCGGCCCAGTGACCCCAGAAACCCAGCGAGAAAAAAGAAGAGATAGACTGAGCACAGAGAAAGACTAGTTAGCATAAGAAGCAAGGGAATCTTTAAACCACTAGAAGAAAAGTATCAATACTAAGATATTAATGCCAAGATACTAATATTAATTATTAAGTTATTGTAAATGAATATTATTCAACAATAAGATAAAAGATTACATCAGTATTTAATACATACAGAAACAAAATACCATTATAAAATACAAATATCAATCTTGTATAATATTTAATATTTATAGCGTCTATATATAATAAATATTGAGAAATAATATATTTTGAATATTTTAGGATAATATATGTAATATATTATATAGAACATTAGAGTTACATACAATATAAATGTAACATCTAAATATTTAGATATGATGCTATAAAAAATGAAAATAATTTAAACAAAAAATAATATATGAATTTAATAAGACAGAACCATATAACTGGTAGCCAATGAACACGAATGCCTTTGTAGTGAAAAGTTTTGATAGTCGCTGTGCTGCCTTTGTGGATTTGCCACCCAGCACCTCCTTCTGTGCAGAACTGTAAATAAAGGAAATAGCTGAACTCTGTGTGGGGATTGGTTTCTTGCACGGGGGGAAAGGATCCCTTTGGGACAGCAGCTTTGCCATGGCCACACTGATAAAAGATGCTGCTTTTCCAGCAGGCTCAGCTGTGCCGGGCCCATCTCAGAGCCCGACGGGCGCAGGCAAAGCCGCAGAGATCTGAAACTCGGCGGCTGCGCGGTCGCTGTGGCCGAGACAATCCCACCTCAGCCACGAGAGCCCCTCTGGGAACGAGCACCAAATCCCAGAGGGCTCTGCCAGCCGGCTCCCCGAGTCCCTGTGCCCAGAAGTTGTCATCAGGGGAATCTCCTGGGGCTGTGTGGACCAGCTGTGTGGTGTTCCCAGTGAACACCCAGCAAGATGAATTTTCCCAGAGGGACAAGGGCGGCTGGTTTGGAGGCGTCCCTTGATTTCTTAAAGAATCATTTGTTGGGGTCATCGTCCTGGTTAAGTGGTCAAGAGCAGCCTCTCACAGTGATAATGCAAATGTTCTCTAACAGATGTCCAGAAGTATGGTCACTTCAGGAAAAGAAGTGTCACTTTTAGACAAAGTGATTTTGATGCAATATTCCATGCTGAATTGGCATATGAGACATGTTATATACTTTAATTTTTCTTCTTCATCTCTAGAACATCCATTACTTTGAAGGCTCAGAATGTCAGATTTACTACAGATAAAAATCCCAACTGAGAAAACCAGCTGGGCTTTCTTCTTCACAGCCAAACATGGACCCAGCTCAGCTATGGAGAGGACACATGGCCCTGTGGCTGCCCTTGCTGTGATCCTGAGAGGCAGCACTACAGAGCACACAACAACTTTCTCCCTTTCTCCTTTCTCTTCCCGCCATCCTCCCACGCACTCCTGGGACAGATGATTTTAGATGATATTAGAACCTCTGCTGTCTCTGTTGAGGATGCTCTTAAGTTAACTGCTGATATGAACTCAACATCCATCTACTGGATATGATTACGTGGAACAGTTGAATCTTCCAGGGCAGGAGCACCTTTACATTTCCTGCTTTCTGTACAAGGTCATTGATTTTTTGAAACAACCCAAAAACCTAACTCGTGACCAGAGCAATTATATGTAAATATCTGTAGTTTGATGCAATTCTCCAGACAGTGTTGTAAAGCTGTCAGAGGTGCAAACTGAATTGCTGACTGCTAGGGGGTTAAATTAAAATTCTGCTTGTGAAGCCTGTGATTCTGCTTCATTTGTTTGTCCTTCAGTCCTTCCCCAGGGCCTCTCTGGTGCCATCTCCAAGAGCAGCTCTGGACATTCCCACACCTCCAGTACATCCAAAGCTGCCAGCAGTGTCCTGCACGCTCACCCACAGCTCTCACACTGACACACTGTGCACTTACGTCTGAGCAGGAACAAGGAACATTTCTGCTGCTGCCAGAACTTCGGCAACTTCCCTCAAGGGCGTCCTCCTCCACTGCTCCACCCAGCACAGCCCCTGCAATCCCTCCACCTCAGGTTCAGGCTCGGACCTCTGCTGATATCCCATTTTCCCTCCTTAAAAGGGAGTTGTCTGCACACCTCTTCCTGCAATTCCTTGGACGTGGCACCAGGACCACCACACACCTCCCCCAGGGAAGGCCCCAGAGCCCTGGGAGAGGCTCGGACACAACGTCCCCCTGCCCAAACCCTGTCTAGGCTGTCACCAGCGTGGTGCCAGAGGAAACTTCTCCAGGGTGCTGGAGATCAGGCCCAGTGGTTCATCAGCCTTGGTGTTGCACAGTTGCCACTGCTTGAAGAAGAGTTTCTGCCATTCCCCACACAAATTACCAACAACTCTGCTTGCTCTGCTCCCATCTCCCAGTGGGAGAGACATCCTGACAGAGCAGACAAAGCCCAGTGGTCCCTATCAGCAGGCAGATAATTACTTAACATGCAGCTAATGCAGCTTTTTGAAATCAAAAATCAAACCTTCCAGAATCAAATGGAAATATATAAATAGTAAACTAAAAGTACAGAGCAAGGCAGAGCTACACAAAGTGTTGTACAAGCACTGAATTCCTCTGACAGATGGTTTTCTCTCTTTGTGCAGGTGAATAAAGTTGCTCTGAAACTTTTTTTCCCTCATAATTTGTAAGCAATACCTTAATTATTATGCATACCTGTCTGGTTTTAATTGGCTCTCTCATACTGTGGCAATTTTGATATGAATATTAATGGGCCTGGAGCCTGAGGCAGAGAGTTGCCAGCCAGGAGCAGTTTGCTTTTGAAGTGAAACAACCAGATTGGGCCCATTGGGGAGGAGATATTGTACTGGTATTGCTGAAACAGGACTGACATTTCCTAGTTCTTCACCTCAGAGCAAGAAATCAATATTAAATTTTTAGTTTAGCAGAAAGAGGAAAAAATTGTAACAATTTACCTTTCTCAACAACTCAGATTTCCAACAAAAATGTATCTTGACGTTTGAAAGTTAATGATAAAAATGAATTAAGAGAAAGTGGAGATAGGGAAACCAGTCATATTAAATAGAGTTAATTACTTCTTCCTTGCAATTTTTTCTGCTGTCAGAAATATAGTGATAAAATTCCCATGCAATCTTTCTTCTCCTATCTTACAGTTTGTTTGCAATTTCTTGTCACACTGATGTCCCCCAATGCTTACCCCAGTGAACATTTTTAGATTAATTCTCTTTTCCTATTTTTTGCTTTTTTTAGATGAAGAGTTGTGCTTCATTTCCATTATTACAGTAGCTAGATCAAAGCCAACTTGGTCTGCTAATGTTGTGGGGAGGAGTTTAGTCTTTTTGTAAGAAAATTAAGATAATTAGTTTACTTGCTACTTTTGTTTTAGTCTACTGTAAAGGTGAGGAATATCTGCCCAACATAATTCTAAACTCACTTCCATTTTAACGTCATCTTCAAGTCAAGCTGAGCTCATTCTTGGATAGTTGAAATTACTTTATTCCACTGCAGCACTGTGTGTTAATACATGAGCGACCTCCAGTGGTATTCCTGAAAAAATAAAAAAGCCTCCTGCCTGGAATACAATCAGGGAAAGCTGAGAACATCTGCAAATCTCTAGTATGTTACAGGTTGCTCCTGAGAACAAGACTTGCTCCTTTTGGAGATCCCAGTAAGTAAAAAAGATGTTAAAAAATCCACTCAACTGTTTTTAAGTTCCTGACCTGTAACTTAAAACTGTGCAAAGAATAGAACTATCTGCTTCTCTTACTCAGCAGAACTGTGCATATTTCTTGCACTGTGCCAGCAGTATTAATGCTGGCACAAGGGAAAAAGCTTTGGAAAAAGCAGGATCAGAACATTCATAGCATGTTTTATCTCACTTTTCAGAAGAATTTGTCTCAGGTGTCTTTTCAAGCTCCTCTGCCTAAAAGTAGTCCCAAACAATACAATTTTTGATGTTAATATCCTTTCAAAGGGTATGGAAGAAGCATTGTTGTTAAAAAAAAATTGCTGATCTTCCTTCTCATTCCTCAATCACACCAGACTTTATTTAGCCATATAAATCTGAGGTTGTTTTCCCACAAGAGGTCACCATAGATTAGCCTCATTGCAGGTCTTCATCAAAAGAATTTATGTTCTCACATTTTAAGATACAAAGAAAACATTCAGATTCTCAAGGCAGTACTAAAAGCATCTATTGAAGCACATAGCTTTATAATAAAATGGATCCAGTGAAAGAAAACTTCAATGGAGTAAAGCAACAACTAATTTTAGAAGCTGCATAAAAAACTCAAACCAAACAAATAAACAAAACAAAAACAAAATAACAACAAAACCAACCAACCAACCAAACAAAAACCCCCAAAAAATCACAAACCCCCCCCGCCAAGAAACTGGAAAAACTGGAAAATAATTTCCTATTTCTTTTGCTTACCACAAAAATAACTTGGAAGATTCCAAGGTCATTTTCTTCATTTCATCTGTGCTTAGTGATTAGTCTCATGCTGTGTACACACCACATTAGGAATTCTCTCTCTCTCCCAAGAACTGGATTGTACAACCACGAAACCTTGTATGTCAAGGATATCACTTCAGCTCTGATTTTAAAAAGTGTTTAGAGCTGAATCTGTGCTCATGGGGTCCCAGGAAAGCCAAAAGCAGGGTCCTTGTGAATAGAAGAGCTTGTCCTTGCCCTTCCATTATTAAGACTGAGATAGTTTCAATGGGTTCCTGAGTGAGCTGCCTGTTCTTTCTGTTCATGTTCTTTCTGTTCAATTGACTCAAACAGCAGACGTGGAGAAGTCTCTATAACTTTCGTACAGTATTTTGTGACTAAGCATTTGTCCTCACCACAAAAGAAAACTTAAGTTGCCAAACCCTCTTTTAAACATGCTCTGAAGTTTAATTCGTTGCTTTCACTGCAGTAAAACGCATTGGAGTGCATCTGTATAGAGAATAAAAGAAAAGCACAGTGGGATTCTGCTTTGAGTGCTTTAGGAATCTGCCTGTTAAGTACATTTAGCTTGTCAATAGTGTTGTCCGTGCACTGTGGGCATCTGATTAGATGCCAAGATTGGGTGGAGCAGTAAAATCCATCCCCTGTAAGAGACAGACAGACAGACAGACACTTCCCCCAGCCACATCCTTCTCCCCTCCTGTCACCTGCCTCTAGGGAGCTGCACACACTCATTAAGGACAGGAGCTGGATGGATAATAACAGGATTAGAGTGCCATTAACTGGCTTTCAGCAACATTACTTCTGAACACCAGAAGGACTGAAAAGCAAAAAGAAGTTTCATTGTTACATTATACACAGAGGCAGCGGCAAAGGAAAGCTGTTAAAGAAAGAAGATGATGCTGTTAAAGAAATGAGATGATGCTGTTCTTACAGGTTATTTTTCACAACAGACTCACCCTGACAATGCATCTGATGCCATTGGGTGAAGGGGGAGATTGCACTTGGTATTTTATTTTGGTATGTTAAAGGAAGACACAGATTCTTAAACCAAACTGGTCTTTGCAGCCCAATGTAGGATTAATATATAACAACATTATGGAAAAAAAACTTTGTTATCTTCAGAAAGGTAGAAGAAAATTTGTAGTAAAATTTAATATCACAAATACATTAAAAATAACCAGTCTTTTAAGTCACTTTTCTGATTTTCTTGTATAATACAGCCCTTTCTCAGCCAGACCTGTGAATCACTGCCCTCCCTGTTGACCACAGAGGAGCCAGGCCACCAACTTCAGAGCTCAAAGCAAAACCATCCCTCAACACACCTGCCTCTCTTGGCTGATACCAAGTGTGTCCTGGGCTGAGACATGGAAAAGTAGCCAAGCCACAGTCCTTTCAACACTGCAGTGGCATCCTGCTTCCCCTGATTAAGAAAAGGTTGTGGTCAAATTTGGTGTTTTCATCTTTTTCCAGGACTGCAGCTGTAGCCACCCATCTCCTGAGCTTGAGACCTGTGCCCTTGCTCATTAAAGAGCTGCTGTCTTAGCCCTGGGACATTTGACATTCACTTAAAAATGTAGCATTGTCAGAAAAATGAGAGCTCAACCAACTCTACCAGAGCTGCAAAGTCAGAATGAATCATTGCAGCTGCACAGTTGAGATAACCAAATCTCTACAACCAGAGATAAAGGTGCCTGTCAGACACTTCTTAGTCCCAAAGCTGCAATGTTGGATGGGCTCCTCTGCATACCCCAATGGCTAATGGCATGCAGGGAGATGTCACATGGGAGCACATAGTCAGGAGTGAAAATGAAAACATTTTTAGCCATGCTCCAAGAGAAATATTTTCATTTTTTCCTTTAATAAACAAAATATTATACTTTCCTGGAGGCAGTTATCTGATAAACAGAAAGCAAAGCAGGAGAAAAATGGACACTGGAAAGACATGTTCCTGTTTCTGCATAAAATTTCAAGGCTATGTTCTGTTAATTAAACAATATACTAGTTTTAGGCCTACAAAGCATTTTCCAATGTCTTACATATTCTGAATCAGCAAATATGAATAACCTGAGATCAGCAATTTCATCTTCTTTCCAGGTGTTTGTTGGCTTCCTGTCCTTTTGGTGCTTGTCTGGAGGGAGGCCTTACACTGCTATCTGCTATCTGATTTTGTTAAGTCCATCAAGCTTTCATTATATATAAAAATTTAGTAGCTTTGTTGCAATATCTCTTAGTTTGACCACAACATCTACTATTTATTCTAAGCATCAGTCCTCTTGTTGCTTCATCTCTTTTATTCTACAAGACTTCTATTATTTCAATACTTTATTTACCTATTGGGTCAGAAAATTTCAAAGCTGTTCTTTGCATTTATTTTTGACACAGCAGACACAATCACCAATTAACACAAATCACAACAACATTTTCCACAGAGCACAAAGATAGACATAAGGCGCTGAAATGGTGTCCGTGCCCTTCCAAATGCACCCGGACAGCGGCCCGAAGAGCTGGGATGCGCTGGGACAGTGTCACCCCTGGGCCCAGTTGTGTGAGATGTGACACTCAACCCACAGGCTTTAGTCTATCTGGGAGAAAGAAACAATGGGTTTAATCTACTTGCGATAGAAAAGCACTTTGGATTGCACTACTCTGTTCTACACTGGGCTTCAAAGGCATCAGAAATACTAAAACGGTATCATTAAAAAACCATGTGGGTCAAAAGTCACAAACAGGTAGTTACCAAAATGTCTACTGGGAAAATCTTCAATAAAAGAAAGGCTATGCTAGAAAAAAATTGCACAGTTCTGTCAATTGTTGCTCTTGTATTTTAAAACTTTTCCATTTCTTTCCGGCGCTCTTCTGGATTTTGGGAGCATTGAAGCAAAACTAAGCAACATCAGGGGAAAAAAACCAACAGCTGGCTCCAAATCTTAAGAATGGCTCTGGAGCTCCTGGAGGATTCACACGCTTCAGCTGGTCACAAAAGCACCTCTCCTTTCCCAGGTGGCATGGCAGCACACAAGGACTCAACTCAGAGTTCCTGCTGATTTCCTAGGCTTGCCCTGCATTGTTTATCCAGAACCTGCTCCAAGTGTGGTGAGTGACAGGAGACAGATTCAGGGTGGCTCTGGATCATCGGTTTTCTCTCCAATGTTCCCCTCCTGGCACAGCTTTGAAGTGCCAAGCTGCAGCTGGGAGCACACCTGATGTCCCCCCGCAGCGCCCGCCTGAAGCGGGAGGGACGTTTCCTAAGGGGAGCCGGCTGCCCGTGGCAGGACTTGGCTCCCAGCTGGGTTGGCCAGGGGCTCTGTGGGACAGGCACCGGCTCTCTCTCCCTGCCTCTGGCTTCGTGAAGGGAAGAGAAGCCCCATGTCCCACAGGGACTTGGCCTTTCGTGGGCATGAGCAAGGCCCGGAGCGGCCCTGGGCTGTGCAGATCCGGTTCCTGCTCTGTTGTAGTGTGTTTCTTATGCTTTAGCTTGGTTAAGTTGTACATTGGTTCGTTCCATGTACCCCTTTATTTGTAATGGTTCTGCCCTAGTTCTCCCTCTCCTTGCTCGCCCCATCAATCCAGTTTTTCCCTCCCCGTTACCACTGGCAACCCATGTATCCACTCCTTGGTCCCTCCCTGGTGCCCTGTCCATCACTTGGTGGCCCCTCCCTTCCATCTAGAATCTTCCAGCCAGGGCACTGAGTGATTGGTTCAGGGGCCAGGGCCCCTCCCCAGACTTTTCCCTATTGGTTGTCCCACTGTGTCTATCACCCTCTCCTCACTCCCACCTTCCCACGGATTGGCTGAAGACCAGACTCCACTCCTCTACCCTCCTCTTTTATAAGCTAGTGTCAGGCCCCGGTTTGGGGTCTTGAGCTGTCAGTCTCTGTGGAGACAGTGCATCTGGCTTATGTTGCGGCTGGAGTCTGTCTCTTGCCTCCTGTTGGGTAGCAGCCCTCTCATTGCGGATCCTCGTCCCTTAAGGAGAACGCCTTAGGCGCCCTCCTGACCGGACCAGGAATCGGGAGAGTGCCCCAATGCTGCTGGTGGTGCTGGCCACAGTGTCATGGTTTGACCC
This sequence comes from Passer domesticus, assembly GCF_036417665.1. NCBI lineage: Eukaryota > Metazoa > Chordata > Aves > Passeriformes > Passeridae > Passer > Passer domesticus. The sequence goes on along the minus strand of NC_087475.1, from coordinate 5,402,835 downwards.
TGGCACAGTGCCAGGGTCCCCATGAAAGGTGTATTTCCAAAATGGTTACTGTGAGATGTGACCCAGAAACAGAACAAAGCAGGCTCCCACTTGGGGATGGAGGGAAAAGCAACACTTTAATAACCTACAACACAGAAATACAAGGGAAAAAAGAAAAAGTCACACACAACAATCCACAATGGAACACTCCCAAAACATTTCTCCTCCCCCCAGTCCTCTAACATTCAAGTCTGCTCTAACACATCAATTCTGAGTCCAATACCCTTTTTCACACAAGCTCCCCCCAGTTCATCAGGAGAGAGAAGTCTCTCTCTTGCACCACGGGCTTCCCCAGGAAACACAGTGGAATCTCCTGTGCTTGTGTGTCACACGCGGCAGCCATCTGAAGAAAATCTGCCGTGGTGACCATCTTCCTTCCATGTCCAGTGCTCTCACCACTGTCCATGGATCCAAACTGCTCCTTAGGTCCTTTTAAAAATGCATCGCCCAGTTTCAGAAATGGTTTTCTCTCACCATTTGGGACACCTGTCCCCCCCATATTTTTACTCCCCTGGGACCTGGGTTTCAGGAACAGAGATTGTTCACTGAAGGCAGAGGGCTCCACCACATCCTCCCCCTCAGTCTCTGTTCCCTCTGCTTCTCCTCGCAGCCTTATCATTCATGGCTTCTGGCCAACCACCTTCCCCAAGGTTGCAGTCTCTGCATTATAGGAAGAAATTGGTTTTGCCCGTGGCTATGTAAGAGAAAAGTCCAGTCAAAGCCACTCCAATCATATTCTCCATCTAGGACACTCTCATCTGCTGGCATTTTTTCACTCACTCAAGCCTTCTTCTCATCTGCCCATCCTCTGTCCTCTCTAAACTATCAGGTGGGGAGGATCAGTGTTTTTACAGCTTCCATTGTTTCAATACCAGAAGAGTTAAAAGCTCAGCCCAGTCTGCCAGCAGCTGGGCACCTTGCCTTGGCCCCCCGCGCCACCAGCCGTGGTGCCGGCACGAGATACCAAATTTCAAGCCAGCACAGTCTCTATCATTCTCTCCAGGGGGGCTGCCCAGACATCCCAGGACTCTTCCACCCCTGCACCTCGCAGGTCTCCAGCCTCCCTCCCCACAGGCCGCATGGCATCCCCTTCCCCCAGCCACACGCAGCTGGGCAGGGGAGAGGAGGTCAGACTCCACTCACCTACGCTGGATTCCAAAAAGGAAGTTTCTCCAGGAGTGCCTTCCTTTTAACTCTTGCATGTTCTCAGAGGCGTATCCAAACCCTCAGTGGCCAGCACAGGTGACAATTTCAAATCTGGCCACTGATTGCTTTGACCACAACTTTCCCAGAAACTCACTTCTGAGTCAAACCAAGACACACAGCTAGCAGGCACGTCCAGAAGGGGCAATCGTTTTTCCCCTTCCAGGCCATCCGCCGCTGCACTGCTCCTCAACCCAGGCCTCATGAGGGATGAGCACTGGGAGCCCATCTGCCGCAAAAACTCTCCACTTTTGCTTTTGGTCTTCTTCTGGGGGCAGCTCTAGGATGCTCACCTCATCCCACTCTTCCTCCTCTGGGAAGAAGGAGGGCTCAGTCCAGATGCCACGCTCGCTCGTGTCTTTACACTTCTCCTGCACAAGCTCCTCAGAGCTATCATCCTCTGAACTGGAGTGTCCGGAGAGTCTGCTGCCATACTTTCCCAACATGTCTTGGCCAACGCAGGCTTCCCTTTGGGAAAGGTCTTGGCCAGTGGATTGCTCCCTGGCAGAATGTTCGGCAGAGCTGCTGATCTCTCCTCCAATCAGCCCTTGCCCAGTGTTTTCTTCCCAGTCTGAGAGGCCTTGGGAGCTGCCAACTTCCCCCTGGGACAGTTCTTGCTCAGGCAAGTATTCTTCCCAGGCACAGTCTTCATGGTGACTTGTGACTTCTCCCTGGGACACATCATCCTCTGTGCGCTCTTCCCAGTCAGACAGCTCTTCCTGGGACACCTCCTGTTCAGGGCACTCTTCCCACTGGCACATTTCTTGGGAGTCCTGCATTTCTCCATCGGACACCTCTGCCTCTTCCTTATTCTCCCACAGGGAAGGCTCTGACTCCATGTCATTTTCCCACTCTTTGTCGTCCCTAGCCAAGCTCCCCTCCTCGCTCTCTTGCACTGCCCACACTGATGCTGATGCTGCCCCCTCCTGCTGCTGCTGTCTGGGGGCCTGGGCTCTCAGCTGGGCAGGCCAGGGGCTGGGGGGGCTCTGTGGGGCAGGCACTGGCCCTTGGCTGCACGGCTCCTGTGCCAGGTGCTCAACGGGAGCCTCACAAGGGGCAAGCTCTGGGATCCCTTCTCCCAAGGAAATTCTCATTGTCAGTCCTGTGACAGACACCTGGGACAGCTCTGGCTCTCTCACCAGGAAAGGTTGCAGATCATCCAGGAATTGCCACCATTTCATTTCCTCATCCGAGTCGTCCTTCCTTTCCCCCACTGCCTGTGCTGCTGACCCCACTGCTGCCTCCTCCAGCTGCTCCCTGGGGGCGTGGACTCCCAGCTGGGCAGGCCAGGGGCTGGGGGGGCTGTGCGGGGCAGGCACTGAGCTCTCTTCCCTTTTGGCTGTCACGACTGATTCCACTTTGTCCACCAACTGCTGTTGAAGGGCATGGACTTCATTCTGCTGCTGCTTCAGAGCCTGGAGCTCGTGCAGCACCTGGCTCAGGACCTCCCTGTTGGTGTCCTGGTCCGTGGGACTCTGTGGGGCAGGAGGGATGCTCGGCAGGGCATGCACTGATCTCTCTTCCCTTTTGGCTGTGACTACTGATTCTTTTATGGCCAAGCCCTGTTGAAGGGCAGCCAGCTGCTGCTTCAGTGCCTGCATCTCCTGCAGCACCAGGCTCAAGATCTCCCTGTTGATGGTCTGGTCTGTGGGACTCTGTGGGGCAGGAGAGGTGCAGGGCAGGGCAGGCGCTTCCTCTGCTGGCTCTGCTGCACCCACAGGGCTGGGAGAGCTGGGCTGTGATTCTTCTAGAGCCATCTGTTGTTGGAGGGCATACTCTTCCTCCAGCTTCTCCATCAGCTGGTACATGTCGGTCAGTCCCTGGATCAGGATCTCCTCGGTGTTGTCCTGATCCTGGCATAGTGAAGCCAGGCTGCTGGTCAGGGTGTCGGAGGGGACACTGGATGAGCTCTGTGTCCCTGGTAATGGTAGTTGCTCACTGAAGAGAGAAGGAGCTGCTGCCTTTACCTCCTCAGGAGTGAGAGGCTTGGGCAGCTCTTCCTTCTCATGAGCTGCAGCTGGGCAGCAGCTGCTGGCTTGGCCTCTGTGGGACGGCCTGGGACAGGGGAGGTGCTGTGCAGGGCAGGTGCTGCCTCTGCTGCCACCTCCATGCCTATGGCGCTGGGAGAGCTGGGCTGTGTTTCGATGGCATCTTCCCACACTTTATCCTCCCCAGCCAAGCTCCCCTCCTCACTCTCTTGCACTGCCTGCACTGATGCTGATGCTGCCCCCTCCTGCTGCTGCTGTCTGGGGGCCTGGGCTCTAAGCTGGGCATCTGTTTTTGGAGGGCATACTCTTCCTCCAGCTTCTCTATCAGCTTGTAGATGTCGGTCAGTCCCTGGATCAGGATCTCCTCAGTGATGTTCTGATCCTGGAATAGTGAAGCATGGCTACTGGTCGGGGTGTCAGAGGGGACACTGGATGAGCTCTGGATGGTGTCCGTGGTAATGGAAGTTGCTCATTGAAGAGAGGAGCTGCGGCCTTTACCTTCTCAGAAACGAAAGTCTTGGCCGGCTCTTGCTTCTCAGCAGCCCTGGCTGGGGCAGAAGCTGCCGGCTCAGCCTCTGTGGGATTCTGTGGGGCAGGAGAGGTGCAGGGCAGGGCAGGTGCTGCCTCTGCTGCCACCGCTGTGCCCTCGGGGCTGGCAGAGCTGCGTCCTACCTGGCGACAGGGCTGGGGCTCCTCCTCACTCCCTGGTCGCAAGTCTCTGTCCCACATTTTGGAGCTGATGTCTTTTCTCCATGGGCACAGCTCCTGACTGCTCACATGCTCCTCCTGTTGGGACAGCTTTCGGTCACTCAAGCCTGACCAAGGGCACAGCTCTTGGGCATTGGCATCCTGTCTTTGGAACAGCTCCTTGTCCCTGCTGTCTCTCACTTGGTACAATTCTGATCCTTGCACACGTCTTGTTCCCATGGTGAGAGTTCTTCAGACCGCTCACCTTCCCTCTGATGTGGGTCTTGCATATTGTCCCAGTGGGAATCCTCTGTGGCACTCACATCTCTCTGTAAACACAGTTCATGGCATCTCTCTTCTTTTTCCCATCCCAACTGCTGCTGCTCACTTGCATTAATTTCCCACTGGCATATCTCTTGGGCTGGGACACCTTCTTCCCATTTGCACAGCTCTTGGTATATGTCACAGTCTTCTTCCCGCTGATACAGCTCCTGGACTATGCCAGTTTCTCTCTGTTCATAGAGCTCTTCATGTATCTCATTGCTGTACTGTGAAACCTCTCAAACTCGCACACATACCTGCCATTGGTACAGCTCTTGGCTCCTCATGGCTGTCCACCGGGACATTCCATGGACTGTCAGTACTTGCTGTTGATCCCTCTCTCTCACTGACAGCTCTTCCCACTGGGAAAGCTCCTCGTCACTCTCAACTTCCCACCAGGAAAGCTGGTGGTCCATTTTGGAAAAAAGCCTCTCCTTCTCCTCAGTCTCTGTCAGTGGCAGGACTGACCTGACACTGCCCCTGACAACTGCTCACTGGGGGACTCCAGCCAGCTGGGCAAGGGGCTGGGGACCGGGAGTTGGAGTTGCCTTTGTCCTCGTCGCTATCAATGTCTGTCGCTGTCGGCCTCTATAGCTGTGGGCGTCCAGCACAGACAGAGCCAGGGAGCTGCTTCCTGCACAGAGAGCGGCTCTCCTGGGACTGGGCACCCCAGGCCTCTGTGCACCTTAGAGACCCTCAGCCAGGGTGGGGCTCCCTGATGTCACAAGGGTCTCTGGCCACCACCATGTCCCACATCACAAAGGGCCGCGACACTGTGTGCCTGTGTCACAAAGAGCCACTCGTGGCACCCCAGCATCAGTGCAGCAGACAGTAAGGGGCTCAGAGCAGCCCCCACCAGAGTTGTGGCCCTGTGGCCCCTGCTGTGCCCAGAGCCCTCAGAGGCTTTGGCCACGCTGCCACACGCCAGCCCCAGCCCCACAGTGCAGAGCCCTGCCTTTGCTGGCTGCGCTGCCCAGGGCACCAGGAATTGGCCACACGGACGGGCCGGGGACTCGTGGGCAGCGGCTCCAGGAGCTGCGGGAGCCCGGGCACCAGGGGTGCCCCTCAGGGCTGTGCCGGGCACCAGGGCTCGTCCCTGCCTTCAGCACTGACAGCCGGGGACACCGAGCGCGGCCTGGGCGCCTTTGGCGGGCACGGGAAGCCGAGCGGGGCAGGGGCAGCAGGCAAGGACGGAGCCGTGCACGGGCACCTGGCCGGGCTGCAGAAGCGGCACCACGAGAGCCTCCTGCGCTGCCACAAGGCCGGGGCCGGCTGCTGCCCCTGGCTGGGGCCGCTGCCTGAGGCAGCCACTCCTGCAGCTCTGGCCTGGCCTCTGCGGCGCCACGGGCACCGAGGCCGGGCCGGGGCTCGCTCCCTGCTGCCCGCAGGGCGCTGCCGAGGGCTCCCCGCCCGCCGGGGCCGGGGCCGGGCGCTGAGGGAGCGGCGCCGCCATTGCTGCCGCCCTCAGGGCCTCTGAGGGGAGCGCGGCTCCCGCCAGCCCTGCTCTGCCCGCACAGGCCAAACCAAAATGGAGCATGAGATTAAATTTCCTTCGCTAAACCCAATTTCATTTTTATATCTTTTACTGTAAAGAAAGTTAGCAAGCATTGCTGGGTGGCCAGGGAGTCACTGCTCTACTCACGCCACACACCACATCCAAGTTTGGCAAAGTATACGTACTGCTTTTAGGCCTACATAGCATTTTCCAAAGTCTTTAGTTTGTCCGACTCAGCAAATAGCAAGATGCTGAGATCAGCAATTTCATCATCTTTCCAGGTTCTCGTTGGGCTCCTGTCCTTTTGGTGCTCGTCTGGAGGGAGGCCTTACACTGCTATCTGCTACATGTTTTTTTGAAGAGCATCAAGCTTTTTATTATATATAAGCATATAGTTGCTTTCTTGCAATATCTGTCAGCTTGACCATAACTTCTTCTATTTGATTCTAAACACCAGTCCTCTGGTTACTTCATCTGTTGTACTCTGCTAGACTTCCTTTATTTCCATGCTTGATTTAGCTATAGGGTCAGAAAGTTTCAAAACTGTTCTTTGTGTCTATTTTTGACACAGTAGACACAATCGCCAATTAACACAAATCAAAACAACATTTTCCACAGAGCACAAAGATAGACATAAGGCGCTGAAATGGTGTCCGTGCCCTTCCAAATGCACCCGGACAGCGGCCCGAAGAGTTGGGATGCGCTGGGACAGTGTCACCCCTGGGCCCAGTTGTGTGAGATGTGGCACTCAACCCACAAGCTTTAGTCTATCTGGGAGAAAGAAACAATGGGTTTAATCTACTTGCTATAGAAAAGCACTTTGGATTGCACTACTCTGTTCTACACTGGGCTTCAAAGGCATCAGAAATACTAAAACGGTATCATTAAAAAACCATGTGGGTCAAAAGTCACAAACAGGTAGTTACCAAAATCACTACTGGGAAAATCTTCAATAAAAGAAAGGCTATGCTAGAAAAAAATTGCACAGTTCTGTCAATTGTTGCTCTTGTATTTTAAAACTTTTCCATTCCTTTCCGGCGCTCTTCTGGATTTTGGGAGCATTGAAGCAAAACTAAGCAACATCAGGGGAAAAAAACCAACAGCTGGCTCCAAATCTTAAGAATGGCTCTGGAGCTCCTGGAGGATTCACACGCTTCAGCCGGTCACAAAAGCACCTCTCCTTTCCCAGGCGGCATGGCAGCACACAAGGACTCAACTCGGAGTTCCTGCTGATTTCCTAGGCTTGCCCTGCATTGTTTATCCAGAACCTGCTCCAAGTGTGGTGAGTGACAGGAGACAGATCCAGGGTGGCTCTGGATCATCGATTTTCTCTCCAATGTTCCCCTCCTGGCACAGCTTTGAAGTGCCAAGCTGCAGCTGGGAGCACACCTGATGTCCCCCCGCAGCGCCCGCCTGAAGCGGGAGGGACGTTTCCTAAGGGGAGCCGGCTGCCCGTGGCAGGACTGGGCTCCCAGCTGGGTTGGCCAGGGGCTCTGTGGGACAGGCACCGGCTCTCTCTCCCTGACTCTGGCTTTGTGAAGGGAAGAGAAGCCCCATGTCCCACAGGGACTTGGCCTTTCGTGAGCATGAGCAAGGCACGGAAGCGGCCCTGGGCTGTGCAGATCTGGTTCCTGCTCTGTTGTAGTGTGTTTCTTATGCTTTAGCTTGGTTAAGTTGTACATTGGTTCGTTCCATGTACCCCTTTATTTGTAATGGTTCTGCCCTGGTTCTCCCTCTCCTTGCTCGCCCCATCAATCCAGTTTTTCCCTCCCCGTTACCACTGGCAACCCATGTATCCACTCCTTGGTCCCTCCCTGGTGCCCTGTCCATCACTTGGTGGCCCCTCCCTTCCATCTAGAATCTTCCAGCCAGGGCACTGAGTGATTGGTTCAGGGGCCAGGGCCCCTCCCCAGACTTTTCCCTATTGGTTGTCCCACTGTGTCTATCACCCTCTCCTCACTCCCACCTTCCCACGGATTGGCTGAAGACCAGACTCCACTCCTGTACCCTCCCCTCTTTATAAGCTAGTGTCAGCCCCCAATTTGGGGTCTTGAGCTGTCAGTCTCCGTGGAGACAGTGCATCTGGCTTATACTGTGGCTGGAGTCTGTATCTTGCCTCCTGTTGGGTAGCAGCCCTCTCATTGCGGATCCTCGTCCCTTAAGGAGAACGCCTTAGGCGCCCTCCTGACCGGACCAGGAATTGGGAGAGTGCCCCAGTGCTGCTGATGGTGCTGGCCACAGTGTCATGGTTTGACCCTGGCACAGTGCCAGGGTCCCCATGAAAGGTGTATTTCCAAAATGGTTACTGTGAGATGTGACCCAGAAACAGAACAAAGCAGGCTCCCACTTGGGGATGGAGGGAAAAGCAACACTTTAATAACCTACAACACAGAAACATAAGGGAAAAAAGAAAAAAGTCATACACAACAATCTACCATGGAACACTCCCAAAACACTTCTCCTCCCCCCAGTCCTCTAACATTCAAATCTCCTCTAACACATCAATTCTGAGTCCAATACCCTTTTTCACACAAGCTCCCCCCAGTTCATCAGGAGAGAGAAGTCTCCCTCTTGTACCATGGGCCTCCCCAGGAAACACAGTGGAACCTCCTGTGCTTCTGCGCCACATGCGGCAGCCGTCCGAAGAAAATCTGCCGTGGTGACCATGTTCCTTCCATGTCCAGTGCTCTCACCACTGTCCATGGATCCAAACTGCTCCTTAGGTCCTTTTAAAAATGCATCGCCCAGTTTCAGAAGTGGTTTTCTCTCACCATTTGGGACACCTGTCCCCCCATATTTTTACTCCCCTGGGGCCTGGGTTTCAGGAACAGAGATTGTTCACTGAAGGCAGAGGGCTCCACCACACCCTCCCCCTCAGTGTCAGTTCCCTCTGCTTCTCCTCGCAGCCTTATCGTTCTTGTCTTCTGGCCAACCACCTCCCCTAGGGTGCAGTCTCTGCATTATAGGAAGAAATTGGTTTTGCCCGTGGCTATGTAAGAGAAAAGTCCAGCCAAAGCCACTCCAATCATCTGCCCATCCTCTGTCCCCTCTAAACTCTGAGATGGGGAGGATCAGTGTTTTTACAGCTTCCATTGTTTCAAAACCAAAAGAGTTAAAAGCTCAGCCGGGTCTGCCAGCAGCTGGGCACCTTGCCTTGGACCCCCCCCAGCCATGGTGCCGGCACGAGATACCAAATTTCAAGCCAGCACAGTCTCTATCATTCTCTCCAGGGGGGCTGCCCAGATATCCCAGGTGTCTTCCACCCCTGCACCTCGCAGGTCTCCAGCCTCCCTCCTCACAGGCCGCATGGCATCCCCTTCCCCCAGCCACACGCAGCTGGGCAGGGGAGAGGAGGTCAGACTCCACTCACCTACGCTGGATTCCAAAAAGGAAGTTTCTCCAGGAGTGCCCTGCTTTTAACCCCTGCATGTTCTCAGAGGCGTATCCAAACCCTCAGTGGCCAACACAGGTGACAATTTCAAATCTGGCCACTGATTGCTTTGACCACAACTTTCCCAGAAACACACTTCTGGGTCAAACCAAGACACACAGCTAGCAGGCACGTCCCGAAGGGGCAATCGTTTTTCCCCTTCGAGGCCAGCCGCCGCTGCACTGCTCCTCAACCCAGGCCTCATGAGGGATGAGCACTGGGAGCCCATCTGCCGCAAAAACTCTCCACTTTTGCTTATGGTCTTCTTCTGGGGGCAGCTCTAGGATGCTCACCTCATCCTGCTCTTCCTCCTCTGGGAAGAAGGAGGGCTTAGTCCAGATGCCATGCTTGCTCGTGTCTTTACACTTCTCCTGCACAAGCTCCTCAGAGTCATCATCCTCTGAACTGGAGTGCCCGGAGAGTCTGCTGCCATGCTTTCTCAACATGTCTTGGCCAACGCAGGCTTCCCTTTGGGAAAGGTCTTGGCCAGTGGATTCCTCCCTGGCAGAATGTTCTGCACAGCTGCTGATCTCTCCTCCAATCAGCCCTTGCCCAGTGTTTTCTTCCCAGTCTGAGAGGCCTTGGGAGCTGCCAACTTCCCCCTGGGACAGTTCTTGCTCAGGCAAGTATTCTTCCCAGGCACAGTCTTCATGGTGACTTGTGACTTCTCCCTGGGACACATCTGCCTCTGTGCGCTCTTCCCAGTCAGAGAGCGTTTCCTGGGACACCTCCTGCTCAGGGCACTCTTCCCACTGGGACGCGTCTGCCTCTGTGCACTCTTCCCAGTCAGAGAGCTCTTCCTGGGACAGCCCCTGCTCAGGGCACTCTTTCCCCTGGGACACTTCTTGGGAGTCCTTCATTTCTCCATGGGACACCTCTGCTTCTTCCTTATTTTCCCACAGGGAGGGCTCTGGCTCGATGGCATCTTCCCACTCTTTGTCATCCCAGCCAAGCTCCCCTCCTCGCTCTCTTGCACTGCCCACACGGATGCTGATGCTGGCCCCTCCTGCTGCTGCTGTCTGGGGGCCTGGGCTCTCAGCTGGGCAGGCCGGGGGCTGGGGGGGCTCTGTGGGGCAGGCACTGGCCCTTGGCTGCACGGCTCCTGTGCCGGGTGCTCAACAGGAGCCTCACAAGGGGCAAGCTCTGGGATCCCTTCTCCCAAGGAAATTCTCATTGTCAGTCCTGTGGTAGACACCTGGGACACCTCTGGCTCTCTCACCAGGAAAGGCTCCAGATCATCCAGGAATTGCCACCATTTCATTTCCTCATCCGAGTCGTCCATCCTCTCCCCCACTGCCTGTGCTGCTGACCCCACTGCTGCCTCCTCCAGCTGCTCCCTGGGGGCGTGGACTCCCAGCTGGGCAGGCCAGGGGCTGGGGGGGCTGTGCAGGGCAGGCACTGAGCTCTCTTCCCTTTTGGCTGTCACGACTGATTCCCCTTTGTCCGCCAACTGCTGTTGAAGGGCATGGACTTCATTCTGCTGCTGCTTCAGTGCCTGGAGCTCATGCAGCACCTGGCTCAGGACCTCTCTGTTGGTGTTCTGCTCTGTGGGACTCTGTGGGGTGGGAGGGATGCTCTGCAGGGCATGCACTGATCTCTCTTCCCTTCTGGCTGCCACTGCTGATTCTTTTATTGCCAAGCCCTGTTGAAGGGCAGCCAGCTGCTTCTTCAGTGCCTGCATCTCCTGCAGCACCAGGCTCAAGATCTCCCTGTTGATGTTATGGTCTGTGGGAGTCTGAGGGGCAGGAGAGGTGCAGGGCAGGGCAGGCGCTTCCTCTGCTGGCTCTGCTGCACCCACAGGGCTGGGAGAGCTGGGCTGTGATTCTTCTAGAGCCATCTGTTGTTGGAGGGCATACTCTTCCTCCAGCTTCTCCATCAGCTGGTACATGTCAGTCAGTCCCTGGATCAGGATCTCCTCAGTGATGTTCTGATCCTGGCATAGTGAAGCCAGGCTACTGGTCAGGGTCTCGGAGGGGACACTGGATGAGCTCTGTGTCCCTGGTGATGGCAGTTGTTCACTGAAGAGAGGAGCTGCTGCCTTTACCTCCTCAGGAACGAGAGTCTCGAGTGGCTCTTCCTTCTCAGCAGCCCTGGCTGGGGCAGCAGCTGCTGGCTTGGCCTCTGTGGGGCAGGAGAGGAGCAGGGCAGGGCAGGCACTGCCTCTGCTGCCACCGCTGTGCCCTCGCGGATGGCAGAGCTGCGTCCTGCCTGGCGACAGGGCTGGGGCTCCTCCTCACTCCCTGGTCGCAAGGCTCTGTCCCACATCTTGCAGCTGATGTCCTTTCTCCATGGGCACAGCTCCTGACTGCTCACATGCTCCTCCTGTTGGGACAGCTTTCGGTCACTCAAGCCTGACCAAGGGCACAGCTCTTGGGCATTGGCATCCTGTCTTTGGAACAGCTCCTTGTCACTGCTGTCTCTCACTTGGTACAGTTCTGATCCTCTGCTCCTTTTCCATTGGGACATGTGGGAGCACACGTCTTGTTCCATGGTGAGAGTTCTTCAGACCGCTCACCTTCCCTCTGATGTGGGTCTTGCATATTGTCCCAGTGGGAATCCTCTGAGGCACTCACATCTCTCTGTAAACACAGTTCATGGCATCTCTCTTCTTTTTCCCATCCCAACTGCTGCTGCTCACTTGCATTAATTTCCCACTGGCATATCTCTTGCACCGTGACACCTTCTTCCCGTTTCCACAGCTCTTGGTATATGTCACAGTCTTCTTCCCGCTGGTACAGCTCCTGGACTATGCCAGTTTCTCTCTGTTCATAGAGCTCTTCATGTATCTCATTGCTGTACTGTGAAACCTCTCAAACTCGCACACATAACTGCCATTGGTACAGCTCTTGGCTCCTCCTGGCTATCCGCCGGGACATTCCGTGGACTGTCAGTACTTGCTGTTGATCCCTCTCTCTCACTGACACCTCTTCCCACTGGGAAAGCTCCTCCTCACTGTCACTTTCCCACCAGGAAAGCTGGTGGTCCATTTTGGAAAAAAGCCTCTCCTCCTCCTCAGTCTGTGACAGTGGCAGGACTGACCTGACACTGCCCCTCACCACTGCTCGCTGGGGGTCTCCAGCCAGCTGGGAAAGGGGCTGGGGACCGGGAGTTGGAGTTGCCTTTGTCCTCGTCACTGTCAATGTCTGTTGCTGTCAGCCTCTATTGCCATGGGCGTCCAGTGCAGACAGACCCAGGGAGCAGCTTCCTGCACAGAGAGTGGCTCTCCTGGGACTGGGCACCCCAGGCCTCTGTGCACCTTAGAGACCCTCAGCCAGGGTGGGGCTCCCTGATGTCACAAGGCTTTCTGGTCAACAGCACGTCCCACATCAGAAATGGCCCCAACAGCGTGTGCCTGTGTCACAAAGAGACACCCCCGGCAGCCCAGCATCAGTGCAGCAGACAGTAAGGGGCTCAGAGCAGCCCCCACCAGAGTTGTGGCCCTGTGGCCCCTGCTGTGCCCAGAGCCCTCAGAGGCTTTGGCCACGCTGCCACACGCCAGCCCCAGCCCCACAGTGCAGAGCCCTGCCTTTGCCGGCTGCCCAGGGCACCAGGAATTGGCCACACGGACGGGCCGGGGACTCGTGGGCAGCGGCTCCAGGAGCTGCGGGAGCCCGGGCACCAGGGGTGTCCCTCAGGGCTGTGCCGGGCACCGGGGCTGCTCCCTGCCTTCAGCAGTGACAGCCGGGGGCACCGAGCGCAGTCTGGGCGCCTTTGGCAGGCACGGGAAGCCGAGCGGGGCAGGGGCAGCAGGCAAGGACGGGGCCGTGCACGGGCACCTGGCCGGGCTGCAGAAGCGGCACCACGAGAGCCTCCTGCGCTGCCACAAGGCCGGGGCCCGGCTGCTGCCCCTGCCTGGGGCCGCTGCCTGAGGCAGCCACTCCTGCAGCTCTGGCCTGGCCTCTGCGGCGCCACGGGCACCGAGGCCGGGCCGGGGCTCGCTCCCTGCTGCCCGCAGGGCGCTGCCGAGGGCTCCCCGCCCGCCGGGGCCGGGGCCGGGCGCTGAGGGAGCGGCGCCGCCATTGCTGCCGCCCTCAGGGCCTCTGAGGGGAGCGCGGCTCCCGCCAGCCCCGCTCCGCCCACACGGGCCACACCAACATGGAGCATGAGATAAAATTTCCACCGCTAAACCCAATTTCATTTTTATATCTTTTAATGCAAAGAAAGTTGGCAAGCAGCACTGGGGGGCCAGGGAGTCACTGCTCTACTCACGGCACACACCACGTCCAAGTTTGGCAAAGTATAGATACTGCTTTTAGGCCTACGAAGCATTTTCCAATGTCTTTAGTTTGTCCGACTCAGCAAATAGCAAGAAGCTGAGATCCGCAATTTCATCATCTTTCCAGGTCCTTGTTGGTCTCCTGTACTTCTGGTGCTGGTCTGGAGGGAGGCCTTACACTGCTATCTGCTACATGTTTTTTCGAAGAGCATCTAGCTTTTAATTATACATAAGCCTCTAGTTGCTTTGTTGCAATATCTCTCAGCTGGACCATAACTACTTCTCTTTTATTCTAAACGTAAGTCCTCTCGGAACTTCATCTGTTTTATTCTGGTAGATTTCTTTTATTTCCATGCTTGATTTCGCTATTGGGTCAGAAAATTTCAAAGCTGTTCTTTGGGTCTATTTTTGACGCAGCAGACACAGTCACCAATTAACACAAGTCACAACAACATTTTCCACAGAACACAATGACATAAGGCATTGAAATGGGGTCCGTGTCCTTCCAAATGCACCCGGACAGAGGCCCGAAGAGCTGGGCTACGCTGGGACAATGTCACCCCTGGGCCCACTTGTGTGAGATGTGACACTCAACCCACAGGCTTTAGTCTATCTGGGAGAAAGAAATGAGGGGTTTAGTCTCCTTGCGATAGAAAAGCACTTTGGATTGCACTACTCTGTTCTACACTGGGCTTCAAAGGCATCAGAAATACTAAAATGGTATCATTAAAAATCCAAGTGGGTCAAAAATCATAAAAAGGGAGCTAGCAACATCTCTACTGACAAAAGATTCAAGAAACGAAAGGCTATGCTAGAAAACATTTGCACAGTTCTGTCACTTGTTGCTCTTGTCTTTTACAACTTTTCCATTTCTCTCCTGTGCTCTTCTGTATTGTGGAAACACTGAAGCAAAACTGAGCAACATCAGGGGAAAAAACCAGCAGCTGGCTGCAGCTCCAAGGCTTCAGAATGGCTCTGGAGCTCCCAGAGGACTCACACACTTCAGCCGGGCCCAAAAGCACCTCTCCTTTCCCAGGCAGCATGGCAGCACACAAGGACTCAGCTCAGAGTTCCTCCTGATTTCCTAGGCTTGCCCTGCATCATTTATCCAGAACCTGCTCCAGGTGTGGTGAGTGACAGGAGACAGATCAAGTGTGCTTCTGGATCATCGGTTTTCTCTCCAATGTTCCCCTCTTGGCACAGCTTTGAAGTGCCAAGCTGCAGCTGGGAGCACACCTGATGTCCCCCAGGCCTCTCCTCTGGGTGGGAAAGTTCTCGTAGACCAAGGAAGAACAGGGATGGCGCCTGGAGCCACCTGGGATAGTGGAAGGTGTCCCTGCCCACGTGGCACCATGCCATGAGGGAGAGATGGCTCTGCCCCAGTTCAAGGGCCAAGGAGGGCATGGCATGGCAACAGAGGGATTGTATTCAACACCAGGCATTGGACTGCCCAAGAAGTGTGCGGAAGGCAGAGAGAAAGAAGAGGAAACTCCTGTCGGAGAGAGGAGACACAGAGCTGGAGATCATCAGCTGCAACTCCATCAGCTGTCAGGCCCCTGCCAAGCCCAGCCGCTGCGTGCTGTAGAAGTTGTACGCGCTGCAGCAGTGACTGCACAGCTGCTTTCTGCTGAGCAGCCCTGGGCAGGGACAGGGCAGCAGAGGGGGCAAGGCTTCAGCCACAGGCTCAGCTGCCAGTTCCTTCTGCTGGATGTTGTGTGTGCAAAGTAGAAGTGAAAATGGGCAGGAGAGCCTCTGCAGCACCTTCCCAGGCACAGCAAGGCCGGCAAGGAGCAGCCCCTGCTCCTGGCCCACGCCAAAGCCGCGCTGCCTTTCTGAGCCAGCGCGGCTGCCGGGCCACGGGCAGCGTCCCAGCGGGGCTGTGCTGGCTGCGCTGGGGCGGCTGCACAGCCCTGCTGCAAAGGGCTCTCTCCCAGCACAGCTCTCTCCCAGCCGGGCTCAGCGTGCGCCTTCAGTTGGCCTGCAGAGAGCAGCCACAGCCCTGCCCTGCCGGCCCAGCCGGCAACTCTCCCTGGGGCTGGGGCTGAGCACTCCCTGCTCCCAGGGGACTCAGGGGCACTGCCGGCGAAAACACATTGGCACCGCTGAGAGACAGCAAATGAAATGTGGGGACTCTGTTCTTGTGCCTTACAAACTTTATTAGAAAATGAAAATATTCTTCAAGAAGGGGAAGAGTCATGGCACATTCTAATGTATTGTAACTACAACAGTGTGCATATTCTAAGACTGGAATGTAAATATAAAATATGGAATAAAAATAACCTATTTGCTAGTTTTAGTAATTCATGACATTTTCTCTTCAGTATTGTAATCTTTAATTATTCTTCTTATTCTTCGTCTTCTTCTTCTTGCTACTCTTCTTTTTTTTACTATGCTTCTTTGCTTCTTCTAAGTATTTTTAAATTCTTATCCATTTTCCTATCCCTTTTACCTATTACTCTTCTTCTAATATCAATTTCTAAATTCCTTTTCCTATTCCTATTATTCTTCTTCCTCTAAGTCTTTCTAAATTCTTATTACTATTATTCTATTTATCATTCAATAAGCCTTCTCCGTCTTATCTTAGTCGTTGTCTTCTTCCTCTTTGTCATCTTTCTCTTTGTTTCCTTCATCTTCTTTCTCTTCATCTTCTTCTTCTTTTCCTTCATCTTTCCCCCTCTGTTTCACTCCTCTAGCCATGGCCTCAGGCAGGGACAGAGGAACAGCCCCCGCAGCGCCCGCCTGAAGCGGGAGGGACGTTTCCTAAGGGGAGCCAGCTGCCCGTGGCAGGACTGGGCTCCCAGCTGGGTTGGCCAGGGGCTCTGTGGGACAAGCACCCGGCTCTCTCTCCCTGACTCTGGCTTCGTGAAGGGAAGAGAAGCCCCATGTCCCACAGGGACTTGGCCTTTCGTGGGCATGAGCAAGGCATGGAGGGGCCCTGGGCTGTGCAGATCCTGTTCCTGCCCCTTAACCCAGGCCTCACGAGGGATGAGCACTGGGAGCCCATCTGCTGCAAAAACTCTCCACTTTTCCTTTTGGTCTTCTTCTGGGGGCAGCTCTAGGATGTTCACCTCATCCCACTCTTCCTCCTCTGGGAAGAAGGAGGGCTTAGTCCAGATGCCATGCTCGCTCGTGTCTTTACATTTCTCCTGCACAAGCTCCTCAGAGCTATCATCCTCTGAACTGGAGTGTCCGGAGAGTCTGCTGCCATTCTTTCTCAACACGTCCTGGCCAACGCAGGCTTCCCTTTGGGAAAGGTCTTGGCCAATGGATTCTTTCCCCTCAGAATGTTCGGCAGAGCTGATGATCTCTCCTCCAATCAACCCTTGCCCAGTGTTTTCTTCCCAGTCTGAGAGGCCTTGGGAGCTGCCAACTTCCCCCTGCGACAGTTCTTGCTCAGGCAAGTATTCTTCCCAGGCACAGTCTTCATGGTGACTTGTGACTTCTCCCTGGGACACATCTGCCTCTGTGCGCTCTTCCCAGTCAGAGAGCTCTTCCTGGGACACCTCCTGCTCAGGGCACTCTTCCCACTGGGACACATCTGCCTCTGTGCACTCTTCCCAGTCAGAGAGCTCTTCCTGGGACACCTTCTGTTCAGGGCACTCTTCTCCCTGGGACACTTCTTAGGAGTCCTTCATTTCTCCATCGGACACCTCTGCCTCTTCCTTATTCTTCCACAGGGAAGGCTCTGGCTCCATGGCATCTTCCCACTCTTTGTCGTCCCCAGCCAAGCTCCCCTCCTCGCTCTCTTGCACTGCCCACATGGATGCTGATGCTGCCCCCTCCTGCTGCCTCTGTCTGGGGGTCTGGGCTCTCAGCTGGGCAGGCCGGGGGCTGGGGGGGCTCTGTGGGGCAGGCACTGGCCCTTGGCTGCACGGCTCCTGTGCCGGGTGCTCAACAGGAGCCTCACAAGGGGCAAGCTCTGGGATCCCTTCTGCCAAGGAAATTCTCATTGTCAGTCCTGTGACAGACACCTGGGACACCTCTGGCTCTCTCACCAGGAAAGGCTCCAGATCATCCAGGAATTGCCACCATTTCATTTCCTCATCCGAGTCGTCCGTCCTCTCCACCTCTGCCTGTGTTGCTGACCCCACTGCTGCCTCCTCCAGCTGCTCCCTGGAGGCGTGGACTCCCAGCTGGGCAGGCCAGGGGCTGGGGGGACTGTGCGGGGCAGGCACTGAGCTCTCTTCCCTTTTGGCTGTCTCGAGTGATTCCACTTTGTCCGCCAACTGCTGTTGAAGGGCATGGACTTCATTCTGCTGCTGCTTCAGTGCCTGGAGCTCGTGCAGCACCTGGCTCAGGACGTCCCTGTTGGTGTCTTGCTCCGTGAGACTCTGTGCGGCAGGAGAGGTGCTCAGCAGGGCAGGCACTGATCTCTCTTCCCTTTTGGCTGCCACTGCTGATTCTTTTACGGCCAAGCCCAGTTGAAGGGCAGCCAGCTGCTGCTTCAGTGCCTGCATCTCCTGCAGCACCAGGCTCAAGATCTCCCTGTTGATGGTCTGCTCCGTGGGACTCTGTGGGGCAGGAGAGGTGCAGGGCAGGGCAGGCGCTTCCTCTGCTGGCTCTGCTGCACCCACAGGGCTGGGAGAGCTGGGCTGTGATTCTTCTAGAGCCATCTGTTGTTGGAGGGCATACTCTTCCTCCAGCTTCTCCATCAGCTGGTACATGTCGGTCAGTCCCTGGATCAGGATCTCCTCGGTGTTGTCCTGATCCTGGCATAGTGAAGCCAGGCTGCTGGTCAGGGTGTCGGAGGGGACACTGGATGAGCTCTGTGTCCCAGGTGATGGCAGTTGCTCACTGAAGAGAGAAGGAGCTGCAGCCTTCACCTCCTCAGGAGTGAGAGGCTTGGGCTCTTCCTTCTCATGAGCTGCAGCTGGGGCAGCAGCTGCTGGCTTGGCCTCTGTAGGACTGCCTGGGACAGGGGAGGTGCTGGGCAGGGCAGGTGCTGCCTCTGCTGCCACCTCCATGCCTATGGCTCTGGCAGAGCTGGGCTGTGTTTCTTCTTCTACAGGCATCTGTTGTTGGAGGGCATACTCTTCCTGCAGCTTTTCCATCAGTTTATAGATGTCTGTCAGTTCCTGGATCAGGATCTCCTCGCTGATGTTCTGACTCTGGAATAGTGAAGCATGACTACTGGTCAGGGTGTTGGAGGGGACACTGGATGAGCTCTGTGTCCCTGGTGATGGCAGCTGCTCCCTGAAGACAGGAGCTGCTGCCTTTACCTCCTCAGAAGCGAGAGTCTGGAGTGCCTCCTCCTTCTCAGCAGCCCTGTCTGGGAAACCTCTCAAACTCTCAGACATACCTGGTGTTGGTACAGCTCTTGGCTGCCCCAGGCTCTTCCCTGGGACTTTTGTTTCACTCTCTGCATTTCTTTCTGGTGCATCCCTTGCACATCTTCCCATTGGGAAAGCTCTTCCTCACTGTCAACTTCCCACTGGGAAACCTCACGCTCCATCTCAGCAAAGGGCCTCTCCTCCTCCTCAGTCTGTGACAGTGGCAGGACTGACCTGACACTGCCCCAGCCACTGCCCGCTGGGGGCCTCCAGCCAGCTGAGCAAGGGGCTGGAAACCGGGAATTGGAGTTGCCTTTGCTCTTGTTGATATCGATGTCTGTCGCTGTCGGCCTCTATCGCTGTGGGCGTCCAGCGCAGACAGACCCAGGGAGCTGCGTCCTCCTCAGAGAGCGGCTCTCCTGGGACTGGGCACCCCAGGCCTCTGCGCCCCTTAGACAGCCTCAGCCAGGGTGGGGCTCCCTGATGTCACAAGGGTCTCTGGCCAGCACCACGTCCCACAGCACAAAGGGCCCTGACACCGTGTGCCTGTGTCACAAAGGGCCACCCCCGGCACCCCAGCATCAGTGCAGCAGACAGCGAGTGTCTGGGAGCAGCCCCCACCAGAGTTGTGGCCCTGTGGCCCCTGCTGTGCCCAGAGCCCTCAGAGGCTTTGGCCACGCTGCCACACGCCAGCCCCAGCCCCACAGTGCAGAGCCCTGGCTTTGCCGGCTGCGCTGCCCAGGGCACCAGGAATTGGCCACTCGGACGGGCCGGGGACTCGTGGGCAGCGGCTCCAGGAGCGGTGGGAGCCCGGGGACCAGGGTTGTCCCTCAGGGCTGTGCCGGGCACCGGGGCTGCTCCCTGCCTTCAGCACTGACAGCCGGGGGCACCGAGCGCGGCCTGGGCGCCTTTGGCGGGCACGGGAAGCCGAGCGGGGCAGGGGCAGCAGGCAAGGACGGGGCCGTGCACGGGCACCTGGCCGGGCTGCAGAAGCGGCACCACGAGAGCCTCCTGCGCTGCCACAAGGCCGGGGCCCGGCTGCTGCCCCTGGCTGGGGCCGCTGCCTGAGGCAGCCACTCCTGCAGCTCTGGCCTGGCCTCTGCGGCGCCACGGGCACAGAGGCCGGGCCGGGGCTCGCTCCCTGCTGCCCGCAGGGCGCTGCCGAGGGCTCCCCGCCCGCGGGGGCCGGGGCCGGGCGCTGAGGGAGCGGCGCCGCCATTGCTGCCGCCCTCAGGGGCTCTGAGGGGAGCGCGGCTCCCGCCACCCCTGCTCCGCCCACACGAGCCACACCAACATGGAGCATGAGATAAAATTTCCATCGTTAAACCCAATTTCATTTTTATATCTTTTACTGTAAAGAAAGTTAGCAAGCAGCGCTGGGTGGCCAGGGAATCACTGCTCTACTCATGGCACACATCACTTACAAGTTCGGCAAAGTATAGATACTGCTTTTAGGTCTACAAAGCATTTTCCAATGTGTTTATTTAGTCTGAACCAGCAAAATCAATAAGCTGAAATCAGCAATTTCATCATCTTCCCAGGTGATTGTTGGCTTCCTGTCCTTTTTGTGGTTTTCTGGAGGGAGGCCTTGGACTGGTATCTGCTACCTGATTTTGTTAAGTGCAGCATTCTTTTTATTATAAAGAAGCAGTTAGTTGCTTTGTTGCAATATCTGTTAGCTTGACCATAACTTCTTCCATTTTATTCTAAGCATCAGTCCTCTTGTTACTTCATCTGTTTTACTCTTCTGTACATCTTTTATTTCAATGCTTTATTTCGCTATTGGGTCAGAAGTGCCAAGCTGCAGCTGGGACCACACCTGGTCTCCTGCAGGCCTCTCCTTTGGGCTGGATCCCAGCGGGACAGCTCCACCATGAACAATTGCCTTTCCTATTGCAGGAGTGTCCTTTGGTGTTGAAAAGACAGAAAGGGGAATTCCCGCCTTCCCCTCTCTCAGGGCTGCAGAAGTCCTCAAATTTCCCTGCTGCTCGTCTCACAGGGAGGAACACTGGAATAGGGACTCTCTGCTGTTGCGTATTTGGCACAGGAGGAGGTGGACACTTGCCTGTCCCTGTGGACAGGAGAAATGGGTGAACACCCAGTCCCAAATACTCATGTGGGATTTGTCATCCTTCAGTGATTCTTATTTGGTTTTGGAAAGCAGAGAGGTTAATTGGTTGCCCCCAATTAAGCGGCAAATGAGTATATTGCTTTCAGTACCACTTCTTGTAAAATAATCTCTATGTTCTTGGCTTTTTTGACCGTGTTTGCATTTCTTATTGCCCCCTGCTCTCTGTACTACTTTTAGTTTCCTCTCTCTGTCTGATTCCCTCTTATACAACCCTCTGAGTGAGGGTATAAATCAAATATAAAGTCTCTGCAGAGGGAGTACAGGATGGGCAACTTGTTCCTTTCATGAGGCTTTGTTTCCCATTATCCACTTGGGGCAATCTCCTCATTCCATATTTTGCCTTTGGAAGATCTGTTTTTCTACCAGAAGGATACTTACTTACTGAAAAGGGATGCTTATCTTATACCAAACACAATTTTATCACTTCTTAACAGAGGCTAGACACCACAAATCTGAAATCCCTGCAGCAGAGGAGTATTTCCATCTCTGTGCCTGCTCCAAGGGTGAACTCTTGCCTCTGGAATTTGCTTCCTCCAAGAGTTCAGCAGAGGCAGCCTTTGTGGGGCTGGAGGGCACCCTGGTGAGGAGCTTGGATTTGGCAAGCCCCAGTCTCAGCTCAGCACATTGTTACGGGGAGCCATCCAAAATCAGGGAGGAAAGGAACCTGTCGGGCCAAAGTGGAAGGGTCTGGGTGTTATTCCCTGGGATTGCCAGGATGTATATTTAAATATGGAGAAATGCCCAGAAATGGTCTGTTCTGTGCATCCAAAAGGTCCAACCAGGAATATTCATGTGTGTGAATAAATACACATTGCTATGTGGATATCCTGTTCTGCTTCCTGCTCAGCTTCTCCAAGGATGATTAAAAGTGAATGAGAAGGAGAAAATGTTACTGTGTTGTGCCAGTTGATCCATGTTAATTGATCTAAATCTCTGGGGTCAGACCTTTAGTACAGGGAATTGTGTTTGGGTTGAAGAGGACCTCAAAGATCATGTAAAGATCCCCAGGGTTGGCACTGCTCCATCCCTGGAAGTGCCCGTGACCAGGTTGGATGGGGCTTGGAGCACCCTGGGATACTGGAAGGTGTCTCTGCCCATGGAGGGGGTGGAACTGGATGATTTTTAAGTCACTCCCAACCCAAACCATTCCATCATTCCATGGAAAGAACTGGAGCACTTTACAGCACAAATTAACTTTTACTGACTTTTCCCAGGTTCATTTTCAGGGTTCATGTCCTGCTCCATCTTTTCTTCAATCTCCTTTGCTTGGACAACAGCAGGAACCAGAACCCTCAGGTGCCGCCTGGTGCCATCCCAGTGACTCCAGGATGAGGAATAAATGGCAGGATTGGGAAGAAGGAAGCACCCACCCACATTTGCCAGAGGGAATGGAGGCAAAAAGAAAGGAAATTGCTTTCCCAAGACTGCCTGGGAAGCCTGGCAGGATTTCTTGCAGTGGCTGTACCCATTCCTGCTCCTACCTAAAGCTTTGACTGCATCCATCCCTTGGCTCCAGCACCTTTGGAAAAGCTTTCCGTGGGATGTGTTCCTATCCTGCCTTTTGTGGTTGCTGCTCCTGCTGCTGTACTTTGTGTATGAAAAGGTTTTTTTCCAGCCTCTTTCTCTTCCCAACGAGTTCAGTTGCAACCACAAATCCAGCAAAGGTCAGAATTTCACGACCAGACTGCAGCAGAGAAGAAAAGC
This sequence comes from Passer domesticus, assembly GCF_036417665.1. Classification (NCBI taxonomy): domain Eukaryota; kingdom Metazoa; phylum Chordata; class Aves; order Passeriformes; family Passeridae; genus Passer; species Passer domesticus. The sequence goes on along the minus strand of NC_087475.1, from coordinate 5,380,351 downwards.
CTTGTTCAAAAGCAGGATGTGTGCCTGGTATTTGCATGGTCACCATGCAAATGATTCCAAATTTCCAGGATGGATTCAAAGCCATGCCGCAGCCAAGGGGAAAAAAAAGGAAAGAAAAGGAAGAATAATGGAGAAATAGAATTGTATTTAATAATTTAATAATCCTTTCAAAAATGATGTGAATATTTAAGCCTGCTGATGGGGCAGGTGCTTCCCTGAATTACTTTTGGGGAGGTGAAGGCCACTCTGTCTCACATCTGAGCAACATCTTGAGCAGAAGGGAGCTCCTGCTCTGCTACAGCGACAATAATCTGGTTTTAATTTGCTCTCCATCCCACTCATGGCATGTGTAGGAATCTCTTCCAGCTCCCCGAGGAGCCCTGCAAAGCCCTTTGCCTTGTCCTCCCTCTCCCGCTCCTATCCTGGGGCAGCTTCAGCCCCAAAATCTCAGGGGACCCCTCTGTGTCCAGGAGGCTGACTCGAATTTCTCCTCACCCCCAGTTTGATCCAGGCTTTAATAGACTTCCCTGATTCCTATAATGAGCATTTCTTGTCCTAAAGAAACTTGAGGGGGGTCTGATGGTAGAAGGAAAATCCAACAGGTGTTTCCAGCCATCCATGGGGAATACCCAACCTCTGCAATCCCCTGCATTATTCCTCGGATCAGCAGGGCTCACAGGCTGGATGCTGAACCTGAGAGTGGAGGTGCTCCAGCAGGATCCAGACCTGGAAAGTATCCAGAGCTGTTGGAACCCTGGCTGCTGAGAATTCCAGACTTTCTGTGCTGCCAGGCACTGACCCCCAAAGAGAACACTGCATTGACCTGAGGCCCTGGAGAAGCTTCCAAAATGGAATGACAGAACTGGGATTGTGGGTGTGCAGTTTGGATAGAAGTGTGTGATAGATAATAAAATAAAAGAGGTTTTAGGGTGGAGGCTGGTCCTTCTTCTTCACCTTCTTCTCCATGGGTTTGGGTGGAATTGTGGAATTGGAGAGAAAAGTCTGCATTGCGGACTTTGAGTGATTAGTTATTGGGTTAAAAGTGAAAATAATTTAGGTGTCATTTCTTAATTGGACAGTTTAGCCTTAAAAGACCTTGATGAGAAAGATAGTTAGCCATTTTTGGACCTTGTTAGTAGAACAGTGCAGAACTCACAGTTTGTGAGACTGTAACATAGACAAGAAAAATAAACATTTGAGTCTGAGCACGAACTATAATCTCAAGTGCCTTCATTCCTGACCCGACAGAAGAAAAACTAAGCCAAGAACCAGCACAAAAGCTGTGAAAGTTTTGGATCTACACTGTGACTCAACCCTGCTGATGAGAAAAACCAGTTTGCGTGTGGCCTTCCAGTTGTGTTACTGGGATCTCAGCAAAACACAATGTGGCTCTTGGATTTAGTCAGAGCTTTAAGAGACTTAATCCAGCAGTGGGGAATCCTGCCTAACTCTTCTTCCCTCAAGTGCTGCCTGAGTCACTGAGCTTCAAAAGCTGGCTGCCCATCCGTGTGGCATCTCCAAGCACACCTTGGCCTTCTTTTGTGCAAGGACCTGCCTGGAAGAATCCTGGATACCCTGACCACAGCCAGGAAATATCCACTGCTAGATGCAACTTCGTTTTTAAGTACCCCTAGGATCTGTAGAGCTCCTGCTTAAGTCTAATTCAGGATCTGCTTTGTTGGTCTGGGTTTTGTTTTAGCTTCACCCAAATTCTAGGTTTGCAAGTTTTACCAAAGGTGTTAAACTTGTGCTGGAGTGTTTTGTTGAGCTGTAAAACTTGTGTAGAGCCCAGCCTAGAGAAGAGAAGCCTCTGTGGTGACCTCAGAGCAGCCTAAAGGGGCTGTAGGGGAGCTGGAGAGGGGCTTTCCATAGGGAGAGCAAGGGGGAATGGCCTGAATTGGAAAGAGAGCAGGTTTGGGTTGGATTTTGGGAAGAAATTCTTTCTGTCAGGGTGGTGAGGCCTGGCACAGGTTGTTCAGAGATATTATAAATTCCCCATCCCTGGAAGTGTCCAAGACCAGGAAGGATGGGGCTTGGAGCAGGGTGGGATAGTGGAAGGTGTCCTTGCCCATAGCAGGGAGCTGGAATTAGGTGATCGTTAAGATCCTTTCCATCCCAAACCATTCTCTGATACTTCAGTGGATTTCAAATTCTACAATTAAGTTCTTTTTAAACCAGTTTTCTCCATGTCAGGGTGAGGAGGCAAAGTGGGAGGTGATGGCTGGAGAGTCACTGCCATTCCTCACAGGGGTGTTGATCCTAAACGACTTTGTGAAAAACAGTTTGCTCCTTAGAAATGTTAAACATTTCATAATAGGATTAAAAAGGACTATTTCTAGCACTGGGATGCTTTTGATGAACGACCAAAGAGCACCAAAAAACTTTAAATCATGTTTTCTCTATACAGTTACATTGCTGGGGGTACATGCATATTCATTAGCTTATACATGATTTAAATATTCCTGAGTTTTTGATGTTGCAGGGGCTTTTTGTGTTTCAGTTTCCCATCCTGACTTATCTGTATGAGATCAAGTCAATAAATTTTATTCCTTCCTGTGGTTTCATCCTCATTGTTTCACACTTTTCTAATAAGAGGAGTTAACGAGCTCTTCCCCAGTCTCCAGTGTCTTGTGGCACTGTTATCACTTGGAGAACTCAGTCAGTGGATGGCTTTGCACTGTTCCTTTAGTTACAAAAAACCTCTTAGCATCTTCTGTTTTGCTAAGGTCTAGAGTACAATTCATTCATCACACCACTATTTCTATAAGTGATACAGAAATATCGTATTTATTACACTACTATATGAGCTATACAGTACATATTTAAGATGATGGATTACATTATATTAATTATATTATATTATATTATATTATATTATATTATATTATATTATCTTTCTTATATTATCATTATATTTCTTATATCATAGTATATTTATTATATTAACAAGCAGCTAAAAATGTTTAATGTGTACCATATCTAAATACTTATGATCAATAATAAAATGCAAAAGATAAAAGATAAAAAATAAATGCAAAAGCCATTTATGGCTTTTTTTTTAAATTTATGACCATTATCTGGTCATTTTGATCAACCTCCCATGGGATGAACAGAAGGAAGGACAGGGCACAGATGTTCTGCAGCTGTGGTGGGGGACTCAGGGAAGGAGGAGCAGCAGCTGCTGCCCCTGGAAGAGGGAATGTGCCCTGGGATAGGGCACAGTGCCAGGGCAGGGCTTTGCACACAACTTGCAATGTCCAACCCAAATTTATCAATTCTTTATTTCCTTTCTCTTTGTTTTTTAACTGCCTCCCCTGCTTTTCTCCCGGGTCTGTTGTGTAGGAATTGTTTTGTGGCTCTCAGATTCTGGTGCCCTTGCTGACTGTGAAGTTTAAGGGTTAATAATAATAATAATAATGAAATAATAATTAAATAATCATGTTGGATTTACTGGTCTTTCCATGGCATGTCACTACCACAGAATCACAGAATGTCTGGGTTGGAAGGGATCTCAAAGATCATCCAGCTCTACCCCTGAGAAAGTAATTGGAAAACTAAATCCTAAGAAATGCACCATATTTTAGGAAATAAATGTTACGCCTTAAGGAAATCATCAAAAATACAAATTCTTTGCTCAGTCAGGCACATGCTTAGAAGCTCTGACCAGCATTTCCAAGAATAATTCTAAAATTTAGAAATTGAAATTTGAATTGGTGGCATTGCAGTTTGGAAAGGTCAAATTCCTAAAATTTAGCAAGGAAGGGGAGAGACAGGTGGTAGCAAGAAAGGAAAACAGTATATTAATGTAACACTCAATATATTTATTGTACTTAATGTAATTTTACTTAATACTTAATGTAACTTATCAGGGATCATTGCTGAAACAGTACCATCCAAATCTGAACAGTTTCTTTTCTCTCACCTTGAATAACTGAATTAATGCATTTCCCTTGAGGTTTTATTTTTTTCCAGCTGCTTTGAGCAACCAGGATTTTCCGCCTGCATGTTAAAAAAATTAAAAAAAAAAAAGAGACAGAAAAGGGAAAGAGAGAAGAAAAAAAAAGGGATGGGGAAAATGGAGGGAAGAGGGGATGGGATGGTAAAGGAAAAACAAAAAGGGAAAGGGAAGAGAATCTGAGGTTCAATAATGTTTCCACAGTAGATGAATCCTTTTCAGGCACAATCCTGTATTTTACTTCCCATGGGTATTTTGATTTTGTTTGTTCCTCGGTTTGCTGTCACTGGACTAAAATTCCTCAAGTCCAATCACCTTTTCCAAGCAAACACACAGCTCCTTACATGGAACCCCAGCCCTGTATAAATGTGACACCCAACCTCTCGTAAAAACCATAAAAATGTCCCAAAAATGATTTTTCCCCCCTAAATCCACATAGCAGTAATACAGCATAGATAGAGACCGTAGCATAATAGAGACTGTGAAATGTTGAAGTGCTTTTTCATGTCACTAGCTCAGAAAAAGGTGCAAAATAATTAGGTGACTTCCCAGATTTGGGGACAATCTTCTCTGAAAGACAAGGTAACAGAAACAGAAATCAAAGTGCTGAAAAAATAAGAATTTATTGACCCTCGTTATCAGGGAGTGAAAACACTACAGGATGGCACCAGAAGAAGAAATAAAATATTTTAGTTTCATCCACAAGATGGCATGAAGACAAGTCATAGGTTAAAACCAAACAAAAGAGCATCGCAACTCAAAGGAATGTTTGAATATGTATGAACTCGTATGAATATGCATGTACCCCTGTAATGTAACAGTGAATTTAATATATATATAAATATATTTATAAAAATTATGTATAAATATATTAAATATAAAATAGATAAAATATAAACAAATATAACATTATAGATACAAATATAAAAATATTTTTTAAAATAAAACATAGTTTATGTTAACCGTGTGCCTTTGGCAAATAGCCAAGCACCCAGAGCAAAATAACTTAATAAACTTTTATAAAAAATTTAAATTGTGAGCCGTGTTTCTCACATCCCCGTGCATCCCGGGGCTCTCCCGGTGCATCCCGGAGCTCTCCCGGTGCATCCCGGAGCCCTCCCGGTGTTTCCCGGGGCTCTCCCGGTATTTCCCGGAGCTCTCCCAGTGCATCCCGGAGTTCTCCCGGTGTTTCCCGGAGCCCTCCCGGTGCATCCCGGAGCTCTCCCGGTGCATCCCGGGGCTCTCCCGGTGCATCCCGGAGCTCTCCCGGTGCATCCCGGAGCTCTCCCGGTACATCCCGGGGCTCTCCCGGTGCATCCCGGAGCTCTCCCGGTGCATCCCGGGGCTCTCCCGGTGCATCCCGGAGCTCTCCCGGTACATCCCGGGGCTCTCCCGGTACATCCCGGGGCTCTCCCGGTGTTTCCCGGAGCTCTCCCAGTGCATCCCGGAGCTCTCCCGGTGCATCCCGGGGCTCTCCCGGTGTTTCCCGGGGCTCTCCCGGTGCATCCCGGAGCTCTCCCAGTGCATCCCGGAGCTCTCCCGGTGCATCCCGGGGCTCTCCCGGGCGGAGCTGCCGTCCCCCTTCTCGTCGCTAGAGGGCGCTCAGCGCCCCTGGCGGCCCGCGGGGCTGTACCATCTCCCTATGGGGGGGAGGCAGGTGACGCGCTGCGGGCTGTGGCACGACGCGACAGAGGCTGACACCGGGAGAAAGGTGACAGCGACAGCGGGCGACAACGACAGCGGGTGACAACGCCGGCGGGCTCGGCTTGTAGAGACAGCTGGAACCCTCCCGCACCGCAATGCCTCGGCGCTCCCCGCGCGGCGCTCGGTGGTGCGGCCCCGCTGCGGGCCTGGCGGCGCGGGCGGGGGCGGCGGCATTCCATAGGGCCGGCTCTCCGTAGGGCCGGGCTTCCATGGGGCCGGCTCTCCGTAGGGCCGGCTCTCCGTAGGGCCGGGCTTCCATGGGGCCGGCTCTCCGTAGGGCCGGCTCTCCGTAGGGCGCGTTTCCATAGGGACTGCGGGAGCCGCTCCCGCACGTCGCCGCCGTTCCCGGGCGGTGCGCGGCCCTGCGCAGGTAGGCGGTGGCGGGGAAGGGACGGGAGGGAGCGGAGGGGACCCGGCTGAGGGGACAGCGCTGCCCCGGGCCGGAACGCCGGGCTCGCCCAGCCCTGCCCTGCCCTGCCCTGCCCTGCTCAGCTGGAGCCGTGCCGCAGGAGGGCTCGGGACCGCTCCAGCCGCGGACACCCGCGGCATTCCCGGGAATGGGAATTCCCGGCCCCGGGAGCTCCGGGAGCCTTTGGGCAGCGCTGCCAGGGACGCCCAGGGTGGGATTGTGGGGGGTCTGGGTGATCCTGGTGGATCTTCCCCAGCTCGGCATATTCCATGGTTCTCCCGCCGCCTCCATGGGAAGAAGCTCTTCCTCAGGTTGAGGTGGAATTTCCTGTTCTAATTTATGGCCGTCGCTCCTCGTGCTGAGCGCTGAAAAGAGCCCGGCAGCATCACTGGTGGAAGGTGATGAATGATTGTTTACATCGGGGTTTGCTAAGGAAGTTTGTGACCCGGGATTTGGGTTATGTGCCTAAAGGTCACTGGCAAGTGGCTTTCGTATGGTTTTTAATTATTTTATGTTATTACTTATTTTCCTACCTTTATGTCCAAGCACAAACATGATCTATTTATCTTATTTCGATTGTTGGATTTTATCTAGCTTTGCTGACATCTGGCAGCTGGGGTGCAGGAATATCAACCCACACTGAATCATCACTTCCATCCCTGCTTTCCTGGGTGGAAATCAACCCTTTACCTGTCCTTTCACTGCAGAAATCCAGATTAAATACCTTGAGAGCTGATGTGTCCTGTCAGCAAAGCAGCTGCCTGATTCTGAGTGACCCAGACAAATCTCTTCCCCATGGAAGTGGCAGCAGCCCTGACTTGGCAGAGAGCTGCTGGAAAAACTTCCCAGCTCCTCGGGAGTGGAAACAATCCCATGATTAAGATCCTTAGATGAGATGAGGGAAATAGACTTCCATTTCTTGCCCAGTGTTTGTATCAGATTACTCCTAATTTTTGCTGACAGTATCTTGCAGCTTTTCCACTTTGTTGGCTTTTATGGGAGGATTGACTTTTTTTTTTCCCCTTGGAACAAGCAGAGCTGGATCCCAGATAAATGAAATGTTATTCTGTGATTTCCCTCTCTGTTCTGTGAGCAGCACTGCAAACATCCTGATAAAAACAGAATTAAATCCTCTTTGTAGCCAAACAAACCAGCCCGATCTGGCCCTGATGACATTGTGTGATAATTTTATTTTTCCATGGAGGTGGATCTGGCTTGGCTGGCACAGAGTGATTTTATTGGCAATGCCTCAGTCCTGCTCAGGGGAGTGCAAAGGTGCCTTAAACCTGCACTTAAAATCCTTTCTGGTTTTTCATTTCATCCAGCATTTTTCTGGCTTTGAGAGTTTCTTACCAAATCCCATCTATTGATGGAGTTAAAGTTGTTTATTACAACATATTTAATGTTTTAAAGGACCTGGAGGATGGCTTGGGTTTATTTTTGTGTCCTAAACAGCAGGAGACTGAATGCAGATGTCCTTCAGAAATGTAAAATATTTTGTTCCAGAGCTGTGATTTCTTTTCTGTATCAGTGATGCAGCAGGGATTGACCAAAACCTAAGCATATTTAAACTATTCTAGAAGAATGTTTTGATGTTTTCTAACAGAACTGGGGTCAGAGGTATTAAAGGAGAAAAGGAAGGATTTTTGAAGTAGGAAAAATCCAACCATGCTTGGATTCCATTGTTCTAAACCAGCTATATTTGAATTTTTAACCTAAAGACTTTGCAAACACAGGAAAATCAAGTCTGAACAGCTGATCTTTAAATATAAAAATATTTTTAAAATGGTTTGTTGAAATACAGGAAGATCATAATGCATGGCTTGGCATTTTGGCACAACACCTTGGAGTTCACTTGAGCATTGCTGCTGCCAAGTGGAGCTGCAGAGCCCTGAGAGCTCCTCGTGCTGAGGGCTGAGAGCCCTTGAGCAGAATTCCCCTGGGAGCTGTGTTTGCACGGGAATATTCCCCATTCCATGCCCCAGCTGACCTCGCAGAGCACAGGGATGAGTTATAAAGGCAATTCCCAACTCCCTGGAGGGAAACTTTGGGATCCTCCCCTTTGTTACTGTGTGTGAAATGGCAAAACACCTTCCAGAAATAGGAAAAAGTGACTGAAAGTCTTTTGGGAAAGTCAGTGGGGAGTCAAAATCATTTTGGGAATTATTTTTAACTCTGTGTTGAAATTTTGACCTGTTTATTGTGCTGCCATTGCTTCTCCATATTTATGATCTCAGGTGTGGCAGAACTGAACTTTGGGTGATTTTTGTAACTCTTTGCATGTCTGGGTTTTCCAGGAGGCTCCACCTTGCTATGAGCAGCCAAGATGGATCCAGAAGAGCAGGATTTACTTGGGGATTACAGATACAGGAATTATTCTTCAGCAATTGAGAAAGCTTTGAGGAACTTTGAATCATCCAGTGAATGGGCAGATCTGATCTCTTCCCTTGGCAAGCTCAATAAGGTATAGAGGGAAATTTTTATCATTTATTTGTGATATTTGTATTGCTGTGAACTTTTCTGGCACTTCCAGCACTTGAAAAAATTGAAAATTCATTCAAGAAAAATAATGGAAGGAGCTAAGTCAGTATTTTTTATATTAATGTGAGAAATTCTGGTGAATTTCTCACATTTATATAAAAGAGCTTTCCTGCAAAGGTATTTCCTGTCTTTATTCTGCTAATTTAATTTAATTTATTTAATTTTAATTAATTTAATTTTTGCATCAAAGAAACCCTCACTCTAGAGCAGCCAAAAAGCTTTTCTAGAAAAGAGGAAATGACAAGTTTTAGAATATTTTCTGAGCCAAAGCTTTTATTTAAAGGTCACATTTCCTTGGCTGTGCCCTCCCCTTGGATTTGGGAAAATTTGGTGGTTTTTGTATGACCATGGAGAGAGACAGAAATACTGTTTTGGAGCAGGAGTTCCACATTTCTGCCTTCAGTTTTTCATCATGATTCTGGCTCTCATCAAGAGCCAGAGGCCTTCAAAATGTTTTTTTCCAACGGGAAAATATGAAATAATTAGAGTGAGAGGAAGACTTTGATCTTTTATCTTGACCTAGATAAACACCGAGCACCTACCTGAGCTCTTACTCAGGTACAGAATTGCCAAAATCTGTGGCAGCAGAGCAGCAACCAAAGGAAAAGCTCTCAGCTGATCCAGAGCCCATCTGCTGGGGGGTTTGAGGGATTTAATCTTTTTAGGAGCTTAAGAACTGGTGGAGCAAATCCTCCCCAGTGTTCATCCCTGTCTGTTGTCTGAAAATTAGGAGGGATGTGGCAGGGGATGTAAAATAAGATGTCAGTAACTATGGGGATTTTTGGAGGATTTATGGGGATTTTTGAAGGAGTTTTGAACGAGTTAAAGATGGGAATTTTGAGTTGGTTTTCATAGTGTGATTTATTTTTTGATTTTTGCATAGGTAGGAAGGGTGAGTTTGGCTCACATTGTTACAGTGTGGTTTAGAAGGTCCCAAGACCCTTAGTTAGAAAACTTTTTAAGGAGTTATTGACTAATAAAACACTGTTAGTAAGGATATTTATGTTTTTGACTCAATCTTTAAATATTTTGTCTTATGCTACAGTGTAAGCTGTGGCTAATTATTCTTAGCTAATTATGTTGTGACACACAAACCTACAGTGCTGCATTCTAATTTCTCTGTTTACTTTTGTAGTTACTTTTATTTTTTTATATCTTAAACTCCAAAATTTCAAACTTTCCTTTACTTAGCTTAACCTTTCTCTGCTTTAAACTATAAATTTACATTCTTGCTTCTAGCACATAAGTTTGGGAGCCTTTTCCAAGGTGTCAGATCAAATCCTGGGTTTAATTCTAAGCTTTGGCTTCTGGGCCCAAAGTTCTGAGTTTTTTGTATTTGGGATTCCCACAATTAACCATTCCCTGAGCTCCTGGCATTACCTGGTCTCAAATATAAATATTATTGTTGAGTTTTATCAGGGCTGGGGGAGGTGCTTCTGCCAGGAAAACCTCAGTGCTGGAAGGATAAAATTATTTCTACAATCTACATATATATTAAAAATCCTGGGGGTCACTTGTGTGCAGGAATAACTGAGATTAATCCCCCATGAAATGCTGAGAAAAGGGAAGGACAAAACACCAGAAATCAAGAAGTTCAGAAGTTCATTTCCAGAGCAGGCTGAAGCCAGCATTACACCACACGGGTGTAATATTTTCTGAGACTTTTTCTCCTGCAGGCACTGCTGAGACACAAACACTCTTTTTATTTTCATAAAGCTCAGTGGCTTCACCCTCCAGGTAACCCAGGGTCTGGAGAAAGCAAGATGCAAGATGTCCTTCAGAAATGTAAAATATTTTCTTACAAAGCTGTGATTTCTTTTCTGTATCAATGATGCAGCAGGGATAAACCCAAACCTAAGCACATTTAAACTATTCTAGAAGAATATTTTGATATTTTCTAACAGAACTGGGGTCAGAGGTGGCAAAGGAGAGAAGGAAGGATTTTTGAAGTAGGGAAAATCCAACCATGCTTGGATTCCATTGTTCTAAACCAGCTATATTTGAATTTTTAACCTAAAGACTTTGAAAACACAGGAAAATCAAGTCTGAACAGCTGATCTTTAAATATAAAAATATATTTTAAATGGTTTGTTGAAATACAGGAAGATCATAATGCATGGCTTGGCATTTTGGCACAACACCTTGGACTCCAGCAGCAGGGATTGACCTTGACCTAAACCCAAACCTAAGCACATTTAAACTATTCTAGAAGAATATTTTGATGTTTTCTAACAGAACTGGGGTCAGAGGTAGCAAAGGAGAGAAGAAGGATCCTAAACCCAAACCTAAGCACATTTAAACTATTCTAGAAGAATATTTTGATGTTTTCTAACAGAATTGGGGTCAGAGGTAGCAAAGGAGAGAAGGAAGGATCCCTTAAAATATCTTATCCCTTAAAAATCAGGTAAAAAATGGAGTTTGGTGAAGAAAAACAACTCTGCTGCTTCTCTGGTATTCCTTGATGATCTTAAAATTTCTTCCAACCTCAGTGGCTCTACTGGAGCTTGTTTTTGAGTTTCTCTGTTGCTTCTACAGCTCAAAATAGTATTTCCTGGTGACTTGTAGAACCAGGGAAGCAACATCTGAATGCTCAGTTTGCAGACCTGCAGAGATTTTATTTTATTTTATTTTATTTTTTTTTATTTTATTTTATTTTAATCATTTAAGGGAGATGAGCTTTATGTGACTTGACATTTCATTACAGCCAGCTTCACCTTGAATTGCTTCGAGGCAGGCAGAGGAATAAAGGGGTTTATTTTTTTGTTTTGTGACTCATCTCTTGCCTAAAGTAGGTCAGAGGAATGTTGTCCTAAGGTTGTGTGTGTTCCTTGTGGGTGTTGTGGGGAGTTGCTGCAGTTTTACCCCTTTTTTTGGGGTGATTTTTGGGTTTCTGAGGTGAGGAGAGATGAATCTCCTCTTCAGAGGAGTTAAAAAACTGCAGGTACCAGGTGAGAGCTTGGGAGAATTGGCAGAATTTGCTCATTTATTTTACACCCCAAACTTAGAAGGGAAAGACCTTGGGGGGCTATTTTGAATAATGTGGGTGTAATAGATCATGATGGGAAATGAGAGCCAGTGGAAAAGAATATTTCTAACAAGAATATAAATGGCCAGATGCAAATATAAATATTTAAATATATTTATATATTTATATATAAATATATAAATAATTAAAATATTAGAATATAAATATTTTTCTACAATACTTTAATCTAATATTTATATAAATATTATATTCTACTATTAAAATATATATTGTAATAAGAATATAAATGGGCATATGTCAATATATAAATATATAAATATTATATAAATATAAATAATTAAAATATTATCATATAAATATAATGTTTATATACATAATATGTATAGTTAATATTTATATAAATATTATATTCTACTATTAGAATATAAATATTCTAATCAGAATATAAATGGGCAGATGCAATTATATAAATATATAAAGGATTACAATATTAGAATATAAATATTCTAATCTAATATTTCTATAATTAATATTTATATCTAATTTTTATATAAATATTACATTCTACTATTAGACTATAAATGGTATATTCTAATAAGAATATAAATGGGCAGGTGGATGAAACAGGCAGTAAAAGTGGATGTCAGTGTTTTAAAGAGGTTTCAGCTTCATTTTTCAGTGAAAATTAATTTCATACTTCGATTAAAAAGCTGCTGGGGTGGATGGATGTTTAATAAAAATTAAGTTTCAACTTAAAAATAGCAGCAGGTTCAGTGCAGGTGGGTTTGTCAATGCAACAGGTGCTTTTAACTTTATTTTTATATCCAAAATGCCTGTCACTGTATTCAGAGTATAAACAAATAACAAATCTATAGAAAATGTTCATGGGTGGGGAATTTCAGGCAATGAAGAGAATAAAAATATGCTGAATATTTTAATAAAAATTTTTAATTTATAAAATATAATTAACAGCAAATGCTCAATTTGCATTAGGGATTTTAGCCAGATTTTAGGCTTGTGTTTTCCATCAACACCGGCACTGGGTGTAGGCAGGAAGGGGAGGAGTGGCACCACTGGCAACATGAAGAACTGAAAAATTAGAGATGTTGGAATATATTAGATATAATATTGGATATATTAGATATATTGGATATAATATATAATATATAATATATAATATATAATATATAATATATAATATATAATATATAATATATATATAATACATTATATATTACATCGTATGTATTATATAGTACATATTATATAATATATTGCAGTAGAAGATATTGGGTTTTGGTTCTGTGAGGAATTAAGGAAAGGAATGGTTTTAAAAAATCCCTGAAATTTGGGATGCTGAGGCCCTGCACAGAATTCCCAGAGCAGCTGTGGCTGCCCCTGGAGCCCTGGAAGTGCCCAAGGCCAGCGTGGGGACAGGGGAAGGTTCCCTGCCATGGCAAAGGTTCATCTTTAATAAATAAATAATAGAAATATAAATAGATAAAAAATATAAATGAATAAAATAAAAAGTAAAATAATAAATAAATTAAATTTATAAATAAAAATAAATTTTAAAAAATGTAAAAAAATAACATAAATTTTAAAATAAATAAATGAAATTATCTTTAATGTCCCTTCCAAGCTAATTCATTCAGGAATTTCAGTATTATTTGCTCTAAAAGTCCACTTTCAAACTGCTTTTTATCCTTGCCTAAAATTGTTTATATTGATTATATACCTTTTTATATATTATAAATTAAAATATTTAATTTTTAAAATAGAAATTATTGAATATTACATTATAAACTAATTTTCAATATTTATTACATAAATTTCAAAATTTCAAACTGCTTTTTATCCTTGGATAAAAAAATTTATATTTACTATATAGATTTTTATATATTATAAATAAATTTTAATCCAGCTCCCTCTTTGCTTACAACCAACTTTAAAATTAATTCTCCTATTTTAAAATTAACTCTATTAATGGTATTTCTATAGAAGCTGGAGTTGTGTTTGGAATTTTTTTAACTTGGAAAATGAATCAATGGAAAACAGAATCACAGGTTCCTCTTCTCCCCCTCTCCTCACAACCACTGTTGTTTAAACAAGAATTGTGTTATTAGGTCTTTCCTAATTGAAGATAATCTTAGAAATTGATGCTGCTTTTTCCTGGAATTCTAGTGATGGAAATAAAAATATTTACTTGTTTTGTATGGAGTTTTTATCATTATTTTTAACAGATTTCTAGTGCAGAAGGAATTCTACCAGGAACTGAGGAAATGCAAATATTCCTCTGTGCTTGTGGGTTAATTTTAAGGCACAGGTGTAAAAAAAAGCAAGTTTTCCTTTTGTAGATAATTCTGTATTTTTATAGCCCAATTTCAGAGAAATTCTGGCACCCTCAGGTGTTAATGTTGGAAAAAAAGGTGTGGGATGGGGTCTGGAGTTTATTCACCTCTGCCAGCCAAAGTTCTGATTCCAGCATTCCTGGATCCTCATTCTTTGCTCTTTTTTCCTCTTGTGGAAGCTCAGGATATTTAAAAATCCAGCTTTGCCTGTCAGCTGGAGGAGATTAATTATCATTTAAAAATCTGTCTAGCATCACCTCACTCTTATTGCAGTGAGCACTTGGAGATCCCTCTGCCAATGAATGCCTTTCAAACTCCTAAAATCCCTGGAGCTGCAATTTTGGAGAAGCTGGGAAGAACCTGAACCTTCCAGCAGAGCAGCAGGGAGGGCTCCTGGGACAACCACAGCCCAAAAATGTTGGAATGGGGTTTCAAATCCCTGAACCTTCCAGCAGAGCAGCAGGGAGGGCTCCTGGGACAACCACAGCCTTCCAAAATGTTGGAATGAGGTTTCAAATTCCTGAATCTGCTGGAGATCAGGTGTAGCCATGTGGGGTTTGGGTGGGGGATGCTGCTAAATAATTCCCAGTGAGCATCTCCTGTGGAAAAGCTGCTTGAGGAGGAATTCAGGCAAAGGAAAATCCACACACTGTTGGGTTTTGGTTTGAAGTTTTTGCTGCTGCTGTGGTTTTAGGTGTAGCAGCAACACACCACACTCACCCTGGCAGAAGGGCCTTTTGTGTGATAAATGAAGTTTATTCCAGCAATCCCAAGGGAAATCAGGGACAAAAGACAAACAATGAGGTGTGCACAAGGTAAAGTATGGGGTGGCACAAAGGGAAGATGGGGTGGCCACCAGGGATAGCACAACCAGTGAGGGAACAGGGAAAGGAGAAACCAGGAGGATTTGGGATAATAGGGGGAAAGGAACTGGGGTGGATCGTGGTGTTGTAAGGATCCATGGAAGTCTTCTCTCTCAGCCTAGGTGGAGACTCTGTGGTTTATTCTTCCAGGGAGATTCCCTGAAGGGTTCAGAGGATTCCACAACTCCCCTAGTTTTTCTTACTGTGAAGACTTCCCCAATGGACCTCTGCAGACAGTTAACAGGGAAACATGAGTAAAACAGTAAAAACAATGATTACAACCCAAAAAATTCCTTTAACAAAAGGTGAAACCCATCCTGTTGATCCCCATTGTCCAAAAATACATTGATGCAATTTGAGTTCTCAATTTTCAATTCCTTTACTTGCTCCCTCAGCTTGTGGATGCTTGTGTGGATGGATTCTGGGTGTGAGGAAAGGTTGAGGGAACACATCCCCTCAAAGTCTTGGCAGCCATGTGTGGGAGATGAATTTGCAGGGAATTCTCCAAGCCTGACAGACGGCTCACACAGTGCATCTGTGTGCAAACCTGGAGACAAGAAATGCTGACTCAGAAATGCCCAGGAATAGGACAGACTTTGTTGGGAGAGAAATGAAACAAGTTTCAAAGGATGGCCTTGCAAATAAGACTGGATACTTTGGAGAAACAGAACTGTGAAGGATGCATTGTAGTGGGACCCACGAGGGGTAATTTTAGATGATTGGCTTTAAGGCATCTACAGCATGGTGTGGCTAAAGCTGATAGGCCAAGAAACACTTACAGTGTATTGTAATTAGGAAATAATTGGCTTCTGATTGTGTTGGTGTGAATTATAACATCTGTATTGTCTCACCCTTCTCGTGAGACTGAAAATGGAATAAAAGTTTTTAAACCCTCTCAGTTGCCCCATCTCTGGGTCAGGAAAAGGGCATTGCCCAACACCAATGCCATGGGCAAGCAATTAAAAGTTACAGCAATGAAAAGTCTGTCACTCCTCAGTTTTGCAATGTTGCATGCCTGGCAGTCTCGGTGTCACCGGGCAGGTCCCTGAGTGCAGAGCAGGTGACATTTGCTGAGCCAACATTCCAAGTGAGACAGCTCACCCAAACCCTCAGCTGTGGCCACCCAAGGTAAAAACAGTGAGACCACAACTCTCTTTTCTTTGTTCCAATTGTGAACAAAGTAATCCTGTGCCCCCATAATTAATTAATTAATTAATACTCACAAGATAATAGTTTCTTTTCCTCTTGTGGAGAAGTCTCCATAATACTAACAAGAAAACTTCTCTCCCTGAGTAAACTAGATAAAGACTATTTTAAAAGTAATAAACTGAAAATTTTGAATTTTATTTCTTTACATTATCAGTGAAAAAAGAAAGATTGTAAGAGAAAAATAAGTGTTCTAAAAGGTTTATTTTAATTCTTGCTACTTTTTTCTTTTAGTTACTATTAATAAAATTTTCTTTATACCCTTTTAAAGTTTTAAGCCTACTTTACCTTTCTCCTAATCCTATCTCCTACCTCACAACAAAAAATAAGTACATGACTAATTAACCATCACCAAAACATATCACACTCTAATACATTAAACCAAAAAATCTTAAAATGAAAGAAATCTCAAATTAACAAACCAAAACCACTCCACAAAATTAATATTTCCACCCAGTTTCAAACTAAAACCACCACACTGACTATAGAAATTTTCATCAAATTCAGTGTATGATCTTTTTGGTGTGCCAGTTCTCAGGGACAAGTGGGAATTTTTCATGAGATGGGATATTGGGAAGGAATTCCTGGCTGGGAGGGTGCCCAGAGAAGCTGAGGATCCCTGGAAGTGTCCAAGGGGATTTGGGATGGGCTGTGGAGCACCCTGGGATGGTGGAAGCTGTCACTGCCCAGCCCTGGATGATCTTTAATTTCCCTTCCAAACCATTCCATGATTCTAAATATTCAGTTTATCATTAAATATCATTATCCTCTGTTTGGGGAAGGGAGTTCTCATTTCCTTCAACACTTAGGAAATGTTGGAGCCAAAGCTGAGGTGCCATTATTGCTGTGGGGGGGCTGATGCTCTGTGGAATAAACAGTGAATATTTCCATTTTCTGGTTGATATTTCAATTCAACCTGTTGGAATATTAAGATGATCTTTGTTCAGTCTGAACCCTGAGAAGGAAAATATTTGCTATTAGAATCTGAAGCACAAAAAACTTTCAGAATTTTGAGCCTGTAAACCAAAATTTAGAATTAAACATAAGATTTAATCTGAAACTTTGAAAAAGGCTTCCAGACTTAGGTGCTAAAAGCAAAAATGTAAATTTATAGTTTGGAACAAAAACATGTTAAACTAAGTAAAAAACAGTTTAGAGTTTTAAAGTATAGAAAAAATAAAGTAACTGCAAAAGTAGACAAAGAATTTATACTGTGATTTTATGTGGTATAATTAACTAAGTAAACTTACACTGTAGTATAAGTCCATAAACCAAAATATTTAAAATTAAGTTAAAAACATAAATGTCCTTATTAACAGTGTTTTATTAGTCAATAACTCCTTAAAAAGTCTTATAACTAAAAGTCTTGTAAACTTCTAAACCATACTATAACAATGTAAACCAAACTCACCCTTCCTACCTATATAAAAAATTTAAAAATAAACCACATCATCAAAAACAACTCAAAAATCCCATCTCAAATTCCTTCCAAAACTCCCTACAAATAAATGATCACAATTTACCACTGGCCTGCCTTTTTGTAATTAACTCCTTTTATATCTCTAAATATACAGAGAGGGTGTGGGCAAACACATGCCAAGCAATATAAATAGAAAGTTTCAAAGTCCAGCTTTCCAGAAATCTCCACAGTTCTTACACCTCTTAAGGATTTTAATGTTGAAATAATACTCCTCATGTACCACCATGTGAGTAAAAGGCCCAAATATAACAGGTATCAAAACAGTAACTCCAGATATATGTGAAATAAAGTTTTATTTTTGGATTCTGGTTTTTATCATCCATTAAATGCAGCTCTGCCTGTGCTGGGGAGAGGAGGAGGGAAATGCAGTGGCTCTGAGTGACACCTGTGTGTCTGCCAGGATGGGCTGACCTTTCTCTTTGCTGGTGCTGTAAATTCCCAACCTTTTTTCCTCTTGGGTAAATTTCCTGCCAGCTGCTCTCACTGAAAGGGTTTTATCTCCTCTCCTTCTGCTGAGGAGTGCTCAGGGTGGGTTTGTTCCAGGAAAGGTTATTCCTCTTTCTGCTGCTTTCCAAGCCAAACAGAAGAACCTCAAGTTGAAAAGAATTCCATAGGATAGAACCATGATTTCATTTTGGGAAGAGACAAGAATTTGCCTGATCCTGAGAATATCCCAAATGTCCACGTGCTCTGGAACATCTGTGCTGGCTTTCAGCTTCATTTTTCTGCCTCTCTCGGGGTCAGGGTTGAAGGCACTCGAGGCACAGTTCACATTCAGGCTCAGGTGTTTATTATTTCTTCTCCATGCAGTGAGTTCTGCAGTATTTCACTAACAAATTAAAACTGGAGCCCTGTCTCTCTCTCTCTCCAAGGCCTTTTAAGGATAAACTGTCCAATTAAGAAATGACACCTAAATTATTTTTACGTTTAACCCAATACCCAACCACCCGTGCCCGCAATGGGGACTTTTTATCCAATAACACAAAAGCACACAAACCCAGGGAGAAGAAGGTGAAGAAGGAGAAGCAGGTGAAGAAGAAGGAGCAGCCTCCACCCTAAACCCTCCATCCTGCTTTCTATCTATTCCTGTATTCTAAACCCTTAAACTCTGAGTTTCCCACCCTGTGATATCACACACTTCTATTCAAACTGCACACCCACAATCCCAGTTCTGTCATTCCATTTTGGAAGCTTCTCCAGGGCCTCAGGTCAGTGCAGTGTTCTCTTGGGGGTCAGTGCCTGGCAGCACAGAAAGTCTGGAATTCTCAGCAGCCAGGACTCAAATGTATCTGTTTGTGTTTGCCCACTGAGCAAAGCCTACAGTGTCCTTGACTTGCAAGTTTTCTTTTTAATTGTCTCTGACTTGAAGAGAAAACTGATTTATTTCCCTGCTGAAATGCTCTGGTGGTTAAAGAAAGGAGTTCCTTTTCCCAAGAAGGGAGGCACAGTTTTTTCTAAAATTTTTCTAAATTGTTTTTCAAATCTTATTTAAGTATTTCCTGCTCTGAATACATGAGTGCAGTGAGTTATCCAGCTCAGTGAATGCAGCCACAGAGAATTCCAGAGCCTTTTATCTCATTTCATCATCTCTGCTTAGGTTGGAAGGTTTGTTATTTTTGTTATTTTTGTTTCAGATATTGGGGGAAAATTTGTTCTCTGTGAGGGAAGGGAGGCCATGGCACAGGTTTTCCAGGGAAGCTGTGGGCTCCTCATCCCTGGAAGTGCCCAAGGCCAGGTTGGACAGGGCTTGGAGCAGCCTGGCACTGTGGGAGGTGCTGGAACAAGATGATCTTTAAGGTCCTTTCCAACCCATTCCACAATTCCATGAAGAGAGATATGAGGAAAGAGAAATCTTTAATTCTTTCTTTATTCCCTAAAAGCTGAGATGCTCTTCTTGTCACTTCCCCTTTCCCCTGGAGATGGGATAATCTGGGATAATGGGATACCCTGTCCCAATCCTGTTCTTTGACTTCCTTCTCCCTCCTCTAAGCAGACTCACACCAGGCTTTTCCAAATTTTCCATGGCTGATCCCAAATGAAAACTCAGCTGCAGAGTTCTGCTGTAACAAAATGCAGTTAGGAGTTCAAACTCTTCTCAACATTCTCCTCAAGCTTTAATAAACAGCCATTAGATATTTTATATTTCACCTTATAACTCTTTCTCCTCCTCTCCTTTCTCCTCAAGCTTTAATAAACAGCCATTAGATATTTTATATTTCACATTAACTCTTTCTTCTCCTCTCCTTTCTCCTCAAGTTTTAAC
The DNA here is from genome assembly GCF_036417665.1 of Passer domesticus. Taxonomy (NCBI): domain Eukaryota; kingdom Metazoa; phylum Chordata; class Aves; order Passeriformes; family Passeridae; genus Passer; species Passer domesticus. Next base: position 5,360,593 of record NC_087475.1, on the reverse strand, counting down.
AAACAGCCATTAGATATTTTATATTTCACATTATAACTCTTTCTCCTCCTCTCCTTTCTCCCCCAGGCTCTGCAGAGTAACCTGAAGTATTCTCTGCTGCCTAGAAGATTGATCATCAGTAAAAGATTATCCCAGTGCTTGCACCCAGCCCTGCCCAGTGGGGTGCACTTAAAGGCTCTAGAAACCTATGAAATAATTTTTAAAATCATTGGCACAAAATGGCTTGCCAAGGATTTATTCTTGTACAGGTAATTAGATTTTTTTTTTCCTAAGGCACAAAACAGCTCTCAAGGATTTCTTTTTGTACATGTCATTTTCTTTTTTTTTTCCTAAGGCATAACCATCTCAATCTATTTAAATTAACTCTCATTTTGTCTTTCTTTTGGATTCAAAGCTCTGGTTTGTTCCCTCTGCTGGCAAATGCAGCAATGTCAGTGAGACCTGTTCTCCTTGGCTTGTATGAGAAATATTTTCTCCCCCTCCAAAAATCCCTCCTGCCTGGTCTCCAGGCCTTTGTCATTGGGCTGCTGCCTGGCTTGGAAGAAGGATCAGAAATTTATGACAGGTAATATTAATTATTCCATATTCATTGAAGCAATATCCAGTATTTTGAATTTTTAGGGAATTCTCAAATTTCTGTCAGATTTCTATAAATAAAAGAGCTTCTAAAGGGGGATGAATGGTGGGACCTGGAAAGATGCTGAAGTAGAAAAACCCTTTCCTCTCTATTTTCATCCCAGGAGGAGAAGAGGAAAATGAGGGTTAAAAAAAAAGAGGAAAAGAAGAGTTAAAAAAAGAGAAAAGGAGGGTTAAAAATAGAAATGCTGGGAGAAAATAATAAAACGTTTCTTAAAGCTCCTCTGACTCCTAAATAATTCACCTGACTCCCCAAACCACTGCTCTGGAGATAAATTCTATTTTAATTCTGTAACATGAGAGAGCAGCTGAATTCTTTCCAATATTTCTGTATAATCTGGCAAAAATACGGAGCAGGGAGTTAAAGAGAATTGCAAATGAAATTCCAAAATCTGAACTCTGGTTTACACCTTTTTCCCTATTTTTGATGGCGTCATTTTCCTCTTTGAACAAACAGGATCTGACATACATTTCATAAATTTTGAGAAATATTTATGCTGAAATTAATTTAATTGGGTTTTTTTGTGAAATACCAATTTACATGAGGAAGTTTTTCTTTTGTTTGCACATTGCAATGATTCTGTGTTAAGAATATCTTGTCAGAAGATATGTTGGGTTAATTTTCAATTACTTTTTATGAGAGGCTTTCAGTTGAGTGTTTTCAGAACCTTCAATATTGAGGACTAAAATTAATCCATCTCCTGCTGTTCCTGAAAATGAACAAAGTGCTGAGGTTGTGCTTCAGCCTAGACACCATTTCCAGCTCCAAATTTCCCTGAGTTTGTGCACTCACACAGAAAATGGAAGACAAAAACTGCTTTGAGGGATTTTTTTATAAATAAATGGAAAAAAACCCCATCACACTGGAAGGTGTTTCCTCTTCTGAGCTGGGCTTTTCCTCTTTTCACAATCTTGCATTCCTCACGTGAGGTTTTAATTCCTCCTTTATGGTAAAATACCAAAGTGTTCCAGAGCAGGGCTGTGCTCCAGTCACGGGATTTTCAGTGGGATGGTCTGGAATTCATTTCAGGGTGTCCTGTGTGCAATTTGTTGTTTCATCTCATGGAATCCTGGAATGGTTTGGGTTGGGAGGGACCTCAAAGCCCATCCAGTGCCACCCCTGCCATGGCAGGGACACCTTCCACTGTGCCAGGCTGCTCCAGCCCCAGTGTCCAACCTGGCCTTGGGCACTGCCAGGGATCCAGGGCACTTCACATCTCTTGTTTTTCTTCATCCCTTAAAAATTGACCCTGTTGGTTTGAAAGCAGGAATTTTCAGGATAACCTCCAGCTCCCAGATGGACAAAATTGGCTTTCAGATTTTCACATCTGCTTAAATGACTTCCAGTTTAGCTTTTCACACCTCTGACAGTAAACATTCTGCAATCACAGGTGCTGCAGATGTTTGGTCAGAGCTAAATATTTGCAAATGTTTCCTGAAGAACTTTGCAGTGTGTGAACAGAGACTTTGTTTTAGTGACAAAGAATTGAGTGGGTTTGATATTTTTGTGCAGTGAGATTCATCCATCACCACCTGGGATAGGAGAAGGTTCCCTGCCCATGGCAGGGGGTGGAATCAGATGATTTTTGGGTCCCTTCCAACCCAAACCATCCAAGATTCTGTGATAAAGGGAAATATTGACAACACAAAGCTGCAAAATATCAAATAAATTATATAAACTCTATATAAATCAATTTCTGTGGTATAAAATCAGCTAACAAAGGGTTTTTTTCTCTGGCTGTGTACAGAACAGATGCTCTGCTGGTGAAGCTGTCCCTGCTGATGGGCCAGGAGGTGTTTTATGGAGCTCTGTGGGGCAGTGTCCTGGGCAGCCCCTCCATCAGGCTCCCTGCTTCCCTCTTCGTTGTCAGCCACATCAACAGGGAACTCTCTGGCAAGCAGCAGAAATTCATGCTTGGCACTGATTATAAACTCACTGTAAGTTCATTTTACACCCTTGTTTGGGTTTAAAAAGCCAGGTATCTGCTAAGGAAGGCAGGAGTCTCCTTTGACATGGAAAATGTAAACCCTCTCCTCCAAATTGTTATAATTTTGAAATTAAGGGGCTCTCAGGCAAAGATATGGGAATAGGTATAACAGTTCTTTATTAGGGAAAAATAATTTAAAATACAAAAATAAAAATGTAATAATACAAACCAACACAGAGTCAGAGCATGCCCTGTCCCCCTGTGGGTCAGGGTGGTGGCACAGTCCCATCCCATGGGGGCTCAGCCCTCCTGCAGTGCCAGCTGTGCTTCTGCTGGAGCAGGGATCCTGCACAAGGCTGCAGTTTTCCTCTGCAGCTCCAGGGCTGCTGGAGATGGGCCTGCTCTTCCTCTGGGAATGCAGGGCAGGAGAAAGCTGCTCCTCTGGGAATGCAGTGGGCAAAGGCTGCTGTGCTGTTCCAGGCTCAGATTGTATCCAGGTAGGAATGCTTGGCTCCTGCCCTGGGCGGAGCATCTCCCATGGGATGCTGGAATTGGATCAGCCCTGCAGGGACACTCAGTGGCCATGGACAGCAGAGATCTCCTGGAGGGAGGATTGGCTGTGGGAGAGAGAAAGGAAAAACTGCCCCATGAACAGCAGAGAACTGCCCCAGCTCTGACAGATGGGGATAGAACACACACCCCCAGGCACAGCTTGCAACCTGAGACAACCCCAAAATCCCAGCCTTGTCTGGATTAAATTAGGATTCCATGCAATTAAAAATATTGTGAAAAGAGAGACTGAAAGGTCCATACTCTGAAATTGCTCCATCCATTTAATTTGAAGAGCAGCTTTTCTGGTTTCAATGTTTGATGTGCAGTTCCCAAAGTGTTTGCTGTTCTGAGGTTTTGTGTCTTTTTATTTTTCCAGTGGAATGGAAATCTTCTGTAGGGAGTAATTTGTGTTGAGTGATGGAATAAGTGTGAGGCTAATTAGAGTAATATCTGCATTTTGGGAGGTTTTACATCTTGTAACTCTGGGACATTCTGTACTCTTACAAACCCAATATTAACAATTCTTTTAATAGCCACAATAATTTGTTTTAACTCAGTTTGGGTGCAGGAGTTAAATTGTAATTGTCCTAGTATTTAAACAGAATATTATTCATAGGTAGCCAAATTTTCTTTTCCATCCAGTGATTATTTGGTAGCAGAATCAAATAAAATGTTGTGTTTTCCTTCTCCAGATAAAGTCTTTGTGTGTGTCAGTGCTGGATTCCAATGTCCTTGTGCAGAGGAACACTCTGGAAGCAATCCTCTTCTTTTTCCCATTTTATACAGCTTTGGTAAGGGGATTGTTTTGGGATTTTTTCCATGGAAGGTGTGTTCTGTGCAAGCAGCCCAGCTCCCACCTCTGTTATTGCCAAATGGCTGAATTTTGAACCCTCAAAATCTATTAATTTTGGGATTTGTTGTGCTTCATCATTTTGAGCAGTGGAGGAGACTCTGCTGCTTCTCAGAGTCTTTACAGCTTCCAAGGCTGAAGAAATGATTTCCCAGGGGCTTTTGGGGGGTATTTGGGATGTGCTTGAACTAGTCAGGCCTGAGCAGCTCATCTGGAAAACATATGGAGTTTATTCAAGCAGGATTTTAGAATTTAGAATTGTCCACATGAAGTGATTTCTGGTAAAGACCAGGAGAGAAAATCTTACTTAAAACAAAAGTTTTTCCCATTGTTTCCTCACCTCCCTGTAGGACAGGCAGTGTTTAGGATGGAGGAAGAGTTTTTAAGTCTTAAGGAGAGGAGAAGCTTTGGGCTGAGCTCAGGGTGGCCTTGCAGGGCCTGAAGGAGGCCCAGGAAACCTGGAGAGAGACAATTTCCAGGGCATGCAGGGACAGGACACAGGGAATGGCTTCCAACTAAAAGATTGTAGAGTTAGGTGGGGTATTGGGGAAAATCATTTATCCCTGGCAGGGTGGGCAGGGCTGGGATGGAATTGCCAGAGCAGCTGTGGCTGCCCCTGGATCCCTGGCAGTGCCCAAGGCCAGGTTGGACACTGGGGCTGGAGCAGCCTGGGACAGTGGAGGGTGTGGGAATGGATGGGCTTTAAGGTCCCTCCCATCCTGTGACTCCATGATCCCACTTTTCTCAGATCCCTTGAGGTTGTGTCACATTTCTTTTACTGATGACATGGACAAGGGGATTGAGTCTTTCATTAGTAAATCTGCAGACCACACTGAGCTGGGAGCTGTGTCCATCTGTTGGAAGGTAAAATGGCTCTGCAGAGAGACCTGGAATGGTTGGATGGATGGGCTGAGTCCAACAGGATGAAGTTTAATAAATCCAAGTGCCCGGTTCTGTCTTTTGGGCACACCAACCCCTGCAATGCCAGAGGCTGGGGATGCTGTGGTTGGACAGTGCCCAGGCAGAAAGGGACCTGGGGGTGCTGGACAGCTGGCAGAACACGAGCCAGCAGTGTGTCCTGCTGGCCAACAAAGCCAATGGCTGCTGGCCTGGATCAGGAATGGTGTGGCAGCAGGAGCAGGGAGGTCACTCTGTCCCTGCACTGGGGTCACACCTGGAGTGCTGAGCCCAGCTCTGGCCCCTCAGTTTGGGAAGGACCTTGGGACACTGAGCACAGCCAGAGGGGACAGCAAGGCTGGAGAGGGGCTGGGAACACAAACCCTGAGAGGAGCCCTGAGGGAGCTGGGGGTGCTCCCCTGGAGAAAAGGAGACTCAGGGGTGCCCTCCTCACCCTGCCCAGCTCCTGAAAGGTGCCTGTGCTCAGCTGGGGCTGGGCTCTGTCTGCAGCAGCACTGACACAGCCAGAGCACACAGCCTGCACTGCACCAAGGGAATACAGGCTGCAGATCAGGAAAAAGCTTTTCCAGCAAGGGTGATAAAGTTCAGGAATGGCTGCCCGGGGAGGTGGTGCAGTCCCCATCCCTGGGGGTGTTTAACAGAGCCTGGATGTGGCACTGGGGGCCAGGGTTTAGTTGAGCTGTTGGGGCTGGCTTGGACTCGATGGTCTTGAAGGTCTCTTCCAACCCAGTCATTCTGTGAATTCCTGATGTTTTTAGCACACAAACCATTTTCTTGTTGATGCCTTGTTACCTTTTCCCCTATACATTATTATTCCCAGTTCAAAAGCCCAGCCCATCACCAGTTTGACTCCTTTCAGCACTCACCAACAGCTGAAAAATCTTTCTCTTCCACCCTAGGACTGCAAGGAAAGCACCATCCTGCTCAGGAGGGCTGATCTGGTTTATATCCTGTCAGCAGCCACTCAGACTCTGCTGAGGAGAGACATGTCCCTCAACAGGAGATTGTATGCATGGCTGCTAGGTACTGTGCAAAATCCAGGGATTTTCAATGTTCTGCATGCTTGAGAGCAAGAAACAAATCCATATTTAAAATTGAAATACTTCTTTAGCTTTTAATGAATGATGATAAAGTAAATTGGTGTTTATTTGCCATTTATTAAGTGCCTTAATACAATTAAATATTTGGTAAACAGGGCCTCCCTTCAGAGGTGAATTTATTTCTCTCTGAATGCAATTTATTTCTCTCTGAGTGCCAGGGTATCTGATAAATTCTGGTTCCACCCACAGCTTATTGTGAAGTGGTTCAGTGGACTAAAAGCTACTATTTTAACCTTATTTTGCTGGAAGAAATAATGATTCCCACTGTTTTGATTTATGTATTGTGCTGAACATCTGGATGCCCTCAAACTGGGACCTGTGGGCTGTTGAAATGCCAAAGATCAAAAATGCAGTGTAAATTCAATATAACCCCCTCAGTGCTCTGTGCTGCTCTCTGAACTCCTCCTGCCTCTGGTTTTTTTGTAGGTTCTGATATTAAAGGTGGCACTTTTGCCCCAGACTCCACCACTTCTGAAGACCATGCTGTTTATTTCTTTGGAAAATACTCTAAAGATCTTTTGGTTGAGGTTGGTGTTCATTTTATACAGATATATTCCAGATAAATTAAAGATCCTTGCAATTTTATCTCAAACTGTGTCCAGAATTACTCCCAGTTGTTGGTTTGTCCTTCCCTCTCTGTCCCTGTGGTTACATTTCCATCTATCTCAAAGCCTCTGTGCTGTATTTATCCCAATATTGGATTGCTTATGGAATCTAAGGAAACCAAAGGGAAGCATCTTGGCTGAACTACCTGAATTATTTAAAAATGTTTCTCTGGATAAGATCAGCCCTTGAGGATAGAATTGATTTGTTTACCCTGGATGGAAAATTAGACTTCATTTGTAGTCAGTCCTAAACAAAATCAAATGTAGCAACACTTCATCTCTTAATAAGATGACATTCTGTCTCTGATGGATAACATTGTGATGTTTTCCTTTTCCCAGAGTTTGATTGTGATTCTGCATCAGAAATTCCCAGAGGCTGAGCCAGAGGAGCAGCACCAGGCTTATCTCAAACCCTTCCGGATCCTCATCAGCCTGCTGGACAAACCTGAAATAGGTGAGGTGTTCATCCCAAATCCGAGCAGGACTTAACAAAACCCTGCCCAATCCTAATCCTGTGTTGTGTAGGAATGTGCAGGAGGCTGTTCTTTGCCTTGGCCCTGCTCTGGAACAAATTCCCTCTCCAGGTTCTCTCTGGCTGCCCCACAGAGCCCTGCAGAGCATGGATGGATCCCAGGGAGGGAAATGCAAATCTGTGCCCTCCTCTAGGGTCAGCACAACCCAGGCTGGGGGTTGTGCCAACACCAACCCCACAGGCTGGGACAGAGTGACCTGAGAGCTGCTCAAGCAGGAAAGCCCTGGGGGTGCTGGGGACAGGGCTGGACACGAGCCCAGGGGTGCTCAGGTGGGCAAGAGGCCCCTGGCAGCTGGGCTGGATGAGGAATTGTGTGTCCAGCAGGAGCAGGGCAGGGATTGTCCCTCTGTGCTGGCTCTGAGAGGCCCCTCGAGGGCTGTGCCCAGTTCTGCTCCTGCAGGAGAGACCTGGAGGGGCTGGAGCGTGTCCAGGGCAGGGAACGGAGCTGGGAAGGGGCTGGAGCCCCAGCAGGGGCTGAGGGAGCTGGGAAGGGGCTGAGGCTGGAGCAAAGGAGGCTCAGGGGCCCTTGTGGCTCTGCACAAGTCCCTGGCAGGAGGGGACAGCCGGGGGGGTCGGGCTCTGCTCCAGGGAACAGGGACAGGAGCAGAGGGAACGGCCTCAGGCTGGGCCAGGGCAGGCTCAGGGTGGGTATTTGGAAAAATTTCCTCATGGGAAGGGTTTTAAAAATTGGAAGGTGCAGCCCAGGACAGTGATGGGGTCACCTTCCCTGGAAGTGTTGGAAATTGTGTGGATGTGGCACTTGGGGACAGATTTAGAGGTGAACACAGGGGTGGTGCTGGGTGATGGTTGGACTCTGATCTTGGAGATCTTTTCCAACTTTAACATTTTTGTGATTTGGCCCAAATACCCAAGTTTGTTTTGGTTTTCTTTTTTTACTGGATTAGAGCAGGAAGTGGAGAAGCAGGGGAGGCTCAGGTCGGAGACTGGGAAAGAAAATTTCCCTGGCAGAGTGGTCAGGCCTTGGGCTGAGCTGCCCAGGGAGGTTTGGAGTCACTGGAATTGTCCCAGAGCAGTCTGGATGAGTCTGGATGTGGCCCCTAGGGACAGGGTTTGGGGTTGATGGCACTGGCTGATCCTGGAAGGCTCTTCCAGCCTTGATAATTCTGGGGTTCTTAGCCTTGAGCTGGAATCTGAGGGGCACTTAAAAAAAGCACTTCCAGCCTTGTGTCAGTATTCAGCTCCATTTGTTCCTTGGGTGGATCTGCTCTTCCCTCTCTGTCTGTCCATGCAGCACCAGCAGCATGAGGCTCTGCCCATCCTTATTTCAAGGGCAAATTCAATTTTCTGCACTAAAGAATCAAACCAAAGTGACTTGACAATTTTTTAAAATATTTTGGGTGGGGCATAATGTTGCCAAAGAGGTTGTTTCTGTTAGAAATATATTGATTAATCTAATTTAGAAAGTAAATGAGAGACATTGCCCTACTGGATGTGTTGCTTGGCTGCCTGACAATCTGCATTAATCCAAAGTACAAATAAAGGGATAATAAATCCTTTTTAAACTAGGGATATTTAGCTAAACTGCATTATCCAGTTTAATCTTTCCAGTCAGAACATAAAGTTTGATTCCTTGAGCCTTAAGCCATTAAGACTCTCCCTGTAGAAATCAATTTAACAATGCAACAATTATTTAAAGGTATCAAATGAAACATAACAAGTTTTGACCTTTGCTGCTATTCTTAGTCACTTAAACTTTTATATTTTCATATTTAAAAAGCACTCATTGCAATGCTTTATACACTAATTTTATTTTTTTTTTAATTATTCCAAGTTGAGGGCACTGAAATTATTATTTCTTCCCCTCCTCTGTAGACAACTCCTGGATTCTTTTTTTCCCTTTCCTTGCAGGCCCACAGGTTGTTGGGGATCTGTTCCTGGAAGTTCTTAGAGCTTTTTATTCCTACTGCAAAGACACCCTGGGTTCTGATCTCAAACTCAGCTACAATCAAAGTGGCAACACCCTGGCAAGGTATGACAAATTTCCAACTCTCAGCTGAAACTGGGTAATTTTTAAGCTAAATGGTTAAAATGAAGGAGTTTAATGAAGTTTTGGGTTGTTACAAAGAGACTTTCTGGCCAGAGGATGAAATTTTTCTCTGGTTTCCCCTTTTCTCTACAGATAATGAATTTCTCTTGGATTAGCAGAGCAAAAAGGAAGTTTGCTGCATGTGATGGGTGTTGAGTAACCACAATGACATCAGGCTGCTGACAGAGCTCAGCCTTGTGATTCCCATCATCTGAAAGATGCTCCAGCTATTCCAGAATGATTTAGACTTTGATTTTTTAAAAAAACCAACATTTTTTTAGCTTTAAGAGAAAGGGGAAAAGAGATTTTCGAGTCCATCCGCTCATGTGATGTGAATCCTCACTGACATCTGCTTTTCTTTTCCTTTTCTCTCCCTTCCAGTGCAATCAAAGAGAACAAAAACGCTTCAGAAATTGTCAAAACAGTGAATTTGTTGATCACATCCTTAAGCACTGATTTCCTCTGGGACTACCTGACCAGATGTTTTGAAGATTGTTTCAGGTGTTTATGTTGTGCTCTCAAAAATGCCACTTCAGAGCTGTCTGTTCAGCATAATAATATTTACTAAAGCTTTTAAGGGACATCACACAGGGTAGAACCAGCCAGGTCTGTAAGTTGTGTCCACAAATAATTCAGGAGTGCAGCCAGGTAAACAATTAGATGGGAATTTCAAACTGGGAACAAAAGAAATTCCTTTCAAATCAACAGAAGAAGGAAAAAGGGTTGGGAGGGGAGGTGGAGAGGTGTTTCTAGAGGAAAAATAAAGGTACTAAATGGGCTTTAAGGTCTCTTCCAACCCTCTGATTAGATGATATCTCTCTTTTTATCATTTTGTAACTCTAAGAAAGAAGATTCTGCAATCTGAAAATTAGCAGCTCTTCATCATGCCACACAGAGTTGAGGTTGTTTTGACAGAATATTTTCCCCTTCTCTGTTAGAAGCCCTTTGCCTCAGAGCTGTTCAGTATTTTGTACTGATTTTAACAAAGCTTTTTGCTTGTAACCAGAATTTTGCCATGAAAAAAAAAAAAACCTTCCATAAGAATGTTTCTTTCACTCCAGAAACAAATCCACGGGGGTGAGGTATCCTCTGGAAAATGTGAGCACTCCTCCTACCATTTCAGAGCTCTGCACTCTGCTGGTGTTCCTGCTGGATGTGATTCCTCTGGTAAGGCTGGGCTGCACCATCCCTGCTCAGTGATGGAGGAGATGGGATAACTCCTTTAAACGTTCCTTTTGCATTTCAGGAGCTCTACTCAGAAGTGCAGACTCAGTACCTGCCCCAGATGCTCAGTTACATGGTGCAGTCTCTCCTGGAAAACATGGAAGTCTTGGGACTGCCAGAACTCACTCATGCCTTAAAAACCTGTTTTAAGGTGCTCAGCAAGGTGCAAATGCCCCCTTCCTACCTGGACATCGAGACAGGCAGTGGCAATGGGGTAGGTGATTTTCAGCCCCTCAGAGATGGGTAAAACTCTTTTTAAAACTCTTGGTTTAAATGATTTTGGGACAGAATTTTAAATGCTAATTCTCCTTCAGCCTCGATGACAATTGCACCTGAAGGAGCCACAAGAAAGATGGAGAGAGACAGTTTCAAGGGATGGAGGGACAGGACACAGGGAATGACTTCAAATTAAAAAAGAGTAGGGTTAGATGGGATATTGGGAATTAGGAATTCTTCCCTGTGAGGGTGGGGAGGGGCTGGGTTGGAATTCCCAGAGAAGCTGTGGCTGCTTCATCCCTGAAGTGTCCAAAGCCAGCTTGGACAGGAGCTTGGAGCAGCTTTGGAGCAGCCTGGGACAGTGGGAGGTGTCCCTGCCAGGGCAGGGGTGCCACTGGAACATTTCTAAGATCCCTTCCAACACAAACCTATAATTCTATGAAATTTTTAAATACAACAATAAAGATTTTTTGAAGCTTCCCTTCTTTGGCTCCTTCCAGAGCACTCTGTACCCTTGTTACTCTCACTGGGTGTTCAGTTCTGGCCTGTTTGAATTATTTGTGGCACTCAAGGAGTTTAGTCTTGTCTGCCCCTGAGAAGGATGGGATCTAAATGGTTTTGGAAACAGAATGCAGTAGCTAAAAACTGGAGTTACCAAATGCAGCCCAGCTTCACAGCTGGTTAGGTCTGCAGGGCTTTCAATGAATATTTCAGTGGAGCACAATGGGCCATTGTTGGTGTGCAAAGGACCATGCTGAGGAATGAGGAATAAATGGGATGAATCAGCCCCAGGAGCACAGCCTGCCAAAATCTGCCAGCAGAACAAATACCTGCATTTGAGCAGAAATAATGGAACAGATGGAACACTGCTCTGGGGGGAAATGGGTTTTAAGGGAGCACATCTCTCTGTTTGGTGAGTCAGTTGTGTGAGGTTTATACAGATATTTATATATAATAAATATATATCTATTATGTATTTTATGTTATATATTTATACAGATACTGGGTTTTAAAGGGAAGTTAATGGAGCTGTTTATAAACAACTGTGATCCTGAAACTGGGAATCACAAACAGCAATTTTTCCTTTTTCTGTCATTGCTGTTCTCCAAGTGAAAGCTCTGTTGGCAGTGCCACATTAACCACATCCCTGCTGCTGTTGCAGAGCCCAGTGCCAAAGGAAGATGTGGACATAACCCTGGAGACCAAACCTGGGCTGCAGGAGGAGGAGGAGGCTCCATTCCCCACCCTCAAGTCAGAGGACAGTGGCATTGGCCTGAGTGCCTCCTCCCCAGAGCTGTGCCAGCACCTGGGGGTGCCCACGGTGACCCTGGAGAGAGATGATGTCTGGAAAAAAGGAGGGAGCATCCAGAAAACCCTGCTCTGCATCCAGGAGCTGGTGGCCAAGTTTGCCAGCAAATACATTTTTGGGATGCAGCTCCAAGAAATGAGTCCTGAAGGGATTGCAGCAATAAATCTGAGCGGGAAGGAGAAAAAGGAGAATGGCTACAGGTTACCTGAGAGTGGCAACAAGAAAAAGAGTCCCTGGGATGGCAAGCAAATCACTGTGCCTCAGGTGAAACAAATGCTCTCAGAGCTGTTCTCAGCCAGGGGCTCGCCCTTCAGGAGCAGGAATTCCACTGCTGTCCTCTCTGAACACAAAAAGGAGAAGGAGGAGGAGGAGTGGGACCTGGAGCTGGTGCTGGGACCCCTCAGAGGGGACTGCAAGGAGGCTTTCTCTGCAGCTTGTCACCTGCTGCTGGATTGCACCACATTCCCAGTTTACCTGTCTGAGGAGGAGATGGAACACTTGTACCTCTCTCTGTTTCAGGATCCTGGTAAGAATCTTCCTTTCCTGAGCATTTTTAGGATGCAAACAGTGAGAGCTTGGCTATTTTCAGGACCAGAGGCAGTAAAAACTCTTGGACAGGGCTGAAGGCAAATTGGGAATTAAATCCTCACCTACCTCAGCATCTGGGGTGTGCCTGGCAGCTGAGTTTTGCCAAGCTTCTTAAATTCAATTTTTTTTTTAAAAAATCCCACTAGAAAATTTGGAGCTGAAGGGATACAAAGACATCCTGGCCTGTACAGCCTTGCATGGTTCAGGATTTTCAGGATATCCATCCCTGTTTTCCATGGGTTGTGCCCCCAAAAAAGGATGTTGTAGAGGAAGATGGGTGTAGGTGGAAAATTTGAACTCTAAACCATAACAGAGGCAAAATCATCTCTTATCCCAAACCCTCAGCATTCAAAGGAGTTCAATGTAACAAATAAGAATATTTTTGTACAGCTGGAGGGCCTGTTTGTTCTTGGATTCCCAGTTCATTCCTTAGCTTTAGCAGGAGCTGGTATTGACCTGAAGGTTAACTCACAAACAGGTTTGTGGGGAATGGAGAGGTGGGAAACTGGAAAACTTGGTTCTGTTCCTCACTTCACTCCATATTCCTGCTGTCTGATGATATTCCCATCATCTCCATGGCATGGACATGGAATGCTTCCATTGCTCCCTCAGGAAAAGATGGCTTGGATTGATGTCAGCCACGTCAGTTTTAAGTTATAAATCCTGAAAGGAGGGGCCTCAGTGCTGCTGGAAGAGCATCCATGGATCCTGACCCCTCTGGAGCTGGTTGTGACCATAGAAGCTGGAAAACAAACCAGCAGCTCTAAATAATAAACATATTAATTGGGAATATTTATTGGGAATATTATTGGGAATATTATATGTTATTGGGTTGGGAATAAACATAACGGACAAAGCAGAAATCCTGGAAGTTTTGGGGTCCTGCAAGAGCTTTCTGCTGGGAGAAGTAGGGAAACATGGAGAGGTTGTGGCTGCCTCATCCCTGGAAATATTCCAGGCCAGACTTGGAGCACCCTGGGAGGGTGGAAGGTGTCCCTGCCATCTTCAAGGTCCCTTCCAACCCGAGCCTTCTGTGATTCCATGAACTGTTGATGACAGGATCTGGGCAGTCATTTTGGTCCTGTGACCTTGCTTAAAGGATTTTTGGGAGTATGACTCCAACCCTGAGGTTGTTTCATGTGGATTCTTCTGCTTCTTTTATTTGCCAAGGTCAGGATTAAATGTGTGAGAGAGTAATTCTTGTTGGGACTCAGATATTTATCAGTTCTTATCTCTGTCACAGTCTCACAAACCCTGAGTTCTGCAGCACTTCAACAAACTAAAAATGGAGCCCTGTCTCTCTCTCTACAAGGCCTTTTAAGGATCAACTGTCTAATTAAGAAAGGACACCTAAATTATTTTCACTTGTAACCCAATAACCAACCACCCATGCCCGCAATGGGGTCTGTTTTTTCCAATGACACAAAACCACCCAAACCCAGGGAGTAGAAGGTGAAGAAGAAGGAGCAGCCTCCACCCTAAACCCTCCACCTTGCTTTCTATCTATTACTGTATTCTAAACCCTTAAACTCTGAGTTTCCCAGCCTGTGATATCACACACTTCTATCCAAACTGCACACCCACAATCCCAGTTCTGCCATTCCATTTTGGAAGCTTCTCCAGGGCCTCAGGTCAGTGCAGTGTTCTCCTGGGGTCAGTGCCTGGCAGCACAGAAAGTTTAAAATTCTCAGTACCCAAGGTTCCAACAGTTCCAAACCCTTTCTGTCCCTTCCCTTGGAGCAGGAGGTGATCCCAGCTTCCCTCTGTGGCTGAAGTCCCTGATGACAATCTGCTGCTGTGTCAACGACTGCTACGTGCAGAATGTGTCCATCTTCACCCTCCTGGAGGTCATCAACCACTCCCAGTCCCTGGCACTGGTGATTGAGGACAGGATGAAGAGGTACAAAGTGTCTGGCCACAACCCTTTCCTTGGCAAGCTGCAGATGGTCACCCTTCCTCCCATTGCTCCTGCAGTCCTGAAGATGATCTCAGAGAAAACAGATTTCTACCAGGTGTCCGTTTTCTTTTCCTTTTTTACTGCCCAGCTACACTGACCCTCTAATTCATAGAATCCTGGGATTCTGAGGCAATTTGGGAATGCCTTCTGGCAACAGGAAGCCAGGAAGGAAATGGCTGTTATTATGAATATAATTATGAATATATTCATATTTAGTTGTGTGCTCTTTTTCCCTAGAGAGTTGCCTGTGTGCTCTGGAATCAGCTGAACAAGGAGACTCGGGAGCACCACATTGCCTGTGTGGAATTGTTCTACAGACTTCACTGCCTGGCTCCCTCAGCAAATATCTGTGAGGACATCATCTGCCAGGCCCTTCTGCACCGGGACAAAGTAGGTCCTGTGTAGCTGCAGCTCTCTTCATGGAGAGCAAACACACACAGCTTCTCGAGGATATTTCTTGGGAATTGCAGTGAGGAACTTTACAGAAAGAGAAAACAATTCTTATCTTTATTTTCTAGTTTTGTTGTTTTTATACATGTGGAATGTGTTAAGAAGGTTGTTTACCTGAAGGGATTTGGTAATTAGATTCTAGTGGTAATTGTTTATATTAATTAACCAATCACTCAAAGCTGTGTCCTGACTGTCTGGAGACAGTCACGAGTTTTTCTTTAGTATCCTTTTAACATCTCTTTAGTGTAGTTATAATATGGTATTAATGTAATATAGTATAGTTTAATAAAGCAATTGTTCAGCAATCTGAATCAGAAGAGTCAGATACCAATCATTCCCAGATGTTGGAATCATCCTGACTCTCCTATAGCTCCTGCATGCACTGAAGCCCCTCCAGCACTGTGGAATTGTTCCAGTGCTTCCCAAATGTCCTGCTGTTCCCTTCTCCATGTGTTCACTCCCGTGGCTGCTGTGTTTTCCAAGAGTTTGACAGGATGTGTCCATGCTTTTACAATTCCCTGGGATTTGTTCAGCATGGGATTAGTGCTGGACTTAATCCCTGGATACAAAATCTAGCACTTGATATTAGCTGGAGCTTTTAGTTCAAACTCAAACCCTGTAGTTTCTGTCAGGATTTCCCACTGCCCCAGCTCTACCAATATCTGTAAAATCACTTCATTTTTTATAGTATCTGGTCTCACAATAAGCTGTGTTTTAAGTGAGCCAGTTATTAATTCTTTTCCTTCCCTAATATAATGACAGCACAGTTCTGTAACAGCTGACAGAACATTTTGCACAATAAAACTTCAACCAGTCTTTCCCATTGTTTTCCTGTCCTTGCAATATTGCAACATAAACATTTGCAAACTTTTTACAGCTTTTCACCAATAACCACTGCCTGGATACTGCAGTGTATTCCCATTTTCATCCAACTTGGAAACCTCCCTAAATCTCTTTTTTCCTTGCCAAGGGAACAAGGCTGGAAGCTCTGTTCAGATTCTCTGTCATGTGGCACCTGACCAGAGAGATCCAAGGCAGCAGAGTGACTTCCCACAATCGCTCCTTTGATAGGTATTTCCACTTCCATTTCCATTTTTTATATTTAATTATATCTTGTTTTATTCTCTTTTCTGAGCTGGGGAGGAGCTCTCTGTAGGGAGAGTAAAAAAAATGAACAAAAGGAACATTTTCCACTTCCTTGGAGTTTATCTTTGCAGGGCACTCTGTGCATGCTGTGGTTTCTTTTGGGTGAAGGAAGTTGCTGTAAAAATAGAAAGAGCTTCTTAAAGGAGGAGTAGCTTTTCTGGAGAGCAGATATTTTTTGATCTTGGAGTGAATTAAATTTGCCTTCCAAAGAAAATAACACCAGCTCCTTGTAAAAATAAAAATCTTAGTTTAGTTTTACTTCCTATGGGATAAAATTAAATAAAACCAAATAAATATGGGAAAGAACTTAAAAAGTGGGAGGATTTGTGTGGCCTTGCTTGTACAATTCCTGAGCTCAGTCCAGGAAAAGCTGCTTGGCCAAAGCTGTTGGGAGCAGACCTGAGCCATTGGGCACGCTCTGGGTGTGTTCCCTGCCAGGATTTTATTGCTTGGTTTAACTTTTTTTAGGGATTTCAGCCTCCTTGGTGCTGGTGATGCCTTGGAGTGGCTCCCTAGAGCAGAGGCTAGACAAGATTAAGAGAATAAGAGCAGGTATTTAATAAAGGCCTCCACAGATACACCTTGGGCACTCCCAGAGGCCTCACCCAACCTGGACAGTGGTCACCAGTGTTTCACACAATTATCACTTTGGTCCATTTACACATCAGGGGTTAATTCTCCAATCACAGCTTCAGGTAATGAAGTCATTAACCCCCAGTTTGCTCCCTCCCAATTCACTTTTTTTTATATTTTCAGGGCCTGAGGCTGTAGGGTGTCCTTGGGTCTCAGACCTAGAGGGATTGTTTTGTCTGAGCAAAATGTGAATTCAGTGATGCCTTGGGAGGCTGCCTGGAACAGAGGCCAGGCAGTGCTAAAGGAATAAAGCAGAAATTTATTAAAAAGCCTTTAAAGGATACACTTTGGGCAGCACAGGAGCCCAGCTGAGACTACACCCAAGATGGACCCTGGGTCATGAATTTTCACACTTTTATAGGTTTTGGTCCATTCCCATCTTGGGGTTAATTGTCCAATTACAGCTGCAGGTTGTGCATTCCCATCCTCCCAGATTGCTCTCCTCAATTTGCTGTTGTTTTTACTTTTTGGGGGCCTGGAAAAGGATTGATTGATGAGTGAACTGTGAGGAGAACTTACTAACACTTCACATGAAGTTCAGAGTTACACACTAATGCAGTGCAAAATCTGGAAAATATGAAAGCTAAAACTTAAGGCATCAACAGTAACTAACACTTCATGAGGAGTTCAGAGTTATCCACTAATAATTTGTGAGAAATGGATTTGTAAGAATCTGTTGTAAGACTTGTAGAACGGATTTGTAAGAATCCACTGTAAAATTTGTAAGAATGGATTTGTAAGAATGCACTGTAAGGTTTGTAAGGATGGATTTGTAAGGTTTGTAAGAATGGATTTGTAAGAATGCACTGTAAGATTTGTAAAAATGGACTTGTAAGAATCCGCTGTAAGGTTTGTAGGAATGGATTTTTAAGAATCCATCGTAAGATTTGTAAGAATGGATTTGTAAGAATCCACTGTAAGATTTATAAGGATGGATTTTTAAGAATCCATCATAAGATTTGTAAGGATGGATTTGTAAGGTTTGTAGGAATAGATTTGTAAGAATCCATTGTAAGATTTGTAAGGATGAATTTGTAAGGTTTGTAGGAATGGATTTGTAAGAATCCATTGTAAGATTTGTAAGGATGGATTTGTAAGGTTTGTAGGAATAGATTTGTAAGAATCCATTGTAAGATTTGTAAGGATGAATTTGTAAGGTTTGTAGGAATGGATTTGTAAGAATCCACTGTAAGATTGGTAAGAATGGATTTGTAAGAATGCACTGTAAGATTTGTAAGGATGGATTTGTAAAGTTTGTAGGAATGGATTTGTAAGAATGCACTGTAAGATTTGTAAGGATGGATTTATAAGAATCCAGTGTAAGGTTTGTAAGAACGGATTTGTAAGAATCCATGCACTAATCCATGCACTAATGTGTAAGACTCCATGAACTCACCTCATTCTCATTTCAATCATCAATTTTTCAATCATCACTTTCATCTCATTTCAACCATCACTCAATCCGTTTCCCACATCAGTGCAGCAGAGGACTCAAGCCCCGCACCAGCCGCAGCTCTGAGCTGTCCCGTGTCCCCGCAGGTCGCTGTTCGTGGTGCTGGACAGCCTGACGTGCCCGGACGGGGCGATCGGCGCGGCGGCGCAGGGCTGGCTGCTGCGGGCGCTGTCGCTGAGCGATGTGGCGCGGATCCTGGAGCCCGTGCTGCTGCTGCTGCTGCACCCGCGCACCCAGCGCACCGCCCTGCGCTGCCTCCGCCAGCGCGCCGCCTCCCCAGGTACCGGGAAAAATACCGCCTCCCCCATTTACCCGGGAAAAATGATCAGGAGGACTCCGTGGGTATCAGGGGGCTAATTAATTACTTTGTCGTACCGTGTTATTGTCATTCTTGCACCAAGAATAGCACAGGGACAGGCGGGAAGCAATATTGTAGAAAGAGCAAGGAAGGATTTATTCAAGAGAACAGCACAGTTTTTATACAGTGATACAATAGATTCTATTTGATTGGCTAACAAAAACATCTTCCTCATACGCTGTCCTTGAGAAGAACAGAAAGACGAAATAGAAAAACACCACCTGTTATCCTTAACAACTTATCACATTCTTACAACTCCCTAAAAATTGTCACAATCCACTGTGAGAAACCCTTGCCGTTTCTCTCTCTCTATCCCATGGCATGCACATATTATTCTATACTATATTACACTACATCTGAACTGAAATCACTTATTATTACACTCAGCTGCACTGAACAGAATCTCCTGACTGTCTGCTGACCAACAGTCTGCACATGTGCTTGGCCCTGACAGGCCAAGGAAACACAGCACCATCACTCTGGGTAAACAGTCTCCATATTGCATTCTACTTTGGCACAAACACAGGGGCAGCAAATGAGATAAGAATTGTTTTGATCATTCTTTGCTCTGCTTCTCTCAGGTTCAGAGAATGTGAATCCCACAGGGCCCTCTGGGGCACTGCTCCATCCAGGGGATGAGGCCAGCGGGGTGAGGGCCAGCCCTGCCCTTGGGTCACAGCATCCCCAGGGAGCTCCAGGCTGGGCAGAGGGGCTGGAAAAGGCCCTGGGGGTGCTGGGGACAGGGCTGGACACGAGCCCAGGGGTGCCCAGGTGGGCAAGAGGCCCCTGGCAGCTGGATGAGGAATTGTGTGTCCAGCAGGAGCAGGGCAGGGATTGTGTGGTAATAACATATCCCCTGAACAGAGGGAGACATAGTTCTCTGCCAGGATTTTCCTGGGAAGCTGTGAGAAGCTTCACAGAAGCTTCAGAGAAGTTCAGAGAAGAGAATGAGAAACAATTCTTCTCTCCATTTACTACAACTGTTGTTGTGTACATGAAGAATGTGTTATGGAGATAATTTAACAACAAGTGATTTCTTAATTAGACACTGGATGGTGTTCAGAGGGACCGACCAATTAGACTGTCACTAAGGGTTATGAACTTCTTAGTGAGATAGTATAGTATAGTATAATCATATAGTACAGCTTAATAAAACAATTGATCAGCCTTCTGCAACCACAGAGTCAATATTAATTATTTCCCATTCAGGGAACCATTGCCACAATAGGATTGTCCCTCTGTGCTGGCTCTGAGAGGCCCCTCGAGGGCTGTGCCCAGTTCTGCTCCTGCAGGAGAGACCTGGAGGGGCTGGAGCGTGTCCAGGGCAGGGAACGGAGCTGGGAAGGGGCTGGAGCCCCAGCAGGGGCTGAGGGAGCTGGGAAGGGGCTGAGGCTGGAGCAAAGGAGGCTCAGGGGCCCTTGTGGCTCTGCACAAGTCCCTGGCAGGAGGGGACAGCTGGGGGGGTCGGGCTGTGCTCCAGGGAACAGGGACAGGAGCAGAGGGAACGGCCTCAGGCTGGGCCAGGGCAGGCTCAGGGTGGGTATTTGGAAAAATTTCCTCATGGGAAAGGTTTTAAAACATTGGAAGGGGCTGCCCAGGGCAGTGATGGGGTCACCTTCCCTGGAAGTGTTGGAAACTGGGTGGAAGTGGCACTTGGGGACAGGTTTAGAGGTGAACAGGGGCATGGTGCTGGGTGATGGTTGAACTCTGATCTTGGAGATCTTTTCCTACATTAACAATTCTGTGATTTGGCCCAAATACCCAAGTTTGTTTTTTTGCTGGAGCAGAGCAGGAAGTGCAGAAGTTTCTGGGAGTTTTATGCACAAGAAGCTCCTGTCCCCTGTCCTGTGCCTGTTACCAGGCTGTGCTTTCAGCATCATTTCTTGGTGTCACTTGGTAGATAAATGTCACACAGTTAAAGCATCCACAGGGCTGCTATAGAAGCACAGAGCTAATCTATTCCTTCCTTGTTCACAGCATTTAATTAAGGAAAAAATCAGCTCTTTAATTAATTAATTGATCAGTCCCTCTGTTGCCATCCTTCTCATTGCCCTCCTGATCTCCACAAATATTCAATGTTCAGGAAGCATAAAAAAAGACAATTGTCACTCTTAGGGTGTCTCAGCCTAAAAGTGCTTTATGCTTTGATCCTGTTCTTTTTGCAGGAGGTTAGCACTGCTCTTTAACCACTTTAAAAGACAAATAATTTTTCCCTTAAGAATAATTCCTGTTCATTTTTTTAGCCACATTCATTACAATTAATACTAGACTGGAGCAAAGTAGCTTTCTAAACTTCTAAAAAAATATTTATTAAATATAAAGCATGATGTGTTGGCTAAATGACCCTTAAAGGTCCCTTCCAAGCCAGACTATGATATGATTTTATGTGTGAAATAGAAATCAAATGAACAAAATCTATTTTTCAGACTATGTTCGTGATTGGCTTTGCAAGAAAAAGGCCCCTCTGAAAGAGTCTGGCATCTCTGAGAGCAATTCTGAGGAAAACCTCCCCTTGAGCCAGTTCACTACTGTGGACAGAGAAGCAATTTGGGCAGAAGTGGAAAACGATCCAGAGAAAGCAGAGCTAAAAGCTGAGCAGCCTGAAAATGATGGCTCTTCCCAGGACACGGAGGGCGAGCAGGACAACAGCGAGCACACCGAGTCTGCAGACACCAGCACAGGCCATGACAGTGACAACACCTCCTCCTTGTCCCCTTCCCTGGAGCTGCAGGAGGTGAGCAGCGAGGACAAGGAGGCTGCAGCTGATGGCAGAGAGGCTCCAGGCCACGGGAATTCCCTCAGTGCCTCCGAGAGCTCCAGATCCAGCGCGGGGCTCAACCTCGTCAGGGCCGACTCCGAGAGGACTCAGGCCTCGGAGTCCCTGTCCAGTGACGAGGAGGTGGAGCTGGAGCTGCAGGAGATGGCCCACTGCAGGCTGCTGAGGCAGCAGAAGGAGAAGCAGGAGCTGGCAGAGGCCCTGTTCAAGCACATGCTGCTGTACCTGCAGCCCTACGACTCGCGGCGGGTGCTCTACGCCTTCTCCGTGCTGGAGGCCGTGCTCAAAACCAACCCCAAGGAATTCATCGAGGCTGTGGCCACCACCAGCATGGACACCAGCTCCACGGCGCACCTGAACCTCATCTACAACCTCTTGGCTCGCCACCAGGAAGCTCTGGCAGGGCAGAGCTTTTACGGGAAGCTGCAGCCTCAGTCCCCCACGGCGTGCCCGCACTCGCTGCTGATCGAGCTGCTCACCTCGCTGTGCCTGAGCTTCCTGCGCTCCTACTACCCCTGCTGCCTGCAGCTCAGCCACAGGGACCTGCTGGGCAACAGGGACGTGCAGGTGAAGAGCGTGGAGGTGCTCATCAGGATGATGGCCCAGCTGGCCACCACGGCCAAGGCGGCCGAGCCCAGGAGCGTGGAGCTGATCCGGGATCTGCTGGGCAGGTGCCAGGTGCAGGAGCTGGTGCTGCTCTCGCTCTCGGCCTCCATGTACGTCAGCCACAAGCGCTACCAGCTCCTGGCTGCTGGGGACAGCCACCAGGAGCCAGAGCTCCTCGAGGAGAGCCTGATCAACTTTGGCCACGATCAGATCTGGAGCGAGCACCCTCTCCAGATTGAGCTGCTGAAGCTGCTGCAGGTGTTGATTGTCCTGGAGCACCACCTTGGCCAGAGGCCTGAGGAGCAGGAGAACCAGCCAGACCTGTCCAAGGAGTGGCAGCAGGCTCTGAACTTCCAGCAGGCCATTGGGGCCATGCAGTACGTGTACCCACACCCCATCACCTCGCAGGGCTTGTTTGTCTCTGCCGTGGTGAGGGGGCTGCAGCCCGAGTACGGCCATGGCATGCATCCCACCTGGGTGGGCTTGGTCACCAGCTCCCTGCCCTACTTTGGGAAGTCCTTAGGCTGGACCGTGGCCCCGTTTGTGGTGCAGATCTGTAAAAACCTGGATGAGCTTGTCAAGCAGTATGAAAATGAAGCTGTGAGGACTTCTGCCAAAACATCTGCCAGGTAAGAGCCACCAGCGGGGATTTGTTTTTCCAAAAATTCCCCTTTCCACAGAGCTGGGAGTGTGAAGGAACTCCCTGGGTCAGCACTGTGGCTCCCAGAGTTTGATCCTTAATTCCTGCTGCACCTGGAGTGAGCTGGAGGCAAGAATTGGTGCAGCAGCTGGAGGAAGAGAGGAGAGAGGAGCAGCAGCTCTGATATTTCCTGGCTCCCTCTGCTTTCCATCCAAGTATAAAAGCTCCCAGTTTTATGGATCCCTTCATTTTGATATTCCTGACCTGATATTCCTAATATTCCCTCCATTTTAGCTGTGGAACAGAAACAGGAATTTTTAATCGAGGAAATACCACTTGGCATATTAACATGTTTGGGTTTTTTTCCCCCTCCCAAAGTTTCACTTCTAAAAGAGAAAATGTGACTCCTGATTACCCCCTCACCCTTCTGGAAGGGCTGACAACCATCGGGCACTTCTGCCTTCTGGATCATCCCCATCCAACAAAAAAGGTACGTGGGAATCCCCTGCCAGCAGGGTCACATCCCCTTTCCTTCCAGGTGAAGAGAAACAGGGAATTGTACAAGAAAATAACCTTAGAGAGGCCTCAGGGCACACCCAAAGAACTGAGCTGGCTCAAAGTGAAAGGACTGAGCTCAATTTTTCTGTATTTGAAGACTGCAAAGGGAATTTTAAGTTATTGTTCATGAAGATCTTGGTGATGCAAATATCAGTCCTTAACAAACTGGTTTATTTTCTTTGGGTTTATAATGCTTTGATGTGCTCCCCACAATTTTTAGGTTCTTGTGCATAATAAATAATTTTTACATTGATATTTTGGGGTTTTTTTCCCAGTCATCCTGTTCAGCTGAACCTGCCAACCTGAGGAATGCCAGGAATGCCATCCTGGAGGAGCTGCCCCGAATTATGAACACCATGAGCCTCCTGTGGAGTGTCATCAAGAGGGAAGACTCCCAAAAAAGACCAACTGACTTCTTTGGGACAACTAAAGGCTCCTCTTCAGTCTACTTTAAAGCAACCAAAGTAGGAGCTCTTATAAAATGCTGATTTTTTTTAATCTCCTCATCCTCCCCAGTGCATTTTACATGGAGTTCTTTTATTGTTGTTTATTTTCTGTTTATTCTGGGAAAAAAAAAAAGATACTTTATAAAGTAGGAGATGGTCTTTGCCTTACATTGATAATTATTTTCCTCCCTTTGCAGACACTCAGAACAAAAATATTGGACTTCCTGAATCCCTTGACAGCACACCTTGGAATCCAGCTGATGGCAGCAACTGCAGCAGTGTGGAACAGCAAAAAACCTCACAGGAGTCACAGTAAAACCAAGGTGAAGCTACAGAAAAGCACCTTTTTATTTCCTGTATAAAGGCAAATGTTACATTTATGTGCTCAGTTCTTAACTCTGTTTGTAGATTCTTTGGGGTTTTTTAAATAGGACTGAAAAATCTGAAATCCTCTTGGTTAGAATCAGGACTACAATTAAACCTCAATAAATAATCAAATAAAACCCACATCGTGGGTTTAAATCTGAGAGTAAAATCCATTTTTTATTCAAAACTGGATTGCAATTGGCCAATTATATTTTAAAGCTCATGAATCAGCTCAATTTCCAGAGAAAATGAGAGCTGTGTTCTCTGGAACTCATTATTTATTCTGGGGAGAACCTTCTCCATTCCTGCTTCCACTGGGGCAGAATCCAATTGTGTTCATGAGGTGTTGGGAGATCTTTAAATGCAAGGGCTGTGTCTGGTTATCCTCTGTAATTTCCATTTCATTTTGAGGGCTGTGTGCTCTGTTCTGTTTTCTCTTGTCAGATTCTCCCCGTGGCCAGTGCATCCCAGCTCATTCTCGTGGACTTAATTTGTGCCCTGAATACTCTGAAAATTGACACCATCTTGTGTCTGGTCAAAGAGGTGGTGAAGAAACCAGCACAGATCAAGGGGGATGAGGTATTAGGTGTTCTACATTTTTTAAACAGCTCTTTTACAAAACCAAATTCACCAAGCAATAAGCATTTTTCTAATAGTACACAAACAAAAATTTTTTTAAATCCTTTAATCCTAATAAAAAACCCAAAACAAATTAAAAATCCATTTCCATTAATAACCTAAAGCAAAAAGTTTACTTATATCTCCACAAGTTCAAAAGCAAACTAAATTCCAACAAAGAACATAAAACCATATCAAACAAAAAAAAAGTGTTAAAAACTCTAGAAATAAAAAAGTAAGCACACAAACATAAACTACACAAAAACTACAACTAAAAACATCTAATCCTAAATGCAAAATACTATCTCAAGTACCTTCAGTCCTGACTCCAACAGAAGTAGAAAAAAGAAGCCAAAAACCAGCATATGATGATGTTTTGTGTGAGGAATAAATATTGATTAGTTTTGTTTTGTAAAATTGTATAGAGATATGTAAGCTAATGATGTAAGTATTAATTATTAATATTATTTGGTTATGAGTATGAAGAAATACTAGAGTAAAACAATGTATGTAGTGAAGAAGAAATTGGTAATAATTAGGAATTAAATAGATAATATATATATAATTAATAATACATATGAAATTATATAATTAGAAAGTACTATAATCAAAAAGTACTAAAATGAGATTTTGGGAATAAATCCTTCCCTGGGAGGGTGGGCAGGGGCTGGGATGGAATTCCCAGAGCAGCTGGGGCTGCCCCTGGATCCCTGGCAGTGCCCAAGGCCAGCTTGGATTTTCTTTTGTCTTCTGATGGCAAATAAGTGTGGGTTTGCTTTTCTTTTGCAGAAATCCTCTCTGGTGGACATCCCAGTGCTGCAGTTCAGTTTTGCTTTCATTCAGAGGTAACTCAGTCCTTCTGAAAGAGAATTTTCTGTTTGACTCCAGTGAGGGAACAGCCAGTATTGCCATTTTTCTTTCCTTTGATCTCCATGTCCCAGAGCACTTCTCTGCAGGAAATGTGCTGTCCCTTGCTTGTTGACACACACACACAGAGTGCCAGGGCTGTGACACTGCAAGGGGAAGTGGCACTGACACTCAGGAAGGGCAGGACTGATCCTAAAGCTTCTAGGCCACCAAGTTCCTCTTATTTGTTGGTTTATGTTCTTTCCTTAACTCTGCCTTCACTCAGGTGTGCTTTGGTTTTATTTTTTTTGGCAGACTCCCTGTCCCAGCCCTGCAGGAGAACTTCCAGCCCTTGTTAGGGCTCCTCAGAGAGTCTGTGCAGCTGAACTTGGCTCCTCCTGGCCACTTCCTTCTCCTCAGGTACTGTGGGAGAGAGCAGAGGTTTCACTGAGCTTTCACCCTGTGCCATCCCTGACTGAGGGTGCTCTGATCCCCCCACAGCATCCTGAATGACTTTGTGACAAGGACACCCACCCTGGAGAACAAAAAGGACCAGAAAGACCTGCAGGTACAGAGGTTCAAATTCACCTTTTAGCTCCTCAACTTGGCACTGTTCATGTAAGGACAAGTGGAGATGTCCTGATCTGTGCTTTGGATCTGAATTCCTGTGTTTTGGGAGTGCCTGGATGTGCATCCACCCATTTTGGCTGAGGCCTGGTGAACAGGGCAGACTCAAGCATGAGAGACAAACAGAATTTTGTCCTTTTGTCCCAAATTCTTGAAACCCTTTCAAAGCTGATTTTTTTTTTTTAATTTTTCTCAGAACTGAGCTGGTAACACAAGTGGGATGTCCTGAGCTCATGTCCTGTGTGTGGATATTGAAATCTCCAAGCTGTCTAGGACAATGAATTAATCCTTGGAGCTCCCAGCTGGGCTTGGCAGTGGGAATGACTCTGAGCTCAGCTGTGTAAAGAAAGGAGCAGAGCAGGATCCTCCTCCTGTTCTGCCTTATTTCCCCAGCAGTTTGAACACTGCTTACCTGGGTGGGTTTGGGTTTCATGTGCCAACTGAGAAATTCAATCTCCCCTTCTGCTTTAGAGCCTTGCCAGCAAAATGACAGAAAATGTCATTTTACAGCCTCTGCCTTTTTGGCTGGCTGGGATTTGGTTTCATTGCAGCTCCTCATTTCCCTGGCAATTCAGAATACCAATTAAATATCTGATGCCACTTTGGTTACCTTACAGGAGGTGACCCAGAAGATCCTGGAGGCTGTGGGGACCATTGCTGGTTCTTCCCTGGAACAGACCAGTTGGCTGAGCAGGAATTTGGAAGTGAAAGCTCAGCCTCAGATTTTACCAGATGAATTCAACATGGAGGATGTCAATGGTAAAGTGACTTTCCCTGACTCCTGCTGCTCCCTGTCCTCTGCTGCAGGCAGTGAAGAGCACGAGGGGTTTGATGATGTGTGCTTTGCATGATTTCATATTTCATGTAACACCAGTTTGCACATAAATGTGCTGTTTGGGCAGCAGATTAGGAAACAGCAACATTTAAACCTGTCTGAAGAGAAAACTCGATTATTTTGCTTTTTTTTAGATACATCAGTGGTACCATCTTCAATGGTTTCTGCCTCTGCTCCTTCAATCTACAGTGTCCAAGCCCTTTCTCTCCTGGCAGAGGTCAGTGGGGCCCTCTCATCTGTGGGGTTTTTAAGCTGAGGACCTCCTCACCCTGCACAGCTCCTGAAGGGTGCCTGTGCTCAGCTGGGGCTGGGCTCTTTCTCCAGCAGCACTGACACAGCCAGAGCACACAGTCTCAAACTGTGCCAAGGGAAATTCAGGTTGGAGATCAGGAAAAAGTTTTTTCCAGCAAGGGTGATAAAGTTCTGGAATGGCTGCCTGGGGAGATGGTGCAGTCACCATCCCTGGGGGTGTTTAACAAAGCCTGGATGTGGCACTGGGGGTCAGAGTTTAGTTGAGCTGTTGGGGCTGGGTTGGACTCCATGGTCTTGAAGGTCTCTTCCAACCCAGGGATTCTGGGAATTCTGTGTTTCTGTGAGGAGGATTTTCCTGTTAGATTAAACAGGAGTGCCACTCTTTTGGGGGCTGTTCAGCTGCACAGATTTCCAGCCTGAACCATGGCTGGAGCACTTGCAGCAGTGCCAGCTGAGGTGTGAAGAGCTGTGTGTCCCCTGCCAGGTGCTGGCCTCGCTGCTGGACGTGGTGTACCGCAGTGACGAGAAGGACAAGGCCGTGCCCCTCATCTCCCGCCTGCTCTACTTCGTGTTCCCCTACCTGCGGAACCACAGGCCAGTCTCTCCCTGCTCCTGCCACTTCCCTGCCTCATCTGTTTGTTTTCCCTTGTTTTTCTCCATTCTCTGTTCACATTCTAATGGGTTTGAGCTGGGTTTGAGCTGGTTTCCCCAGGAGCTGAACCTGTTGTTGTTTGAGCTTGGCTTCCCCCAGCTGGGATTTTGGGTTTTACTCCATCTCCCCTTTCTGTGCCTGTCAGGGGATGGGGCAGCAGAGCATGGGAGGTCCCAGAATCCACCAGGAAGCAGAAAAGCATCATCTCTCCCTGTCCTCTCCCTAGTTTTTCTCACAAATGTGGGAGAGATGGATGATATCCAATGGGGACACAGGGCATGGAGTCCTGGAATGGATTGGGTTGGAAAGGACCCCAAAGCCCACCCAGTGCCACCCCTGCCATGGCAGGGACACCTTCCACTGTGCCAGGCTGCTCCAGCCCCAGTGTCCAGCCTGGCCTTGGGCACTGCCAGGGATCCAGGGGCAGCCACAGCTGCTCTGGCAATTCCATCCCAGCCCCTGCCCACCCTGCCAGAGAACAATTCCTTCCTAAAGATCTCATTCAAACCAACCCTTTTGTGAGCTGAAATCTGGTTTTGAACTTTAAAAAAGCCCATATTGATGATTTTTGTTCTCTCCCCCAGTGCCTACAACATTCCCAGTTTCCGTGCTGGTGCTCAGCTGCTCAGCTCCCTGAGTGGATACGCCTACACCAAGAGAGCCTGGAAAAAAGAAGTGCTGGAATTGTACATGGATCCATCTTTTTTCCAGATGGACACTTCCTGCACTCAGTAAGATGTGGAATTGCAGCACTCCAAGCTTGTATTCTGAATTTATAAGGAAAGGCTTTAAAGGAGAAGAGTAACATTGGGAAGAAAATTCCACTTAGTTTTATTTAATAATTTCCTTTAATAATTTAATAATTTTAATAATTTAATAAATTTAATAATTATAAGTTTATTTCTAAATTTTAAAATATAAATTATAAATTCAATAATTTAATAAATTTAAATTTATTTAATAAATTCCTATTATGGAATAGGATAATGTTAAAAATGGGTCTCAGCACTAATTCTGCTCCAGACAAGAGTCTGCACACAAATCCTGCCTGGAAACTGTTTCCTTGTATGAAAAGTTTGACCCAAATTATTTCCCAGGTGAATCCACACCACAGCTTTCCTGGGATATCTAATTCCTTTTTTCTCTCCTGCAGCTGGAGATCCATCATTGATCATCTCCTCACACATGAGAAAACCATGTTTAAGGATTTGATGAGTAAGTGTCAGCTGCTGATAATTTATTTCTCCCTCAATTTGAAATCCATTTGCCTCTGAGCCATTTGGGTGCATTTTTATTACACTGATTTATCCATAAAGTGCTGACTGTGCATCATGGACCATTTTGGGAACTTGATTCCCAGCTAAAGCTGATTTAAATCTGGATTTTGATCATGTCTAAAACACACCAGAGGAGATTTTGCTGTAGAGGTGCTTCTGTTGGTTTCCCACATTGACATTTTGCTCTAGTTTTGAGGTGTCCAAGTGTGACCTTCCCCAGGAGGAGTCTTTGGCAAACTCTGCAGGTGTCTGCCATGATCAGTGCAGCAAACCTTCCTTTGCTGTGCTGTGACCTCTCATTCAGACTCAAGGGGAGTGTGGAAGAACAAATCCTGGGGGAAAGGGTGAAATGGGACCCCTTAAAGTGGCCTCAAGCACCTTTAGTCTCTTTTTCATCTTTTCTAAAATAATTATTCAACAGTTCCACCACGAGAAAAATTTTATTACGCAAGACAAATTCACGGTCGCTGACCCAGGAGAGTTTTTTTTCCTGGAAGATTTCAGGACGCAGGGATTATCCCCAGCCCAAAGGCAGGCAGTTCCTGTGGGGTGGATAACTGTGCTGTGTGTTGCAGCCATGCAGAGCAGTGCCCTGAAGCTGTACCCCAGCTTTGAGCAGAAGGCCATGCTGCTGAAGCGCCAGGCGTTCGCCGTCTTCAGCGGGGAGATCGACCAGTACCACCTGTACCTGCCCCTGATCCAGGGTGAGCCTCCATCCCTGCCCTTCCTGCAGCTGCAGCACAAATCCCTCAGGCCACAGAAGCCCCTGGATCCCTGGCAGTGCCCAGGGCCAGGCTGGATGGGGCTTGGAGCAGCCTGGGGTAGATGAAGGTGTCCCTGTCCCTGGAGCTGGCTGATCTTTAATGTCCCTCCCAACCCAAACCATTCCATGATAGAAATTCTGTAAGAAAGCAAAGTCACCTCTTTTCCAACAAATGCTCAAGATTTTTTAAATTTTGAATAAAATTGATGAATCTCTGAGTTCCAACAGATAAATGACCTCAGCAGGGAAGGACAGGAATCTTGGTGTCAATGCCTTTGGTCTGGAAATGGGATTTTTTCATGGCAACCTTCCAGCCACTCTTGACCTGCTGTTGTTCTCTTTAAATGCCAGATTTGATCACATTTTGTGCACCCCAAACCCACTTGGGCTTTGTCTGAATTACAGTTCAGTTAATGCAATGCAAAGAACTCAGCCCAAAACTGATGATCAAGTTAAAAATGTGATTTGCCACCTTCCACAAGGTGGAGAGGGACCTTTCACAAGGGGTGACAGGACAAGGGAAGGGCCTTAAACTGCCAGAGGGCAGGGCTGGGTGGGATCTTGGCAATGAGGAATTGTTCCCTGGCAGGGTGGGCAGGGCTGGGATGGAATTGCCAGAGCAGCTGGGGCTGCCCCTGGATCCCTGGCAGTGCCCAAGGCCAGGCTGGACACTGGGGCTGGAGCAGCCTGGCACAGTGGAAGGTGTCCCTGCCATGGCAGGGCTGGCACTGGATGGGCTTTGAGGTCCTTTCCAACCCAAACCATTCCATAATTCCACACTTTAATTCCCAAAACAACACAAATTCAGGAAAATGCTGCTTTTATTTTGCTTTTTCCCTTTTAATGCTTCCTCCAGAACGCCTGACTGAGAACCTGCGCGTGGGCCAGACTTCTCTGGTGGCTGCCCAGATGTTTCTCTTCTTCAGAGTTCTCTTGTTGAGGATTTCCCCTCAACATCTCACCTCGTTGTGGCCAATCATGGTCACAGAACTGGTAAGAAAGAAGTTTTTAACATTTGAAAAAAAATATATTACAGTTGAAAAAAAATCAGCCTGTGCTTTTTCCCAGTTTCGATTTTTCCTCTTCCCTGCTTGGAAATGTTTCCACAGTTTTACATTAATCTGATCATGTGTGGAGGAAAAGTGAAATTGTCATTAGGAAATTCCTTTTGGGTTAATTTTGGTGTTGTTAATGGAATCTGTTGCCTGAGTTAGTAATTTGTTACAAGTAATAAAGGTTCATTTTCAATGTAAATCATCACTTTTAGTTGGGATTGAGTTGTGTGAACATTTCAGCTTCTCAATAATTATTTCTTTAAAGATCCAGACATTTCTACAGCTGGAGGAAGATTTAACTGAGGAAGAGGAACCAGCAAAGTAAGAGCTGCTATTTGAGAGACTTCTTTAAAATTAATTAATTAAATTAATTCTCTGGGATAGGGAAAAGAGTTTGAGAGATTTCTTTAAAATTAATAAATTAATTATCTAAAATTAATTAATTAAATTGATTAATTCTCTAAAATTAATTAATTCTCTAAAATTAATTAATTAAATGAATTCTCTGTGAGAGGGAGGGGCCAACAGGACATTTTGCTATTGCATTTTTATTTTTCTATTATTGTTAAATAATAATTTACATATTTTTTAGCAGCTTAAATACCGATATGCTTAAAAATATATGTACTAATTATTAATTGTGTACAAAAATAAATGCTAAGTTGGCAGTCGAATATTTTAATATGGTGCCATTTTTTGGTATATTTTAGATTATTTTGCTCCTGCAGAGCAAAAATAAAATAAAAATACTTGTACAAGAGCCTCCTACAGAATAAAAATAACGGTCCAAGAGCTCCTTTGTGTAAATGTGGGCATTCCTCTTGTGCTGACTGGAAAACCTTGGGTGGATTGGGGTTTGAATGGACCTTTTTTTGAATTGAAACACAGGAGCAACAGCAAAAGCAGCAAAGCCAAAGGCTCGGGGGATGGCGGCGGGGCTGAGATCCAGCCCAAGGAGCTGTGCCTGTACCTGGCAGCCTGCAAATTCCTGGACACAGCACTTTCCTTCCCCCCTGACAGGATGCAGCTCTTCCAAATGTGAGTCCCTCTTCTCCTCCTGGTCCTTTATCCTTTAAAAGAATTGTGTTTTCCTCAAGATTTCATTGTGCCTTTCATCAGTTCCTTTTAGGAGCGCTGATATTGAATATATGGTGATAAATATGGGGATAAGTGGGATTTGGGAGAAAAATTTGGTCTTGGTAGAGGAGGATTTCCCCATCCTCTTTAGGATTCCTTAACTTGGAAAACTGGGAGAGGAGAAAGGTGGAGATGGTTTTTCATCTGCACACACCTGGGAATGTTTTGGAGCTGGTTGTTTTTAAAAATTGGCAAATTAATAATGTAATAATTCATTAATACCAACAGAGAACATTTATGAGAGACTTCTGTAGAAACAACCAGTGCTGCACTAAAGTAGGCTTGATCCAAACAAGGATTTTTATCTTTTTAAGGAATCATTCCATTTTTTCCAGGTACAAATGGGCCTTTGTGCCAGAGGTGGACACAGAATCATCTCCTGTCACCTCCCACCTGGTGGAAAACCACCAGGAATGCCAGCCACACATCGTGAGGATCATGGATCTGCTCAAGACGAAATATGGGGTAAACAAACTTCTCCTTTTTATTTTTAATACATTAATTTACTTTTCCAAACACAAGATTTTTTGTTATTCAGAGGATATTTAGATATTCCCTGTGAGGAAGGGGAAGAGCAGCTGTGGCTGCCCCTGGATCCCTGGCAGTGCCCAGGGCCAGGCTGGATGGGGCTTGGAGCAGCCTGGGGTAGATGAAGGTGTCCCTGTCCCTGGAGTGGCTGATCTTTAAAGTCCCTCCCAACCCAAACCATTCCATGATAGAAATTCTGTAAGAAAGCAAAGTCACCTCTTTTCCAACAAATGTTTTGGGTTTTTTTATTAATTTTGAATAAAATTGATGAATCTCTGAGTTCCAACAGATAAATGACCTCAGCAGGGAAGGACAGGGATCTTGGTTTCAATGCCTTTGGTCTGGAAATGGGATTATTTCATGGCAACCTTCCAGCCACTTTTGACCTGCTGTTGTTCTCCTTAAATGCCAGTTTTTAAGTTATTTTAGGGATTTTTAGATATTCCCTATGAGGAAGAGGAAAAGGCTGCCCAGAGCAGCTGTGGCTGCTTCTGGATCCCTGGAATGTCCTAGGCCAGGTTGGCCACTGGGACTTGGAGCAGCCTGGGACATTGGAGGAGCTCACGGATCAGCTGGATGATCTCCAAGGTCCTTTCCAACCTTTACCTTTAGTCCATCCCAGCTTTTTTTTTCCTTTCAGGACCCAGAGCACCCCGAGGGAGCTGCCAGGAATCCCAAATTCCCCCTGCTGAGCCAGCGCTCCGTGTCCAGCATCACCCAGCTGCTGCCTTTCTTCCAGACCCTGTGCTGGGCATTCACAGCCCGAGGCAGTGACCCCCACCATTCCCACCCCTCCGCAGCTGCCTCCCTGCATTCTCCTGCCAGCACCAGCAGCAGGATCCTGCAGCAGCTGGAGGACAGCGTGGAATGTGATTTCCTGGAAAATATGGAAAGTTGAGCCTCACCTGGGACACTCGTGCTGGATCAAACACAGGGAAAGCTTGGCTGAAATTCCTTTTTTTTTTCCCCCCAAATTTCCAGCTATGCTTTGGGATTTCTCTTCAGTTATTCAGGAGCTGGTGGTGAAAAGCAGGAATCTCCAGTTGCTGTGGTGGGGAAAAGGGCAGTTTGGTGGGAATTTCTCAGAGTTCCTGTGTTTTATTTGTTTTCCCTGGGAAGGATTAAAGACATTTTGTAAATAGGGGAAGAATATTTTGAACTTGGTGGAAGCAGCAGCTGTCCTGGGACTTCTCCAGGAGAAGCACTTTTAAGTGCTTTTGGAGCTGTGTCCTGAAGGAAAATTGAAGGAAAATCCAATATTGCATGTTAGTGTACAATCAGTTTGCAGCGAGTCATTTCCTGAGGTGAAAGCCCCTAATTTGACCTAAATTGATCAAGTTCCAAAGAAATGCCCCAAATTCCTCCCAGGTGGATTGGCTGGGTCTCATCATTGGCAAGGAGCTGCAGCTTTGCCCTGGCTGCAATTTCATCTCTGTGCTAGAGCAGCATCTTCAGGCTTAGCAACTCCTAATACATCAGAAATGTGCATAAAACACAAACCTTTCCAGGAACATTTTGTAATTAGCATTACTTGAGGGGGTTTTGATTTTAATTAATTGATTAAAATATTTAAATTAATATTTTTTAAATTATAAACTTTTGTTCTTTCAGTGACTCAGGTGGCTGCAGCTTCTGAAATGCAATTAAATGAAGATAATGCTGTAAAAATAGAAATTGCTTAACTGAAATGAAAATAATATTCTTTTTTTGTTTTTGTAAGAACATTTTTTGTACAAAAGAATGTATTTGGCTGTTCCTGGATGGTGAGAGAGGTAGGGGGATCATCCCAGTGCTTTTCCTAAATTAAAAAGGACATGGGAAAAATTTGGTTGGGGATCAAGGATTTCTTTTTCCCAAACTCCCATAACAACAAGGGAGGCTTCTCTGCAGTGGGTTTTAGGTACAGATGGATGAGATTTTCATCCTGAGTTTATAAACTAAAATAATGAAACATCCCTTACTCTCACACTGGAATACTGTACAAAAATAACAGCACAATAGGCTTGTGCTAAACTTCTTTAAATCCTTTGCATTTTTACAGTGAAGGAAAGTGGTGGATTGAGGTGTGGTCATTAAGAATGTGAATTGTTTGTATTAATGTAATTTATTAATGGTCTCTAATGCTGTTGGAATGAGCACAAGTGCAAAGTTACCCTTTGAAAGCATTACTTGAATATTGGAGCAGGCCACTGTTAAAATGCTGGTGTTCATTTCCTACCTGTCTGCAATAATTGTTGTGGATAATCAGGATGGTTTGGTACTTTCAGTTTCCTGCTGGTTGCATTCCATACTTGGATATTTCCCTTGATTGCTGAGAAAGGAGAGCAGGGTTAGATGGGATGTTGGGAAGGAATTCCTGGCTGGGAGGGTGGGGAGGGCTGGATAGAATTCCCAGAGCAGCTGTGGCTGCCCCTGGATCCCTGGCAGTGCCAGGATGGAGCAGCCTGGCATAGTGGAAGGTGTCCCTGCCATGGCAGGGCTGGCACTGGGTGGG
Organism: Passer domesticus; assembly: GCF_036417665.1. Classification (NCBI taxonomy): domain Eukaryota; kingdom Metazoa; phylum Chordata; class Aves; order Passeriformes; family Passeridae; genus Passer; species Passer domesticus. Next base: position 5,325,615 of record NC_087475.1, on the reverse strand, counting down.
CTTTGAGGTCCCTCCAACCCAAATCATTCCAGGATTCCATGATTCTGTTATTCCATGATTCTATCCATGTTAAAATCTAAGAGAACTCTTTGTCATTAATCTGCTTTCAGTGGCATCAGACATTTAAGGAACTTGCAGAATCCTTCCACTTCAGAAGAAAAAGTTCTTTAAAATTTAGTATCCAAGTAGATCTTTTATAATTATAAATAACACGTGAAAAAGGAGGAAAGGGCTTTAACTAAAAGTCCTGCTGAGTGCTGGAAGGGCACAGTTCCACAGACCCAAAGGGGAATATTTTATTCCTTTATTCCATAACTTTATTACTTTTCCATGTGGGACTAACTGTGGTTGTTTTCTCCTACTGATAAATCCACTGAGGAGCCACAGCAGGGCTCTCCTGCTCTGAGCTGGTCCTACCAAAGCAGAACAACCTCACTGTCCATGAATCTGGAAATGTTTTTGCCTGGATCTCCAGACATCCTCTCCTGTTCCAGGACAGGAAATGCTTTTGCTTTGCTGTGATTTTGCTTTTCAGTCTAACCAAGCTCAGCTTTGTCTTTTGGACACTTCAGCTCCAATTCAGCAGAAAGTGCTCAGAGGGAGAGTTGGAAATATTCCAAAGGATTTCATTGTCCTGAAAGAAAAAAAAATCAGGAGGTGCAACCAAGGTAAACTGCTGAAGAGCAGCAGGACTTGAGGTGTAGAGCATTAAGTGATGGTTGTGTATCCCATACCATACATGAATGTAATTCTTCTATTAATATTAAATGTTATTTTGCAATGCCTTTTCAAAAGCAGTTCTTCTTTTTCAACCTGCCTTCCCTGCTCACTCACCAATTTTAATTTTTATCTGACTCTGGAAAAGCTCCCAAATTCAATCACAGAGTAATTGAGGTTGGAAAAGATCTCCAAGATCTTTTCCAAGGTCCAAGCTGTGTCTGATGCCCACCTTGTCCCCAGCCCAGAGCACTCAGTGCCACCTCCAGGTGCCACCTCCAGGGATGGGCACTGCAAAGCTCCCTGGGCAGCTCTTCCCAAGGCCTGAGCACCCTTTCCATGGGCAAATTCCTGCTGAAAATGCCACCTCAGGGGATGAGGGCTGTGGATCCCAGCAGCAGGACCCTGCTGGCCCTGCCTTGGGAGAGGCTGTGCTGCTCCTCTCTTCCCCTCTGATCCCACTCCTGCATCCCTGGCCTTCACAGCCCTGGAACTGGCACACTGAGATCCCTGTCCCTGCCTGGGACAAGCTCTGGGGAGCTGTGTCTGGAACAGGGAGCTGCTGCAGGGATCATGGATTGACCCTGGATGGAGGGAGAGACTTCCCAGGAAATCAGGAGCTGCTGCTGCTCAGCCCCAGCCTGAACATTTTCACAGAGCCAAGGGAATGCCCTGGAAGAAATCTCTTTCCTCTTCATCCAGAGGGAAGAAAACTCTTCTGTACCATGAGCTTTAACACCTCAGGCTGGAGGAGTGTGGTTTGAATGACTGTGTGGTAGTTTTAGTTTGAAATTGGGTGGAAATACTGACTTTGTGTAGTGGTTTTGGTTTGTTAATTTGAGATTTTTTTGGTTAATCTATTAATTAGTGTGGTGGGATCAGTGTTGGTTAATTATTAGTGTATTCACTAGAATGTATTTACTTATTTTTTTGCTGTGATAGAGGATTAGGAGAAAGGTAAAGTAGGTTTAAAATTGTAGGATATAAAGAAAAATTTATTAACAGCAACTAAAAGAGTAATAAGAATTAGAATAAAATCTTTAGGATAGTTTTTCTTATAACTTTTTTACTGACAATGTAAAGAAATACAACCTAAAATTTCAGTCAGTTTACTACTTCTAAAATAGTCTTTTTTTAGTTTATTTAGAGAAGTTCCTCTTGTTAATGTTATGGAGACTTCTCTACAAAAAAACAGTTTTCTCATGATTCTTTTTATGAATAGAAGCCACCCAGAGAAATCGATAATTGTGAAATCCTTCTCATTTTTTGTAAGTTTTCTTATAGTTGTGTTTAGGGGCTATGCTAACTTAGGTGTTACTGCTCCAGGAGACAAGTTTGGCTGCTGGGGTCAAAGAACAGAATCCCAGAATCACAAAGGCTGGAAAAGACCTCTAGGCTCTGCCAAGATCCAGTTATTAAAGTTGTTAAAAATGTCTCTGCCTGAATTAAGGTGCAAACGAGATGATACGCCATGACAATAGTATGGGTTTTATCTAATACTAAATATGAGAGACAGAAAATAAAGAGATAGAAAAGTGGTGTGGCAGGGACAGAATAAAGAAAATGTCACCACTCCACGGATCCCAGTGATGTTCTGTTGATCCTCTCCAGTGCTCTTTGTGCGAGGATCCCACAAAGGCACAGAATCCCAAGGGTTAATGTAGCTCAGGCCCGGGGCAATGCCCAGGGCTGTCTCTTGCAGCAGACTCCAGCTCTGTTGCATCCTGAAGTCCTGAGGTTCAAGACTTCAGGAATGACTCAGGGGGACATTTTGGGATGGATTCTGATGGCCCCTGAGGTGTCCCTCATGTGAACATCCTGTGGTGCTGGGGCTTTGTGTAAGGCAGGATGGGTGCTCAGCACCTCTGAACTTCGGGTGAACCTGGGAGGTGACACCCTAAAGCTCCTCCCCTCCTCGTTGCAGGAGGCTGTGGAAGGCTGGCCACTGTGGGCTGTGCTCTCCACACCCCAAACCCTGCCAGGCTAGGATCCCTGCTGGGTTTGGCTTTTCCTTTTTTCCCCTCTCCCTCAGTCCTGTTTGTCTGCCCCTAGGCTGGGATGATTCAACAATAGTGTACCTGGGAGTTCAACTTACAGTCCAAAGTCCCACTCAGGTGGAGGCTGCTGTGGTTGCAGTTTCTTTACAGAGTTTTTGGTATAATGGGCAAAAGTCTTTCATAACAATTCTCAAGGCATAAATAATTTCAGTCCTCACACCCAGCCATGACCCCAGCACCACCACCACGTTCACCATTAAACCCCAGCCTCAAGTGCCACAACCACAGGTTTTTTTTAACGTTTCCAGGGATGGGGATTCCACCACAACCCTGAATGTCCTGTTCCAGTGTTTGACCATCCTTTCCAGGAAGGAATGTTTCCAAATATCCACCCTGAGCCTGCCCTGGCCCAGCCTGAGGCCGTTCCCTCTGCTCCTGTCCCTGTTCCCTGGAGCAGAGCCCGACCCCCCCGGCTGTCCCCTCCTGGCAGGGACTTGTGCAGAGCCACAAGGGCCCCTGAGCCTCCTTTGCTCCAGCCTCAGCCCCTTCCCAGCTCCCTCAGCCCCTGCTGGGGCTCCAGCCCCTTCCCAGCTCCGTTCCCTGCCCTGGACACGCTCCAGCCCCTCCAGGTCTCTCCTGCAGGAGCAGAACTGGGCACAGCCCTGGAGGGGCCTCTCAGAGCCAGCCCAGAGGGACAATCCCTGCCCTGCTCCTGCTGGACACACAATTCCTCATCCAGCCCAGCTGCCAGGGGCCTCTTGCCCACCTGGGCACCCCTGGGCTCGTGTCCAGCCCTGTCCCCAGCACCCCCAGGGCTTTCCCCACTGGGGCACTTTCCCACAGCGCTCCCGCTCTCCAGGCACTCGGAGTGTTCCCGTCTGGCTCCCCAGAGCAGTTTCTACTTCGGCATTTCTGCTGATTCCAGGTGTCCAGGGCAGGGAACGGAGCTGGGAAGGGGCTGGAGCCCCAGCAGGGGCTGAGGGAGCTGGGAAGGGGCTGAGGCTGGAGCAAAGGAGGCTCAGGGGCCCTTGTGGCTCTGCACAAGTCCCTGCCAGGAGGGGACAGCCGGGGGGTCGGGCTCTGCTCCAGGAACAGGGACAGGAGCAGAGGGAACGGCCTCAGCTCGGGCCGGTGGAAGTTTAGGCTGGATACTGAGAAATTTTTTTTTTTCCTGGAAAGGGTGCTCAAGCCTTGCCAGGGGCTGCCCAAGGAGCTTTGGAGTGCCCATCACTGGAGGTGCCACCTGGAGGCGGCACTCAGGGCTCTGCACTGGGGACGAGGCGGGGCTCGGGCACAGCCGGCCGGGATGATGTCCAATGCAACCCAGCCCTCACCCCGCCCCGCCGCCATCCCCTCACAGCGCCCTCAGCCCCGGCCCCGCCCACAGGCTGAGGGGGCGTGGCTCCACCGCCAGCCCCGCCCCGCGCGCGCGCGCCCGGCGCCGGAAGCGCGGAAGGCCGCGGGGAGGCGGAAGCGCGCGCGGGGCCGCGGCCTGAAGATGGCGGCGAAAACACAGGGCGGGATCCGGCTGAGCGCGGTGAGTGCCGGGGGCGGCGGGGCCGCGGCCGGCCGGGCCACGCCACCTGAGCCACCGGCCCGGGGCCGGCCCCCTTCCGACCCGCTGCCATGGCCGGGGACACCTTCCGCCGTCCCAGCGCCGTCCGGGCTGGCCTTGGGCGCTCCCAGGGTCACTCCCTCACGGGGCGGGGAGCGCCGCGTCTCTGCGGGGACGAGGGGCCGGGGGCTCCCCGCCCTCAGCCCGGCTCGCAGCCGGCAGAGCTCCCCGCTCCCGGGCCGGCCGGGCTGTCCGAGGGGAGGCTGAGGGCTGGGTGGGCTCGGTGCCGGGGCGGGATTTCCCCGCCTCTGGCCAGCGCCGTGACCTCCAATTGCCGACTTGTAATTTCACATCTTAACTGCTTTTATTGCGAGCGGCCTAATTACATTTTAACCCTAATTGCGTGTGAGAGGGATGAGTGTTGGCGCGGTTCGGTGCTGCTGTGCTGTGTTTTCAGTCGCAGTGTTGTTGTGGCAGTCGGGCTTTCGTTTGTGCCGGTGGGAATGAAGTTAAAGCTGCTTTTGCAGGTGAAACAGGAGGGGTTTTTCCAAGTTAGTGCTTCTAAATCTCACCTGTTCTCGTCACCTTGCTTTAGAACAGTGGGAAGAAGCAGGAGTGCTCTGATGAGTAACTTATGAAATATTTGAGTTGAAAAGGTGTGTTCGAATATGTTCAGCACTGCTGGAATTACGGAATCCTTTAGGATGGGAAAGACCTCCCAGATCATTGACTCTGGCTGAAATTTTATCACCTAATATCGATTTATGTTACCCTGGTATCCATTTCTGTTACTTTAATATGAATTTATATTACCCTAATAAAAGTTGCTAAATAAATTATTCTAGAGATGAGCTCTAAATATCATCTCCTTGAAGTTCCAAAATTGCATTTTGATTTTGATTTCAGACCTTTAATTCTTGGAAGTGTTTTAAATCCACAGTTTCCGTGATATTTTATTGCAGCAGGACTGTCCTGCTGTTTTAGATAAAGATTTGGATTTATTATTACTTTTTGGACATATTATTGGTCATCTTGAGAGGAAAAAGTCTCAAAAATCAGCCTTTGCATGTGGCAGTTCAGAGTTTAAAATCATTCTGAGGTTGAAATCACTTTGCCAAGCTGAACTCTCAGAAGTACAAACGAAACAAGATGCACTTGGTAACTTTCTGAATTATTTTTAGGCTGCTCTTTGGTTTTGTCTGCTGCAGGCACAGCTGAGAATTTGCATTCAGTGGCTTTCCAGTGAAAGCTGTAGGTTTTGTAGGGTTTTTGGTTGTTTTTTTTTTTTGCTCAGGTGAAGCAGCTGATGCAGTTTTGACCGGGTTTGTAAAAGGCTTTGTAATGCAGAGAATTGTGGGCAGAGCTGGTAGTCGCAGCTCTTTGGGATACAAAGTATTTCCCGTGGATTCAGAGGCACTGGGAGGGCCTGGGAACTCCTTCCCAGCCTGGAATTTATCTCCTGCTGGCGATATTTTTGTCCAGCTGAACAATGAAGCAGCTCAGGGAAGTGATCCAGGTTAATATTTTAAGAGTGGTTTTTAATTTGGATCTGTCCCTTGATGTGGTTCATTGAGCAGTGCTGACCTGGGATTGTGGAGCTGGCAGGAGAAATTTCAGGAAGTTCCAGGAGGAATTTCTGTCTGGAAAGGGAGCTCAGGCCTTGGCAGGGGCTGCCCAGGGAGCTTGGCAGTGCCCATCCCTGCAGGTGTCCCCTGGAGGTGGCACTGAGTGCTCTGGGCTGGGGACAAGGTGGCCATGGGGCACAGCTGGGACTCCATGGGCTGGGAGGGCTTTTCCAGCCTCAGGAATTCCATGAAAATGGTAGAGTTGTTCCCAAGAAGTTGTTAAATAAATGCAGGTTAAACCAAGATGTATTTTCCACTCAAATGCATGAATTACAGTAGTGGTGATGGGTGACACATAAAAAAAAACCCCAATAATTTATTATGTGCAAGCAGTAATTCCCAAGATGAGGTCAACTCTGCAGGGGTTTGGGATTTGTGCACACCTTAGGATCTGCAAGGGGTGGAAAACTGAAATTCCCAAAGCTACCTGTTATTTTTGAGAGATAAACTGCTTTATTCAATATTTGCTGGCTGTAACTGCAGGAGATGCTGTTCTCAGGACAGTTCAGTTTCAGATGTGCACGTTTGAGTTGCATTTGGCTGCACAGAAAAAATGAAATTACTGAACAAAACCCACTTCATAACAAAATACGTTTGGCTGAGCGAGCAAAACAGCTGGATTGGTAAAGTGAGTGTTCAGCTCTTACTGAATCTCAATTAATTATGAGCTAATTAAAGTGATGCATTGATGAATGAAGTGTAAGGACAAACGGACTGAAATATTTCCTGGTGAGTTCATCAGGAATCAGGGAGTGGTTGCTGACAGCTGGATTGCTCTGGAGGAAACTACAAAACTGATGGCCTTAAAGCACTGCTCTGCTGCTCTTTAATCTGCTTTTGTGCCCTTGTCTCAGTGAGGAAGGCCAGGCTGGTGTGGCTTGGAGCATCCTGCTGTGCTGGGAAGTGTCCCTGCCTGGGGCTAGGTGGTCTCTACAGTCCCAGCCCAGAGCAGTGTGGAATTCTGTGCTCTGAGGTGACTGTCCCATGAATTCCCTGTGGCACACTTGCTCAGCTTTTGCTGAGGGATGGGAGATTGATTCCAGTTCCCATCTTCCCCTTCCTTTACCTGTCCCAATTCCCAGTCCTGTGAGCCACTTGCAGCCTTGCTCAAGCCCTCCCCCAGGCAGTGATCTGGGGAATGCCAGCAGGATTCCTGTGACGTTGTTTTCAGAATTCCCAGTGGTTCACAGCAGTGGAGCTGTTGTGTTACACAGGCAAGGTTTGATTTCTGTGCACACAGAATGGTTTGGTTCACAGGCAAAAAAGGACATTTATTGGTGATGATGCCACTGTGGGTGACACTGACGTTCTTTCTGTCCTTCCTCAGCATTGTCTGATGGTCAGGGGAGGTGCTGCTTCCTTTTCAGAAGGAATTTCTTCCTGGAAAGAAGAAAGGCTAGGCCTTGGCAGGGCTGCCCAGGGAGCTTGGCAGTGCCCATCCCTGCAGGTGTCCCCTGGAGGTGGCACTGAGTGCTCTGGGCTGGGGACAAGGTGGGCATGGGGCACAGCTGGGACTCCATGGGCTGGGAGGGCTTTTCCAGCCTCAGGGATTCCATGAGACTCCCAAGTGTGAGTTGGTGCCTCTGACAAAACTACAGTCAGGACTTCTTGCCAAGTCCCTCTTGCTGAGATTTCAGGGAATGCAGCAATGAATCCAGCAGGGAATGCAGCAATGAATCCAGCAGGGAATCCAGCAATGAATCCAGCATTTCCAGCCTCCTCTGTGGCTGGAGTTGTTCAGTGTCTCAGCAGGGAGCTGAGCAGATGCCAAATCCCTGAATATGCATCCCTGTGGTGGGTTGGGATTTTTAAATGTGGTTTTGCTTTGCCAGGGAGGGATTTCAGGTGGGAAATCCCCACCAGTTGTTTCTGGAGGATTTTGATCCCGAAGTTTAGAAAACCAAGGAGTAGATGCTGGAGAATCAGATGAGGAGGATGACCCAGGGCTCTGAGGATCCCCTGAGCTCCTGCCCAGCAGAGGGAGAAATCCAAAGATCCTTTTACCCACATGCCATGGCACATGTGAGGTTTCCATTAATAGCCCAGAGGAATTTTCTTTTGGATTCAGAATTACTTGGAGCAGCCTGGCTTAGCCTGACTCCATGCACCAGATTCTGTAAACCTGGAGCTCTGCAGCACAGATGGCAGTGAGGAAGGTGCTGTCTCCTCCCTCTGGTGCTCCATGGAGAAATGCAGGGATTAGGTTGCAGTTGGAATTGTGTCATGTGCTGCTGTGACCTGAGAACCGAGGTGATGGCTCTTGGCACGTTCTGTTGCTCTGAACCAGGGCTGCTGCTTCTCCCTGTGCCTTTCTCCTGCTCTGGTGCCTGGTTTGTGGCTCTAGGATTTGCTTTTAGCATCATTCCTTTTCACCTTGGAGCTCTGAAGTGGCTGCTTGCCTTTATTTGCACTTTTGTTTACACTTGAGTTTTATTTACACATCATACCTTGATAAAAGTGCTTTACAACAAGTAACTCTGTAAAAATTCTGCAGTATGGGTGTGTACACAGTATTTATAATCTCTCTCAGATTTTCCCTGTATAATAATCTGGATTATGTTGTGGTTTTGTGTAACTCAGTGGTACAAGGGCTGTTTGCAGTGTTTTGTGTTCATAGGTGCTTGCATTTTCTGCCATCACCACGACTGGCAGGGGGGCTTGAGCAAATCTGTGCAGGGGGTTTGTGTTAAAGGCTTTGTAGGAGTGTAACCATGGATTTCCTCAGGGGTAATGCACACACAAGAAGCAGCTGCAGCAGTTAAAATTTCTCCAAGTGTTGCGTGGATGGGTCCTTAACTTACATGGATTTTTAGTTCTGCTTTTCCAAGTCTTGAAGTGAGCCTAGGCTGTGGCTGCTTGGCAATTCTTTTGGCACTGACATCTCCAGGTTATATCCCATAAAGAGGTGCTTTGTTTGCATATTTTCATCTAATTCTGGCAGTGCCTGTGCCTTTGGGTATGTGAAGTATGTGAGATACAATTGCTAAAAAGACAAAGCACTCCCTGAGAGAGGATTTTGGTCACTGTGGGCACAGACAGTGACCCCAGAGGGTATTGGGTGCTGCTCACTCTTCACATGAAGTTTGAATCCTCCTGGTTTAAAATGTGACTTTTTAACATCTGAGAGCTTCTGTTACTGGATTTGGACCATGGCTTTGATGTTTTCTTTAACCTCTGTCATCATTAGATAGAAACAATTCCTTATATTTTTACAAAGATAAAGACTGTGAGGATGACAGTCATGCTCAGAACATGCTGAGCCTGTGCTGGATTTCCTCTTCAAAAGCTGTGTCAATGTTCCCTGCCAACACCCAGAAACCAATTCAATTACAGCCTTTTGGTGGTGCTGTCCAAACCAGCCTCATGAAATTTCCTTTATTTAACAGCCTGGTTTCTGCCTTGGAGAGCACAAACTAATGCCCTGCTTGTGCTTTATTCCAGCTGTGCCCAAAGTTCTTGCACACCAACTCCACCAGTCACACCTGGCCCTTCAGTGCAATTGCAGAACTCATAGGTAGGTGATCAGCTTGGAATAATTCTTGTTACAAACCCATTTTCCTTCCTTTTAGGAGAAGACCTGGCTGAACATCCTCAGTGTTTTGCTTTTTGTTCTGGTGCTGTTACCTGCATTACTTGGGGCTTGTGCCTCTGTCTGCTAACTCCTATTGATCATCTTGCCTTTGATTGTGAACAGAAATTAATTGACATCTCCAGTGTTCCTCTTTTCCACAGTCAGGGAATGATGAGCTGGTTCCTCAAAATAAAGGTGTGGCTTGGGACCCCAGCCAAGCTGATTGAGCACTTTGCTGCTGCCAAAGGGAGCCACTCCTCTGTTCCTCCTTTCCCCTCTTTCCTTTTCCCCCCATTCCTCCAGAAAATTAACCTAACAGAAGAAAACAGGGATTTTTCAGCTGGATGAGGCCAAAGCTGTCCCAGAGGAGGAATCCAGAGCCCTGTGGCTGTGGAAAGGCCTGGCTGGTTTGGGAGTACAATCTGTTCAATCATCTCAGCTCTTTTCACACTCCAAATACTTCCCAACTTTCAGCTGTACCTGTATGTCCTCTTTTGTGATGCTGAAATACATTTTATGAAATACTTCACTGTGATGTAATTTGGACTTAAAGTTTATAGGAAGAAACCTGCCAAGGTTTCAGTCACCAACCTGTGATTGCTTTTATTGGCTTGAGCTGTTTTCTGTCTCTCAGCTGAACCTGCAGAGCAGGCAGTGAGGCAGAGGTGCCATCACATCCCACCCTTCTTCCCCCTGCCAAATCCCTGGGGATGAGGGGAAAAGATGGACAAAAGTGGTGTTGGGGCAGCTGAGGAGGGCTTTGTGGAGCCCTGGTTTCTTTTTCACTCGTGTTTGAGTTTCACATCCTGTAAACAGAAAGTTGAGTCTAAAGCATTTTGCAACTTCCCTCTGTTAGGGCTGGGAGAAAGCAGACATTGCACCAGCTGCTCTGCAGGCAGGAAACGAAACTGGAATCTCGGCTTGGTTTCATTTTCTGTTCTCGTGTGAGCTGCTCACCTCCAGCTGCACCTTTGGTCCTGTTCTGCTGTCATTGATGATCTGGGGGGTTTTGTGTTGGTTTGGGTGGGGTTCCTCTGGGTTGGATGCAGCTGTTCCATCCTAACACTCTGATTGACTTTAAAATGTGTTTGCACTTAGCTGAATTTTGGTTTTCTTGTCTCCCACACTGCTTTCCTTTCCCTCAGACAATGCCTATGATCCAGATGTGAGTGCCAAACAGATCTGGATCGACAAGACCGTCATCAATGACAACATCTGCCTGACGTTCACCGATAACGGCAACGGCATGAACTCCGAGAAGCTGCACAAAATGCTCAGGTGGGAGCCTCCTTAGCCCTGTCTCGTACAAATTCCACCTCTGCTTCTGCTGTTGCTCAGTGCATTCCTGTTTCTCATCCGTAATTCACTTGTTTTGCTGATAAATTCAGCATTTCTGAAGGTCCAAGTGAGACTCCAAAGCAGGCAGGTGCTGCTAAAGCTTCCCTGTAACTTTGTCAGGGAACTTGTACCTCATCATTTCCTGTCATCCTTTCTCTCAGCCTTCCCTTTATGCTGTGGAGACTCTCTGTAGTGGCTGTTAGTGGAGATAAAGAGAATTCAAATATTTTATTTTTACTATCATCATCATCATTAATAATAATAATGATATTAATAAGAATAATTTGGTACATGCAGTGTGTGAGATCCAAGTGCTAAAAGCACAAAGCACCCCCTGAGAGGGGATTTTGGTCACTGTGGGCACAGATACACTTGCTTTAATGTAAGTTAGTGAATGAGAGAAAAGGAAATATTCAGCTTAAACCCACTGAGATAATAGAATGTACTGTAGAAAAACTAATGGATTTCCTATGTTTTAAATAATTGTCTATTTATCTTTAAATATTCTATAGGGTTGGAGCTAATTTTTTTCTTATTTCTACAGTAGCAAAAAGCTTTCTATGTTATTTCTCTCTTAGTGCAAAAAATTGCTCTGCCTGCAGATGTAAATTTGAGCAAGCTTGAATTCAAACTGTTATTTTTCGGTTAGATACCATAATAAATCCTAAATTCCATATGCAGGTCCTTGTTTTATTTGAAGTGTGATACAGAAATGGCAAACTTGTGAATCAAACTTTCTAGGAAGTGGAGAGAGGAAAAAGACAGGGTTAGAGGCTTTTATTAGTATTTATTGTGAAATTACAGGATAACTATCAGATTCTCATAAAAATGCTTTTTCACCTAATTCCAAACGTTCTATTCCATACTTATTTCCAAGTATGGATATTTCTGTTCCATACTTAAAAGCTGAAAGTAGATTTTCCTGAGTTGTTGCTGTGTGGTTTTAGCAGCATTGTTTGGGTGATTCCAGGATTTAATTTTTCAGGAATCCCTGACCTCTAAAACATGAGGGTTGGGTTAAATAATTTGCCAAGTCCTGCACTTGCATCTCTTGAACTCTTAAGTTTTGCAGGGATTTTTTTCCCACCCTTGATGCCTTGTGAGGCTGAGCTAGAGCAGAATTAAAGAATAAAGCAGGGATTTATGAAAAGGCCTCCCTGGATCCACCTTGGGCAGCACCAGAGCCCAGCCAGGGCTGCACCCAAGATGAACCCAAATGGTCCCAAAATGCACGAGCGCTGCCGGGGTCTCTCCCTGGGCTCAGCTCTGCTCCATGTGCACATTGCAGTTCAGTGTCCAATCCCAGCTGCAGCCCCTGCAGTCCCATCCTGCTTGTTTTTCTCTCTGCAGCCCACGGGGTTTGTGCTCCTGGGCTGAGATTTGGATCATTTGTCCTTGGTGCCCAGCTGGAGCAGGAATTGTTTTGTCTCCCTGCTCTGTGCACAGAGCTCACCATCCCATAATGTGAAGCTCAGAAGTGCACACTAAAGCAGCACAGAATGTGAAAAACATCAAAGCTCAAACCGACCCTCAAACCGACCAGGCACGACCCTGCTGGTGTTTTCCCCGTTGCAGCTTTGGCTTCAGCGAGAAGTCGATGATGAACGGCCGCGTTCCCGTGGGGCTCTACGGCAACGGCTTCAAGTCGGGCTCCATGCGCCTGGGCAAGGACGCCATCGTCTTCACCAAGAACGGGGACACCATGAGCGTGGGGCTGCTGTCCCAGACCTTCCTGGAAGTCACCAAAGCAGAGCACGTCATGGTTCCCATCGTGACGTTCACCAACCAACATATCCTTTCAGCGTTCCCGTGAAAAGTTGTGGCTGCGGCCCAAATTTGGGGGATAGCGTCACCCAGAGGGAATCTTTGGCTGCTTTTGTGGATGTTTGTATCAAAATTTTCTCCTTGGAGAGGAGACAATTTTGAATTTCTGTCGAAATTTTGAATTTCTGTCGAAATTTTGAATTTCTGTCGAAATTTTGAATTTCTGTCGAAATTTTGAATTTCTGTCGAAATTTTGAATTTCTGTCGAAATTTTGAATTTCTGTCGAAATTTTGAATTTCTGTCAAAATTTTGAATTTCATATAAGAAAAATTGATTTATATGAAAATTTATATCAAATTTTCAAATTTATATCAATTTTTCAAATTTGATATAATTTATGTCCAAAATGAATTTATATTAAAATTTAGATCAAATTTTCAAATGTATATATAGATGTTTATATCAAAATTTTCTCCTTGGAGAGGAGACAATTTTGAATTTCTATCAAAATTTTGAATTTCTATCAAAATTTTGAATTTCTATCAAAATTTCGAATTTTAGATCATTTATAGGAAAAATTTATTTATATGAAAATTTATATCCATTTTTCAAATTTATATCAATTTTCAATTTATGTCAAAAATGAATTTTTATTAAAATGTATATCCAATTTTCAAATGTATATATAGATGTTTATATAAAAATTTTCACCTTGGAGAGGAGAAAAAATTCAAATTCATATCAAATTTTCAAAATTATATCTAATTTTCAAATTTGCTATCATTGATATCAAAAATTAATTTATATAAAAAATTATATCCATTTTTCAAATTTATGTATGGATGTTTACATCAACTTTCTCCTTGGAGAGGAGAAAATTTTCAAATTTATATAAAAATTTCAAATTTGAAATAATTTATATAAAAATGAAGTTATATGAAAATTTGTATCAAATTTTCAAATTTATATATGGGTATTTATGTCAAATTTTTCTCCTTGGAGAGGAGTCATCAGTGAGAAAATTCTGGGTGTAATTGGTTAAAACGTTTAACCTTGTAGGAGTTCTGAGATGTGGAATGAGAAGCTGGGAAGTGAGTCCTGAAATTCCCTCTTTTCTGACATCTCTGCCCCATTCCAAGTCGCTGTCCTTAGCAGTGGCCACGGCAGATCAGTGACCCAGCAGAATCCAAGAACAGCCTCAAGGCCATCCTGACCCATTCCTTGTTCTCTACTGAGGAGAAATTACTGGCAGAGCTGGATGCCATCATAGGGAAAAAAGGCACCAGGATCATCATCTGGAATCTTCGAAAGTAAGATAAATCCAGTCTCTTACCTCTCATTCATTTCACATTTTCTTTCAGTGTATAAAAACATAGAAGCATTTGGGGGTTCTTTGTGTGTGGAATAACTGGAACAAGCTATGTGCAGTTTGAAAAATGGGAAGTTGGACTCAGATGTGAATTTTAGCAAATCTCTGAGGAATTCCCCTTTTCTGCCTTCTTTCCTGGCTCCACCACAACACTTCTTGTATTTGCTTTTTTCTCCTATAAGTAATACATTTTCCCATCTTCATTCTTAGAGATAAAAATGACAAACCAGAATTTGACTTTGACAAGGATAAATACGACATTAGAATTCCAGAAGACTTGGATGAAACAGGCAAAAGAGGCTACAAAAAACAGGAGAGACTGGACCAGATTGTTCCAGAAAGTGATTACTCCCTAAGAGTACGTGTTGGATCTTTAAAATTGGATTTATTTTTGGAAGCTGGAGGATGTAAATGATTTAATTTTAATAGAATCTGTTTTCTAGGCTTACTGCAGTATTTTGTACCTGAAGCCAACCATGCAGATCATCCTGAGAGGACAGAAGGTGAAAACACAGCTGGTTTCCAAGAGTTTGGCCTTCATCGAGACGGATATTTACAGACCCAAATTTCTCAATGTATCCTTTAATATTTCCTTTGCAGAACTGAATTCTGTGACTGGATTTTGTTCAGTTGTATTAATGAATTTTGGGTTATTTTTTGGTTGTTTTTTTGAAGTCCTACTGAAGGAATTATCTCAATATAAGAAAAGAAAGCTCTAAGACCCACTTAGAGTAACTCTTTATTTTTTGTGTTCCATGATATTCACCCTGTTTTTCCTTAATATCTGCTCAAAGGCCAAAACAGTCAGAATTACTTTTGGATTTAACTGCAGGAACAAAGATCATTATGGAATAATGATGTACCACAAAAACAGACTCATCAAAGCTTATGAGAGAGTTGGCTGTCAGTTAAAGGTAAGAAATTGAGGCTTCAGAATATTTTAATGTCTTGATAAATTTCATTCAAACACTGATTTTAAAAAAGAATATGGATGGGAAGCAAGATATTGATGTATACTTTATAAAATCACCTTTTTTACTGTGTGCAGCAGTTAAAAATTGTATTAAGTTGTTTGGTTTTTAAGCTGTTTGATACAAAAATATGAATCTGATCACATCTTTCAGGACAAAAAGAGGGGTGGAGCAGAAGATTTGTGCTTTAGGGGGTTTTTATCAAGACTCTCTCCTTGGAGAGGAGTCATGAGCCAGAAAATCCTTTTTGTCCAGTGTAGATACAGTTAATAATTACCTCCAGCAAACTCTTGCAATATTGGCATGGATTTTGTGTTGGTTTTCCTGATAAACTTTAATTCCCTGCAGGCAAACAACATGGGTGTGGGTGTTGTTGGGATTATTGAATGCAACTTCCTAAAACCAACTCACAACAAACAAGATTTTGACTACACCAATGAATACAGGTATTTTTATCTGCATTTTCTAGCCTGTATTACCCTTTCCTGGGAAACACTTGATAAAGCTGCTTCTTTAAATAGAAAGAATAAAAGTTTCTGGTGTTGTGGCCAAACCTGGCTTAAATGCAAACAGCTCTTTTTAGACCCTTTTTTGTCTGCCCCCTCTCTGTCTCTTTCCCCTTCCTTATAAATATTTTTCCACAATATCCACACCAGCCTTGTTCCTATGTTTTCCCCTGGATACTCTTTTGTGGGTGTTCAGGAGGAGGCATTTTCCATGTGCCCAACAGTGCTTTTAATGTGGATTTTAATATGGAAATTTTGGGCATTGATTGCAGACATTGGTGATCCTGAGCCATTTCCTGTGTGTGGCACCAACAGTCCCTTGGCAGAGGGGCAGGAACTGGGAATGCCCATGGCACCCACAGGGAGCAGGGAATGGTTTCACTTGGGGTTTTTTGAACACTTCACATGAAAGGGGGATTTCCTCAATCCCTTGGGTTTGATTTGTCTGTCAGCACCCCAGGAAATCTGGAACTTTGTGCCCAACCAGTCTGTCCAAAAAATGTAATTAAGTCAATATCCAGACAAGTGGGGAGAATCAGAGGATCATTAAGGTTGGAAAAGACCTCCAAACCTTAAAATGCCACATCCAGTTGTTCCTGGACATAACTTTGGGGTGGAGGTGTGAGTTAATCTTACAATTAAATTAAATAATGAGCCAAGTTCATCTGAAGAGAGGGATTGCACCCCAGCTGCTGCTTCAGCAGCAGCTTCTCCTCTCGTGGCTGCTCTGTCAGCTCCTGGTGCCATGGAGTTCCCATTCCTGCAGGGATTCCAGCAGCACCTGTGGTGTCTCCACTCTGCTCATTGTTCATCACCCAGGAGCAGATTCCCCCTGCCAGCTGCATTTCACCTCTGGTTTCAGTACTGTTAAATGGGAATGTAACTTCCCAGCTTTCTCTGGTTTTATCCCCAGCCGCCTCCCCTGCACTTGGAATGTGGGTGGGCACAGTGACACAACACTTGAAACATCTCCTGTGAAGGTTTTTGTGCCAGCAGTGCTCCAGGTTTTCACAAGATGTTTTTGTTTTGGGCTGGAAAGTTGTGAACCTGATGGCAAGGTGCTCTGCACTTCTTCCCTCCCCACAAAGGGGAAGTGGTCCCATCCCTGCCTCGCTGCTCCTTTCTGCCCTTCTGGTGTCCCCTGGCTCAGCAGTCCCTGCTGAGGTGACCTGGATCCGAGCTCTGGGGCACACGAGTTCACTGCACAAACATTTGTGTTGGTTCGGGGCCCGGGGCAGTGGGAGGGGCTGAGCTGGGCCAGGGAGGGCTGGGCTGGTTACTCATCCACTGGATTGCTCACAGCTCAATTCCAGGGGCTGTCCTCACTTCCCCTCACCTGGGGGCTTTGTCGTTGTTGCTCACCTCTCCCTCCTGGCTGTGCCAGCTCTGGGAGTCCCTGAGCTGCACCATGAGCCCTGAGCAGGAAACAAAACTGAGAATTACCCTGGGTTCTCACCTGCCTGAGCTGCTCCTTTTACCAGAGTGCAGACTTTATATCAAATGCTTGCCAGATCCTTGTTGCAAAATTGGACATCAGCCTGAGAGCAGCCATGAACCTGCACTTGGGATGCACAGAACAGCCAGAACCAGGGTCAGGTGCTGGATTGGTTTGGTGCCTTTTTTAATTCTCTGGTTGAGGCTGAGCTGGTGAAGCCCCTCCAGGATTTGCTCTGTCCATCAGCAGCACTCTTGATTTCAGTCTTTGTGCTCTGACTTGTATTTCCAGGAATTCCATTGCTGAAAAACATGACTTCAGACAATTCCTCATTTCTAAAGGTTTCTAAATAAAAACTTTTTATAAAAGAAAAAAGGAAAAGCTTTTAGAAAAGCTTTTTTCCCCACTCTTGTGCAATTAGAAATATTAAAGTGGTTAATGCACTTTTTCTGTCACTGGAGTTTATAAAGTTTTTTTTCTGTGCTAGAGTTGGATTATTCAAGGTGATCTTTAAATTCTTTTCTTTGTAGACTCACGATAGCAGCACTGGGAGAAAAGCTCAACGATTACTGGAACGAGATGAAAACCAAGAAAAACGAGGAATATCCCTTAGCTCTGCCCGTCGAGGAGATCCAGTGAGTCCCAGTGTGACAGCAGAGAGCTGAGCACACTGTCACTGCCTTATCTGATAGGAGAGCCCTCTCTGGTGTGCAGATGCTGATTTATTTTGGCTTTTCCCCAGGAAACAGCCTGACCAGACGTGGGTGCAGTGTGACGCGTGCCTCAAGTGGCGGAAGCTCCCGGACGGAATCGAGCACTTGCCGGAGAAGTGGTACTGCTCCCTCAACCCTGACCCCCAGTTCAGGTAAGGACAGAGCCCAGGGACACCTCCCAGACCACCTGGCAGCAGCAGGGGTGTTCAGCTCCTTCTGTTGTGGGATTTTTACTGTCCCCTTCCTTCCCTCAGGAACTGTAACGTGCCAGAAGAACCAGAGGATGATGATTTAATACACCCCACGTACGAGAAAACCTACAAGAAAAAGTGAGTCCTGGAGACTTTTACAGGGCTCTCAAATCTAACAGCTACCAAGGAGAGCTGTGCAGCAGTTGGAGTGACAGTCCAGCTCCCAGAGAGATGATGTTCCAGAGGATTGGGCACTGCGGAATAATCAGTTTGGGATATCCCATAAATAAATGAGCAATCAGTTTGGGATGTTCCATAAATAAATGAGTTTGGGATGTCCCAGAAGCAAACTCTGAGGGCTGTTAGGAGACCTTGGATCTGTGACTTTCAAAGGTGCACATTGAAGCATATTGAAAAGATCAATACATTTATTTAGGAATAAAAGAGTTCTTGGCTAAGGTGTGTGACAAAAACTGATTTGGGTAATTGTGATGCTGCCTCACATTCTAGAAGTGGGAGTTTGGGGTTTTAAATATTTTAATAAATAATCTATAGAGAACTTGTTGGAAGTTAAGCTAACTTCAGACAAGCTTCCAGCTTCCTGAGGAAATTTTCATTCAATAAACAAGAATACTTGGATTATTGTATCTAACTGAGATGAGGAGTATTGTGTTTGCTTTTAGATCTTATATTTAGTTTTTATAATGAATTAACAGTTTGAATCTAAGCTCTTAATTTCTGTTTTTTCCTTGCTGCTGTGCAGGGACAGGGAAAAACTGAAGAGGAGACTGGAGTACAGCCACCAGGTAACTGCTGAGGCTGGCAGGAGCGTGCCCTGGGGGCCAGTGTCTGCTTCAACATCCACTTGTACTCTGGTGGCTCTGCAGGATTTGCTCACCCTGAGAAAACCCAAAATCCCCTTTCTTTGCTCCCCAGTGATGGAAAATCCACCATTTCTTTCTCCTTAGGAAGGAGTTTGAGAGGGACAAAGGTCTCCTGCCAAAACTAGAGGAGGTGGCAGTCACTGGTGGCTGTTTATGGCAGGACACCCTGTTCTTGAAAGGGGACTTGCTGGAGAGATGTGCTGAGGATGTAAAAGTAAAGATGCTCTTAGAATTGGGGATAGACAGAGGTGGAACAGCTACACTTGTGCAAGGAGACACTCAAATTCAGATTAAACCAGATGCAGATCAAGGTGTTTGATGGGAATGTCTGGACTGTAACTCAGAATCAAATTTTCTGAGTGGGATTTCATTTCAGTTGCATTCAAAGTCAATTTCTGACCTAAGATCATTTCTGCAGAAGAGATGCTGTATGTGCTGTTTTAACTTATTTATTTAATTTTACTATTTCTCTGCCATTACATCTCCCCCAGTACAAAAGGAACTTCTAAAAGTGAAATAATTGCTCATTTTGGGCCAACTGAGTGAACCATGAGCAGCTTTCCCAGGGATGTCTGTCCTGGAGTCTCTGACAGAGACAGAGCTTGGGAAAAGCTCTTTCCTGGGATTCTGCAC
The DNA here is from genome assembly GCF_036417665.1 of Passer domesticus. Taxonomy (NCBI): domain Eukaryota; kingdom Metazoa; phylum Chordata; class Aves; order Passeriformes; family Passeridae; genus Passer; species Passer domesticus. The sequence continues at coordinate 5,306,345 of NC_087475.1, read as the reverse complement.
AGCACTTTAAAATGAAAAAGTGGGATTTGCAGTAGTCTAGTCAGCCTTTCTCATCCCAAAATCCTGAGCCTGGGTTCAAGGAGGTACTTAGATATGACCATGTCAGAATTTTAGGTGTTGGTATATAAAGAACTGCTGAAATCTCTCCTGAAGAATCTACTAATACCTGTTTATTTCCATTCTTAACTTGCATTGTCTTATAGATCAGTAATGAAATATTGTTAAAAACATCAGTTTCTTCAAGTAAAGACTTCAAAACATTCTCATCTCCGAATGCAAAGGAAGCTCTTCCAAGGTTACTTATAGCAAAATCATCAGATGCTTCTGTTAGAAGATCTCTGCCTATTTTAATTAAAGTACCTTCCTCTCATTTGGATGCTGATAGCAGGTGAGTGGACCTGTACAAAGGAGATTCCTGTTTATTTCTAAAATTAATAACTTAGTGAAAATGATGGCGTTTGGGGCAGCTTTAGCTGCTGAAATGCCTGTGGGAATTCTGGGAGCATTGGAAGCTCCAGGAGACTTTGTCAAGTACAAAAGTGAATGCAAGAAAATGACAAAGGAGCATTTTTAGTGATTTGTCTGCTCAGGAACAGAATTTGTGTTCTCCTCACTCCACAGGCCGTTTTCCTGAAACTGTGGGGATGTTCCTGGGAATACTGGGTCTGTTTCAGAATAATGGGGGAGTGTGTGGATGGCAGGCACTTGTTTTTACAGGAATTTATTCCTGCAGGTGAATTTCTGGCGTGGTAATTTTTGAACAGTGCTCAGAGAAACACAGCATGTGGGTGGAAACAAATGATTTGGCAGCATTTAAGCAAATCAAGTGATTATTTTAATATTTTCCTCCTCAGTCTCAAAAGGAGGACGCAGAGCTGTGCCACACCCGTGTCCCTAAAGACACCTCGGCTCAGTGACCAAACATTCAGCAACCACGAGGAGGAGGATGATGATGAAGATGTCATCATTTTAGAGGAGAGCAGCACTCCAAAGCCTTCAGCAGATCCTGATGTTCCTGTGGTAAAAACGGAATGTATCAATTTGGATCAGGAGGAGAAGCAGAAGGAAAATGCTCCCGTGGGGGAACCTTGCAGTGCAACCACTTCAGAGGCAAGAAGTGAACAGCTGAGCTCAGCAACACAGACAGAGCTCCCAAAGCTGGTGGTGAAAAAGGAGGAGGTGGAAGACATCCCAGTCCAGATTCCTGGGGCAGGGATGGAAAAGGAACAGCAGCACAAGGTCAATGGTGTTCCTGAGACATCTGTAGAGATGGAAAGTGAACTGAAAAATCAGCTGCAGTCATTGAACAGAGAAAAAGAAATGTACCAAAGCAAATGTGAAGCGTTAACCAAACAAGTGGAAACACTGGAACAGCAGCTTTTGGAGATGAATAACAAATATGTAAAAAAGGAGATGTGCCATCAGGCAACTGAGACAGTTCCCTGCTGTGGAGAAGGGAATGCTGACGGGAGGAGCTTGGCAGAGGTGACAGCTCTCTATGAGCAGGCCCTGGGGGAGATAGCAACGCTCAAGGAGCAGTGCAGCACCCTGCAGAACCTAAAGACTGAGTGCAGCAAATGTGCTGATGGAGAGAGCAAGAGTGAGGTGGATGAGATGGCAGTGCAGCTGGATGATGTTTTCAGGCAGCTGGACAAGTGCACCACTGAGAGAGACGGATACAAAAGCCAGGTACATCTGCTAAAACACTCCTGACACTTCAATTATCTCTATTTTTTACTCCCTGTTTCACAGCATTTCTACTACACAAGGTTTTGAATAGTTTTTACAGCTTTATTTTTCTTTTGATTGGCAGATTGAAGTCCTGGAAGTGGAGAAGAATCAAATGGCCTGTCAGTGTGAGGAGCTCAAGGCAGAGCTGGCTCAGTTAAAAGCTTCAATCCCACAGGCTGTAGCACGTGCAAATGATTCTACCACCAGTAATGTAGAAGACTCTGTAAATTTTTCTGATGGAGAAAGGTATCAGTTTTGTTCTTTCTAGATGTTATTTCAAGATTTTTGCTTTTTGGTTGTATTTCAAATGTTTTGATGATGAAGGTTATGTCTGATAATTGTATAATAAAATGTGATGCTTGCAATTCTTTTCTACTGCCTTTTGTGACTCCTAACTAATGTTGTTGTTTTTTCTTTTTTATCAAGTGATGTTTGTGATTTATGATTTGTGTGAGCAGGATTGGCCACAACAGAATAGCAAACAGATACTTCTGAAAATACCCAAAATGTTGTTTAATTTCTAAACACAACTTGCAAACCAAGGAGAGAAAAAGGAGGCAGGAAAGAGGAGGGTGATCATTATTTTCTGCTGTGTAATGAACTTCACTTTGAGAGTCAGTTTTTCTCTCTTGAATCAGCTGAAGAGTCTGGGTTTGGAACTTTCCTGTAGGAACTCCTTGCTGCAGGCAAATCCTGTGGAATCAGGGTCCAGGGTGTATCTTGGAATTAAACAAGGGGTGAAACTTCAGAGAAACACAGCATGTGTTTCAGCTGGAGAGCTTGGAGCTCTTGGGAAGTGGGAATAGCACACACACAAAAAACCCAGAGCAGGTGGAAGCAGAGTGAGCTGAGGTCCCTGCCAGGGGAGAATCCAAGGGGGGAAGCATCAGCTTGATAAAAGGTGAGTCAGTTAAGGGATCAATTCAGCAAATGGATCCCTGGGACCAGATGAGAGGCATTTCACAGGGAGCTGAGGGCCTTGTAGTGTCTCCAGAAATTAACATTCCTGGAAAAAGGCAGTTGTTATGCCCATATTTAGGAGCTCCCTCCTGGCACTGCAGCCTCAATCTCAGGGAAAACACGGAATAAATCTACCTGGAAGCCATCAGCAGCCCCATGTGAGTCAAAAAGGGAGTAAGGACAACCAGCATGGGGGGACTGAGGGCAAACTGGGGATCAGCAGCCAAGAATGGAAAAGGCTTTTGCACCTCAAGTCCCGTGTCCAGTTCTGTGCCACTTTAAAAGGACATTGAGGGGCTGGAGCATGGCCAGGGGAGGGGCTGGAAAACACATCCTGGGAGAAGCAGCTGAGGGAGCTGGAAAGGGGCTGAGTCTGGAGAAAAGGGGGCTCAGGGGGACCTTGTGGCTCTGCACAAGTCCCTGACAGGAGGGGCAGTGAGGGGGCGTGGGGGTCAGGCTCTGCTGCCGTGTCCCAAGGGAAAGGAGGAGAGGAAATGGCCTCAAATGGCACCAGGGCAGGCTCAGGCTGGAGATTGGCACAGAAAATTTCTCTGGCAGAGTGGTCAGGCCTTGGGCTGAGCTGCCCAGGGGGGTTTGGAGTCACTGTCTGTGGGAGTGCTCAGGAGGAGTCTGGATGTGGCCCTGGGGATGTCATTTTGGGCTGATTGTTGGACTGGATAATCCCAAAGTTCTCTTCCAGCCCTGGGGTTTGTGGGATTCACGGCCTGGCTGACAGAGCCAAATGAACTCAATAAATTTCTGATGCCATCAAATTGGAGGGAGCTCAGGAGGGCAGAACTGCTGCTGAGGGACTTTGACAAACTGGACAAAGGAGCTGGAGAAAAACCCCTGAAAATTCCACAGGATCAGGAGCAGAAGCTGGAGGCAGCTCCTGGGAAAGCAGGGGGAGGAAGTCCCCGAGGTGCTGGGTGTGGCAGTGCAGCGTCAGCCCGCAGTGCACTCTGCTGGTGGCACCACCCAGCTCCGGCTGGGCTGGGCTGGGCAAGTGCCTCCTCCCTGCTGCTGGGCACTGGGAGCCCAACCAGGGACTGCTGGGCACCCTGGCACCGTGGAGAATAACCTGGACAATTTCCAGAGACCCCTTTCAGTCTTAAAAAAGAAATTGACCCACATAAAAAACGTATCTGTCAGCATTTAATTTTATTTTTCCTTATAGCTCTGATGTGTGTTTGTTAAAAGAATTAGCAAATTAATGCAGGACTTGGAAGTAACTTCCCCCACAAGTTGATGGAGATATGGCAGCACTGGGAGGACTGGATAAAGGATCTGAGAGTAGAAGGAAATGGGCCACAGAAGGGATGGCTCATGGCAAAACAGTTTGATCAGGAAGAGGACGCAGCAAGGCCATCCAGGAAAGAAACCAAAAAAAGGGAGGCACAGACTTTTCCCTGGGCTATAACTCTTACTTCCTATTTATATTTTAAAGCCTTTGGACAAACTCCTCTTTCTTGCCTTCTCTCTTTTTCTCTCCTTTTGTTCCCATGGGTTGTGGTAGTTTGGGTTTCTAAATGGATAAAAATACCAGGGCTTAATACTGCTTTGAGAAATAGTGTGGGGAAAAGGATTGCAGCAATGCTTATTCTGAAATATTTCTGCCAGGAATTCAGTTTAGTATTGGTTTGAAACTGAGGGAATATCCCCCTTCAAGCTGAAAACAGAAGAGAAGCTTAGAAAAACTGGTAGATTTAGAAAGAATCTTGATGCAGCTTTACCTGCATCCATTTTTTTGTTGGTTTATGGGAGTCATGGAGCATCTCCTGTGTGATTATGAGTCCAGCTTTGTTGGGTGAGCTCTGCACACAGAATTCCATCCCCAGCTAATCCTGTGCTGTTCTCTCCCCAGCCTGAAGCTCCGCTCTCTCCGAGTGAACGTGGGACAGCTCCTGGCCACCATCATGCCCGACCTGGACCTGCAGCAAGTGAATTATGACATCGACGTGGTGGATGAGATCTTGGGGCAGGTGGTAGAACAAATGCATGAAATCAGCAGTACTTAAAATCTCAGTGTTTTAGCAGAGTTTTATTGCTCTTCCATTATAACCTGCAGGTTCCAGACTGTAAATGGGGCTGCTTCACTTTATATATTTGACATAGGTGGTTCTCTCAGTGTAAATATTCCACATTTAGCTGTTCACTTCCTCCTCAAGGAGCACTGTCAATACTGACCCACCCTGATGTACTTAATTAAGGATTTTGCTTTGGAAATGTATTTGTAATTAAATTTGCAGATATTTTTACTATTAGGAATCTTAATACTTTTCTACAGACACCTTTTGGTTGACTTTGGATCTTATATAAACATTAATACCTGTGAGTATTTCCTCTTGTAAAGTAGTGGAATATCTTAGAAATGCAAAAAAAAGAAAAAAGAACTTCCTTGATTTCCTTCCCAGAGTTGTTGTATCCCACAGTGTTGTTCCATTGCTCCCAGCAGTGTTCTGTGTTGCATTCATGGGATAGAAATGTAAGTAGTAGGTGAGAATTTGGGCCATATTTGGGGAATATTTGTGTGGTACTACCAAAAGAAGGGTTCTTAAGGGTTATATCCTGAAAACTGGGAATGGATTAATTGGATGGAAGCACTTGGAAAAGGAGGGATGTTTCTTTATCTGTGGTGTAAACAGGATGAAAATGTTCAGCTCCAACAGCTTTAGACAGTTTTTATTCTAGGCAGGAAGAGGGAATTCCTCTTTTTCACATCTCCCCTTTTAGAGTTGTGTGCTCTAAATCTTCCCATTTTTCCATGATCATGGGAAAACCTGGAAGCAATGGTACCAAGAGGAATTCCCAGCCCACTGCAGGGATTTCTTTCCAAGTCATTGGGAATGACAAACTGGGTGGCAAAGACAGCAAATCCATTTTTTCCTCTGTGGTGGGACTGGTCACTCAAGGAGTGATCCAGAAAAATAATTATTGCTTTGAGATGCAAAAAACAAATTTAAAAAATCATTTAATTACTATTGTTTTCCTCTGTGGTGGGAATGGTCACCCAAAGAGTGATCCAGAACAATTAGTCTTGCTTTGAGATACAAAAAATGAATTTAAAAAATCATTTAATTATTATTCAATATGTTAATTTTTAGGAAGTTGTTGGTTTGTTTTTCTTTTTCTTTTTTAAATAAAGCCAATATTGTTGGCTTTTGCACTGCTACTGTCCTGAGTTAATCACTTGGTGTCCCTTTGAGTTGCAGTTCAGTGGAATTCTTTCCATGGACAGTATTTCAGTGGAAGATCTCTCTCTATGCCAATAACGGGAATGCACTACTGTTGTACTTTATAAAAGAGAAATTGAATGTTTGATTTGGGAAGAGGTGGCTGTAATATAACTATGTATGACTTTTGCAAAGTTTATATTTCCCATTTCTTGGTGTGTAGCTTTTCCATTTCTTAATCATTATTTATTATGTTTCATCAAACTGTAGCTGAATTTCTTGTAGACAACTGGCAAAATCGAGCACATGTCTATATTAAAAATGGCAAATTTACAATGTACATTTACACTTTGGACAACGGTGGACTTATGGAAATGGTTTCTATTTACTTGTTAAAATGTATTTTTTGTAAAAAATAAAAATATATAAATCAGAGTTTGCGTTTGTTTGTTTTTCTTGTGTTTGTTTCTAAATAAAGCCTGTGCAGGATGGCTGAAGTGTTGGGTGTTAGAAGAAAGCCTGGCTCAGTCTGGTGTTGGACTGGGCACACCAGTATGGAAATGGGGATGGGAATGTCCTGGGTATGGAAAAAGCAGCACTGGCGTAATCCAGAAGGTTTTAATGGAATGGAGGTGAATTTCAGGAAGTTCTGCTGTTGATTCATGGATGAGCTTCCTTGCCTTCAGAAATTCACTGAGCACGTGGACTTATGCCATCCTAAGGCAGTTCTACTGCTGTGGAACTCCTCAGGACTTTTGTAAAAATAATTTTAAAATCCTCTATTCCATACACATCCTTCTCCCTCAGCTGGAAAGAGATGGAGAAGGAAGGGGCTGGTTTGGGGTTCCCTGGCATGTGGGGACTGGGGTTAAGATTGATGGAGGGGACTGGATGTGTCAGGACTTAATTCAATAAATGGTCTCCAACACTGCCAAAGGAGGGAGTTCCCTCAGGATAACTCACCTAAGACAGGCACAGTTGGCAAACAGGAAGGGGGAAGGTCTGGAATGAGCACAGACAGGAGAAGATTCCAGTGTGCAGACGGTGGGAGTAGTGCAGATGCAACACCAGAAAGGTGCCAGGCTTGCTGAGGCAGATCTGGGTGAGCTGTTTGGGCAAAAATTCCCACCGTGACAAACTGGGGGAAAAGGAATTAACTGCTTCCACAGAAGCCAGGGCAAGTTGTGAAGGGCAGCCAGAGCCAGGCCTCAGCCCTCTGTGGGGACAGGCTGCCACCTCTGTCACCCCTGCCATGGCTGCCCTATCCAGGGATCTCGAAGGACAGAGAGGAGGGGGGCACAAGGGACATGGGGCCACAGCCCATCCTGGGCTTCTCCTGCATCCCAACACCCCTGGCTCAGAGTGTTATTGTCATTGTCCCCCATGAGGGTGGCACAGGAGGGCACAGCCCCTGTGTCCCCACACAGGGCAGCTCCTGCCATGGAGCACCGGCACAGCACCAGGCTGGGAAGGATCTGAGTATTGTGGTGAGCCCTGGCACAATGTAGAGCCAAAGTAGCCCTTGGGCTGTTCCAAGGAGAAGACTCCAAAATTCAAGAGTTGTCCAGAGAGTAGGGGGACAATGACAGTGAGCCGTGCCACAGGGATGACAACAAAGAGTGCTCCCATGGGAAAGGCTGAGAGATTTGGGATTGTTCAGCCTGGAGAAGAGAAGCTTTGGGCTGAGCTCATTGTGACCTAGAGGGAGGTGACAAGAAAGATAGAGACAATTTTCAAAGGATGGAGTGACAGGGCAAGGGGGAATCACTTCAAACTAAGAGAGGCGGTTTAGATTGAATGTTAGGATGAAATTGTTCCCTGGCAGGGAGGGCAGGGCTGGGATGGAATTGCCAGAGCAGCTGTGGCTGCCCCTGGATCCCTGGCAGTGCCCAAGGCCAGGTTGGACACTGGGGCTGGAGCAGCCTGGCACAGTGGAAGGTGTCCCTGCCATGGCAGGGCTGGCACTGGATTTAATGTCCCTTCCAACCACAACCATTCCATGATTCTGTGATGTAGAATTAATCTTTGTCCCCTGCTGTGAGGCCCTGTGGGCTGTGGGGAGCTCTCAGAGCCCCATTTTGGGCTTCAACCTCCCCTGCCCGGAGGCTCTTCTTCCCCTGGGCAAGCAGTGAAAGCAAAAGCCGTTTTCTCACAATGTAATTCGGCATTCTCGTTATTATATTTTTCAGGCAAAAGGTTCGCATTTGAAGCAGGGAAGTTTGGAGACACGTTACCCATTAGGACTTCTATATATTTACACCGATCAAGCACAGCAATGCCTGTGAAATTAAAAAAAAAAAAAACAAAAAAAACAAAAAAAAAAACAACCCAAACAACACTTTTTTGAGGAGTCTGAGCAAGCATTGGGCTTTTTTCATTTTAGGTTTATTCTGACGTTTTTGCGGTTTTCCCCCCCCCGGCAGCCCCTGAGGGCTCCTGAGGGGGCGGGCGGGGCGGGAGCGCGCATGCGCGGGGCGGGCGAAGGCGGGAGCGCGCGGGAGCCGCGGGCGGGCCGCAGGTGAGGGGAGGGGGGGGAGGATCCGAGCGGGGGGAGCCGCGCCGGGATTTGGGATTTTGGGGCTCTGGGGAGTAGGATTGGGGGTCCTCGCGGTCTGGAGAGCGGGAATGGGGATCCCCGGGGCTCCGGGAGCGGCCAGCGGCGCTGCTGCCCTTTCCCTGCCCGCGCCGGGCCGCCCGTGCCCGCTCCTCGTTTGGATTCCGGGCAGGGTTGTTACCCCAAAAAAAGTTTTTCTCTCAAGTCTTAAATCGATGCACAGGGCTTGATACCGTCCTCTTGCAATCCCCAAAGAGGAACTTTAGCCATAATAATCGCAACTTTTAGAAACAGCCTTCCTCAAAGCATCCTGTCAGTGACTGCAGTGCAGTTCCAGGCTCTGCCAGCGGTGCCTGAGAAACGCGCACAAAGTTTGGCCGCCAGAGCCACAAGGAACAGGAATTGATGTTTGTTCTGTTCTCTCCAGGAAACATGAAGGTCATCACCTGTGAAATAGTGTGGCATAATAAGGAGCCGGTTTACAGCTTGGACTTCCAGCATGGAGCGGATGGGAGGATCAATCGCCTGGCCTCGGCAGGGGTGGACACAGCCGTGAGGGTGAGCTGAACCCGGGTCTGGAGCTGTGCAGGGTGTGGGGGGTGTTATCCAAAATATCGGCTTGGTTTCGTTATCAAAATACTGGGTTGGTTTCGTTATCCAAAATACTGGGTTATTGGCAGGTACATGCCAAGGGGAGTGGATCATTTGAGGAAAGAGTGTAAGATTGTACGTAGAATTATAGAGTGTTTTGGGTTGGAAGGGGACTCAAAGCTCATCCAGTGCCAGCCCTGCCATGGCAGGGACCCCTTCCACTGTGCCAGGCTGCTCCAGCCCCAGTGTCCAGCCTGGCCTTGGGCACTGCCAGGGACAGCCATAGTTTTTCTGGGAATTCTATCCCGGCCTCTCCCCACCCTCCCAGGGAACAATTTCACCCTAACATTCAATCTAAACATACTCCCCTAGTTTGAAGCCACTCCCTCTTGTCATTACATACTCTTGTTGTCTCTGTAGTAGTTTATTGCAGTTGTCTCAGATAAAACTTTTTCCTTCCTCACTGGGAAATTGACCTCTTCTTCCCTGATGGTGCATATGTTTCAGGGCTTTTTAATACATATTTTAGGGCTAGACAAATGTCAGTTTTCTTTGACATAAAATATGCTCCCTGATAGGAGGGTGGAGTGAGGTGGGGTCAGACTCCTCTGCTATGTCCCAATTATTCCTGGTTGCCAGAAAGTGATGCCTTGAGAAGGCTGCCCCAGAGCAGAGACTGGACAGAGCTAAAGAATAAAGCAGGGATTTATGAAAAGGCCTCCATGGATGCACCTTGGGCAGCACCAGAGCCCAGCCAGGGCTGCACCCAGGATGAACCCAAATGGTCCCAAAATGCACGAGCGCTGCCGGGGTCTCTCCCTGGGCTCAGCTCTGCTCCATGTGCACATTGCAGTTCAGTGTCCAATCCCAGCTGCAGCCCCTGCAGTCCCATCCTGCTTGTTTTTCTCTCTGCAGCCCACGGGGTTTGTGCTCCTGGGCTGAGATTGGGATCATTTGTCCTTGGTGCCCAGCTGGAGCAGGAATTGTTTTGTCTCCCTGCTCTGTGCAGAAGTGACATTCCATAATGTGAAGCTCAGAAGTGCACACTAAAGCAGCACAGAATGTGAAAAATAGAAAAGCTCAAACCTGAGGCATTGCAAAGGGAAAGGAGGAGATGAAATGGCCTCAGATGGCACCAGGGCAGGCTCAGGTTGGATATTGGCACAGGAAATTTCCCTGGCAGAGTGGTCAGGCCTTGGGCTGAGCTGCCCAGGGAGGTTTGGAGTCACTGTCTGTGGGAGTGCTCAGGAGGAGCCTGGGTGTGGCTTTGGGGACAGGGTTTGGGGTGATGCTGGTGGGGCTGGGTGATCCTGGAGGTCCTTTCCCACCTTGATGATCCTGTGACATCCCACCTTGCCCTGGAAAGCTGTAACACTCTCCTCACTAGATCTGGAAGGTGGAGAAGGGCCCGGATGGAAAAGCCATCGTGGAGTTCCTGTCCAACCTGGCGCGCCACACCAAGGCCGTGAACGTCGTGCGCTTCTCTCCCAGCGGGGACATCCTGGCCTCGGGAGGGGACGGTGAGAGCTGCTTCTCCTCTGTCTCATCCTGCATCATTTGGAAGTTAAACTGGTTGAAATCCACCTGAATGGACAAAAGGGAGTGGGAAATAAAGCAGCTTGCTCTGGTTTCTTCCACAGATGCTGTGATTTTGCTGTGGAAGCTGAATGACAGCAAAGAGTTGGAGCCGATGGGTTTTCAGGATGAAGATGAAGCTCAGCTCAACAAGGAGAACTGGGCAGTCATTAAAACTTTGAGGTAATTTATTATTTGGTCACTTTGGTTTTCTTTTCAGTGTTTTTGTTTTCTCAGTGCTTTTTAACATGTGGTACACTTTTCAGTTTTTGTAGAATTCCAGCACTGTCTGTAATGCATTTGCTCTGATATTAATACTTGTACTCCCTGTTAATGAGACTCAGAAAAAGGAGGGAGAGGGACATTTTAAATAATCAGGTGCTGACAGGACAGGGGGCAGTGGTTTTAAGCTGAAGGAGCAGTTCCTGGCAGCTGCTGAGGTTGATGTGAGAAGAGTTGCAGAAGTGCTTGAAGCACCAGCAGGAGTTCTTATTTGCCTCTTGATAATTTTTATTAACCTAAAAATTCATAAAACTCATATTCACACGTAGCTTTTAATTTTCAAATTAATAATTGTTTTCTCCTGCCTTCTAGAGGCCACTTGGAAGATGTGTATGATATTTGCTGGACCTCAGATGGAAATTTCATGGCATCTGCCTCTGTGGATAACACAGCAATCATGTGGGATGTCAATAAAGGTAAATGCTGCAGTTATCCCTTGGAATTCCAGATCTCCTGGAAGTGCCTCGTGGCATTTCCTCCCAAAAAATGGGAAACATCTTTCTTTGTGATTGTTTTTCTCTGTGATTTTCTGGGTGTGTGAGGCCCCTCTATAAATAGATCCAAAATATTCTCAGGCCAACAGAATTTATACCTGAGGACTCTGTTCACCTTGGAGTGTTTAGGAAATAACTTTATGCATTTTTTACCCCCCAAAACTCTTGCACAAACTTCTTTTATATTCCTTACTCCACTTTTTGGTGTTGTGCAGCGTGGCCTGAGCTCTGTTTGTGTCTTTCCTTTTGAAAAGCTATTTATTTTCTTTGAAACTTGTCAGCTTCTGGTATTTCTTTGCAAGAAAGCAACACTTAAATAATAGAAAAAATCCCACCTGGGCCAGTATTCAACAAAGTATTTCTAAAACTCTCTGTAACTTTGTCTCATCAATATTTTGGCTCTGAGATCTTCCCTTGTGGAACATCAGTGGAGTCAGAGAATCCTGCCTTTGCTAATATTAATCTCATATTAATTCTAGTTAATTATTAAGTTTATAGTGAACAAAACCCTAAACTGGCATTTTAAAAGCAACTTTTGCTGATATTCTTATCAGCCACCATCCAGTGGACACTTGAATGTTTAAAAAATATTTCCCTACGTTTTGAAGCATTTTTTGTCTTGTTTTATGTCTGAAATGTTTGGAAACACATTAAAATTTATGATCTGAAAGCTGTTTGTAATTTCAGGACAGAAAGTTTCAATATTTAATGAGCACAAGAGTTATGTCCAAGGAGTGACCTGGGATCCTCTAGGCCAGTATATTGCAACCCTGAGTTGTGACAGGTGAGTGTTTTTCCTAAATATTCCTGAATTAAAAGGAAGTATGCCAGATAAACATGAGGTTTTACTCACTTTTTTGTGTAAGCAGGTTGATGTGAATGTAAAGTGATATTTTAGTTATTTTTTTGGCTTGTGCTCAGTGATTCCTGCAGTGTCCCTTAGCAGCAAATAAACTTTTGAAGGAGTCTTCCTTTAGGAATTGAGTTTTATTATTGATCATTATTGACACTCTTAAGAGAGTGCTGCATGGCTGTGTTAATGAGCTGATAAATTCATCTTGGGGATGGAGCAGCCTGGGACAGTGGGAGGTCCCTGCTCAAGGCAGGGGTGGAATTAAATGATCCTTAAGGTCCCTTCCAGCACAAAGCATTCCATGATACAACTGATGGAGATGTAATTTATTGTTTTTAAGGTGAGTTCCCCCTTTTGAGGATCCTACAGTGCAGGTGGGAACAGCCTGGCTGTTCCCTGTTTCCTAATTCCCTTATTCCTCCAAAAATCCAAGTGCTGGGACTTCCCAAACCTTGTGGAGTCCAGGCATTGTGAGGGGTTCATTGGTTCTTTGGTCATTAAAGCACATCCCTCTGGTGGTGTCTCGTGAGGAGAATTTTAATTAATGGTTAATTGGTGGTCCAGACATTTTCAGGTGCTGCTGACTGAGAAGAGAGATCCTGGGACATCTTTGGGAAACTTGGAGTGAAAGGAAGCTGTTCATAGGAGAGGCTGGGGTTGTTCACCTGGAGAGGAGAAGCTTTGGGCTGAGCTCAGGGTGGCCTTGCAGGGCCTGAAGGAGCCCCTGGAAACCTGGAGAGAGACAATTTCACAGAATCCCAGAATCCCTGGGTTGGAAGAGACCTTCCAGGTCATTGAGTCCAACCCAGCCCCAACAGCTCAACTCAACCCTGGCCCCCAGTGCCACATCCAGGCTTTGTTAAACACCCCCAGGGATGGGGACTGCACCACCTCCCCGGGCAGCCATTCCAGAACTTTATCTCCCTTCCTGGAAAAACTCTTTCCTGATCTCCAGCCTGGATTCCCTTGGTGCAGTGCAGGCTGTGAGCTCTGGCTGTGTCAGTGCTGCTGCAGACAGAGCCCAGCCCCAGCTGAGCACAGGCACCTTTCAGGAGCTGGGCAGGGTGAGGAGGGCACCCCTGAGTCTCCTTTTCTCCAGGGGAGCACCCCCAGCTCCCTCAGGGGTTCCTCATATGGATGGAGGGACAGGGAATGGCTCCCAGTGCCAGAGGGCAAGGCTGGATGGGATCTTGGGAATGAGGAATTTTTCCCTGGCAGGGTGGGCAGGGATGGGTTGGAAGTCCCAGAGCAGCTGTGGCTGCCCCTGGATCCCTGGCAGTGCCTAAGGCCACGTTGGACACTGGGGCTGGAGCAGCCTGGCACAGTGGAAGGTGTCCCTGCCATGGCAGAAATGGCTGATTTTTCATGTCCTTCCCAACCCAAAGCATTCCTTGATTCCCTGCTGGCTGACTCTGCTCTCCCACCAGGGTCCTGCGAGTTTACAGCACCCAAACCAAGCGAGTGGCCTTCAATGTCACCAAGATGCCGTCGGGGTCGGGAGCTGAAGGAGAGGTACCTGGTTCTGCTGGGGCTGCAAACTCTGCTGGGGGCTGTTTTATCTGAACTTCCTGTCCCATGAAACCAAAGGATCAAATATTTTCCATTCAAACAATTCCTGTGTTGTAGAATCATCAAGGTTGGAAGAGACCTTCACACTCATCCACTCCCGCCATCATGACCCTGAAACCACATCCCCGAAATTTCGTGCTGATGAAAGCAGTAACACAATCCTTTAGTTGTAAAAGCTAAAAGTAGTGTGGAGAAAACAGTTCTTAATAGGAAAAACTTCAAACATACCTGGCAGTAGCTGGGAGTTTATTAATGGATGTGAGTAATAATAGTTATAATGTTTTAAAGTTAATGGTAATAATATTTTAAAGTTAACAACCTGGAATTTTTAAGAAGGTTGTTAGATTTCGAAGAAAAATATGAATTGGGGATAATTTAGGGAATTCTAACCCTAAGAGGGAAAACAAAGAGCTTTTTTTTCCTTCCAAACAGCTTTAAGTGATAGTAAAATAACACCTCCAGGCTGACTATAACTTTCTTAATTCCTTCTATTCATTCCTTTTCTTTTGGGGGGAAAACATTGGTAAGAGTTTTATAGACACTGAAGAGCAGGCCTGAGAGCAGGCACTTTGCCATGAGAGAAGTTCTGTTTCAACCTCTAATCCTGGGGTTAGAATGCGATGCCTGGGCAGCACTGGGTGTTAAACAATGTTGTTCTCCAGGTTATGACTATTTTTTGATGGCTGGTTTAAGGTGACAGCTCTGGGAGTGTTTTGCTTTGCAGCTCAAGAGGGATCAAGGATTATTTTTCTTAGCTGTGAAGAATTTTTAGAAAGCTTGAAGGAGCCGTGGATTTTAAAAGGTTCTGCTTGAAAAGTTCCATCAGGCTGGAGTGTCCAAGTGGATGTTTTTTGTCCCAGGGATTGCGGCTGGACATTCCTTCTCCACAGTCCTGCTTTCTGTGTTGCAGGTGAGGAGCTTTCGGATGTTTCACGATGACAGCATGAAGTCGTTCTTCCGCAGGCTCAGCTTCACTCCTGATGGCTCCTATCTGCTCACTCCAGGTGTGGGGACATCTCCTGGGACGTGGGTTGTGTCACTGAGGTTGGAAAACATTCCCAAGGTCATGGAATCCCAGCTGTGCCCCATCCCCACCTTGTCCCCAGAGCTCTGAGTGCCACCCCCAGGGGACACCTGCAGGGATGGGCACTGCCAAGCTCCCTGGGCAGCCCCTGCCAAGGCCTGAGCACCCATTCCATGGGCAAATTCCTGCTGCTGGCCCAGCTGAGCCTGCCCTGGCCCAGCCTGAGGCCGTTCCCTCTGCTCCTGTCCCTGTTCCCTGGAGCAGAGCCCGACCCCCCCGGCTGTCCCCTCCTGCCAGGGACTTGTGCAGAGCCACAAGGGCCCCTGAGCCTCCTTTGCTCCAGCCTCAGCCCCTTTCCAGCTCCTTCAATCTATTGTAGCCTAATTTGAATGTTCCTTAATATTTCCTGCATCTCAGGGATGCTGATTTATCCTAATTAAGGCATTCCTCATTCTCCCTGTTGAAGAAAATAAAAACTCCACAATATCCTCCATTGACAATCTACAACATGAAATTTCTCCTGTGATCAAAGTGATATTTATGGCATTTTGCTGAATAAATTGCAACACCAGAAGTCTTAAGACAGAAATATAGGATAATGAGTGGGGTTTTTTTGACTCTGTCCTTCCCTCAGAACATTCAGAGTAAAAACAGCCCAGCAAGGAGGGATCAGTGTGTGCCTGTCCAGACCCTGCTTTTATTGATGTCTGGCAACATCAAAAAGCAGCTTTGAAGAGGGAAGTGTGTAAGGGAAACAAAACCAGCCCTAAATAAATATTTGGGATGCCTTTTTAAGTTGTATTCAGCTTTTGCCCAACTGACAAGCCTAATTCCTGGGAATTAGAATATTTCTGGAGAAGCCTAATTCCCAGGAACTGGAATGTTTGTGGACACAAGGTGTGTGCTCAGGAGCTCTCTGAGCTGATGAGTAATGTTGGAACCTTTGTTTTTGCAGCTGGCTGTGTGGAATCAGGAGAGAACGTTACAAACACCACCTATGTTTTCTCCAGAAACAATCTTAAAAGGTAGGGGGGTTTGGTGAGATAAAAAAATCTGTTTGGATTTAAAAAATAAACAATTCAAGTAGTGCAAATGTGTTTTCTGAACTGCTGGCTCTCTCTGAAGGCCCGTGGGTCACCTGCCCTGTCCTGGCAAGGGCACTCTGGCTGTTCGCTGCTGTCCTGTGTACTTTGAGCTGAGAGGAGCCTCTGCTGAAGGTATGGTGTCTGCTCAGGAAGGCAGGAGCCTCCCCTGAAATGGAAAATGCAAACCCTCTCCCTCTGAACTGTTATAATTTTGAAATTAAGGGACTTTCAGGCAAAGATATGGGAGTAGGAATAACTGTTCTTTATTAGGGAAAAAATAAAAATAAAAAAAAAATAATGCAGTAGTACAAAAACACCACTGCCAGAGTCAGAGCATGCCCTGTCCCCTGTGGGTCAGGGTGGTGGCACAGCCCCATCCCATGGGGGCTCAGCCCTCCTGCAGTGCCAGCTGTGCTTCTGCTGGAGCAGGGATCCTGCACAAGGCTGCAGTTTTCCTCTGAAGCTCCAGGACTGCTGGAGATGGGCCTGCTCTTCCTCTGGGAATGCAGGGCAGGAGAAAGCTGCTCCTCTGGGAATGCAGTGGGCAAAGGCTGCTGTGCTGTTCCAGGCTCAGATTGTATCCAGGTAGGAATGCTTGGCTCCTGCCCTGGGCGGAGCATCTCCCCATGGGATGCTGGAATTTGATCAGCCCTGCAGGGACACTCAGTGGCCATGGACAGCAGAGATCTGCTGGAGGGAGGATTGGCTGTGGGAGAGAGAAAGGAAAAACTGCCCCATGAACAGCAGAGAACTGCCCCAGCTCTGACAGAGGGAAATTGAACACACACCCCCATTTCCAGCCTAAGACATATGGAAAGCTTCAGGGAGTGGGAACTCCCAGCAAATCTGGGAAAAGATGGGGCCGGTCATTATTTTATGCCCCAGCCTTTCAGCATTCCTCTAAGACAGTGCTGAGAAGCTGTTTCCTGACTCTGAGGCCCCGAGTTCACCTCAAGTCCCTCATGAGTTGCTTCTGGTAGAGTGGAGGAATGTTGTTCCTTGGCCTCTCAGGCTGCAGGAGCACTGTGAAATATTTTCCTTGAACTGTTAACCATTTTGTGTTCAAAAGAAATAACCTGGTTTAGCACCAGAGGAGCAATGCAGTGAAATAATTCCTGTTAGTCTCAACTGCCCACATCACAGGGAGTTGGAATAGTTTGCTACAACCACTGGTGTTTATTCAGGGAAGCAGTGCTGGTGTTACTGGGCAGAGCAGGAATTCTGAGCTGGGGACAGGATTTTGTGAAGTTGCACAAGAATTTATTTTGTATTTATTTAATCCAGCTTTATTGTGGGTCCAGGAGTGTTTATATTTTAGCAAGACTGACATTACTCAGGTGAAAAGGCAGAGCTTGGCTCCTTTCTTTCAAGGTTAAATTTGTAGTATTCCTTACAGGATTTACCTGTTCTATTTCCATCATAATTTTAAATCCATGGTGGTGCAAAGGAAGGAGATGAGGGTCTGCAGTTGGTCTCTGTAGCTCCTCTAAAGGGAGACTTTAATATTAAAGTTCTTATAAACATGCTGAAAAATTTCAGCTGGAAAATAGAGGGGAAAATTTACAAAACAGTAGCAATCCAGAGGGAGAAAGGTGCCATTTTTTTTTTCAACTGAGAAAATAAAAGAGTAAATTTCAGACAACAGAAATGTTAAATTTTGCATTTTGTGCAAGAGCTGTCTGCTCAGTGTTTACACTGATTGATGATGTAATTTTATTTAAATTAATGGCTAAGTGCAGTCACTACCTTGCAATAAATACAAGAGAATTCTCACTGTTCATTTCTTTGCAGATGAAAGCAGTCCCAAATCCCCCCCTGCCCTGTTTAACCTCCCCTATCGATTGGTGTTTGCTGTTGCTTCAGAAGATTCTGTGCTTTTCTATGACACTGAGCAGTCCTTCCCCTTTGGTTATGTCTCCAACATCCATTACCACACCCTGAGTGACATTTCATGGTAAGGAATTGTATTCCTAAGATTTATTTTGATGGGGAAATGTCCTTTTTCCGTGTCCTGTTCTGCACAGCATCTGAGTCCTGCCTTGGGTTTGTATTTCATTTATGTCACACACGTGGTCACTCGGTGTCTGAGCAGCAATCCATCCCTGTTTGCTCTGTAAATTAGAGAATTATGGCTCTTAATCACTTGGGTGAGGGTTGAAGTAAAATCTTGGCCTTTAATGAAAATAAATAAATCCCAAACAGGTCCAGTGATGGATCCTTCCTGGCCATTTCCTCCACGGATGGGTACTGCTCCTTTGTCACCTTCGAGGAGGATGAGCTGGGAGTGCCCCTGAAGGAAAAGCCCCAGATCCACGTCAGGACTCCTGGAGCAGCAGCAGACAAGAAAGCCAAGAAGAGCCAATCCCACAAAGTGATTTCCCCAGGCTCCAGGCTGGCAGAGGGGACCCCTCCCAGCAAGGATCCCCCACTGCAACCCCGAACCCCCAGCACTGCTGGGAAGGAGCTGCCTTCCACCCCTGTGGGTGTCAAAAGCACCCCAGTGCCATCCCCTCCCACCCCTGTGGGCACCAAAACCATTCCAGTGCCATCCCCTCCCACCCCTGTGGGCACCAAAACCATTCCAGTGCCATCCCCTCCCACCCCTGTGGGCACCAAAAGCACTCCAGTGCCATCCTCAGAGGAGGGGAGAAGCAGCCAGGCAGGCACCCAGAGCAGCAGAGCCCCCCAGCCCAGGAGGGTCACCCTCACCACTCTGCAGTCCTGTTTCAAAACACCCAGGTGAGATTTCTGGTGCCCCTTCCACTTGTAAATAGAGGGGCCAAGAGAAGCTGTGCTTGTGCTGCATTTAAAGGCTGAGCTTTGCACACAAATTCCCAGCCCTGGCTCTGAGTGGAAGCTCTCTTGATGTGGAGTTTTTTGTTGTGCTGCAAATGAGAGGTCAAAATGTCTCCTAAATGTGGAGCTTTTATGTTTCTGCCTGAAGCATGAGGCAGCAGATTCACCTGAGCCTTGCCTTCACAACACAAGGTGTCTGTCTTGGCCAGGAGTTGGACTTTGATCCTCTTGGATCTCTTCCAGCTCAGAATATTCTGTGATTCTGTCCACTTTTCTGCATTAAAAAATGGTACCTGAAGCCTTCAGCTGCCAGGAGCTCTTTAAACACCCTTCTGCCAAAGAGTATTTTAAGAGTTCAAGTCTAGACAGGCACTCAGTGTGGAACTTAAAGCATTGATTAGGTGACTTCTAAAAGATCTGGTTTTTTAGAAATTGCCAATAATCCAGGTATTGATTGTACTGGGGCTCTGAGCACCCTGCTCTAGTGGAAGGTGGCCCTGCCCATGGCAGGGGGTTGGAAGTGGATAATGCTCCATGCAACTTGTAAAAAGAAGGGAAAATGTGCAGTAAAATATATCTGAACTACCTTTGCAGTTAAGTGATTCTATATTAATTAAGTCTTGAAGTGAAATACTCATGGAAATGATGTCTACAAAGCAATTTAACTGTTTCTGCTCTTTTAAAGGAGAATAAACTTGATTTCCTTGAAGCCAGACACCCCAGCCTCTGCATGTCCAGACCCAGCCCCCATCCCTCCTTCCTCAGAACAGGAACACGGTGAGTTTTTGTGGCTCTTAACACCAGCCAAGTCTCCTCCCAGTCAGATTTTTCCATTATAGGTTTATATTGTAAAAAAAATCCTCACTCTAATTGCAAATTCTAAAGCTTCTTCATTGTTTTGATGTGTCTGAGAGGTGCTTTGGGCAGTATGAAATGTGTTCTCCCTGCTCTGAGGCAGCTGGTGGTGACTGTCCCTACAGTTTTAGAGCAGTGAAACCAAGGATAAATTCATGGGTGTGATGTTCTCCAGCTTTAAAGACTTTTGTACTTTCAGCTTACCCTTGTTGCAGGTGCTGGACACTCTCAGACCAGGGTTTGGGTTGTTTTTTGGTTTTTTTTAATCTGAATTTATTAATTTGAAATTATTTTCCTGTCTGCTTCTTCCAGAGAAGCCATTGCCATCTGATGAGAGCCTCCAAGCCCCCCCAGCCCCAAAACGTGCCAGGACTGAGGAATTGTCCCTTCCTGCACCTGCTGGAGACCAGACCAGCTGTGAGTCCAACAAATAAAGGCTGAGCAGACCCCTCACAGCCTGAAGTCCAAGCAGCCATGTCTGAGTGCATTTCTTTTTGCAAAAATTCAATCCTCAATTCCCAGTCCAAGTTCCCTGTGCGTGTTTGATGTAGAAACATCAACATTTCTGTGAAGAAACTGCCAGTAGAAGACCCAGGTTTGAGGAATGTGGTTCTGCAGCAGGAGAAATAGTTGGGAAGTGACTTCAAGAATAAGGAAATCAGGGAAATCTGGGGATTAAAAATCCATCCAGTAAGCTGTGAGTCTCCATCAGAGTCCCTAAATCCATGTTTAGAAAGCATTTTGTCTTCCAGTAACTGTCTGGCAAAAAGAATCCAATGCATTCATAAGATTTGATGTGGTTCAGGACCTAAAAAAAAAGAGGAAATTGTGTCATTCCAGCCTTTTGGTTTATTTCTGGTGTAAAATGATGCTCCCCAGTAGCTGTGGGGTGGAGCTGATTCTCTCTGAATGCAGCAGCAAAGCTCAGGACTGGGATGTGGAAGCAGAAATGGGAAGACTTAACTGCAAGGAACAAGAAAGCAAAAAGAAGAAATCTCTGAAGAGCTGCTGGAAGAATGAAACAGCAGGAAGTTCTTCCTGTTTAATTTCTGGACTTAAAAAAGAAATGCAGGTGTCAGATTTTCCTGAGGCAGCAGAATTTGGGTGTGTACATTGAAATTTCCCCTTTCCTTTTTCCCCAACTTAACTCCCTTAGCCAATAAAACACAATCCAGTGGATGGGAAACTTCTACACCTAAAATTTCTTTTTAGCATTTAATACTTCATAAAAGCAGAAATACAAATACTCCAGAAGTGACTCACAAAAGTCTCACAGGGAGGAAATATTAACAAACACCTCTGTCAGTCTTTCAGGCAAATGAACTCTTGCCTCCAATTAAATTTCAACAATTAATAAGCAGAAAGTTACAGGAAGCTTGATGGGATCTTTGTTGTCTCACTGTGATGAGGATGGATATTCATTAGAGTTAATTAAAGCTGGATTTTCTAGTGAAGAATTACAAAGAGATCATTCTTACATTTCTTGGGTTTCAAGTGGGTTTTGCAATTTTTCAGATGGGTTTCAAACAATTCTGTAACTTTTTAGCTGGCTAAGGATTCATGACTGTCTTGTTCCTAGAAAGACTTTTTGCTGTGTAATAATGGTTCATTTTGAAACAGCCACACCTTGTGCTCCTGTGCTGTTGAAGTTTTAATTTTTAGCTACCCAGCTATCAATATTAATTTATTTTGTCATTAATTAACCACTGCCTTCTGGTCCAAATTTGCTTGACCCTTGCCCATGGATTCCAAACAGACTCTGTGTTTTTTCTGTACATTCCCTGTGTTTGTATGAACTTTGTTAGCAAATAAAGACTATAATATAACATAACATAATAGAATATATAATGCAATATAATGCAATATAACATAATGCAATATAATATAATAATATAAAAACTATAAATAAAACTATAAATAAGTATAAAAATATAAAACATAAACAAACCGTTTATAGACATAAATAAAAAGAAATATTAATATATAAATATTATATAAAACATAAAGACCATCAAATTAATTTTAAAACCAAGACTTTTCAGGGATCTCTAGGTGTTTTTTGCTCTGGAGCTGCAGGATCCTGAAGAAGAGGCAGGTTAATTATGTACTAACAAAATGGCAGGAATTAAATGACATCCAGGGGTGTGATTCCACCACTTCCCTGGGCATCCTTCCTTTTCCAGGAACAAATTTTTCCCTGATTTTTTTTCCTAACCACAGCCCTCAGGTGCCCAGCACAGGGACAACTTTTGGCAGCCCCAAATCTCAATGCTGCCTGTGAAAAATGGAAATTGTGAAATTGAGGCAGGTGTGAGAGGTCCCTGCCCTGTGAGACACCTCATTTCCCAGGCTGGGTTTTACTTGAGAGGTTTTTTGTGGGATTTTTTTCCTCTCTGGAATGGGTAGGCTCTTCTTTTTTTTTGCCACAAAACTCTGATTTCTTACTCTCCTGCCAGCAGGTGACAGCATTCCCTAAAGCAAAGCAAATTGAGCAGAAATTCCCCTCTACTCCAGACTTCATCCTTCCAGACATTTTTCATCCTTTTAATTTATTTTTTTTTTACAAACTGATAATTTCAGGCTTCTTTCCACGTGCTGAAGAAGCAATCGGGGTTTTACAGGGAAGAGGAGAACACAGCAGGGTAACTTCAGTCATGAACAGAGCACGGCCTCTCCTACTCAGTGAATCCAGAGGCTTTTCCAGGAGGAACTGGCACCACAGAGGGTCCAAGCAACAGATTTTAGGTTAGCCATGGGCTGAGGGGACACAGATTCCCAGGATGGCATATCC
The DNA here is from genome assembly GCF_036417665.1 of Passer domesticus. Taxonomy (NCBI): domain Eukaryota; kingdom Metazoa; phylum Chordata; class Aves; order Passeriformes; family Passeridae; genus Passer; species Passer domesticus. Next base: position 5,284,012 of record NC_087475.1, on the reverse strand, counting down.
AGCAAAACCTCTGGCTGCAGGAACAACCCACAGAGCTCCTGGCAGCCTTTATGGAGAGACTGGCATGGATTTGGGGTTTGGGAGAAAAGTCCACCAAGGGAAGAGTGTTCAGTGCCTGGAGGAGGTGACAGGAGAGGAGGGGTGACAGGACAAGGGGGACTGGTTTTGAAATGACAAAGAGTGGGGTTAGGTTGGATATTGGGCAGGAATTGTTCCCTGGGAGGGTGGGCAGGCCCTGGCACAGGGTGCCCAGAGCAGCTGTGGCTGCCCCTGGATCCCTGGTGATGCCTTGTGAGGCTGAGCTAGAGCAGAGCAAAAGAATAAAGCAGGGATTTATGAAAAAGATCTCCTCCATGGCTCCACCTTGGGCAGCACCAGAGCCCAGCCAGGGCTGCACCCAAGATGAACCCAAATGGCCCCAAAATGCACGAGCGCTGCCGGGGTCTCTCCCTGGGCTCAGCTCTGCTCCATGTGCACATTGCAGTTCAGTGTCCAATCCCACTGCAGCCCCTGCAGTCCCATCCTGCTTGTTTTTCTCTCTGCAGCCCACGGGGTTTGTGCTCTGGGGCTGAGATTTGGATCATTTGTCCTTGGTGCCCAGCTGGAGCAGGAATTGTTTTGTCTCCCTGCTCTGTGCACAGAGCTCACCATCCCTTAATGTGAAGCTCAGCCCCACACACTAAAGCAGCACAGAATGTGAAAAATAGAAAAGCTCAAACCTGAGGCATCACTGGCAGTGCCCAAGGCCAGGCTGGACAGGACTTGGAGCAGTGTGGGACAGTGAGAGATGTCCCTTGTCCCTGCAATGGCAGGGGGTTGGAGTTGGATGATTTTTAAGCTCCCTCCCATCCCAAACCCATCTGTCCTTCCCAGCTATTTTTCCCTGCTTGTTCCAGACATTCCTGCTCAGATCTCTCAGCCCTGGGCAGCACTTTAACCAATCATCTCCAAAGTCAAATCCCAACATTTGGTCCCAATTATCCCTCTCCCTGAGCAGCCCCAACCCCACACAGCAGCTCTGTTCTTCCTCAGGTGTGGGATTTTGGGATGCTGCCATTCCCCTTCCAAGGGGATCTGACAGAGCTGCTGAGGGATGGGACTGGGGGTGCTGAGGCTGCTCCTCCTTCCCAATCCCTGTGGGAGAAGCTTTTCCATGCTCATCTTGGGGTCTCCCTGCAGGTGCTCCAAGACCAGCAGAAAAGCTGGAATGGGTAAAACAGGAACGCCAATGGCTGCTGGCCTGGATCAGGAATGGTGTGGCAGCAGGAGCAGGGAGGTCACTCTGTCCCTGTCCCTGCACTGGCACTGGTGGGGTCACACCTGGAGTGCTGTGCCCAGCTCTGGCCCCTCAGTTTGGGAAGGACCTTGGGACACTGAGCACAGCCAGAGGGGACAGCGAGGCTGGAGAGGGGCTGGGAACACAAACCCTGAGAGGAGCCCTGAGGGAGCTGGGGGTGCTCCCCTGGAGAAAAGGAGACTCAGGGGTGCCCTCCTCACCCTGCCCAGCTCCTGGAAGGTGCCTGTGCTCAGCTGGGGCTGGGCTCTGTCTGCAGCAGCACTGACACAGCCAGAGCTCACAGCCTGCACTGCACCAAGGGAATACAGGCTGCAGAGCAGGAAAAAGCTTTTTCCAGCAAGGGTGATAAAGTTCTGGAATGGCTGCCCAGGGAGGTGGTGCAGTGCCCATCCCTGGGGGTGTTTAACAAAGCCTGGATGTGGCACTGGGGGCCAGGGCTCAGTTGAGCTCTTGGGGCTGGGTTGAACTCAATGACCTGGAAGGTCTCTTCCAACCCAGGGATTCTGGGAACTCTGTGAACTGGGAGCAATTTTTCCTCCTATGGCTGCCAAGCTTCCAACCCAGGGATGTTGGTATTACTGGGGATCCTGCAGATTATTCCTTCAGCTGAAAAATCCCAGGAAAAGCCCCGGCCCCAAAGCCTCCGAGCCTGCAACCCGAGAGGATTTGCCTCTCAGAGCATGAAGAATTAAAAAGGTTCACAGATTTCTTTCTGTCTGGAAACTGGGTATAAATTTGGGCTCTTCCAATGCCTGGGAAAACCTGATCCTGCTGCTCCTGAAAAGAGAGGAACCTGTTTGTGTCTTTTAAGTTCTTGCCATCTTTTCTGTGAGGGCTGAACTCCCCAGATCTTCCTATTTTACTCCAGTTATTTGTGTTTTCCACTTCAAATGTTTTCCTTGCTGAGAGTTGAAGCAGGAAAGTTTCATTTTTAAGGGAATTATTTCTCTGTGCATTTTTCCTCCTCAACATTTGAGTTTTAGGCACAATAATGCAAAATTTTGATGCTAAATAATGTCAGGTTTTGTCTCAGCATAAACGTCTCCCCTTCAGCCACCAAAAGTAAATAAATAAGCTGGGCGGGAGTTTTTGTTTTGATTTCTGCCAAGCTGAAATAAGAAATTTTGAAGTGTTGTTTGTTGAGGGAAATGGAAATGGGCCAGGTTGGAATGGGAATGGCTGTGGGATCTCAGCCTGTTCAATTGATCTCCCTCAAAATGGTACTTTGAGCTCACTGAGTGCTCCTTCTGCAAAGCAGGAGCTGTAGCAGCCTCTGGATATTTTTGTTTTCCCTTTTCCAGTGGGGTTGCACCAGCTGGATGTGCTTAAAAATAAATAGCAGGGCAGGAGAGGAGGTGTTGGCTGTGTGCTCCAATATTCCAAATGTGAAATCCCTAAAAAAACTTCATCTCTGCTGTGGGATGGATTATTACAGAAAGGGAAAATTGATAGCCAGGAACAGCCAAATCAGAGTTCCTTGATTGGATCAGCAGGAATAGCACAAAACACTGTCCTGCTGCAATATTTTACTGGATAAAATACATAATTCTGAGCAGAGAGTGCAGGAAAAAGGTGGGTTATTGTCCATGGCAGTTATTCCTTGGAATGGGAATTCCTGTGTAGTGGCAAAGGGTGGGCATAAAACAACTGCACTTTATGCCCAGGCAGGGGTTTTCTACCAAAAAAATTGGAGAACTTTGCCAGGACCTGGGATGTGCTGGTTCCTGGAGCAGGTGGGGTGGTAAATTCACCATTGCTTCTGTTCACTCTCAGCTTCCCAGAAGGAGGGAAGACATTTTCCAAATAAATCACAGAATCACGGAATGGTTTGGGTTGGAAGGGACCTCAAAGCCCACCCAGTGCCGTGGGCAGGGACACCTTCCCCTGTCCCAGGCTGCTCCAAGCTGGCCTTGGGCACTGCCAGGGGTCCAGGGGCAGCCCCAGCTGCTCTGGTGTGGCTCTGGGGGTTCCTTCCCTTGGATTTTTCAGCACAGAAGAATTTATGTGATACTGCACAGAAGGGTTTATAAGAGAAAATATAATAAAATCACTGAAAATCACAAATTATTATAGCAGTCAGGATAAAGTAATTCAAGAGTTGGAGCATTAAAATTTCACTTTCAAGCCGTGTCAAATATGAAGAGTATTGAAACTGATTCCTTGTCCTTTTTTTTTCCTTCTCGTTTCTGCAGGAAGAGAGGATTTTCACTTCTAGAATTTCTGCTTGGTTAACTCAAAATGAATTTTGGAGTGGGGTTTTCAATATGATTTATAAATAACTGAGGGTAAGGAGCACAGGCAGAGGTGTGGTTTCACCTTAGCCATTGCACACACGTTCTTGCTATAAAAATAATTACTCTAATTATATCCTGTAATAGTAACAACTTTCAACATTGTCTCTGAGTTTTCCCAGCAGGATCCAGGCGGAAAATGCTTTCTGATGAATAAATTCAGGCTCAAGCCTGAGCCTTTGCTGGGAGCAGCCACATGATGGCAACATTGCTAATCCTTAACTTTGTTCGTGGCAGCAGCTCCTGGAGCTGGGCTTTGCCTCAGAACTCCCCCTGGACTTCTCTGGGGTTTCGAGGAAACTTTTCCTTCCTGGTTTGACCTGGAGAGGGACATTTCCCAAGGGATGGAGTGATGGGAAGAGGGAGAATGGCCTTTGGCGGGGGTAGGGCAGGGACAGATGGGATTTGGGCAGGAATTCTTTATTATGAGGGTGGTGAAGCACAGGTTGCCCAGGGAAGTTTTGGACTTCCTGTTGGAAGGTTGGAGCAGCCTGGCACAGTGGAAGGTGTCCCTGCCATGGCAGGGGTGGCACTGGGTGGCCTTTAAGGTCCCTTCCAGCCCAACTATTCCAAGATTCCATGAAATCAAACTATTATGAGGCACTTTGTAGCTCTCAGCTCAACATGGGCAGATTTTTAAGAGGCGGGAGGAGAAAATGCCACTTTCCTCTTTTTTTCCCCTCTTTTTTTTCTTTTTTTTTTTTTTTTCCTTTTAATGAGCTGCAGTGGAACCTGTAAAAAGCTTTTCCCTGGTGACAACCAAGCAATTCCTGAACTGGTGCAGCTCTGAAACAGGAGAACAGGATCTGGCACTGCTGAAGGAGCTCGACCAAGTTCAAGCAAGATCTTCTTAGATCTTGGACATGATAAATATGGGCGAGTTTTGGTGGAGACTGGAAGAAAAATGTGTCCTTTCAGCCAAAGTAACTCTTATCCCGACAAACATTTTGCTGGATTGTTATTTGAATGAATATTTAATATAAAACATGCAACCTGCTCTAATAAGAGCACATTCATAATTTTGAGCAGGCGAGCCCTGTCCAAAATTCCCTTGGCTTTGCTCTGGGTAAGGAATAACTTAAGAAGGAAATGTTGGACTGCAGCTACTCTTGGCTGAAGGACACAGTACAGCAGGAACAGCTGTGGAAGCAGATTTACTGCAAGAAGTGAGGCTGCTAAAATCCTGACAGTACTTTGATTTTTTTTCTGGCTTTTTTTAAATGAAAAAGTCCAATATAGAGTTTATGACTTTTCATACAGTTATTTATTTTAGGAATAAGAGAGCTGCCAAACACAGCAGGTAGTTAATACCCAATTCAGACTGTGTTTAAATAGGGAAGGAGCTATTGGCTGCATCCTTTGGGATTCTGTGATTAACCCACAGGGAGCTGGAAGTGGCATTTTCCAGAGGCTTTCAGGTGAAACATGAGTGGGATTGGTCCTCTTGGAGTGAAGTGAAGTTGGAATCAGATGTAGCAGATAATTCAGCTCATCCTGAAATGATTTCTCTACTGAAATGAGCTTTTCCTTTGGACGGGGGAGATGGAGCTGCTGGAGACAGCCTGGAGCTGGGATGGAGATTCAGTCTCTGCCTCTGTTCCAGACATGGATCTTTCCTGGTGAGGGTGGTGAAGGTTCTGGAGAGTCAATCCTGTGAGGAGCAGCTGAAGGAGCTGGAAAGGAGCTCAGCCTGGAGAAGAGAAGGCTCAGGGGGCCCTTGTGGCTCTGCACAAGTCCCTGGCAGGAGGGGACAGCCGGGGGGGTCGGGCTGTGCTCCAGGGAACAGGGACAGGAGCAGAGGGAACAGCCTCAGGCTGGGCCAGGGCAGGCTCAGCTGAGCCAGCAGCAGGAATTTGCCCATGGAAAGGGTGCTCAGGCCTTGGCAGGGCTGCCCGGGGAGCTTGGCAGTGCCCATCCCTGCAGGTGTCCCCTGGAGGTGGCACTGAGTGCTCTGGGCTGGGGACAAGGTGGGCATGGGGCACAGCTGGGACTGCCTGGGCTGGGAGGGCTTCTCCAGCCTCAGGGATCCTGGGATTCTGTGACTCCTCTACTCAGGAAGGAGGCTCAGGCTGCTGTGCCCCAGCTGAGCTGCCCGTGAGTCCTTGGTGGGACACTGGAGGGTCTGAGTGTCCCATGCCAGGCAGAACTTCGGGATCAGCTCCGGAGGCTCCGTGTTTGGCCCCTGCTGCTCCCAGTCAGCTCTGACATCTCAGGTTTGGGGGATGAGAGGGTTCAGTCACATCCCGACCCACAGGGGACTGGGGGCCACTGAGTAGTACTGAACAGTGGCCACTTTTTAAACCCCTTTAATGAACTCGGCAGCATTCACTGAACTCTTATTTTTGCTTAGTACTCATGTAAAAAAGGAGGAATAACAACCCTTGCATCCCTCCTGAGTGTGCTCTGAGGTTAAATCATGGATTCACAAAATTATTTGGGTTGGAAGGGGCCTTGAAGGTCACCTCATTCCAACCCCCTGCCATGGGCAGGGACACCTCTCAGGAGGTGATGGAACTCATTAAGCAGAAAACAAAGAATTCAACAAAGTTGGCCAAAACACATCTTCAAAATGTGTTGCAGGAGGAACAGAGGAAACTTTGGCTGGGAAAAGAGAATCAGATCTTGCAGCAGGGTCAACAGAAATTGCTGCAGGTCTGGTCACACTGAGGGAAAGCTGGAGCTGATGCCCAGACACCATAAAACCTCCAGAGGAAGGGAGGGTGTTGAGTTCATGGAGTGTGAGCTTCTCTAAAACTCTGTATTCTCCTGTTTGGGCCTTGGAAGCAACAAGACATTCCAGAAAGTTCTGTTGACAGCCCATTTCTGGTTTTATGGCTCAGTTTGCTCATGTCTGCCACGTAACTTCTGCCAGGAGGCAGAACCGCAGCTGGGAGAGCCCAGATTGCTTTGGGATTCTGGGGAGGAGGAGCTGAGGCTGTGACAGACCCTGAGGTGCCATCACTGGGGTTCTGCTGGCTGCACTGCACATTCCAGTGCTCGGGATGTGCTGCTGGACACGGGATCAGCACCAGGAGCTCAGAGATCCCAAACGAGGGCGTGTGCCTGGATCCAGCTTCCAAAGACTGGATCCAGATTCCAAAGACTGGATGAGTTGAGAACTCCAAAGAGCTTCACCCCAGGGGTGAGGGAGTGGCACTTCTGGTGGGAAATCTGCCAGCTCCTGGTGCCAGGTTTCTGTGGGGTTCTGCATCCAGCACAGCCTTGTTTGTGTCCAGGTCACTAAAGGAACACTTGGATATTACTGGGAATGGGAATTCCTTTCCTTTGCTCCCACTTTTCTCCTGCTGGCTGCTTGCTTGATGGTTTTCCCTTGTAGAGGAAGCAAGCACCAATTCCACAAAACTCTAGAAAACATCAACAAGTGCAAAGCTGATTCCCTGAGTTCATAGTGTTCAGTGGAAGGAAAATATTTTACTGAACTGTTCCAATTTCCAGATTCTTCATCCTCCACTTCCTTTCAAGAGTGCGTGGGCTTAAAATGATCTAACTTTGCAAACATGATGTAACCCAAATCTGGTGTGATTTTATCTGATATTTACCATGTGTTTCATAGAATAATCCAGGTTGGAAGAGACTTTCAAGATCATCCAGCCCTGCCAGGCAGGGACACCTTCCACTGCCCCAGGCTGCTCCAAGCCCCAGTGTCCAGCCTGGCCCTGGACATTTCCAGGGATCCAGGGGCAGCCCCAACCTCTCCCAAGCACTTTAGTCCTAACTCTGATTTTCAAGGCTTCTTTTCAAGAACTTTTGTTCTCTGCGTTTTCCATGGAATGATAAAATGTGACCAAATGAAACAAAGAGCAGTTCAGGGCAGGGTGGAAGGCTGGGATTACTCTGTCCATGATCCCTTTTCTCCCACAGAGAGCCATGAAAAGCAGCTGAGGCTCATTAGCAAGGCAGCTTAATTGGGCTGGAATTGCCAGGGATGGCAATAGTGCTGATAGCCCGGATGGATTTGAGAGCACCCTGATGATCAATACCTCTGATTATGACATTTTTTAAATAAAATTGCTTGTCCTTGACTCTGGTGGAAGGGAGAAGTCCCTCACACATCCCATGGGTTGCAGCTGCTCTGCTCAATACCAAACACTTTGTGAAATGGCCAACAAAAGCCTTTCCTTGCCATCCCATCCCTCTGAGGGGGCAAAATCCCCCTGACTTTGATTCTCTTTGCTCTGGAGGCCTTTTAGTTAAAAGCTCTCTAATAGATTTGGGAGTATTGACAGTAATAATGAGCTTATGGGTGAAATTGTGACCTCAGGGAAGTCAATGGAGCTGGAATTCCAGCATTTTAAATATCCACACATCTCTATGAAGCCTGTACATGTGCTCCCAACAGGTCAAATCTCTGCATTGATTCACTCCCCTTTCCAACAGTTTGCTTACCAAACATCTTTGAAGTGTGAGCTAATGAAATTAATGTCTTTTCCTCCTGCTTAAAGTAGAAAATAAAATTAACCACCTTTTCCCCCAGGAAAAAGGAGGGAGGTTGGGTCTGTCCTGCCTTTCTTGTCCGTAGAGCATTTTAAACCCATTCAGATGTTTGAATTTATGGGAAACTGTCTGAAGAACAGCCAGGATTCTCAGGGAAGGGTTTGAACATGACTTCTGATGCCATGGGCTGAAGTTTTGGAAAGGATGATCTGAATTAAGGTGGGAATCAACACGTCCAGGTGCCCCTTTAGTGATAAGAACAGGAAATGTGGATAATAGGAATGTGGGGACCAAGCTGTATTTGTAATTTTTAAGACAACAAATAAAAAAGAATATCTCTCTCATGTTACATGGCAAAGCAAGGCATGCAAGGAAGGGATAATGTCTTTTAGAGGAAGGAAGGAAGGAAGGAAGGAAGGAAGGAAGGAAGGAAGGAAGGAAGGAAGGAAGGAAGGAAGGAAGGAAGGAAGGAAGGAAGGAAGGAAGGAAGGAAGGAAGGAAGGAAGGAAGGAAGGAAGGAAGGAAGGAAGGAAGGAAGGAAGGAAGGAAGGAAGGAAGGAAGGAAGGAAGGAAGGAAGGAAGGAAGGAAGGAAGGAAGGAAGGAAGGAAGGAAGGAGCAGACACTGGTGTCAGTTTTAGCGTGGAGTAAGATCCCTGGTTCACAGCTCTGTAAAAAAAACTATTTCCTTCTCTATTGACATCCGAGCACTTCCAGGAATTTTTGCCAGGATTTTATAAACTGTTCCTACTCCTGTCACATACTCTGCCTGGCTGGGGATTGCTGCAGTAAGAACAGCCCTGCACAGGAGTATTCCCACCACACCAAAACCTGGCAAGTGAATGAATTTATCAGTAGATGGCAAACACCCCCTAATGACCCAGAGCCATTTCCTCCCTTGGAACTGTGCTCCAGCATTCATGGCTGTCCAAAGCCCTGCCTCAGGTTGATATCCAATCACTTGGCAGCATTTCTTAGAATGGAAACACAGGAAAAGCCCAAGGTTTCGACTACCTCCACTGGGCTGAAAAAAGCATCCCAGAAATCCATAATGGACCATGAGCAGTTGGTCTCCATCTTCTCTAAGGAGCTGTTGTGCACTTTGTGTCCATTTCCTGCTCCTCAGGGTCTGTCTCTAAGATGTTTGCAGGGTCATTGATCACAGAATTTGGGCTGCAGGGGACCTTAAAGATCATCCAGTTGCACCTCCCTGCCATGGGCAGGGACACTGGTGTCCAGCCCTGGGGTGTCCCAGCCCAGGGAGGAGCTGGAGCTGCTGCAGAGAGCCCAGAGGAGGCTCCAGGATGAGCAGAGGGATGGAGCAGCTCTGCTGGCAGGAAAGGCTGGCACAGCTGGCATTGTTCACCTGCACAGGAGAAGCTTTGGGCTGAGCTCAGGGTGGCCTTGCAGGGCCTGCAGGAGCCCCAGGAAAGCTGGAGAGAGACAATTTCCAGGGAATGCAGGGACAGCACACAGGGAATGGCTCCCAGTGCCAGAGGGCAGGGCTGGATGGGATCTTGGGAATGAGGAATTGTTCCCTGTGAGGGTGGGCAGGGGCTGGGATGGAATTGCCAGAGCAGCTGGGGCTGCCCCTGGATCCCTGGCAGTGCCCAAGGCCAGGTTGGACACTGGGGCTGGAGCAGCCTGGCACAGTGGAAGGTGTCCCTGCCATGGCAGGGGTGGCACTGGGTGGGCTTTGAGGTCTCTTCCAACCCAAATCCTTCTGGGATTCTGTGATTCTATGAATATGCACATCAGGCTGCTCCAAGCCCCAGTGTCCAACCTGGCCTTGGGCACTGCCAGGGATCCAGGGGCAGCCACAGCTACTCTGGCAATTCCATCCCAGCCCCTGCCCACCCTCACAGGGAACAATTCCTCATTCCCAAGATCCTATCTATCCCTGCCCTCCTTCAGTTTAAAGCCATTCCCTGTGTCCTATCACCACAAATAACCAAAGTCAGGTCCCAGATCACTTTTATTATTGTTGGTCTCAGCAAATTGCTTAGAAAATCCATTTATTTTTAAAACCAGTGGTGATGTTAACATGAATCAGTGCTGAAGACCCTCTGTCCCAATCCAAATCAACATGAAGCCAAAGGCAATGGTGATCAACCACAAAAAGGAAGGTTCAGAGTAGAACCAGGGGAAATATTGAAAATCTCCCAGCTCTGGAGGTGACACAAGGTGACAATATAATTGCAAGCAGATTTTCCTTTTTGCTAAATGAAAAATTGTTGCCTTATAGGTCTTGGAATTATTTTTTTCAGTATCTCGGTCCATCTGTTGAAAGTGGGAGACCTATAAATTTCTGGTTTAAGAAAAATCAATTGATTCTGTTTTTTGTCATAATTTTATATCCTTATATGTGTGCCTGGGACTTCCCTGTAATGTGAAATGGAGAGGGCTGGGCTTCTTTGCTCATTATTTTGATTTTTGTTTGTTTGAATGCACTGAGGAACAATGGAGTTTTGTGAGGACTTTGGAAGGACATGTCTGGGTTTGGTACTCCTGACAAGCAGTGGTCACAGTCCAGGAGTGTTGGCATGAAGGGTGCCTTGTGCCCCAATGAAAGTTCCCCAGAAATCAATGCATGAGATGGAAATATCCTTGCCCACCCTAATGCACCTTCAGGCACAAAATACCAGCATTCATCCTAAGAAATAAGCACATTTCATTATATGGGATTTATGAAATAGGACTCTAGAAACTGTTTTTCCACTCCCTATAATGCATAGATTGTGTAGAATGCTAAATCTGCTCAAAAGCTGAAAGTGAAAATTACTGAGACTTTTTAATTTTAATTTTTAAAGTATATTTAATATCAAATGTCTGGTTCCATTCTATTCCTGACATTTGTAAAAAACCCAATTCTGAGCCACTGAGAGGGTTTGTTTCCCTCATGATGCATTTCAAAAAATGTGCTGAAATTTTATTTTGATCAGGTCAAAACATTGTAATATAACTTCAAATATTGGCTGTAACAGGCTGTCAAATACATCTGTCACAGTGCCATTGAAATTCATATTTTAAGGGACTGTAAAAAAACAAACAAGTTAAGTGAAAGCAAAATTAATACCTTGTCATGATGAAACGTTCATGAATTACGGAAATGAGGAACCGAGCAGGCAATCAGTGCTGGAAATCACTGTGTATCCCCAAGAAATTCCAGGTTTTAGGGAAAACTGTCTTTTTTTGGGGAAGAAGCAAAGCGATGTGGCCAGTTCTGCTTCACAGGGCACCGACTCCAAACCAAACCATTATTTTTACCAAAATACGCCTTGAATTACCTGGAAAGCTGTGATGGGAGGTAGACAAGGATGTGCTGCCTTGGGAATATCTCAGTGTCCTTTGCCTTTATTTCCCAGGTTTTGCCGACAGCAGTTCTGCATCCACATCCTTTCCTCCTCCAGGAAGAAAAGGAAGGAATAGACAACGGTAAACTAAAACATCCATTCCAAGTTCTCTGGTGCCAGGCACAGAATTCCCGAGGCAGCTGTGCCAGATCCCAGGAGAACTCACACGTAGTCGCTCAGCCTGTAGCCGCTGTGGGACGCAGATGTCAGGGAAGGAGCGTGGCTGCCCTTGGAGGCACTCGGTGGCCTGGAGGATGGAGGTGCTCCGGAATGCGCCTGGAAAGGCGCCTCATTCCCGAGGCACGACGTGCACAGCAGGGCCCCACCCAGGATGCTCAAGGCCGAGGAGACAAACCCCAGGTAAAGAGCCTGCCCTATCTCATACTTCATCCCAGCGGGCAGCGTGGGGTTGTAGAAATCCACGACAACATCGTTGGTGCTCCACGACACCGGCACCAGGCAGAGCAGCCCGGCCGCCACGAAGCCGATCCCGCCGGAGCCGGCGATGGAGGCCTTGGCGGGGCTGCCCTCGGCGCAGTGCGTGCACCTCATGCCCACCACGGCCACGGCGGCCGCCAGCACGGCCAGCAGGCAGGAGATGACCATCATGGCCCGGGCGGCGCGCAGGTCGGCGGGCAGCGCCAGCTGGGAGCGGTGGGGCTGGCACTGGTAGACGCCGGTGCTGTGCCACACGCACTCCATCCACAGCCCCTTCACGTAGGCCACGGCCGTGATGATGTTGGTGCCCACGTGCGCCGAGCGCCACCAGTGCGGCAGGATGGTGGCAATTAACGTCCCAATTAGGCCCAGCAGGCTCAGGGAGAAGCCGAGCAGCTCCAAGGCCCAGCTCGCCATGGGAATGTTTGTCCTGCGCGGTTCTCTTAATGAGGCGCCTCCGCTTGGGTTCCCTTGGAAAAGCGCGAGCTTTTCTTGGAAGATGTGCGGCTGTTTCGCCCCGACACCTCCTGCTCTCCTAATAAAAGGTAATTGAGGGAAAAAGGAGTTAATTATTACCCCAAAGCATTGCCTCTCCAGCCAGTGAGGTGCATTTCAAGTGCAGCAAGGGCAATAATTAGCATAGTTATCGCTGTTAATCGTGTTTTTGTGGAAGTAATGGGAAAGCAAGCTTCCCTCTTCCCTTATATAAACAGCCTTGTGCTGCCCGCTGGGAAGAGAACTCAAGACAATTTATGAAATGGAAAAAAAATATTTGAAATGCAAATATTCCTCTTCCCAGCAGGCTCTTCAAAAAAACAAACATGATTTCCTCTCTAAAGCAGAGAATTAGGTAGTGTTAACACTTGGAATGAAGGAGATTTATAAAGTTGGGAACTGCAGGTTGCTTAACATGATGAAAACATTTCCAGAAGGTCATAGCAGGACTAGGAAAACAATAAGGGTGTATTTGCTCAAAGTAGGGAGCAAAAAGACTGATTTAAAACCTGTGGAAGAGGGTAACAAATATTGGATTAAAGTTGCTTTCCTGACTGGCCAGTATTTCTTGAGGTTGCATTTCAATAAAGTAACTCAAAGGGGAATAATTTTCATTAGGATCTGGGGAGTTTCAGGTCATGATTTCAGGTTGTGGGTGAAATGCAGAATCAGGCAAACATCCTGGAGCTTCTGAGGGACAACACCTTCACAGTTTGGTCGTGTATAAATCCAAGCTGGAAAACAAAGAATGGCAACTCTTCCTCCTGTATAAATCCCAAACTAAGTGGCCTTTTCCAGTGGCTGCCTTGCCAGCTCTGTTATCCATCACGCATGCTGTGTGTGGGCAGAAACACGATATTTTAATATAGAAAATAACCCTTGCATCACAATCCAGTCTGCAATTCAGAAACAGGAACAAGTTCAGGCTCCAGCTCTGCCAAGCCCTGTGCACGTGCTGAACTCCTGCTCAGAGGAGAAAGTGGAAGTGTTTGCAGGAGCTGGCCCGAGCAGGAAAAGGGAGGAAAACCATCTGGATCAATAATCAATGACATCAGGACAGCAGAAGGAGGCAGAGGGAGCAAAGTGAAAGCTGCTCCACATTCCCATTATCTCAGACTTGTCTCTAACGAGTCTGGAGTGCTTGGAGTGACATCAGTGCCAGGGTTGGCCTCTGTTGTTGTGGCATTTATTGATTTCTGCCTGACAGCAGCAGAATCAGGGAATCATGGAATGGTTTGGGTTGGAAGGGACATGGAAAATCAGCCAGTTCCATGGGCAGGGACACCTTCCACTGTGCCAGGCTGCTCCAGCCCCAGTGTCCAACCTGGCCTCGGGCACTGCCAGGGATCCAGGGGCAGCCACAGCTGCTCTGGGAATTCCATCCCAGCCCCTGCCCACCCTGCCAGGGAACAATTCCTCATTCCCAGTATCCCATCCAGCCCTGCCCTCTGGCACTGGGAGCCATTCCCTGTGTCCTGTCCCTCCAACCCCTGGAAATTGTCTCTCTCCCTCTTTCTTGCACCATGGGTCCTCTCTTCCCAAAACAATCCCTTAGACATTATGAAAAGAAAGGGGAAAATGGAAAAGCACAATGATTTTGTGGCCTGGGCAAGAAAACACCACAGGCTGAGGGCTCTGTGCTTCTACACATTCCTTTTATTTGGAATGTGCCATGGGATGGGCAGGAATGGGATGTTGGATTTGCTGCCTGGAAGGCAAGAGCAAACCAAAGAGCAGCTTTTTTTTAGTGTGCCTGGTTTTAGGAAAAATTTTCCTCCTGTTGCCAGTTCCTGGCCTCTCAGGTTCTCTTTATGTAACACATAAATGAAAACACCTGAGTTTATGTGGCTGCTGAAGGAATTTACCTCATTTGCAGATTCTGAGAAAATCACAAAAGGTTTTATATCAGAAATCATCATTCCAGGGGAGGTCAGGCTGCAGATTTCTCTCAGCTATCACAAATATGACAGACCATGAGTTAGGGCCAAGCACAGCACAAAGGAGAAAATTGTTACCTCCAGCACTTCTGGAGATATTTTATTTCTGTCCCAGCCACAAGAAGTCCTCAACTTTGCCTTGCAGGTTATTTGGGTTTGATTTCCCATATTAAGGAAAATTAAGCAGTACTTTCCCTTTTTATATTAGTATTATTATTTGTTTTCTGTGAGGTGCATCTGGATCTAAGCATGCCACACATCTCAGGGAAATTACCCTGGGAATATTCCTCCAGCATCAGGGAGATCTCCACATGGTTCTGGGGCACAGCAGGACCATGAGGTGCCTCAAGACATCTCATAAGACATCGGCAACAAAGCTGGAAATGGAGCTTGGGTCTCCTGTGTCAATCCCAAGATCACATTCCTCATCCCTGTTTTTGCCTGGTCTGGGCAAAAGACAGAATTCACAGAATTCCAGAATGACCAGGTTGGGAGAGACCTCCAAGACCATCAAGTCCAGCCCAGCCCCAAGAGCTCAACTAAACCCTGGCCCCCAGTGCCACATCCAGGCTTTGTTAAACACCCCCAGGGATGGGGACTGCACCACCTCCCCGGGCAGCCATTCCAGAACTTTATCACCCTTGCTGGAAAAAGCTTTTTCCTGATCTCCAGCCTGTATTCCCTTGGTGCAGTGCAGGCTGTGAGCTCTGGCTGTGTCAGTGCTGCTGCAGACAGAGCCCAGCCCAGCTGAGCACAGGCACTTTTCAGGAGCTGTGCAGGGTGAGGAGGGCACCCCTGAGTCTCCTTTTTCACTCCTCATGATGAGCACAACCCAAGATTATCCTCTCCATTTCCTCATCCCACCCAGGACATCCACACCTTACCCACCATCCCGAGGAGTGACCCAGCTCACTCTGGTGCATTTGCAAAGAGGCTCCCGAGGTCAGGCACGAGGCTTTGCAGCTGATCCTGGGGAGAACAGGACCTCAAAGGAAAATGTGATTTACACCACCAGGCCTGGGAAATGGACCCCCGATTTAATGGAGGTCAAACCACTCTGGAGCTCAGCAGAAGCTATTTTTAGACGTCATTAAGGTGTTATTTTTAAACATTAGCCATTAAAAGCTTTCTAATTTAAGCAACCAGCGTTAATTAGCCCCGCTTGCTCGGCATCATGTTTTCCATGTGCCTCCCTCAGGAGTTCCAGCTGCCCCTGGTGCTCAGTAACACTTTCACTGCTGGGCATCAGCCTTCCCCTCCTCGCTGCCAAGTGGCGAAAGCAGCAGGAACTCAACACGTTTTATCTCCAGGAACATCTGCAGCCTGGTGGAAATGTCTCACTTTACAGCTCAGCTGAGGAACATTCCATGGGATCAGGTGAGGGGTGGCTTGGATGTTCCTTGTGGGCTGAGACAGACAAATATCAAATAAAAAATCAGCCTTTTTTTTTTTTTTTTTTCTTGTGTGGGTTGTGTTTGTTGCTGTTTCTTTAGAAAGTGATCAAATTTTGCTTTCTCACTTGGGAGTCGCCCTTTTCTAGCAGGGAACAGCGACAGGATGAGAAGGAAAAGCCTCAAGCTGTGCCAGGGGAGGCTCAGGTTGGATATCAGGAAAAATTTCTGCATGGAAAGGGTGCTCAGGCCTTGGCAGGGGCTGCCCATGGAGCTTTGTGTGCCCATCCCTGCAGGTGTCCCCTGGAGGTGGCACTGAGTGCTCTGGGCTGGGGACAAGGAGGGGATGGGGCACAGCTGGGACTCCATGGACTGGAAGAGCTTTTCCAGCCTCAGGAATTCTGTGTTTAGGATAAGCTGCTCAGACATTGCCTGCAACTCCGTCTGGGAGAAACACGGGAACCAAAAAACTCAAAGAAATAAAATAAAAGATGTGAGAGGGCTGTGAATGCCCAGGCAGCTGCGGGATGAAAGTTTATGGGGCTGAGAGGGCGGCAGAAGGGAGAGGGGAAGGGTGCCCTGAGTCCCTGAGCTGGAGATGATGGGGAGCCACGCTGCTGACCCTGCAGCTCCGCCTGGATCCAGCACATGGCCTTGCCCTTCCCCTTCCCCCTCCTCGTGTGCAGCATGGCAGCCCAGATCCTGTTTCAGGGCTTGTGCCTGCGCATTTTTTTCTCCCTTAGATCTTTGCATGGGAGAGCTCCAGCCCCTCCATGTGGGACAGCAACACCGCCGGGGCTGAGCCTGGGGAAGGAGGGTCAGCAGAGGGGCTGTGCTGCCTCTGGGAAGCCACCAGCAATCCTGGCAGTGAGAGGAGAGCTGAGGTTGCAGACCCCCAGCAGGTTATGCCACTGGCAACACGTCAAATTTCCTTTTGGTCCTCAACAAAGCAATGGTTGAAATGTTGGTGTTATAGATGGACAATGAGATGATTGGCTCTCGCAATTAAGGGATGATTATTGTGTGACTGTTAAGAAAAGCTTTAGTGATGTATAGTTATGTTATTGTAGTTTAGATGTCCTCTGTTCTCCCCATGGTTCCCTTTTCCCCCCTGTACTGTTGCCATCAGCCAGCCTGGGTTGTCCAGGATAAGTAAAAACAAGGTGTGCACATGTGTGCCTGGCATGGGGCAGTGGGGAATGGAAAAGCTTGGAGCTTAGAGGGGGAGGCAACACCTGATCTCCAACTGCTTTTACAAGAAAGCAGTTTCCACTGATAAATGGCAAAGAAGAGCTGACTGACAGAATTTAGGAAGGGCCAGGGCTGGCTGATGCAACCCCAGGGGTATAAAAGACTGAGCATCCACCTTGAGCATGAACCGGCCACGTGGTGTCCACGAGGGCAGTTCCCTGTGCTGCAACTTTTCCCTTATGTAGTCCTTTTGTTGTATTTTTGTTAAGGATTAATAAACCTTTTAAATTTTCAAAGTGAGCAGTTCTTTCTGACACTGGGAAGAAGTTTCTGGAAGCACCTGCACCATGGGATAGCACTGACCAAGATTTTGCAGTTTGGGTCCAGTTTGGGGATCACAATCCCCTTCTGAGACCAGGCCGTGCCATGGCTGAAGGGGGCAAAGGCAAAGCCCAAAACTCACAAATCCTCACGAGAAAGGTGAAGTTAAATTGGGCTGGAAACCATTTTAAGCACTATTAAATAAAATAAATAACATGAGAGTGGGGAGCAGGAGTGAGCCAGGTGAGACACGGATAATAAACAAGGCAAGCTTGCTCTCAGTAGATATTGGCAGAACTTGCACATGAACGAGGTCATTTGTTTGGGCTGGTGCAAGGAAATCCAGCTGGGAGAAGGAGCAGCAGGGTTGGGTTTGGCTCTCGGGGTGTATTTCCGTGCAGTGCAGAAATCTGCCACAGGAAATGTTAGAAACTCCAAGGCTTGAGTCAGTTAAAAACCCAGTGGGGAAAATCACCCAAAATAATTTGGAGGGAAACGCTCGTGGAACTGGGCAGCACAGAGGACTCTGAATTACAAGAGTGGCTATGAATTACAATAACTCTGATACAATTATATATATATATATTATATATATATAAAATATATGATATATGTAATATATATAATATATAACATATTATATAATATATAAGATATAATATATAATATAATATATAATATATCATATATCATATATATCATATATATTATATAATGTATATTAATTACAATATGGATAGACAGCTATGAATTGCAATAACTCAGATACAACAATATATAAATATTATATATATTACAATTACAATATATAATTATATATATTATAATTACAGTATGAATAGAGGGCTGTGAATTACAAATACTCAGATACAATAATACATAAATATAATCTATATATTATAATTACAATATATTATTATATATAATATATTATAATTACGGTATGATTAGAGGGCTATGAATTACAAATACTCAGATACAATAATACATAAATATAATCTATATATTATAATTACAATATATTATTATATATAACATATTATAATTACAGTATGATTAGAGGGCTATGAATTACTGTAACTCAGATACAATAATATAAATTTATATATATATACATACATATAATATAATTATATATTATATATATAATATAGATATAAATATAATGTATATATTATAATTACAATATATGATCATACATATAATATATTATAATTACAGTATGAATAGAGGGCTATGAATTACAATAACTCAGATAAAATAATATAAATTTTATATATATAAATAAACATTTATAATACTTATAATATGAATAGAGGCCTATGAATTACAATAACTCATATAAAATAATATTATATATATATATATAAATTTATAATAATTATAATATGAATAGAGGGCTATGAATTACAATAACTCATATAAAATAATATTATATATATATATAAATTTATAATAATTATAATATGAATAGAGGGCTATGAATTACAATAACTCAGATACAATGGGCAGCCAGCAAGCTGCACACATGGAATGGGGGGGGGGGGGACAGAGCTCCAAACTCTGCCCCCCAAGCTCCCAAATCCACGCTGCTGTAAATTGGTGACTCTCTTTTCCCCGCACCGAGGTGTGGGGATGATTTGTGCGAGCCCAGAGCAGAGCTCCTGACCCCGGGGCTACCCCGGCTCCATCACCCCCTGGCATCCAGGGTAACAAATTCCCTGATTTATCCCCGGGGCTCTGGGTAATTTGCCAGCAGACAGGAATCCCCCGGGGCACGGAGCCCCCCGCGGGTTCTGCGTCACCGCAGCCCCAAGGCTTTGTGCAGATGTTGGAGCCCCCCTTTGCCTCTAATCTGAGGGGCTGATAAAAGCCCAGCCTACGCACAGCCTGGCCCTGGCTGCACGGATCATGTTCCACAACTGGATATGCTTGTTTCCAGCACGGAGACTTTCTGAGCTTGCTTTGCCTGCTCTTATTTGGGAAGGAAAACAGTCCCGCCACACAAAAATATTCTATTTTGCTTTTTATCACATCTATTTTTTTGGCAAAGATATGTTTTTACTTCCATCTCATGTGTAAATATCGAGATAAACTCTTGTCTTTTCCCTGTGTATCAAGTTATAAAGAAATGCTACATGAGGTTCAGAGCACTGGTCTTATAAAAAAATGCTATGTGAAGTTTAGAGCAATGGCTCTGTGGTCCCACTATCAGGGATTCAATCACCCATGGATTTACCCTCAGCTGGAGTTATTTTCATGGAGGAAAAAAGTCAAAATTATCAAAAAAAGTCACCCAGTGTTTGGTCAGTTGAATCTGTTGGATTAGAGATGGGGCAACTGGGAGGTGTTTTAACAACTTTTAGTCCATTTTTAGTCTTATGAGAAAGGTGAGACAATACAGAATAACAATTAGAAGCTGACTATTTCTTAATTGCAATACAGGATAAGTATTTCTTGTCTTACCAGCTTTAGCCACACCAGCTTTAAGGCTGTAGATGCCTTAAAGCCAATCATCTAAAATTACCCTTCATGGGTCCCACTAAAATGCATCTTTCACAGTTCTATTTCTCTAAAATATCTACTCTTATTTACAAAACCATCCTTTAAAACTTGTTTCTATTTCCATTTCTCTCTCAACAATGTCTGTCCTATTCCATGGCATTTCTAAGTCAGCATTTCTTATCTCAAAGTTTACATACAGATGCACTGTGTGAGCCTTCTATTAAACTTTATGAATTTTCTATAAATTGATTTCCCACAGAACCAATCACCTAATTTTAATATCACTGAGCGTTTCATCATCTTGTCCCATCAGCCACTGACTTTTTTGTTGTGTTTGGTACCCCCTGGAAATGAAATCTGGCATCTCTGATCTGCCCAAGCATTCCCAGGAGCTTTGGGAATGATTCCTTTCCCTGTTACCACCCAGTACTCCAGACCAAATGAGGAGCCTAAAGGAAATAAATGTTGATTTATCGTGTTCATACACAGGATTTCATCGTGTTTGTGTGTTTGCAGACAGATCCAAATTAAGATTATCCAGACAGGAACTGAGAACTCTTCCAAAGCTACAGTCAAGTGCAAGAAAAGAACCATTTTTTGGGGGGTGTTGACTCCTCCAGCAGAGTCTCACAGGCAAAGAAACCCCTCAGGATTCAGTAAACCAATTAATTATTTTTTAATTATTATTATTTTATTCCAGTAAACCAATTCCAGTCACTTTCTGAAAAGAAATTAAGGGTTTTGGTGTGTATTTTAATACTATAAATAAAGGGCCGAACTAAATTGCATGCAGAATATATTTTCTAAATGTAGATATAATAAGTTATAATATCCTCCTCTCTGTTATCCCATGGTGGATGTTTATTATCATTCAAAACTAATAACCTTGGCTTCCTTCAGCAAAAATATGAGCTGCAAGAGCTTTTGTTCACATGCCAACCAAAGAGCTAAATGTGAATATCCCTTCCTCTGACCACATCAATCATTTTATAACCACAGTCAGATCATTTTGCTCTTTCAGTACTTTTTTTTTCCACACCAAAGATTTTATGGGAGGACTGAGAGACTGAGTTCAAGATGTGACAAATGATCCACCCAGCCACCCCAAAAAGCAGGTGGCAGCCCTTGAGAGGGCTGGCAATTAATGCCATATGTGACACAAAACTCTCCCTAAATGTACCTTCCTCAGCCACTGGTTATTTGTGGGACTGAGGGGGCAAAACTCTAAAATTTGGGGACTGAAACTAAATGGAACCAAAATGTAGACCTGATTCTGTTTTCTTTGCTGCCTTTCCAGGTTTTCTAGGTCTAGTGACTTAAAAACATTCAGGGTGAAGATGAAACTTCCAGTTTCCTCCTCTAAGAAAAACCCCAAATAACACACCACAAAAAGCTGCATAATTCCGTGATGGAGACAAAACATTTGGTGTCTTTTGAGGAGTATTTCAAAGATAGAGAATCTTAAATCCAGCAAAGATGATGTGGGACTGGTCCCAAGCAGGAATAAACCATGAAATAAAGCTAAGACAACCCCAAAAAACCTTCCCTGGCACCCAGGAGGAAATTTGGGGAAATATGGATGTGGTGCAAGTCCAGCTCTAAATCCGTGGAGGTTCCCAGCCAGGGAAGGTGCTGGAGGCTGCAGGGCTGTGAGCAGGGCTTGGGCTCCTGCTGCACATCTGGCAGGGACTGCAGCAGCTGCACTGCCCTGATCCGTGGCAGAGGGGGTGGGAGTAGGTGTAGGATCAGGCTGGGTTACAATGTGCCTTTCAAACCTCTCTTCATTTCCTAATCTCCTCTTTCAAAAAGCAAAGAGGGCTGGGAATGAAGAGAAGAATTTTGCTGTGAGCCAGGCAGGCCTTGCTTCCCCTCAGATCTGCCCACCCTCGCCCACATCCAAGCAGGGAGCTCTTCTTACCAGCCTTTTTTTTTTTTTTTTCCCTGAAAATACGTGTGAGAGAGCCAGGGAAGTTGAAACATCAGAATTTACAATGCCAGGGTGTGGAACCTCACTCACCTGTCTGGTGAACATGAGCACGACCCTTAAACTGATCCTTAAACATTAATTAATCAAGCTGTGAGAGATTAATCAAATAAAATTAATTTAAAAAGTTAAATATGTGCATACTTAAGGGCTTGGCTTAGCTGAGGTCCAGCAGATGGTAAGAAGGACATCACATAATTTTGCATTCCCAGTGTGGAGGCTGAAAGGGATTTCTGGCATTTCTGAGGGAATTGGTGCAGAATTTGAGGGTGCTGAAGGTAAAACTGAGGCTGGGAAGGGTGCACAGGGAAATACGAGAATTACTGGGACAGAATTCCTGGCAGAACCACCTGCAGCCCAGGGAAGGGGCACAGCAGCCATGGTCTGCACGAGAGGAGCAGCTCAGAGGTCTGGAGAAAGAGCAGGAACAAAAGGGTAAGACTGATGCAGAAAGAGAAGCAGTAAAATGAGAATCAATGAAAGAGACAGCAGTAAAACATGCATCTGTGATTTAATCCTGGGTAAAGACCCAGATTAGTGACATCAGATTCTGCTGTCTGTTTGGAGTTTACTCTGGAGCCGTGGCTCCCAAGGCTGAGGCAGCTGGGATGGAGCCCATGGATCCAGCCCAGGGATTTATCCCAGACATGGCTGCTCCTGTGCAGCACAGGCATCAGGCACAACTAAAGTTTGGATGGAAAAATTGGCTTTCCAGCCCTTGTGCTCATAAAAATAAAGCTGGCATGAGCTAGCAGGGTGAGGGAATTCAGAAGTTTCATAAATTGTCACATCATTTCACAGTCACTCCGTGCTCAGCTGGACCTTGAAGGTCATGAAGGCTAAACATGGACATTGTGTCTCTTTTTTCTGTTGGTTTTTATCCCAGATGCCATTTTATTGCCACACAAAGGCTGAGCCTGGTTTACAGAATCCCAGAACCATTAAGGTTGGAAAAAAAACAGGGTTAGGAAGTCCCAGCTGTGCCCAACACCCACCTTGTCCCCAGCCCAGAGCACTCAGTGCCACCTCCAGTGACACCTGCAGGGATGGGCACTGCAAAGCTCCCTGGGCAGCCCTGCCAAGGCCTGAGCACCCTTTCCATGGGCAAATTCCCCCTGAATTACACACAGCTGTGTGAGCTGCACAAACTGCACCACACCTGAACAGATGAGGTTGGTGGCACCTGTGGCACCCAGGTTTGGCAAACCCCAGGAGCTCAGCTGGCATGGCTGCTCCAAATGCATTTCTGGAAGGGGCTTGGCAGCCCCAGACTGGCCAAACATTCCCATTGTCCTCTGCCACCTCTGAGAAGAGGTTTGGACTGGCTGATGTTGGTGTGAGCAGAGAGCACCGTCTGATGGAAGGGATGGGATCAAACCTGATCCAAAGATCTTCTCCT
The DNA here is from genome assembly GCF_036417665.1 of Passer domesticus. Lineage (NCBI taxonomy): Eukaryota > Metazoa > Chordata > Aves > Passeriformes > Passeridae > Passer > Passer domesticus. Next base: position 5,260,957 of record NC_087475.1, on the reverse strand, counting down.
TTAGGTTTTGCCTTAATTTTGCACTAGTGGCACTCATGGGTACCCCTGGATCCCTGGAAGCATCCAAGGCCTGGTTAGACAGGGCTTGAAGCAACCTGGTGTAATGATTGACATCCATGCCCATGGCAGTGATGCCTGAGGTTTGAGCTTTTCTATTTTTCACATTCTGTGCTGCTTTAGTGTGTGAGTCTGGGCTTCACATTATGGGATGGTGAGCTCTGTGCACAGAGCAGGGAGACAAAACAATTCCTGCTCCAGCTGGGCACCAAGGACAAATGATCCAAATCTCAGCCCCGGAGCACAAACCCCGTGGGCTGCAGAGAGAAAAACAAGCAGGATGGGACTGCAGGGGCTGCAGCTGGGATTGGACACTGAACTGCAATGTGCACATGGAGCAGAGCTGAGCCCAGGGAGAGACCCCGGCAGCGCTCGTGCATTTTGGGACCATTTGGGTTCATCCTGGGTGCAGCCCTGGCTGGGCTCTGGTGCTGCCCAAGGTGCATCCATGGAGGCCTTTTCATAAATCCCTGCTTTATTCTTTAGCTCTGTCCAGCTTCTGCTCTGGGTCAGCCTGCACAAGGCATCAGCAGGGGGTGAAGTGAGATGATTTTAAGGTCCCTTCCAACCCAAACCATTCTGGAATTTTTGATTTTACACGAAGTTTTAGGTCCTACCCCTTGCATACCTCCATGGGAGACATTTTATTCCCAGGCTGACAGAGTTCCATGACCAAACCAGCCCACAGCTGACTGACACAGAGCTCAGGATGCTCGTGGCTTCCTGCACCAGACCTGGGGCACTGAACCTCACATAAAAATCCCTGGAAGCACCAAAATGTAATTTTTCCTTGGAGCTGGGCCATTGTTGAACTCCTCACTGTCACACTTTAACCTGTATTTGTTCCCTTAGCTGTGCCTTTGGCTGTGGGTGAAACTCTCCCCACATTTTTGATATTTTCATTTGTTTTTCAGAATGACATCAGCACAACCAGCGCTGTCGGCCACAAACTCATTCATCTTTCCTGTGGCTCTCAGAGAGTGCCATAATTATTTAGCTTCTTAAAACCTTCACACTCTTACAGCTCTCATAAAGTAGTTATTCAGCTCTTGATATTTTCTCCCCAGCTGTGATGATTTAATCTGGCCTGGGGTTTGAAAGGCTCAGCCAGGAAAATCCCAGAGCGCAATACAGCTCATTTATAAGGCTCAGCATTTCTGCAGTACCCAGCCCGAGCTGGGCTCTCCATCTGCCTTATCTAAACACTGCCATCACACTGCATTTGGGCTTTCATGGGAAGTTAAACCACCACACAGAGCTCCCACATCTGGCCTGGAAATATCATCCTGTATTTGAAACATTTTGTGGCACGGCTCGGTATTAATTCAGGTAGAGCGCGTTTGTTTGGGGAGGTTTGGTTCTGCTGCCAGCAAGGGGGAAGCACTGTGGTCTCTTCACCACAGAAGTTCTTAAAAAAAAAACCCAAAAGATTAGTTCAGTTCCCTAACTATATAAATCACAGCTTTTTATAAGCATCACAGAGTTGTTCTGAGGTGATTATAGCATAGGTGAATTTCCCTTTCTTTTCCATGATGACAAAAACCCCAAAATAACTCAGCTACGCAGCAGTGCCATTTTCTTTCAGAACCAAGCCCCCTCTGAATTCCACAGCCAGGAAATTCCCATGATTAAGATGCCTCTTCAAGACATTAAATAACCAATATAGTTTATGCTGCATATTAATGGTCAACAAGAAGACTTTTAAAGTTCAAATTTCACACAGAAATTGCAAGTACAAACTCCTCTCACTACATATATTTGCTGTTGCTGAGCTAACATTGAAAGACACATACTAACTTTTTAAATTTCCTGACTTTTATGATTGCTCAATTTTGCAACCTGAACGTTATTTTGAAAGTAGGATTGTGTAAAATTTCCCTCAAGGGACTCAGAGAGCTCTGTGCTTTTGAAACATGGCCTTGCTGTAGCTAATTTCCCTCGTTTTGTTGGAGGGTGGTTTTTTTGGGGTTTTTTTTTTTCCAACCTTGCAGACAGGAGCAAAATTGCAGGACCTCAAAAATAATCAAGCATTTTTCTGGTACCCTGGTGCCTTAATTTTGTGCATTTGCTGAGTTTTCATTCTGCAGTGCAGGTGCACATCTGCTATGGATCACAGCCCCGTCCAGGAAAGCACTTGACATCCCCAGAACCACTCACAGGCCTGAAGTGAAACTTTTGCTTAAGGGCTGCCCTGGATGGGGGAATATCTTCAGAGATATTTCAAATTGAAAGGAAACGGAATTTAATTTTCCTATTGATTCAGGTGGGGTTTAAACAGATGACAAATTACAGGTAATGGCTGTTGTGTGCAGGAGTGGGAAATGGATCCTATCTGTCTACATATAATTATAAAGCAACACTGGAAGAAGGACAAACTGTGTTCATCTGCAACAATCACAGGTTGTTCTCAGCTTGCTTGGCACGGCAAGGTGAGAACTGGGTTCTGTGCCCACCACTGCCTGGTTTAGCATGGCAAGGTGAGAACTGGGTTCTGTGCCCACCACTGCCTGGTTTGCTGGGGGTGAGCAGAGAGCTGGAGTTCCTCCATTAAATGGAATTTTTAGGTGCAAATTCTCCCCTTGTGAGGGGCCTTAGCAATACACAATATTTAAACCCCTCAAAAGAGGATTATTCAGTGTCTGGAGGTTAACGCTGGCTCTCCACAATGAGGTGGTTTCTGGAAATGTGAATTTTGACAGCAAAGGAAGGACAACATCCCTCAGCCCAACACAGAGCAGTGCCAGGCACCTGCATCTCACCCAGTCCTCTTCCTCTGGCAGCAAGAATCCCATAAATCCCATAAATCCCACTCTGCACCTGTCTGGGCTGATCTGGTTTTATTACTAACCTTAAATAACACTCAGAGCAGACACGTTCCCCACAGGAACTCACCCCTACGTGGTGTAGGACCAAGGGCTGCAGTGGAAAACCAAAATCTTCTTAAACAACAAGCAAATCACTCCTGCTACAAAACCCACAAAACCTGGTGGAAGCAAAGGTGTTCCAGAGGGCTCAGTGGCACACAGGAGAAAATGATTCATACTGCTGGTTTGCAAAAATCTGTACAAGGATGGGGGGTTAAATTTGGGAAGTGCTGGGAGGTGCAGGTTCTTTTCCTTTGAATATCCCCCAATGCCTTCCCTTTCTGCCTTTATTTTCAGAGGAAAACACCAAGCAGCATCCCCTTTTTGTCCACAAAATGAAGGTATTGTTTCCAGTGCCTTTTTTCCAGCATGGAGCAAGTTTTCCTATGGCAGAGGAAAAATTTGCCGTGTCAGCTTTTACAGGGACTCAAGGATTGGACCATTACAGCATCATTGCCTTGTTAATCTTATTATTCCTCATCTCTCACTCCTAGTTCCATGGTGTCAATACCCTTTTCAGAGGCAGTCACATCTTCCAAGGAGTTTATCAGTGCCCATCCAGAAGTGGAAAAAGGTGTTTGTTGTTCTGTGTGAGCCTAGCACAGGAACTACCCCTCCAGTCCTTCCTTGGAACTGCAGCTCCGGGTGATGAAAGCTCCAGACCTGCTGGCTCCAAGGAGTTACTTTTTACTGGATCAACTTTTCACATGTCATAAAAAGCAGAGCCACACGAGAAATTGAAGTTATCTGTGTAGCCCCAGGTCTCAGGGAGCAAAAGACTTCTAAAGCAAGTGATGTGATTAGGGGAAATAAGGAAATGAAATCATTTAATGGGAATGTGCTGCGCGGAGAAGGAATCAATAAATAGTTCCCAGGAGTTATCAAGGGCCATTTAGTGTTTTTTTTGGATCTAAACTCTCTAATCCCTGCCCTTTCTGGTTTATTTGTCCTGCATTCTACCACGCATCACCGGGCTGGGATGCTTCCTGAAGATCCCAGCAGCTGCTCAGCCCTGGGATGGAGGTGCCGTGGAAAGGTCGAGTTTTCCTTGAATCCCATCTTGGATTCTCCCTGAGAACTCTCTGTCTCTTCACAAGTGCTTTAAAGGCTCATTAAGGATATGGATAGGAGCCTGTTTCCACACCCACTGAGTTACCTTCCTCTTCCTGTGGATTAATACCTGCTATGGAATAATCATCCTTGCCCAGTAGCAGCGAGTCCCATCTGGATGCTGATAGACAAAGCAGTGCCTGGCTGCTGAATCACTTAAAAAAACAGTTCTTGCCAAAAAGAAAGAGGTAATAAAAGCCTACAGGCCTCCTGTGACATCTCTGTGACCTTGCTGTGACTTCATAGGCTGTCCCTGGATGTTTTCTGAGTTGCCTACCTGGGGTTCTTTGAATGACATAAAAGGGATAAATGAACAAGGATTGGAAACTGTCAGGCTTGAATTCAGCAGCCACTGAGGTTACCCTGCCCTTGGGCAGGTCCTGGGCCAGGATTTTCATTCTGGGTGGTGTCACATTATTCTCTTGTCACTGCTGACAACGAGAAACTTCATGAGGGTGATTGCTGATGAAAAGCTCAGAGAGGAACAAGTTACAGATAGAATTTGGGCCAGGAGATACTTTTTATGCAAGGCTGTGTTAAGCAACATCAAAATATTTTGTTTGGTGGTGTCCACCCCAGCTGAGGAAGGTGTGCCAGCAACCAGTGGGGCAGGTTCAGTTCTGTCCCTGAACCCCTGTCACACATCTTGATTTTTGACCCTTGTTACAGCCTGTTTTCAATCAGGAGCATGGCTCTGTCCACTGATATTTATCATTGCTGGAAAAACTCAAAAATGCTTCCCTGAGGGCACAAGTCCTGCTTGCTCTGCTGGAAGCTGAGCCAGGGTGTGCAAAGCTCAGGAAGGCTTCAGGCTTTGCCCTGTTCTCCTGAAGATTAAAAGGTATTATCTGTGGAAGGCACAAAGTTTTACCCAATAATGCAAACAATTAACTTTAACCAGCCTGAATTCTGAAGTCAGGATATCCCTACACCCAGTAATTCTGTGTGCCATGGGATCTCACCAAAACCTGAGCCTGAACACATCTGATTTGGGAGGTCTGTGTTATGGTTTAGACTGAGTTGATAGATGAAGTTGCATCTCCACACACTGAAGCCTTTCTGTGTGAGTTTTTCTCATTCTCTGCCTCAAAAAAAATCTGTTTTACCTATGACTGTGCTGGGTTAGATCAACACAATGTACCAGGACTGCCAATAGCTGTGGATTAGGAAATAAATAAAAATAAGAGGAGAATGTAGCATGGCTTTTGCAGAATATTGTCCCTACAAGCTGATCATCACAGATTTCTTGACACTAAAGTGTTACCTCAATGATTCACTTTAATGAGTTTTTCTTTCATTGCTCTGTCCAGTTATTTTTTGAACCCATGAAGGAGTTTGATGTCAATTATCTGTAACAAAAGGGAAAAAAACTCTTTGTTTTCTTAATATTTTGAACCTTTCCATCCCAGTTTTATTGTATACTCCTTTCTTTCTGTATTAGAACCATAAAATAGTTTGGGTTGGAAGGGACCTCAAATATCGTCTCATTCCCAACCCCTGCCATGGTCAGGGACATCTTCTACTAACCCAGGTTGTCATTCCCAATTTAACATCTCTGTGCTGCTTTTGGAACACACGTGCCACTGGGAGGACAATCCAGACCCATGGAGTTCAAATTTATTTGATACCAGGAGATAGAAACCAGTTTGGCTTTTCATATTGAAGCTCCTTTTTCACTTCTTTCCCCTCCTTTTTCCACCGTTTTCAACCTGCAGTTCTCAGCATAATAAAAGGTAACAAGCACGAGTTCTTGGCAGATGGAGGGAAGTTATTTAATGCCTGTGGAGAATCTGTCCCCACATGTTTAATAAATGCTTTCTTTCAATAAATGTATACTCAGCTTTAAGGAACATGGAAAACTTCAGGGTTTTTTTTGCATCAAGTGCCAAGATAATAATAATCTGGCAAGTGACTGCTTACTCCAAGTAGTAAAAGGCCAGTGAAGCCAAGATTCGCTGTTACCACTATTTTAATCATTATTTGCTGGTGACCACCAGTCTTCAGTGAAAATTTCAGGTGCCTCTGGTATTTTTCAATTTTTGCTGAGTGCCAGGTGACTCAGGGCCCAGCTCTGCTGCTCTTTCTCACAGAGTTTTATCTAATTGAAAATTAGCCTCCAAAGACTCGAGCTGAAGCAGAAAAACCACTCGTGCTGAGGAACAGCAGCAGAATCTGATCCCATGTTTCTGGTCTCTAAATGGTTTTTGAGTAGCTGGCACCAAGGCTTTACATTCATCTTTAAATACTGGAGGTCTGGGGTTATTACAAAACCTTGGAGGTTTTGTTTTCTGGGGTTTTTTTAAAAATAAAAGTATGTTATTTCTATTAGGTTCTGTTTGTAAAAATTACATATTGTTAGGCTGAATAGTGCAACCCCCAAAACGAAAAGTAAATGACAAATTCAGACTTCTGGAATTGTGTAAGCTCCACTGAGAAAATAACCCTGAAACCTCACCAGCCACATCTGTGTATATCACTGCTCAATTATTACCCTTTTACTAGACTGCAGGTTATTTTGCCTTACACCCAATGGTCCAGGGGAAAAAGAAAAAAAACAGCCCTTATTGACAATCATGGGGAAAAAGTTAAATCAATAAAATGAAAAATTATCTGACAATAATTACAGTTGCAAGACTTGCTCCTGGGCACACCATGAAAGCAGTCTGAACTTCAAACCTCTGTTATTGCACTGCTCCAGTTCAGCTGTACAGAAATCCACTTTGGGCCTGGGAGTGCCAGATGCTGCAATCACTTTTGGGGGGAAAAAGTAGACTAAAAAAAATTTGACTTAAAAAAATAGACTAAAAAAAATGTACTAAGAGTATTCTAAAAGCAAAGTCTGAACAAGGATGGTGCCTGAGTGGATTTGTGTTACCGTGGAGCTCAGCCCAAAGAGAGTCACCCATAGAAGGTGTTGCACTTGCTGCTGGCACAGAGAAATGGGGGTACAGAGATCAAAAAATCATGAAATATCCAGATTTGGGAGGGATTCCATGCAGTGCCACCCCTGCCCTGCCCAGATCCCACCAATCCCACCCTGGGCATCCCTGGCATCCCTGGCCAAAGGCTCCTGGATCTCTGGCAGCCTCGGGGTTGTGCCCATTCTCTGGGGAGCCTGGGCAGTGCCAGCACCCTCTGGGGAAGAACCTTTCCCTAAAATCAAACCTAAACCCCCCTGGCCCAGCTCCAGCCCTCCCTGGGTGCTGTCCCTGTCCCAGGAGCAGAGATTGGAGCTCAGGAGGAGCTGCAGCCCCTGAGGAGTTTCCCCTCAGTCTCCTCCAGCTGGACATTCCAAGGTCCCTCATCTGCTCCTCTTCCCTTCCAAACCCTTCCCCATCCTCCTGTCCCTCCTTTGGATGCTCCCTAATAATTTTATCTCTTTCTTATATTTGGTCTCGCGCAAAACTGGGAGGGGTGCTTGGAAGCGATTCCCACATTTCCCATTTCCTGAGGAGGAAACTTCTCCAGACAGAGCTGAGATCCCTTCTGAGGGCACAAATTTAAGCCCAAACCTTCCTGGCCACACCCCAGCAGCAATTCTTCAGGACAGGGTCCACAATGTGGTCTGAAACGTCAGCCCAGTGAGGAAATCCGAGGCAAGCAAAGCTTTGTGCTGTGGCAGTGGCTGCATCTTCCTCTGTCTGGGAAGCCTCCCAGAAGAGAATTACAGTAATTCCAAAATGAGGCCAAGAGAGCAAGCCCTGCTCTTGAAGGATAATTGCAAAGTAAATAAGGGTGCACACAACATTTGCAAATTTTACAGACATTTAAAAAAAGGAAAATGAAACCACCCTTGTGACCCACAAGTTTTTCCAGCAAGAGCTCAGAATCGAAAAGAGCCAGGATAATGTTATTAAAACCCTTCTAATTGCATCCTCTTCGGAAACACATGACACAAACATGTATCAATCACCTACACATTTGCATTTGCTCTGCATTACCTGGCTTTTCAAGACTGCTGAGCCTAGAAAAGGGTTTCATTTCCACCTCCTGCACAGGAGCTCGGCTGTCGGATATCAATGAGCTGATAAAATGTTCCATGTTCTGCACAGCCTGAGTGAAAGGCCTCAGCAAGTTCTCTGAAATGCCAGAATTCAAACCCTGCCTTGAAGTGGCTCTCAGCTTAGTGGTGACTGTTTCTGTGTGTCAAAAGTGGTGTGAGACCAGTGTCAGAGGAAAGCCACGAGGGCAATCTGTGATAAACAGCCTGAAAAGCTGCTGAAATGTGCTGCCTTGTCAAAGATCCATGACATGGATCCTGTAGGGGCTGACAGCAGCTCAGCAGCAGGGAAGAGACCTGCTGGGAGAAGATCAGGTGGTGGGAATGGGCAGGAAGGCTCTGCAGAGGGATCAGGACAGGCTGGATCCATGGGATGAGGCCACCACAACCCCAGGGAGCTCCAGGCTGGGCAGAGGGGCTGGAAAGCTGGAAAGGCCCTGGGGGTGCTGGGGACAGGGCTGGACACGAGCCCAGGGGTGCCCAGGTGGGCAAGAGGCTCCTGGCAGCTGGGCTGGATGAGGAATTGTGTGTCCAGCAGGAGCAGGGCAGGGATTGTCCCTCTGGGCTGGCTCTGAGAGGCCCCTCGAGGGCTGTGCCCAGTTCTGCTCCTGCAGGAGAGACCTGGAGGGGCTGGAGCGTGTCCAGGGCAGGGAACGGAGCTGGGAAGGGGTTGGAAAACTCCTGAGAGAGCTAGGAAAGAGGCTCACCCTGGAGAAAAGGAGGCTTGGGAGTGTTGCAAAAAAAGGGAGAAGCCACCAGGTCTTCAGGAGCTGGAGCTGTGGTTTCATCTCTGCTGTCAGGATTTGCCCTCCTGCAGCTCAGGTGGATGTGGGCCTAAGGTTCCCACTGCTCTCTCTGCTTCAAAAAACCAAAATAACAAGAAGAAAACCTATTTTCACCTCCAACTAGCCAGGAAATCGTGCCACTCATGTTTGGATGTGGAACTTGGTTGAGCAAATTAGGCTTTCATCACCTTCAAGTTCAGCTATTGCAAGGAATATATTCTCAAGGTGGAGCCAGCCCCAAATTGCACTCAGAACCCACTGCTGGTTCAGATTTGTATCCTGAGTCAGACATACCAAAAAAAGCCCTTCACAGCAGTGCCCTGAACTTCTGGTCCAGTTAAAGGTTCAGCAATCTTCTCTTTCATCTGTAAAATCTCAAAATGGCCCAAGTTCACAGATAAGTTCACAGAACTTGTCTTTCTTCCTTCTTGCTCTGTAAGGAAGAGGGATCAGTAAGGGCAGCAGTCACCATTTTCCAAAACATCAACAGACATTATGAGGAAAAATTTTTTCCCTGTGAGGGTGGGGAGGCCCAGAGCAGCTGTGGTTGCCTCTGGATCCCTGGAAGTGTCCAGGGCCAGGCTGGAAGCAGCTTGGAACAACCTGGGACAGTGGAAGGTGTCCCTGCCCATGGCAGGGTGGCACTGGATGATCTTTAAGGTCCCTTCTAACCCAAACCATTCTGGGATTCCATTATTTAGGAGCCTTTATCTTTGTACTTTGCAGTGGCTTTATCTTCTACCACTCTTGGATATTTGTGAAAGCTTTAGCTGTGTGAGAAATCTGGAATTTTGAAGATTTCATGTGCAGGGGAGTTCCCAACAGCTGAGCCAAACTTCAGAAAGGAATGGTTTGAATGTAAAGCAAGGATTTTTAGGATCCCACCTCCCCATGATGTTCTTGGCATCAGAAAGCAGGTGGTAGGCACATTTCCTGAGGACAGATAAAATAATCTCCCCTGTCCTCCTAGAGCTCAGGGAAGGTGACAGGTTGGTGATTAGATTCTCCCTGGAGCTGCCTCACGGCCCCACTCTGGAGGGTTCAGGAGTTTACTTGGCTTCTGTGCTTCATGCTGAGTTAAAAATCCCACAAAAAGTTCTTTGTGTGTGGAAGTAACCCAAAGGACAGGAGATAACATTTTCCAACCCAGTGAAGTATTGGAGGAGCTACATCATTTCCATAATAGCTCCTACCACAGGATTCAGCAGAAATATTCACAGAGTGCCTCTGATTGTATATTTAAACAACAATCACTCCATAAAAATTTATAGACAATTCTATTATTTTCCTTAAATTCAAGCTTTTCCTTTTTTTCCTTTTCAGTGATCTGGGGATTTGAGAAAAGAAGCTGCTGGTACAATGACCCATGACTCCTTGCCTTGGGAAGAAGTGAGGGAAAGAAAATAAATCTCATTACAGATGAGGGTTGTAGAGCTCAGACGTGAAGCAAGGATAAGGAATAATAAAAAACACTGAATGGGAGTGAAAAGGGAACGTGACAGGAGATCCACAGCCCTTGCCACATGGGAAGAGGAGGCAATTCCTGGCACAGAAAGGCAGGGAAAGGAGATGTGGAGCAGGAGATGGAGGGCAAGAGCTTGAGATGTGTGAAACACATTTGGTCTGCAGTGATGTTCTCCCTTTCCTCCTGTTCCTTTCTGTAGCTGTTCCCCATGACTCACACGTCTTGTTTTGCCTCTCTCAGGGCTCTTTCCTTGTTAAAAAGGCTGAATTTTAAAACATCTTGTGGACAAATGGAGCCAAACGTGTGATGGTTGCCGTGGCTCAAAGCAAGTAGAGATAAATGTAAGGGACAGACTAAAAAACCGACAGGAGACATCCCTGGGGGCTCTGTCAGGAAGGTCTTTTGATCAGACACTTGCGTGAACCTGAAAATCAGGATTTTCCCATCCTGAAAAATGGCAAGAAAAAAATAATAACTGTTGATCTCCTCTAGTTAAGGCTGGTGGGGTAGAAAAGATCAATCCCTTTGTATTTGTCTGCTGTTACAACTGGTTTTTTTCTGATTTCACACTCTACCTTTCTTAACATGCTAAAAACTTTCAAGAATCTTTTAAAAAGTGGTTTGGATCTAATAAATTCTTTTGTTTTGAGAGCCAAGTCTTCTTGTCTTACTCACAAAGAACAGTCCAAGTACCCACCCTGCAGACCAATTGGAGTTTTACTCTGTAATGCAAACCCTGTGACTGATTGAATTGCCCCTGCACTTCATACACTGCATGTCACACTCCACATTTATCCTAAACCCATTTTTTACAGTCCACTCTAAAAATTCTTTTTAATTCAGCAAGGAACGGACAAAATTTCTTTTACCTTCTTTATCATCACTGGCTGTCATTGTACAAAAAGCAAAGCTTAACCAGTGTGGTAACAGAGCAAAGTCTGGGTTGGTTCCCCATCACATTCAGTTCCCAAAGAGGAAATTCATGGAGTCATTCTTGCAGTTATTCCATGACCAGTTTAGTTCTGAGTTGTGGGGATAACATGTGAGGGGCATAAAGAGAGGCAGCCACACAGAATCTGAATATTTTCTTTCTGCAGCTTCTTTCACATAAACTGCAAACTTCTTTTTGTGGCTAGAAATGGTTCCAAAGAGATTGTGGGCAATTCTGGTGTAGGAAATTCAGCCCAAATGCCAAGGTCTAAGTGGACAGGGCCAATATTTAACACAACAGAGTAAAACAGAGGACACCAGCAGGAATTTTTTCATGGGAAGGGTGGTCAGGTCTTGGAAACCTGCCCAGGGAGGTTTGGAGTCCCCATTCCTGCAGGTGTCACCTGGAGGTGGCACTGAGTGCTCTGGGCTGGGGACAAGGTGGGCATGGGTCAGAGCTTGGGCTTGGTGGGCTGGGAGGGCTTAATGGAGAGTGGAAGGATAAAGATTCAGCTGGGGAATTTGAATAATAACCTGAACTTTGGGTGACTGACAGCTATGCTTTTTTGGTTGCCGAATATTGGAAATGCAGCCTTCAAGCCAGTGTTTATAAACAGCTCTGAGAAAGGAATCTCTCTCTCTGCATGGAAGTATCCCAAAGGACAGGAGATAACATTTTCCAACCCAGTGAAGTACTGGAGGAGCAACATCATCTCCATAATAGTTCCTACCACAGGATTCAGCAGAAATATTCACAGAGTGCCTCTGACTGTATATTTAAACAACAATTACTCCATAAAAATTCAGGAGGAGTGAGTTTTTCACATGCAGGAGTGTGAAAACTCTCAGCCTGGGGTTGAATCCATGTCCTCAAACACTCAAAGTGGATCCTTCTGTATAATAAGGGCTTTTCCAAATCATTTTCTTCCTCCTGGGAAAAGGAGGAATATGCAGAAACCTTCAGCTATCACCACTGCTAAGCACACACTTCAGTTTGCTTTCCAACAGGAAAGGATTTAAGGCTCTGCCTCTTCTCTCACACAAATTAATTATCACCTCTTTTATCTTTAAGCAAACTTAGGGTAAACCCGAGGAGAAAGACAGAAATATTGTACTGCAAAGACAATATTGACATGATTATTAAAGCTGTAAAAGTCAGGCAAGGTGGGATGAAGGTGAAAAATCTCCATTAGCCAGACCCAGAGATTTATAGCAGCAACCCTTGCCTGTAAAAGGAGGGATGAGGAATAAAAGCTCTCACTCAGACTCATAATATGTTACAGTTTGGGGGTTTGGTTTAATTTCCCCTTCCTTCTTCTGCGACTAAGAGTAAAGGGATTAAATTTATCTGTGCAGGATGCAACTGGTTCAAGTCTTTGTCCCTCTTGCACCTCTCACCCAGGTATTGAGTTACAGCCACTTAAATACTCCCATCATCATTATCTTTGTGATAATAACAATAACCACAAGCATTTTCTATCACACACATTGATTTTGTGTGTGTGCATAACTGCATTAAATGAAAAATGTTCCACTTCTCCAAAATCTAGCCCAATCCTGAAAACTGGATATGACAGAGAAAACATTGAGTTTTGTGGCAGGTGTTTTTAGCCCACCCCAAAAATCCAGTAGTTACATAGTACTGGAAGAGTAGGTGCAGCATGGGAGGCAGCAGAAATTAAGTTCAGGCATTATTAATTTTGTTACAGACCTTTTACCCTTAAAGACTGAGGGCCAGGGTTATAAAGCAGGGGAAGAGAGGTATTTGATTTGTTTGGGTTGTTGAGGACAAGACAGGACAGAACAGGACAATCCAATTCTCAGCTCTGCTTTGTTGGGAATTAAAATGCAGAAGAGAGTGGGAAAAAGCAGGTTCAGTCTTAGTCCTTCTGTATTAGTGGGAGGGAGGGTTAGAAGAGTGTAGCTCTGTAAAAATTCATATAATTTACTCACTTCTCCTTGCAAGGCCTCTGGTTTACACAGAAGTTTTAAAATTCCCCAGTTTTCTGGCTGTGGCTGCCTTCACTGAGCCAAACTGCTTTGTAGCTGGAGTGAGAGCTCATGTGAGGATGGCTTTGGCTCCCAGCTCCCTTTTTGCTGTTTAATGTTTGCTTCTTGTTCTTCCCAGAACCTGAAAAAGAAAATATTTTCCTCTGCTCATCTCTGTTGGGACAATGGAATGAGCTAAGCTGAGGAAATTTGGGGGTGGGGAGTTGTAACTAACCTGGGGTACTTTCATTTCTTAGGGAGATGAGGGGGTTTGGGTAATTGGTGTGAGAGTTGGGACCTACCTTCAGCACCCACCTCCCTCTGAACAGCCTGTACAGCTCCAGGGATTCCTGGTTTGGATTTTAGCAGCTTTCCCAACCCTCAGGATGATCCCAACCCTTCCATCACTTGGTCTGTAACAGGGTGAAGGTTTGATGCATCAAGGGCAGGCTCAGGCTGGGCCAGGGCAGGCTCAGCTTGGACACCAGGAGGAATTTCCCCATGGAAAGGGTGCTCAGGGCTTGGGAAGAGCTGCTCAGGGAGGTTTGGAGTGCCCATCCCTGCAGGTGGCACTCAGTGCTCTGGGCTGGGCACAGGGAGGGGGTCACAGCTTGGCCTTGGTGACCTCGGGTCTCTTTTCCAACCTCAATGAATCTGAAATTCTAAGTACCTGAATTCATTAAGAAGTGGGCAGAAAAACTGTGTTTCCTGCAGAGCACTGAGCATCCCTGTGGTGAACTGTGCTGTGTAGTAAATGCAGCTCTGCTGCTGCTTTTCCCACCCTGGAAGCATTCCCAGGACAGTTTTCTCTGCCTCGCTGCTTATTTTCATAAAATGCTGAGGATCCTGGTATCTCAGAAGCTCCTGCTCTCTCAAGGCTGGTTGATGAGCTCAAAATTAGCATTAAACGTGTGTTTCAAGCACCGTTGCAACTGCTCTGCTCTGCTCTGTGGGAGAAGTGACATCCAGGTCACAAGTTTATCCTGAGCAATGACCTAACAGGGAGTGTTTGTGAGAGACAAACACAGCCTTATTGATGACATTTGCTATTTCAATCATATAATTATGGATATGGCTCAGGAACTGAGATGCCCTTGTGTCCTGATTTTCTGTAAGTACTGAAGGCTTGTGAAGGAAGTTTGGTTATTATTAAAAATATATATATTTATATATAGCCCGAGTAAAGAAGAAAGGCAGGGGGATCTCTCAGAGGTTTCATTTTGTATTGTGTTTGCCTCTATTATAAAATTGTTAACATACTCTCTCCCTCCTCTGGAAGAGTAATGGCTATATTAAAGCCACTTTTACAATTTTCATCCTGTGTCTAAATCCTCCCTCATCCTGCTGCCTTCTTCCAGGCCTGAGCTTTTCTCCAGTGTTCATTACCCCTCTCCAACAAATAAAACACCCCACACCTGCGAGTGGAATTTCATCTGGGCAGGAAAAATGGAAACTTGGTCCTGGTGGAGAAGGGTTTGTGCAGCTCCTGCCACTCTGAGGGGCATTGCTGCAGCAAGGAGTGAGCTGAGGATGTTAAATTGAACACTCTGCACTGGCACAGAGCTTGGAAAATAATGCCAGGGGGCTCAGGTTACTGCATCAGCACTTGAAATGTAGGCCAGTGGATCTTAACAAGGTGGATGTTGCCTATCCCCCTTCTGAAATAGCTGGGAAAAGGTGAGCAGAATTTTGTGGCTCCAGAGTGTGAGTTAATATCCTCAATTTTTGAGTTCTCCTGCTAATTACAGCTCCCTTCATCCCTGTATTGTAAAGTTTCACCCAAACACTTACAGCAGAGTGGGAAAAACCATCACAAGAGCAGCACAGACCAAACCTGCAGGAGCAGCAGACTCAGCACCTGCACTCTGTGAATTAATAAGTTCTTGGGCTTTATTACAGGCTGGCTCTGTTTGGGTTAGTGCTTGGCAGAGCTGTGTTCAATTTGTACTCAGGAGTGTGTGAACCAGTTCTCTGGATCCTTTCAAACAGTTTCTGCTCATTCAGGACTGTCTGCACTTGTCCAAAAGCTAAGAAGGCTCCAAGAAAATTTGGCAACCTGTGATGTGAACAGAACATGAGAAAATGCTCTCCAAAACCTGAAGTTTGTACAGAAATAATTTCTGCAAAATGAAACTTTGCACATGTGGGCATCTTTGGGTTGACTTTCATTTAGATGTAGAGGATGCTGTGCTATTATTATTAATAATATTATTATTATTTAAAAGTCTGAGCCTTTCACAGCTGGACCTAAAATTCAGTGCAAACTTCTGATGTTGACTTGTGCAGCCATGGCAGGGGAGCTGTTTAGAAGCAATCAGTGAGGTACCAAAAAATTCCTTTGGCTGGTGCTGTTTAGTTACAAACAACAGGAACAACAGCAAGCAGCTAAAACAGCCCTCTGTGCTCACAGCAGGCTGGCATAAACTCTATATTTCCTTAGATGAAAATAAAAAACAAACAAACAAACAAACTAACTAAAATCACTCCCACCCCTCTTTCCCTGAAGTTTCATACCCTCTTAAAACATGGTGTTACCCTATTTTTTTTTCCTGTTCTTAATAAGTCAGGAGAAGATTAATCTTTATTTGGAACAGCACTAAGTAAACATCCCACTCTGAAAAACTTAACCTGTGGAGGAGGTGGAATTTTTTTAAACCCTAATTAAAACATAAACTTATATATTTCGTACTGCTTTATAAATAATCAGCTTTAGGAAAATAGGTTTTGTTATCCGTTCTCTCTCTCCAGTGCAGGAAAAACAGGAAAGACAAGAAGAACCTGTTCTCCACCCTGTGACTTACGTGCAGCTCTCTGACATCCCAGCAGCTCTTCCCTCTTCTGTGCTTCAGGAACATCAGCAGAGCTTGTGGAGATGATCCCTGGTGGGTTACAGGAGCTGGGGAGTGGCACCATCACCCCCTTGGCTGGGCAGGACGTGCTCCATGTTCTCTGTGGAAAATCCGTGGCAGGCAGGGAAATCTCACCCCATCCTAGGGCTGTGCTG
Source organism: Passer domesticus (assembly GCF_036417665.1). Classification (NCBI taxonomy): domain Eukaryota; kingdom Metazoa; phylum Chordata; class Aves; order Passeriformes; family Passeridae; genus Passer; species Passer domesticus. The sequence continues at coordinate 5,244,753 of NC_087475.1, read as the reverse complement.
CTGTGAGGAAAGTGAAGGGCTGATCCTGTCTCTGCATCAGCTGCTTCCCTGCAGAGATCTGACACGGATCACCAGGAGGTGACACGGATCACCAGGAGGTGACATGGATCACCAGGAAGTGACACGGATCCCTTAGAGGTGACACGGAGCCCTCGGAGGTGACATGGATCCTTTGGAGGTGACATGGGTCACCAGGGGGTACCATGGGTCCCTTGGAAGTGCTGTGGATCCACCCGAGATGACACGGATCCCTTGAAGGTGCCATGGATCCCTTGGAGGTGCCATGGATCACCAGGAAGTGACATGGATCCCTCAGAGATGCCATGGATCCACTGGAGATGACACAGCTCCCTCTGAGGTGATATGGATTCCTTGGATGTGCCATGGATCCCTCAGAGGTGACATAGATCCCTTGGAGGTGCCATGGACCCCTTGGAGGTGCCATGGACCCCTTGGAGGTGCCATGGATCCACTGGAGATGACACGGATCCCTTGAAGGTGACAGGGATCACCAGGAGGTGCCATGGATCACCAGGAGGTGCCATGGATCCCTCAGAGGTGACATAGATCCCTCAGAGGTGCCATGGATCACCAGGAGGTGCCATGGATCCCTTGGAGGTGCCATGGATCCACTGGAGATGACACAGATCCCTTGGAGGTTACGTAGATCACCTGGAGGTGCCGTGGATCCCTTGGAGGTGACACTGATCCCTTGGAGGTGACGTGGATCACCCAGAGGTGCCATGGATCACCTGGAGGTGACACTGATCCCTTGGAGGTGACGTGGATCACCCAGAGGTGCCATGGATCCCTTGGAGGTGACACTGATCCCTTGGATGTGATGTGGATCACCCGGAGGTGCCATGGATCACCAGGAGGTGCCATGGATCCCTTGGAGGTGCCACAGGTCCCTTGGAGGTGCCATGGATCACCAGGAGGTGTCACAGAGGACGAGCCCAGCAGCTCGCAGAGATCAGGGTTCAAGGAGACCTCGAGAGCAGGAATTCCAAACTCATCTTCCCACCACGAAATGCTCCAGGCAGATTTGCTGAGGAGGAGCCTCGTGTCAGTAGCCAGCTGGGAGGACATGACCCAAGCTGTCTAAATTTGTCACGGCTGGGGAGGTGGCAGCAAGCAGAGCGTGCCTGCTCCGGGCGGGATACAATGCTGGAAAAAGGAGCATCGGGTTCAGCTGATTGTTTACAGTCTCCTGGAGACCAGGGGCTGGGAGTTCTGCAGGGATGGGCACTGAAATGGAGACAGCACTGCAGCTGGGCAGGACTGGCTGAGATGGGCTCACTTCAGTCTAATATCCATGATTAATTCCCTTTTTCCCTGCAGCAGTGTGGGTTGTGGCAGGCAATTCAGCTGCAGGATCAGACCAGGATGAGTAATTGATTTTCCTATGCCTCAAACCCAACACCAGAGCCCCTGGTTTTTTGTAACATGAACTTGGAGGGAGGTAGCTAAACTAAGGAAGAAAGTCATATTGAAAGAACGTACATGAAAATATTTTGCCTCCACTTTTTCTTGCTCCTTTCTCCTGCTAGGTTCCCCTACAAGGAGTCACTTCCCTTTTCAGGAAGGTGTGTTGAGTTCTCTTATCCTGCTCAAGGTCTAAAGGGAACCTGTCAACTACACCTGGAAAATAGCTGGAAACCGTGGCCAAAATAGGGCTGGAACAAGGAAGAGGCTCAGCTTTCTCTGTGTTAATCACAAAATTATTTGTGTCAGAAGGGACCTTAAAGATCATCTTATTCCAATCCCCTGACATGAACAGAACTTTCCACTACCCCGGGGTGCTCCAAGGCTCACCCAACCTGGCCTTGGACACTTCCAGGGATCCCAGGGCAGCCACATTTCAGGCCCTGTCCGATGGCTGAAAATCGGTGAGCTGCAAAAGGCTTCTGTGATCTTTTTTGGGGGGATTTTTGCCAGCGCAGGAGACAAGGCAGTGCTTTCCCCAGACCCCACTAGATGTCAGTGTGCTCTGCGGCTCCGGGAGATGCTCCGAGCTGAGCTCAGACCGCTCCGGTTTCCAAGGGAATTTGTGCTGTTGTTGTTTTATCCATGCCTTTGGGGATCACAGATGTACCAGGGTGGGAAGAGCCCTCCAGGATCATCCAGTGCTATCACCCCAAACCCTGTCCCCAAGGGCCACATCCAGACTCCTCCTGAGCACTCCCACAGACAGTGACTCCAAACCTCCCTGGGCAGCTCAGCCCAAGGCCTGACCACTCTGCCAGGGAAATTTTCTTTCCCAGTCTCCAACCTGAGCATCCTCTGGTGCCATTTGAGGCCATTTCCTCTCCTCCTTTCCCTGCCCCTCCTGTCAGGGAATTGTGCAGAGCAATGAGGTCTCCCCTGAGCCTCCTTTTCTCCAGGCTGAGCCCCTTTCCAGCTCCCTCACATTTCCTCATCACATCCATGTTCTAGCCCTTTCCCAGCTGTGTTCCCTTCCCTGGACACGCTCCAGCCCCTCAATGTCCTTTTTGAAATGAAGAGCCCAAAACTGTGCACAAGACTTGAGTGTGGCCTCACCAGAGCACAGCAGGAATGGGCACTCGGATAGGTGAGTACACATTTGGGGATGCTTGGGGTGGTTGAGTCATGTAGATGGACAACCCTTCCCAAAAGAATGGGCTTGAAACCCTAAACTGCCTTGGAAACGTTGTAGACACCAATATCTGAACTGGAAACCTCAATATCTGAACTGGAAACTTCAATATCTGAACTGGAATCATGTTTGTTCACCACCAGGCCGCATCACCCAGAAGCATTTATTAAATGACTCTCCCAATACTCTTCTAGAATAAGAGGCTGTAAATTTTCCTTCTGTTTTGTTGATGCCTTGTGCAGGCTGCCTTAGAGCAGAGACTAGGCAGAGCTAAAGAATAAAGCAGGGATTTATGAAAAGGCCTCTGTGGATCCACCTTGGGCAGCACCAGAGCCCAGCCAGGGCTGCACCCAGGATGAACCCAAATGGTCCCAAAATGCACGAGCGCTGCCGGGGTCTCTCCCTGGGCTCAGCTCTGCTCCATGTGCACATTGCAGTTCAGTGTCCAATCCCAGCTGCAGCCCCTGCACTCCCATCCTGCTTGTTTTTCTCTCTGCAGCCCACGGGGTTTGTGCTGCTGGGCTGAGATTTGGATCATTTGTCCTTGGTGCCCAGCTGGAGCAGGAATTGTTTTGTCTCCCTGCTCTGTGCACAGAGCTCAACATCCCATAATATGAAGCTCAGCCCCACACACTAAAGCAGCACAAAATGTGAAAAATAGAAAAGCTCAAACCTGAGGTATCGTTGTGAATGCTGCCACTGGAGGGATCCTTTGGGAGGTGCCAAGCCTTCCAAGGGCAGATCTTTGCATCAGCCACTAAGCTCCCCATCCCTGCCTCCCTGCAAAGGTCAGGGATGTTTCTGTCTGATGCCTTTGGTGCAAATCATTCCAAAGTGAAGAACTGGCCCAGCATTGGATCCAGATGTGGCTTCAGAGTCCCTGACCCTCCCTGTCCGTGCTGGACGTGTTGGAGCTTTTCTCATCCCCTGTTCTGGGCCTGTCTCAATTGCAGAGATTTCACTCTTGATTTATTTTTAAAAAATAAAAATATTCCCACTGCCACTATATCATCAAGTCCTGGCAGATCTATAAAAATCTAGTTGTTGTGCTGTTTCAAGGGACTGTCTCTCAAATAATATTAAAATTCCTGAGGTTTGGTATTTAACAAAAAATCTGGGTCAAAACACTGCTGGTGATGAGGCAAGAGAGGATCCCTCCTTCAGATGTTTGATGTACACCTGAACTGGAAGCTTGGCAGAGCCTTCCCAAAGCCTGAACAAGTATTTGGGTCAGGTATTTGAGCATTTTTCTCTTTTCTTTATTCCATGATGGATTTACAGGGCCAGCCTGAGATGCTCTCTAAGGGAAGAGCTGTGCTGTTCAATGGAAAGCAGATTAGGGGATGTAAATTCAAACTGAAATGCAGCAACAGGGAAATATCCACCCCATTGATCTCATCAGCACATAAAATATTAGGGGAAATTCCTGAGCTGACCAGGCTTTCTGGATTGTGCAAGGTCTCCCCAAGGTGATGATGCACTGGATCCCTAAATAGCATCCCTAAATTAAAATTTAGAAAATCTTTCTCTTTCAGCAAACAGCAGAGGTGTGTGATCAACTACTTGTAGAATCACTCGATGTCCTGTGCTCTGAAATGTACAGGATATTTAGAAATTATTAATTATTTAATACATCTCAATAAAAACTCTTCCTCCCACGAGACATAGAAACTTCTTCTACCCAGCAGAAGTCTGACATGGTAATTTTTTTGAACTCTGAAGCCCTTTCACAGAATACCAGAGTCACTGAGGCTGGAAAAGCCATCCCAGTCCAGTTTGTGACCAATCCCCACCTTGTCCCCAGCCCAGAGCACCGAGTGCCACATCCAGGCCATCCTTGGACACCTCCAGGGGGGATTTTCCTCAGCAATGTGCCCTCATGGTGCCGCACAATTCCTAAACCACAATATTTCTCATTCCTGGTGTTGCTGTGACATCATTTTCCTTTTGGGGCTGGATTTTCATGAAGAGAATCCTAAAAAATCCACAGGCTAAGAACCCACAGTGGACACTGAAATAATTCTGAGTAATTAGAATAATAAATCTTAACTGTTGGTAAGGTCAGGAGTGGACAAAGTCAAGGAGGAGAAGGCATTTTGTGCTGTGTGAAAGGACCAAAGTGTTTTTGACCCAAATTGTCTGCTTAGACTCTGCTGAGTGGTCAGAGCTCAGCTGACTTCTCATTAATTGCCCTTGGACTGCTGCAAAAATGGAATGTTCTGCTCCTGAGAACAAATTCTAAGGATGGAGACAGGAGAGATTTCACAGCCCTGGGCAGTCAGGGATGGGACTTCTCAGGGAAACTGCTGGAGGGCAGAGGTTCCTCTGGAGGCTGAGACAGAAATATCTGGATTTTGGATGAAGAAACACAAATCTCTGGACTCTGGACCAAGAGAGTTTCTCAGAAACTCTGTCCTGCACCTTTGAGTGCAGAACTTGCTGAAGGAAGCTTCTCCTGGAGGAGCTCAGTCATTGCAGGAGAGCAGGACTCTCCCATAGGACACTAAATTTGGAATTTTAATGAAAGCTCAGGAAAGTGGGAATCAGCTGAAACCCAGTGGTTTGCAGAGGGCCACGTCCTGCTCCAGCCAACCATCACTGCAATAGTTCAAATTGGTTTGAAAAATCCTTCTTTTTGTGAATCCCAGGTGAAGAGCTGTGAATTCTCACACCTTTGTAGACAAAACCAGAAGAGGGAAGAGTGTGTGTGAGTGTGTTTTGTTTAGAAATTTTTAATTCTGGATTTTTAAAATCCAGTTCTAAAGTAGGAATGGGGTTTGTAGCACATAGGTTTGAATTTCAGGCAACGAGGAGCGGAAATATCTGCATTCACTCTGAGGTATCTCTTTTGCTTCAGAACAGCCAAAAGAGCCCTCACAGATATCTCATGATTGACTCCTTCCAAATCTTTTTAGGTTTTCCTTCAAGAATTTCTCAGATACATGTTTTTAATTTTAAAATTAAAAATATTGTGTTCTTTAGGTTTTAACTAGGTTTCCCCAAGACATTTATTTATTGGTAACAAAGGTGGGGAAATGATTTATTTTCCTGTGGTGTCAGACTGTGGGCTCTACTTAACCCCATAGCTTGGTTGGAAAAGACCTCCAAGATCATCAAAACCTACCTTTGACCTTTTATTTTAAAGAAAAATCAAAATTATTTTCCTAATGGGAGCAGAGCACCAGTCTGGCTTGGATGGGAATATCTGACTGCTGCCTTTGCTATAGAGATTAAATTCCTTAAAAATGGCTTTTAAAAGAGTGTAGAGGAACATCACTTACAGCTGAATTCTCCAGGTTCCCTGGAGCCCTTCCAGACTCTGGAAGTACTGTGAGGTCTCCACACAACCTTCTTTTCTCCAGGCAGCTCCAAATTTCTCATTCTGTCTCCACAGGGAATTTCTCTCCATTCTCTTATCAGCTTCATGGCCCTGTGGGGGTCACCTGTTCTGTGTCCCCTCCCAATCTCCCACTCACCCCCAGTTTCTGCCAGAGTGGCAGAATGAAAACCAGAAAAGGTCTTGGCTCTGTGTAAGCCCTGCTCAGCAATAACAAACAAAAAAAATCTCTGTATTATCCCTCCTGTATCCAGCACAAACCCAAAGCACAGCTCCATCCCATCTAGTGGGAAAAATAAAAAAGAAATTTACCCAGCCAAAACCAGCAGAGATGGCAATAATGACAATTATGAGTTTTGGGATGCAGCACAGAAATGAAATCCAAAAAAATTAATCCAAAAATGGTTCATATTTAGCCATTAGTAACTAAGACACATATTTCGCCCAAGAATTGGCAGACTCACTATTAACAAAATGATTTTTGTATCACTACAATTTGCCTCAGGGTATGAAAACCATGAAGAAATTTGTAGGTGACGATCTTATATATTATTTTAAATAATTGAATCTCCTCGCAGGTTATGTGAAAAATAAACCCTAGACTTTGTGCTTTATTTTCTGAGTGGTGCCCAGGCAATAAAGGTTGTTTTATCACCAGTCCCAGAAGTCACTGTGCCTGTTGAGGTTGGCAATGCCTCTTAAACACAATCAGTCAGGCTTTATCACCCAGAAATGTGAGACAAGAAAGTTGGTTCTGGTCTCAGTTTCAGCAGATACCAATCTGGTTACTGGCTGGGATCAGGACTGTGCAGGAGTCTCCTCAGTAAAATCATCTCTGAGGTTAAAATTCAGGTCTTGTTTGGGTTATTTTTAAGGATTATTGACTGATTTGGGAGTGGAGTCCCAGCTTTATCACCTTCCACAAAGGGATACAGGCCCATGTGAAGGTAATTCTGAAATCATTGGCTCTTCCAGGGATCCCTGGAATCAGATTCCTGGAATCTCACAATGGCTTGGGTTAGAAGAGATTAAAGTTATTTATCCCTCTGCCATGGGCAGGGGCAGTTTCCAAAGGACAAGATTGCTCCAAGCCCGGTCCAAATTGTCCATTTTCTGTAGATCTTGCTCAGAAATTTCCCAGTTTGGAGGAGCAGTGTGGGTAAAGATTGCTGAGGATGAAGGAAGCGAGGGAGCAAAAGAAGCTGCAGCATCAACCCAGGGTCTAATTCCTGCTTTTCAGCAATCCCTGAGCCAGTGGAGGAGAAGTCACAAAAAGAAAACATCTCGCAGAGGCACAGCCAATAATCCTCACATTACATGCTGAAATGGAGCCTGTTTTGTTGTGATCCTAATCTCAGCCCTCTGCTTCCACATCCAAACACGTCTGGGTGGAAGAGAAATTCCTTCTCCATCCCAAGGAATGCAGCAGGTACAGAGCCTGGGCCTGCTGCTGCTTTAAACTATTATCCTCACTTTTTGTCCTTTTTTTCATATTTTAGAGTTTGACTCTCGGCCTCAGCAGCTCTTCAGCCTGTCTGAAGGTTCCTCAGAGGGTCCCTCCTCTGCAAAGACCATGTCAGGAACATTAAATCTGTAATTACAGACAAAATTAGCCTTTGCTGGGCACGAGGCCTATCTCTAAATCAAACTGGCGTGAGGCAGGGTGGTGTTACTGGAACAGGCTCAAAATCAAGTTATGAACCATGACTTGGCTCAAATTCTCTCCCTAGTCCTCAGTCATTAGGTTTGATATATACAGGAATTTTGCAGGGACACACTGGAATTTCCAATTTATTTTTGATCAAAGTCTCCACAGAACGGGGCAGGAAAGTTTTGGCAGTTCAGGGACAGGTTCTGTTATCACCGAGATCTTTCTTAGGTTCATAAATATAACAATTTCAATTAAATGTGCTGATAAATTAGGAAACATGAATTCCAACCTTCCTGCTAGATCAGACTGACACTTAATTAGGCTGCAGCTACTTCAGTGATCTCCTGATCATTGCCACTTAGCACGCTTTGGCTCAGAGCACAGAGCAGCCTCTGAGCACACAAACTGGGCTCTTTTTGGGTTAAATAAAACCACACAATGTTCCAGTGTTGCTCTTAATTCTCCCCAATTATTTCTACACATTCAGCCTACAGGCCCAGACTAAATCCAGCCCCTTGAACATCTATCATCCCCACATCAGATACTCAACACTGGTTTTTCACTCTATAAATCCACTTTTATCAGGCCTTGTGCTCGCTGACATAGATTTAGCCTTAAATTTGCAGTTTGTTTGACAAAAATCACTTGGAGAACATTTCTGAGAGGTCCTCAGACTCCACAGTGAGGCTGTTGGCTGTGGATCCATCCCCCTGTGTGAGCATTTTGGATTGAAAAGCTGCATTTAAAATCCTCGTGCTGTCGGAATTTGCCAGAGGTTGCAGGAAGCGCATCTGGAGCGTGGGATTTGCAAGTTGTCCCTTTTGACAATGGATAACAAATGAACATCCAACGATTCCTGCTCGGCCAGTGGTGCCTGAGCAGCATGATGGGGCCTGAGGATGTAAACAAAGCTGAAAAGCTTGGATAGAAGGGATAAAATCCAAAAATAGAAGCTGTGTTGGGAGAGTGGTCACCTCTGAATATTCAGCAGTGGGGTTTCTAAACCTTGTGGTGTCAGAATTATCAAAGAAAGAGAGAATTCATTAAAACATCCCAATCCTTTTGGATGGATGGGATAAGACAGTAAGGGAGAGGAGCAGGGGCAAAAAACAAGGGAAGGAAGCACTTGTGTCTCATGGCAAACTGGTTAAAGTGAAAAGAACTGGGACAAAACAGCCATGGAGTCACAACTTCCTCACCAGGAGTGGTGGAGAAACACTCTGAGAGCAGGGACAGGGCCTGAGGGAACGTCTGGAGCTGGGCCTGGAGGGATTTAGGTTGGATTTTAGGGAAAGGTTCTTCCCCCAGAGGGTGCTGGCACTGCCCAGGCTCCCCAGGGAATGGGCACGGCCCCGAGGCTGCCAGAGCTCCAGGAGCCTTTGGCCAGGGATGCCAAGGAAGCCCAGGGTGGGAGTGTTGGAGGTCTGGGCTTGGATTGATGATCCTGTGGGTCCTTCCCACTCAGGATATTCCATAATTCCATGATTCTTTGATAAATAGAGCCTGAAAGTCTGTTTGCCTTCAGGACATGAGTCTTTGGCTGATCTACATAAAAGCTGCCAAAGCAAATCTTTCTCTTTATGTAGTAATAAAAAGATGCCTTTAATTTGGTGAAAACTTGCTTTCAGCCACTCGTCAGCTACGTAAACTCAGTTCAGATTAAACAAAAAGAGAAAAAATCTCTTTGATTTTCCACAGGTTCTCGTTAAATTAACTCCAACAATTACTCCTGGAATTGTTCCTCCCAGCTGTGATAATGCCACAGACATGGACCACCCTGCCAGCCTGTCAGCTTTAAAATATTACTCCTGGAATCATGAAAAATTGCCACTTTCTCACTATGGCTTCATGATTTATGTGCAGTTCCTCAGAGATTGATCAGTAGGTTTGTTTCCTTACCTGCAATGAATGATGAATATTTTGAAAAACACTTAATGCTGGATCTGGTGCAAATGAGATAATTTTACAGTGACTTGTTTGGTTGTTTCCAGAATAATTGGACATTATTACCTGCCTACCATGCGTGAACTATGGGTCTCTGGAGGGGCTAAATGCCTTCAGTGGATGTTTCCTTAATATTTCCATGGAGTTCATCAGCTCTGTTCCTACAGGAGCTTTTACCAGATGGCTCTCCAGCCCCAGAATGACATTTTGCATTTTCCATCTATTACTCACCGACGGAAAATGGAACAATTTGATTTGTAACTTTTGACTGACTCACTTCTGTACCTGCACTAAGGAATTGTGTCCAGAGTGCCCCAGGGAGGTGGAATTGGGAAGGAGATTGTTGTGACCTGGAGTGGGATCAGCACAGTATTGAAGGGCACGACTTCTCCTTTATGATGGAAGAATGAAGTGGAGTTTGTAAGGCTGGTCCTGGGATGGTTTGGCAAATAAAACAGAAATTTTTTAAAAAAATTCATCAAGAATCCCTAATAATTTGGAAGTGCTTCAGGGAGAGAACTAGGAACAGAGGTCACCTCACCTTTGGTGCTTTTTGAGCAGTGGGGAGCTGAAAGCAACATATAACCCAAGCCTACCTTTGTTTCCAGCTAGGAGATGTTTAGGCAGCATTATTATTTTATTTTATTTTATTTTATTTTATTTTATTTTATTTTATTTTATTTTATTTTATTTTATTTTATTTTATTTTATTTTATTTTATTTTATTTTATTTTATTTTATTTTTTAGTTTTATTTTATTTTTAATTTTTTTCTATTTTATTCTAATTTATTTTTCTATTCTATTCTATTCTATTCTATTCTATTCTATTCTATTCTATTCTATTGTTTTATTTTATTTTGTTTTGTTTTACTGGAGGGTTTTGTTACGCTTTTTTCACATAAATAGACCTTTGAGATATTCAGTGTCCTTGTGTCCAATAAACCACCAACATTCCATTTGTCACCCAAGATCTTCAGCATGGATCAGGTGGCAGGAAATGGCTGCTTTTGAGAAGATATTCAGAAAAGTGCTGTTCCCAAACATAATCCTGCCTGTGCTGTCAGGATTTGCAAACCAGGAGCTGGATCTGAAGACAAACAAGGCAGTTTTGTGTTCCTGCCATCCTTGGTATTCTCCTTTGAAGCTACATTTCTTTAAATTCTTCCTTTTAGGAAGGAGCTGGAGCTGCTGCAGAGAGCCCAGAGGAGGCTCCAGGATGAGCAGAGGGATGGAGCAGCTCTGCTGGCAGCAAAGGCTGGCACAGCTGGCATTGTTCACCTGCCCAGGAGAAGCTTTGGGCTGAGCTCAGGGTGGCCTTGCAGGGCCTGCAGGAGCCCCAGGAAAGCTGGAGAGAGACAATTTCCAGGGCATGCAGGGACAGCACACAGGGAATGGCTGCCAGTGCCAGAGGGCAGGGTTAGATGGGATCTTGGGAATGAGGAATTGTTCCCTGGCAGGGTGGGCAGGGCTGGGATGGAATTGCCAGAGCAGCTGGGGCTGCCCCTGGATCCCTGGCAGTGCCCAAGGCCAGGTTGGACACTGGGGCTGGAGCAGCCTGGCACAGTGGAAGGTGTCCCTGCCATGGTTGGAGCTGGATGATTTTTAAGGTCTCTCCCATCCCAAACCCCTCTGTCCTTCCCAGGTATTTTTCCCTGCTCACTCCAGATGTTCCTGCTCAGGAGATCCCTCAGCCCTCACTCACTTGGCAGCACTTTTGCCAATAATCCCCAAAGTGTTTGAAGAGGTGAACGAGGGAATCACTCACAGCTCCGGCCATGCCTAAGTGTGAAAAACTTCCGTAATTTGATGTGGAACATGCATTGGGATGGCAAAGGAACTTCCCAGAGCTTCTCCAAACCTTTGGGGTGTCTGAAAAGTCTCCACTTTTTAGTAACCTGATCCTACAAAAATTTTTTGCCCCAACATCTCATCCTGGCTCAAGTCCTTTTTTGAGGTGGGGTTTACGCCTCTCCAGAGGTCTCTGGCCTCTAAAAATATTCCTGACTGGAATCTTTGGTATATTTCTGAACACAAGATAAACGTTTATGCTGGGAAATCATTTTTTATGGTGGCAAGGAGTTGGGTGTGGGGAGACTGCAGCTTGTTCCTTGAATTGTGCTGTTTATTGGTTTTGCCTGTGTTATCTCCATCCCTGTCTTCTCCTCCCAGGCAATTTTGGGCCATGAGTACCTGTTATTGTGTTTGCTTTCCCAAATAACCTCGCTGGAGCCTGGAAGTGTTGCTGAAGCCTGTTATGAAAATTTGACATGGTGGAAATCAAAGTAAGGAGCAGATCATATTCAGAGTTGCACCGTATTATTTTGATGTCAGAAAATCAAATGGAAAGGCCTTTTTTCCACTTTCCTGAAAAAAAAAAAAAAGAAGAAAACCTAATTTTTATTCATAAAAGAGGCTGCTTCTTTAGCTGGAAAGAATTTTCCCCCCTCTCACTAGGAATATAAATAATGCAAGTAGAAGAGAACAGAGAAGCCACATTAATCATGCATGTATGGATATATTTTATTTCAAAATTATTTTCTTAAATCTAAAAAACATCCATGACTGTCTTATTCGAGTACAGTAGTTTTTATAATATAGTGGACATATATAAGTATTTATTTCTTCCCTCGGAGACCTGGGTTTTAAAACATTTTTCTTTTTAATATCCAGAATTCATGTAAGGTTTAGGATTGACTTAGGCTGAGGCCATAATTCTTCAAGGGCTTGTGCATATGCCTGACTGGAGGAATGTAAGTCCCTCTCAGTTCAATAGAACAACTTTGTCTAAGTTAAATGCTTAAGGAAGATCAAAGCCTGAGCCTAACTTCCCAAATACAAGTCAGGAACATTCGTTATAATGATCTAAGCCATGCACAAAAATAAAAATAACCTTTGGAAAAGCCACTGCAGTTTCAAACGTGACAGGATAAACCAGAGGTGAGAGGTGGAGCCCGGATCCGTGCTGGTCCCAGGAGTTATCCCCACAAGAAAATCAGCTTTTGCAGGAGAAGTGGGAGGCAAAGCAGGGCAAGGGAAACCAGGGGCTGGAAAAGAGCTGAGCTCTCTGTCAGGAGACTTTTGAACTACAAAAAGAGGTAGAAAACCACGCTGAAAACACTCCTGGCTGTGACTTTCTGCGCAAACCCTGGTGGAAAAAGCTTCAGCACGCAGCCCATTGCACCACTGGGATGTAAATATTGGTAAATATTTATTTTGACTTGGAAAAAATTGCAAGGGAGACCCAGAGTGGCTGGACCTGAGCTCTGTGGTGAGCAGGGAGGAGGTTTCCAGTTTCCAGCAGGGAATTCAGCAGACAGTTGCTGCTCCAGAGGCATCTTTCCACCTTTTTTTTGTGTGGGTCAGGCTTTTTTTCCATCTGTGAGGTTATCAGGGAGTTCATGTGGCTGCTAAAGAAGTTGAGGGCTGATTGAAGGGAGGGGCGTGCTGGAAACTTTGAAAAAAAATTAATTTCCTGTCGAAATATGTTTTGTGCCTCGGTGAAATAGCAGGACCTGAACGTGCCTCTGGTTTTAATAAAAATGTTTAGGGCTTGGTTTTTGTTTTTTGTCAGTCGGAGAAAATTCAGCCATCTCCACTACAAAGCCTCTTCTCCATGTGAGGGAGCAGATGGGAAGTTTGGATGCCCAGATGGTGAGCAGGGATCCTGCAGGGGTGGATGGACATTTTCCCTCCTTTCCCATGGAGATCCGAGCCCATTCAGTTCCCCAAAGAGGGAAGGGAAGGCTCCAGGAGCAGCTCCCGTGTCAGAAATGGTGGAAGGAAGGATGGATGAGGCTGAGGGAAGAAGAGGGAATGTCTGAAAATCCTGCAGCAATCATGGAGGAGTGCAGAGGGGACCACAGATGCTCTGGGATGCCAGAGGAGCCCTGGAGTTGTGGTGCTCACCCCAAAAGCAGTTCTCATCTTTGTCCCCTGTCTGCAGCCTGGGTCACTGACTGCCTCCACACCAATTTCCATCTGCAGGGAGGGAGATCTGTGTTATAACAAATCCTCCAAGCACACCAGGAAATGTTTTCTCTCCAGTCTTTACTACACACAGACCCTTGGTATAGAATAGGATGATGTAAACATTTCCCATTTTCTTGAAGGGAACTTTCTGGGATGGGCTTTTCATCAGGTCTTCCTCCATGGCCACTAACCCTAAATTGCATTTATTTACTACTGAAACCCTTTTTTTTTTTTTTTAACTTCAATATTTGCACTGCAGCATGGCTGGTAAAAGGTTTTTAAAGCAGTGGTTGTTCAATAGGAGGACTGATTTTTTCAGTTTTTCAATAGAAACAAACTGAATAAAACTTGAGGAAAAAATTCAGTTTATTACCTTTACTGGCTCCTGAATGCCTATTAGCAGTTTGCAATTACTTAACACACACTTGTCCTAATTTGCTCAAACGATGTTTTAGTGGTTTTTGCAGTTATGAATGTTTTTTTAAGAGTGTGATGTAGACTTTGAGTACTTCATATTCCACATTTGAAATGTAGAACAGTTGAGTTTTAACACCAATATTAATGCATATTCTCTGTTACATCATTAAACAAGTGCAGCATTTTCAACCTGGAGTGGGGAATGAAGAACTTAAAACCTCTCAAAGCTTTCCCCAAGTGAAGAATTCTTCTATTTTCTTAAGAATAATCAGCAAAAAAATCCCCTTTATAGAGGTGCTGATCTAGATTTAAAGATTAAAAGCACAAACCATTGTGTCCTACACCTTTCAGATATTTGGTTACAGAGGTCACTAAGATTTGTTGTCTCAAAATATGGAGTTTCAGGGGGAAAGAGCGTGATAGGAATATCACGGCTATACAAGTTATGGAATATCATCTACAGGGTGGAAGCTCGAATGTGCAAAGCAGATTTTCAGCTCTTTTGAACTGTGGTGGTGCCAGTGAAATAAATCAAGTTTGGACAGTCAGCATGAGCTGAGTTCCTATTTTGAGGTATAAAATTTGGACATGCCAACGAGCATCAGCGAGGAAGATGATGGAATCTGTTTGCAGCAACATGTGGCAAAATACATTCAGGCTCAGAAATAGATGGTTGGAATTTTTAAATTGTGGAAGTACCTTGAAAATCCACAGCCAGCAGGGAAGGGATTGGGATTGTGCTGCTCAGGTGAGAGCCCACCTGAGAGCTGCCCCAGCCCTGTCCCAGCACAGGGAGGAGCTGGAGCTGCTGCAGAGAGCCCAGAGGAGGCTCCAGGATGAGCAGAGGGATGGAGCAGCTCTGCTGGCAGGAAAGGCTGGCACAGCTGGCATTGTTCACCTGCACAGGAGAAGCTTTGGGCTGAGCTCAGGGTGGCCTTGCAGGGCCTGCAGGAGCCCCAGGAAAGCTGGAGAGAGACAATTTCCAGGGCATGCAGGGACAGCACACAGGGAATGGCTGCAAACTGAAAGATTGCAAGTTTAGGTGGGATGTTGGGAAAAAATCCTTCCCTGTGAGGGTGGGCAGGGGCTGGGATGGAATTCCCAGAGCAGCTGTGGCTGCCCCTGGATCCCTGGCAGTGCCCAAGGCCAGGCTGGACACTGGGGCTGGAGCAGCCTGGCACAGTGGAAGGTGTCCCTGCCATGGCAGGGCTGGCACTGGGTGGGCTTTGAGGTCCCTTCCAACCCCAACCATTCCATGATTTTGTGATGAGCCCAATCAGGTTTCTCCCCTGCATCTGTAGCTTCTCACAGAGACAATCTTTGCCTCAAGAAGTCAAAATCTACATCAGAAGATAGGAAAGGCACAGACACTGTGATTTCCTCTTTTTTTTTTTTTTTTTTTAGCAGATCAGCCTCAACTCCAGAGGTGGAAACTGCTCTTCAGGCTGCTGGGACATCCTTGGGTCACACCCTGGGCTGAGCTGGGCACTGCCAGTACCTGTTTCAAAGCCCATTGGGATAAAAATGAAAAAAATGTGTAGATAGTTGCATTTTATATCCCTCATGTAATTAAAATGGCATTATCTGGGGCCATGAGGCAGCAGAGAATCAGAATAATTTACCTGAAGAACAGTTTTGTTTTACTTTATTGCTGATAATAATATTGCTTAGATTAATTTATATTTAATAAAATATATATTAAAAGATGTAATATATAGAATAATATGGAATATAGAATATAGAATATGTAGTGTATAATATACTATATGCTATATACTATATATATTACATATTATATATTATATACTCTCTACTCTCTACTATATACTATATACTATATTATATTTTATATTTTATATTTTATAATATATGTATTTTATGCTATTTGTTTTTATATTTTATATAATAAAATGTATAATATAAAATAATGTATAATGATATAGAATAATTATATATAAATTATATAATAGAATATACAGTAAATATAATATAATAATAATATACAAAACTCTATTTAAATAACTATATTTAATAAGAACATTGCTGATAATAATTCTGAAAATACATGTAAAGCATGGGGAGCATGTGAGCATGGAGAGACCCTGACATGGCAGAACTGTATTTTAAATGGTGTTTTAATGTATTTTAAATGCAAAAGGAGAAAGATCCATTTAGTGTTGAAATACTAAGGAAGGAGTGAAATCTCTTTCTTCCAGTCCCCAAAATAAGGTGAGATAATTTCACTAACTTGAGGGGTAACTGCTTAATTAATGATTCCTGCAGGAATTCTGCCTGTGTTGGTCCTCCAGAGACATTTTGGGTTTCCCTTCTCTTTAGGAAGCTGGGAAATGAAGAGTTCTTGAACCCAGCCCTAAATAAATTGTAACTATCTGAGTAATCCCTGGTGGAGTTCCTATAGGAGTGCAGAGTTTTGGTCCTCCTTGTCCCTGCTCCTTCTCAGAGTGCTCAGGACCAGCAAAATGAAGAAATTGTAAAATATTCCAGCTCCAGCTGTTGGTGCAATAGCAGCTCTGAATTACTTAGTCCTTGCCTTCTTATCTTGATGTAAAAGTCTTTGTACACTCTTCCAAAATGCACAAATCCTCAGCAAAACACCTCTGGCTGGTTTTATTATTTATGTAAATCACAGCTGATGTGCTGAGTGGGGAAAAAAATCAACAATATGAGCAACTTTTAACGATAAATAAATTTGGAACTGAAAAGAAGGTGAATAAATGAACCAGGGCAGTGCAGGGACTGTTCTGGGAGCCACTGATTTTTTCCTGAAATAATGAAGTGAATCATTATGAGGGGAGAGAATGCAGGGATGAAAGTGGCTTTTATAAAGTGCAAAGGATGGCAGGTAACTGCATTTTGACACTGGGTTTTCTTACACTTGAAATTGTCCTGTTACTTCTTTAAAAAGTTCATCACTCTAACAACCCTGCCGTGTTTATTTTTATGAGCAGCAAGCCAATCATGGAGTTAAACAGCTATTTTTGATAATTTTCAAAAGTTTTTTTGTTTTGGTTTTGGGGTTTGTTTTTTGGGTTTTTTTTAATCATAAAAAGGGAAAGTGCTGCTGTCCCAGAAAATATCCAAGATTTGCTAATGGTAAAAAATAGGATAAATGGTAAAGTTACTGCATTCATCAGTCAACCACCCCAAAACATTTGCAACCCATTACAGATTTCAAAACTTGGCTGGGAGTCCTGAGGTTCCTTGTAAGCAACTTTCTGCACTTGTGCCAAATGTAGGAAAAGTAGAAGGTACTGCTGAAACATGTGCTGAGAAAAATACCTGACTCTTTGCTGCTGCAGTAGTAATAATAGTAATAATTAGAATTATAATTATAAGAGGCCGGAAGTACAGGAATAGGTTTGGCCTGGTAGTAAAGTTACAAAAATTAACCATAATAAAAATGTCTCGTGCATGGATCATTTCCTATTTTATTGTCTACGAGCTGCTGTTAAACCGTGCTCAGGTTGGGGCTCTTCCTGCTCTTGCTGCAATATTTATCATGAGAATGAGGTGCCAGAACCTGAGGATTTGTCCTGGGAGAGGGAATTGTCACTCGGGGTTTGTTCTAAGAGCCTCCACTAATGGTGGTCTTCAAGTTCATAATATTTTCCTTCCTCCTCTTTCCTTTCTCTGACTCATGTCTGGTATGTCCTGGATTTATAAAAAACCTTCTTACCCCACACATTGGACACCACTCACCCCTTTCCCACTCTCTCACACCTTCCTTCCCCTCATTATTCCTCTTCAAGGATGTCAGGCTCCCACGCAGACTTTGGGCCATGAAGTCTCTGTTCTTTCCCCCAGTCTTGCCACCAGGGATGCTGCAGAAAGCTGAACTCCTTGGGTGTCTCATTTCTTGCTCACCGGCCTCTGGGATGTTGCTGTTTTCTGTCTGTTCTGCTTCAACAAAGGCAATTTTAAAATTTCTGGTGGTTCTTAGGCCGCACCCTTCCTTGCCCGTGCTGTTCCTAAGTGATTTTATTGCCATTTCTAGCCCAAAAGGGTGGGAGTGAGCTTGGGACATCCTTCAGGATTGCAGTTGTAAAGAATATTTCAAGCAATATGCACAAGAAATACTCACAAAATTATCTGTGTATTGGAAATATGTGGGACTCGCCTGTGCAGTTGTTCCCAAACGATCATGACTCAATTTTAATTACCTGTGATACAGATTTTGGAATATAAAATCCTCTACATCTGATGCATTTTTTAAAACTCAAGGCAAGGCTTTGTCTCTTGCTGCCTTCTTGGAAGAGATGTCATTAGATTGGTATTCTGACCAATTCTGTGGTGATTTAGTATCACTTTTTTTGTTGTTTGCTTCCCTCTGCTCAGGTCCTCCTGCTAAATTACAGGGCTCTTCTTGCTGTCTGTGACTTCTGGTTCCAATCAAATTCCCATTCCAGCCCACTGAAGTATTTTCAGTAATATCAGAGTGCCTGGAATCGAGCCCCAATCGAGAGCAGAGCAGACATTGGTGAGCTGAGATCCGTGTCCAATACTGGCTCCTGGAAATCCTGGAAGAACGACCCCAAAAAAAGAACAGGTTGGGAGCTTTGAGCTCCTGAGTGGTTTGTGCTCAGGCAGTCAGGCCACCTGTTTGGGTTTGGATTTTTTTCAATGTGTGTTTTTTGCATTTTGGGCAATTTGGGGAGCTGTTTTTACACGAAATTTCATTGATTTGCTCCATACCAGTCTCATCTTCTTTGGAGGAACTGTAAGGGTTCTGGGGTGTCCTTTTCCACCAGTTTCTTCTCTGGACAGCTCAGATCTGATCCTGGAGAAAAGGAGGCTCGGGGGGGGGACCTTTTCAGTCTCTACAACCACATGAAAGGAGGGTGTAGGAACAGCAACAGGAGGAAACTGCCTCAAGTTGTGCCAGGTTGGACATCAGGAGGAATTTCTTCATGGAAAGGCCTTGGAATGGCCTGGAGTGCCCATCCCTGCAGGTGTCCCCTGGGCTGGGAACAAGGTGGGCACCAGGCACAGCCGGGACTCCATGGGCTGGGAGGCTTTCCAGCCTCAATGATTCTTTAATTCTGGTTTTCCCTGATCCCAGTTTTAAAGCTGAGCCACTTTCCTGGTTTTGAACCACTGCAGAGAGAGGCAGTGGTTGGCCCCACAGCCAGACCCAAGAATCTCCAACCCAGGCAGAGCTCTCCTGAACAGAACTTGTGCCATATTTTACATGAGCCACATGGACTTGTTGTATCATTACCCATTAACAGGCAAAAAAATTAACAGATCCAAGGCCATCATCTACATTAAAATTAAATTTTAGGCAAAAATGGGCTGGAGGGTAGTGAAGAGGAAGCTGCTTCTGAGGAAACCTTTGCTCCTGCCTGGGTTATCCTGACATTACAGATTTCTCCAGATCTCTCCATGACTTCTGCACTGCTCATTAAAATTGCTTCAAATCAAAAGTTCAAATTATGAGGTCATCACAAGTCACATCTAAAATGAGGGGAATTTACTGGCTGATGTTGCTTTTTCTAAAAAAAAAAAAACCAACAAAAAACTCAGTGAAAACACGTCCAATTTCTAAAATCCACCCAAACTGTCCTTAATTCCTGGGTCATGACAACTCCAAACGAATCACAGGGATTTTATATCCTGTTTCTAGGAGAGCTTGCTTCAGACAATACGTCATCCATGCTGTCACCTATGCTGAAAGTCTTCCTGGGCTTGGTTGTTATGTCTTTAAAGCAGTTCAGCAGCAAAAATGCAGAGAAATGCAATTTAATTGAAGACCTATTGGCTAGAACAAAGGGCCACAGAAACAGATGCTTCCAGCTCCTCATCTGGATTGTGGGGATTTTTTTTTTCCTTCCACTGCATCTCATAGGTGCTGGATTTGAGGAAAGGGATGTGGAACACAAGGCTATCATTCTTCCTAACATGATTACAAAAATCTTATTGTATTAGCAGCATTCCAGATTCCCTTACAGTGTGCTTAAGTGAATTAGTGAGTTTTATTCTCGTGTGAGAGCCTACCATTATTTAACTCTGTAATTTACTATGAAATCCTCATTGCTTTGTCCCAGGAGTTTTATGATCGTTTTCCCCCTTAATGATCAGAGTCTCCTTTGCACCAAGGAAGTTTGAAGGGACTCTTTTGTTTTTGATTTAATCATGGTCTTAAGAGATTTGAGACTTCAGGGATTAATAAAGGATCTCCCAAATCATAAAGCAAATCACAGCATACCAAATCATTTCTCCTTTGAGACCGGTGCCAAACATTTTCTGTGGTGTTCCAGTGAAACTGGACACTCCCAGCCCAATGGCTAGTAAAGTCAGGCAAGGGGGGAAAAAAAGGGACCAAATTTTATTTTCAGTGCATAGCTGGAATTTCAGCCTCTCTGCACACAAGTCCTTGCCATTACAATTTATTAGATGTTTTATGCAGCAGATTTTATTGAATGATTTAGGTAGCCTTGACTTGATCCTTTCCAAATGTGTTCAACAGTATTCGGCTACATGCAAAAAGTGTTTTTACATTCTCACTTTCATGTAACCAAAGCTCCCCAAATCTAGATGGAGTTACCCGCCTGCTGCAGGGATTGTTTTGTTTTCAGAATTAGTTTGGAAAGGCCTGGCCTGTGCAGCATTTTCCAGAAGATTTAGGATTATAAATCAGCTAGAGGCAGAAGGAAGAAGAGGGGCACTGGAAGCACCAAGCTGCCTGAGAGCTGTGAAACTCCTGGGAGTGGGAAGGGTAGGGATAAAAGGAAATGGAGAATGTTAAGGATGCAGGAAGTACATTTTCCAGAGCATTTCTTGGTTCCGTGGTGGATTGATGTACAGCCCTGGAGTCTGTCAAATGCAATACCTCATCTCCAAAAAAAAACCCTCATCTCATGGAAATCACCAGGGGAATGAGGGGCACAGCCTCAGGAATTGCTCCTCACTGGAGCCTAGGGAATTCCTCTGCTTCTGTGCTAAGTGTGGAACACAAATATTTGGATTTGCCTTCACGCGCAGCCACACCGCAGCAGGATTTATAATCTTTGTTCTGAAGGAAAGGGAGAGGCTTTATCCTCCTAAATCACCTTGTAACAATAATTCCTCTGGAAAAACAGTGTTTATGATACACAGAATTCCTTATGGCAGCCTGGACCTCTGCTGACAGTCACCAGGGCCAGATCTAAGGATATTTTACTTTTAAAAGCTGCTTCAAAATATAGAAGTGGCAATTCTGGTGTTTTCAGGTGTTACAAATTCCTTATCTGAAGGTAGCTTCCTCCCAAGTCTGATTTAGGTCTTAATTTTTAACTTCAACCAGGGCACCACTCAAATTCTCAATATAACACAATGGATTAAATTGTCCAGAGCAGCTGGGGCTGCCCCTGGATCCCTGGAAGTGTCCAAGGACAGCTTGGATGGGGCTTGGAGCAGCCTGGGACAGTGGAAGGTGTCCCTGCCCATGGCAGGGGTTGGAATGAGATGATCTTTAAGGTCCCTTCCATCCTGAACCATTCCATGATTTTAATCCCATTCTGCTCCTCTAGCAATTCCAGATGGCCCAAAAAACAACATTAAAGGCCAAAGGATTTAATCCATGGAGCAAATTCTGGCAGGAATGAGCAGTGATCTGAAATATACTTTATTTTCACTTTTTGGTTGCTCTTATAACATTTGTAATAAATACATGGGATTTTTGGTGTGTGTTTTGGTCCTATAAATTCACCAAAGATAGAGGGAAAAGGATATTTCAGCTTGAGCTGGGAGCTCACACTTCCAAACCAATCTAGAGAATGTCCAGGTCCCAATCTGCCCTGCTGAATGAATAGATAAAAAATGAATGTATAAAAAAGTGAGCAAATCCTCAGTGGGATGAAAATGGCCACTGCCTCCACAGACTTCTATCAGTAGAATTTCAGGTGCAAATATTTCCACCAGCTCTGTCTGTGCTGTTCTCATTCCACTGCTCCTTTATTTCACTGCTGAACTTTCTTATCAGCATCATTCCAATGTGCTTTTAAATTATTTGTGGTTGCTGGTACCTTGAATTTTCATTTATTTCAGTTACCTGACTTCTGGAAATAAAAAATATCGATGTTTTCAGCTAGTTTTGTGCCTTAAGGGATGCAAAGTGAAAGGGGTAAATGTCAGGTTTATCAGAAACACCTCCCTCTTCAGCTGAATTGAAAACCAGGCCAAATGTTTTCAGGGTTTCTTGTCTGGCCCTAAATCTACGCATCATTCACTTTTACAATTTCGTTATGTTTCAGTAAATTGCTTTTTTTTTGGTGTGTTT
The DNA here is from genome assembly GCF_036417665.1 of Passer domesticus. Classification (NCBI taxonomy): domain Eukaryota; kingdom Metazoa; phylum Chordata; class Aves; order Passeriformes; family Passeridae; genus Passer; species Passer domesticus. Next base: position 5,222,539 of record NC_087475.1, on the reverse strand, counting down.
TTGAACTTTTCCAGACCAGGCAGGGAAAGCTGAGGGCTTAACATGGATGTGGCAGGGGGATATTTCTGGAAAAAGCTGCAGCATCATCTTTATTGCTGCAACCTCATATACAGAATATTTTCTTTTAGACCTTGTGTTCCAGGTCAGCTTATTTATCTTCCTTTTCTCTTTTATTTTTGTGGTGGAAGGGATGAAAATGAGGGGCAGAGAGCACTTTAGAGGCTTCATTATTGCTGTTGTGGTAACGAGGTGTTTCAATGAAGTGAGTTCTTTTCAGAGTTACCATTTTCAGCAGCATAAATCCAAATGATCCTGGGGCTGAGCCTGATCACTCCAAAGAGGGGCTCTCCAATGATTATTTAAAATAAATATGTAATCTTTTAATCATGAGGAAGTTGATGCATGAGAGTAATTGCTCTGGCACTAATCCAAGCTGGATGCTATTAATGCACTAATTGGCATGGCTGGAACTCCCTGATGGATTTTTAGGGCTCCATGGTCCAAGACTGAGGGAAATTCAGGCTCTCTGCCATGAATTTCCCAGTCTGGAATAAGAATTTCGGCTAGCACACAGAGGAGAAGTTGGATTCCTCAGAAGTGGAAGCAGTAGCCTGAAATCTTCTCTTCACACCAATGGCAAATGAATTTTAACTGAGCAGAAGCAGAGAGGAACCAATTCAGAGACAACCTGGTGATCCTTCCCGTATTCCACTGTCAAATTTGCACACAGCTCACATCTTTTGCAGCAATTTGTGATTTCTTTGGCAGGTGGGAACTGTTCCACACTCTTTAAGAACAGTTTTGTGGGATGTATTTTTGATTTCTGAAGGATTTCACACTGGACTGTGTCGTTGATGTGTTTGTATTGGAAAATAAAACATCATCTGCATGTCTGAAAAACAGAGATTGTTCAGAGCAGAGATCTTTCTTCTCTCCTGGAGCATAATTCCAAATGCCAGAGGGCTGGAACAGGTGGGATTTTGGGAAGGAATTGATCCTGGAAGTGTCCCAGGCCAGGTTGGACACTGGGGCTTGGAGCAGCCTGGGACAGTGGAAGTTGTCCCTGTGTGGAACAAGATGACCCCTAAGGTCCCTTCCAACCCAAACCATCCCATGATTCCATGACAATATTCCCATTTATCACACTTACAGGACTCTTGCCATGTCATTAAACTCAGATCTTCCACCAGACCAGGCTGATCAAGGTGTGATCCTTGGCCTCCTCTCCGTGCAATCCTCATTTTCAGCTGCACCTCAGCTGCAAGATGCCCTGAATTTCTCCTCTTTGTGTTGTCCAGCTGCAGCCCAAACCCAGCTCTGCTGAGCTTCCTCACCAAGCCCAGCTTGTCAAGATTTCTTTGAAAATCAGCTTTTGTTAATTGCATTAACAAGGTTCCCTCTCAAATCAGATTGCTCTGCCGAGAAAACACAGGGGTCCTGTGAGTGCTCTGTGCTCCCCTTCTGAGTTTTATTCAAAAGGTCTGACTGAAAATTCAGATTTCATTCCCAGTTTTCCATGGCTGCTCTTTGCCAGGCCAGCCTGGCAGTGCCAAGGCCAGGCTGGACACTGGGGCTGGAGCAGCCTGGCACAGTGGGAGGTGTCCCTGCCATGGCAGGGGTGGCACTGGATGGGCTTTGAGGTTCCAATCCCAACCATTCCATGATTCCATATGGAATAGGAGAGGCTCTCCCATTACCTCAGCCATGCCTGGATCAGCAGCTTGTCTGCTATTTCTTAAATGCTTTAGACATCCAACATACCCAATTTTCTTACAAAACTCTGTCATTTGGCTGATAATAAAATATTTTCTCCATCTGTTGCTCACTATTTTCTCTTCACCTGTCAGTATTCAATAAAAAGAACCTTCAAAATAAAAAATACTTTAAAAGTATTCAATAAAAGAGCCTTTAGCACTCACACCTCCTGAAATACAGGATGTTTTTCAAAGTCTGCCCTGATCTCTGCTACAATATTTTTATATCCTGTTGCATTTATTTCTTATTGAGATTGGGTCAATGTATTTAAAGATGCTCTGCTCTGGCACCTCTCATAAAATACAGATGCTCTGGCTTCAGAACAACCTCATTTTTTTTGTGGTTCCACTTCTTCATTTGATCAATTTGATAAAATTTCTTCCAGTGAAATTGCAGTTTCAAGGCCGTGACTATTTCTATTTTAAAGTCACCTTCCCATGTGGCCTCACATTATCAACAACAGCAAATTTCTCACCAGATGAGGCCAGATATTAAAGGTCACCTGAATCTGAAATGAATGATCTTTAATGCTTGACTTATTCTCACTGCATGTGATTTTTTTTTTCTTCTGTGGATATTCTGGATTAATATTTTGCTATTTATTTGAGGGTTTTTTTCAACAAAATATTTACTTCAGCTCGGCTCTTGGGAATTCTCACCTTATAGTTACATTTCCTGCTTAGAAGACACTTCCCAACATTTTTTCCCCTGCTTTTTACTCTCCATCCTTGAAGCCCTTTGCATCTACTCTCCTTTTATAAAGCAATTTTTTAATTTATCCATTTGGCCTGCAGATCTTCCTTATGAATTTTTTCCCCTTTTTGGTAGGAAAGCTTTTCTACAGAAACTGAACCTTCCTCCATCCTGAAGTTCCAGAGGTCTCCAGCTGAAGTTCCTTGACTGAGTATTCTCATATTGGTCACTTTGAAGTATTGATCTTTTTGAGCAGCCAAGATCTCCATTCTTTTCCTGAGGGTTTCTCTCCTGTGTTTCAGTTTTCCCTCCTTTTATGGAACAAGGAGTACATGGAATTATTCCCCCATCTCAGGGCACTCACTCTTGTGTTTCTCCTCCTACAAGGTGTGAAAACTCTTTTTTTTTTTCATTGAAAATTAGCTACAGGCATCTTGATTTTCTTCCTTTTTTAAACTCTATTTTAACTCTATATGGTTTTAACTCTAGAAATTACAGGAATTTAATTTTTTAATCTGATTTTCTCTGAGTTCTCATCCCACCTCAGCCTGCCCAGGGTTAATTAGTGCAGAGCACTTTTCAATATTTTGGATAAGCTTTATATCTAACAGAGTCAAGGTTTTAGGTTAAAACACTGGAGCAAAACCCCCCCAAAAGATGGAAATGTTGGTGAAAAGCCAATAAAATGTGATTTACACCTCCCAGGCATCCCTTGCATGTGCAAGTCAGGAACATGGTTTACCCAATGTGTGATTTTTAAGGACACATTAAAAGGGAGAGAAGGGGAGCTTGAAATTGCTTTTTTGTTGTTGTTTATTAATGGAAATATTTACATGTGCTCACATATACAAGCAATGAATGCTTTTGTGTACATATTGCAATTTATATATATTTATTCATGGTACAAAACCCCCAGAAAGGCAGGTTTAGAGCATCACCCCCTTTCCCAACAAAGGGAGAAAATCCCCAATTTCTAAACAAACCCATCACAACAAAGTGGTTTGATTCCACTTACAAAAAACAAGGGGAAAAAATTTAAAAATCCCAATTTTGGAGCACACAGCCTGAGGCAAATTGATACATTCATCCCCAGGACAGACTTTTTGGACACTGATTACTGGGCTCTCCTAACAGTGTTTGCAGGACAGCTTATCTGCCAGCTTATCTATTCTCCTCTTAGAAGAGACACTGTTCAAAGAGCCTGAAAACACAGCTGCCTCTTTCCAGGCTCTCCCTCTCCCTGAAAAGCAGGAGAATCCCTGGATGCCCCCGGCAATAGAATCCCAAAATTAATCTTCATGGAAAGTGGGCAGCCTTGTTTGGAGGCAGCAGAAAAGGAAAGCACTTGGAGGGGAAATCTGCTTAAAGACCAAAGGGAAAACTTGGAGGGAATCCCTGTGAAAATGCAGGGCTGGGGAAGCTTCCTGGGAACAAAAGGAATGAGATCTCAGGATAAAAGGTTGGAATGGGAGAGTTTTCACCGTGGAGAGGCAGTGCAATGCCAAAAGTCTGGGGAAAAATGGGATTTTAATGTGTTGTTGGAGCCTCTCTGCCTGGTACTGGCAAAAATTTCTTCACCTTTTCCTTCTGAGCAGGAGCTGTGACATCAAATCCATCAAATCTATCAAATTTATCAAATCCATCAAACCCATCTAATCCATCAATTCTATCAAATTTATCAAATCAATCCCATCAAATACATCAATTCCATCAAATCCATCAAATTTTTCATACCTATCAAATCTATCAAACTTATCAAATCCATCAAACCCATCAATTCCATCAAATTTATCAAATCCATTAACCCAATCAAGTCCATCAAATCTATCAAATGTGTCAAATCCATCAATTCCATCAAATCCATCAAATTTATCAAACCAATAAAATCTCTCAAACTTATCAAACTCATCAAACTCATCAATTCCATCAAATCCATCAAATCTATCAAATTTACCTAATCCATCAAACACAACAAATCCATCAAACCTATCCAATCCACATCTGCTTTGTCCTCTCAAGAAAACAAGTGACAGAAATAAGTGTATCCTGACATCTACAGGTAATATTTCCATAAATCCCAACTTTTTCATGATTATTTTGGTCAGCTGGGCAAGGACAATGCTGGAAAATGCTGGAAAATGCAGCACAGGGACATCTTTCCCAAGGATTTTCAATCTTGGTGTGATTTCACTTCCCACTGTGGGCAGGAGAGAGGGTTTGATGTTGTTTGAGATATTCAGGGTGTTTTCCAGAGGGAAGCACAGCCCTCATCCCTCTCACCCTGGCTGCAGCCACCCTGGAACCCCAGATAAGGAACTGGAATGGGATGACCAAGGTGGGAGGACAAGAAAAATCAAAGCAACAAAACAGGGGTGAGAAAAATGATATTACAAAAAGGGGCAGCATCTTTTTATAAACACATAACCCAAAGGTGATTTTACTGAAGATTTTGGCTCCCATTTTAAGGGATTTTCACAGGAAGTAAAAACCCTCCTTTGCTTTGTGGCAGTCTTGGTGCTTTGCACTCTCACCTTTGCTCAAATATATTAGTGAGGGAAGTGATTTTCCTTTTATTTTTAGAGTTCTGCTCTAAAGGAGGATTTTTGGTACCCAAAAATCTAAAACCAAGAGGAGGTGGTGCACCCATGACCTTGTGACAAATCTGCTGCACCGGGGCTCGTCCTGCACTTTTGAAAGTGACTCTTTTGCATATCTGGAATTGAGTGTCCTGCCTGCATTTTTGTGAGGAGTGGCTTAAATATTCTTATTTTCCATCAAAACACTTCTTGTTTGCTCCCAAACCGTGGGGTTTCCATATGCAAAGCTCTGCACCTGAGAGAGTGATATTTACCTTTTATTTCTGGGTTTTTTTTCCATGCTGGTTTTCATTTCAAAACCAGGTCTCTGGTGAGAAGAACTGCAGCACTTGTGATATGAGTGGGGGTGAGTTTCCCTGGGGGTTTCCAGGTCCCAGTTTTGCACCTCAGCAGAAATTGTTCAGTTTTGTTTCTTCTTGAATTATCTGCGAGATCTGCAACCCAGCCTTGTCCTGTCAACAGCTCACGAGCTGCCACAAGCCCCTCCCAGGGAATTTGCTTTTATGGAGGCTGGAATAACGTGAAATCACGGCACTGACCCCCAGCATCAGTGATTTGAAATCAATTTTAAAGCTCAGAGCTCCCAAGCGCTGGTCCCAAGTGTTCCCAAAGTCCAGTGGGGTTGGCTGCAAGCAGAGCAAAATTCCCCATTCCACATAAAATCCTTTTCCCAAGCTCAGCCCAGCAGGGATCTCTCTCTGCCTTTGGAAGCAGGACCACCCATGGGCTCCTCTGAAATGATTCTGGGAGAATGTGGCTTGAGTGGTTTAGTGCAAGGTCAAGGATTCTGGCTTTTTAAGTTTTCCTTTTTTCTTTTTCTTGCATCTCTTCTTCCTTCCTCCCATTTCCCAACTGTGGAAAGAAAAAATAAATCCCACTTTGACTTAAACTGCAATCCCACCCAATATTCTTCTTTGCACAAGGCTAAAAAGGAGAATATTTTAATGGCTCAGCATAGTTAGATTCACTTAGGGAACAAAACTGTTTTTGAGCAACAGTTTTATACACAACTGTGATTTTTTAAAATTCGTTTTAAGTATTGGTTATTTTCAAATGTGCCATCTTTTCTTTGTTTCTGGTGCAACATTTTTAGCTGGGGATGATTTTCCTCACTGGACTCCATAGAAATATTTCTTATGGCTAAACTTGGCTGAATATAAATTGTCAGGCATGGGGGGTTAGTTGTGGCTTTAGATGTAAGGAATGATCACAGGTAAGAAGTAAAAAAAAATATTTTTGCAAGCAAGATCTCTTCTGGAAAGATTTCAAAAACCCCAATTAAGATGAAAATGAATTATTAACTCATGTTCTGCTTCAAAAGATGAAAGAGATCAATACTTTTTCCTGCCCAGAAATTCATTGAATGGGAAATTATCAAGTGCAGGGACTCCAGACAAATTCCTGAATTCAGCCTTCTTAACTTCCATTTCCTACAGAACAGGAGAAGCAGCCCATGGGACTGCAGAAAAATGAATAAATGGCAGAATGAAAGAAAAAAGGGAATAATTGTATTACTTGGACTGCAGACATCCCTCAGCTGCTTGGTCCCAGTGCTGTTTTCCACAAGAAATGTTCTAAGAGATTTTTCCACACTCACTTCAGGGTAGCAGCTCAGACTGGAAATGGAGAGTGCAGGCTTGGAGTTGTCCTTCCACCCCCATGGAGCACAAAAATCCACAGGGAATTCCATCAGAAACCCCTCAGAGATTGTTGGAGTGTGTGACAGAAGCCTCTCTGAATCCCTCAGAGAGAGAAAGAAATGCAGGGGGTGAATTAAAGCCTTTAGAGAAATTAAGTTCTATTAAGCCACATAGATATGAAGTAGAAGTGTAAATTTAATTTTTAAGTGAGCAGAGGTGTGTAAGTTATGGTTTTAAGTAAGTTTAAGTTTCAAGTTTTAACTTTAGTTTAAAGTTCAGCAATTTAGCTCCAAACATAACAAAAACATGGCAGAACCTTGCTAATAGAATAGATAGAATTATTCACCTAAAACAGATAAAACCACATGAGTAAATAGATGGAACTATTAATGTAGATAGATGAACTTATATGCATAAATTTAAGTAAGAAAACAGCACATTTGTGTAAGTAGATAGTATTATATATGTCATTTTTTAGGTAAGAACTGACACTACTTTCATCTCACTTTCACACATTAGAATTAAGTTTAGATTGGTTTAGGAAGAATGATTTAGAATCATGGTTTTAGCTGGTTGGATGTTTTATGAATAAAATGCCCTGTAACGGGGTGTGATCCTCATCAGTGACCTCCACAACCACGACCACCAACACCTCAACAGCCAGAAGAAGACAACGAGAAGAACAACAAGAAGGCCAAGAAGAAAGAAGTCTGCCTCCACTGCTCCTGCTCAGAACATTGGACTCTGCTCCAGCTGATGCCTCAGGTTGGAGCTTTTCTATTTTTCACATTCTGTGCTGCTTTAGTGTGTGGGGCTGAGCTTCACATTAGGGGATGGTGAGCTCTGTGCACAGAGCAGGGAGACAAAACAATTCCTGCTCCAGCTGGGCACCAAGGACAAATGATCCAAATCTCAGCCCAGGAGCACAAACCCCGTGGGCTGCAGAGAGAAAAACAAGCAGGATGGGACTGCAGGGGCTGCAGCTGGGGTTGGACACTGAACTGCAATGTGCACATGGAGCAGAGCTGAGCCCAGGGAGAGACCCCGGCAGCGCTCGTGCATTTTGGGACCATTTGGGTTCATCCTGGGTGCAGCCCTGGCTGGGCTCTGGTGCTGCCCAAGGTGGATCCATGGAGGCCTTTTCATAAATCCCTGCTTTATTTTTTAATTAACTCTGTCCAGCCTCTGCTCTGGGTCAGCCTTCTCAAGGCATCACAGGGACTCCAGAGCTGCTGCAGCTCAGGGCTTTGTGCCAGAAAACTTTGAACATAGACTTCAACACCTTAAACTCGTCACCTTTGAGACTGATGTATTCCAGTAATAAACAGCTTTACTATAACCAAGAACTGCTCCTGTCTCTTTGAAGACCCAGTAACGCCTCGACACGAGATCCCTTCCAGGGTGTGTTCTGCAGGGATTTCCTTCCATAGCTCTTCTTTCCTCCTTCTTCAAACTCCCTTGGAAAATCAAAATATCCACGGCTTCCCCGAAGGCTGTGGGGAGTTGTGCTGATCCTAGTGGTATTTTCTGCTGGAAAAATCCTGTTTTGTGCTTTTCCTGGGCCGTGTGGTGTGTCAGTTCCTTCTTTGGCCTCACTTGGGCACCAGAACACATCCTGGAAAAATGAAGGAGATCTATCTGCACATTCAGGGAAGGAGGAAAGCATTTCTCCCTGGGGTTTGCTGCCCTCTCGCAGACACTTTGATCCTTGTCCTCACTAAATTCCTGCTATCCCACCAGGAGAAGGAAAAGTCTGCTCCTTGTGACAGGGACAGGACCTGAGGGAACATCTGGAGCTGGGACAGGAGGGATTTAGGTTGGATTTTAGGGAAAGGTTCTTCCCCAGAGGGTGCTGGCACTGCCCAGGCTCCCCAGGGAATGGGCACGGTCCTGAGGCTGCCAGAGCTCCAGGAGCCTTTGGCCAGCACTGCCAGGGATGCCCAGGCTGGGATTGTTGAGGGTCTGGGCAGAATCTGGAACTGGATCATCCTTGTGGATCCCTCCTAACTCAGGATATTCCATGATACTATGAGTAAATAGGACATTCCCAGAAATTACTAAAATCCACATGGATTTTAGTCATTTTTCCCCCAAAACTCTATATTTAAATTAAAATGTTTAAAAGCCTTTTTTTTAAAACAGTTTAAAATACCTTTGTAAAATATTTTCTTTTCCAAGTACATCTTTCTAGATTCTTGTGTTGCAATTACACCATTTTTTCCCTTCATTTTTGCAGACTTCACCTGCTTTTATTTCCAGCTAAATATACCTGGTGGAGCACCTGGCAGCTGTTAAACCCAAAGATACCCTGCTACTTTTGTGTTTCTAAACATCACCTTCCCCCCCTCCCTCTCCCATCATGTCTTTATCTCCATCACCTGCCCCAAAACTTTGTCCCAGCCGATCTGTGACTGCCCTGCCTACACAGGGCCTCTGACACGATAGAAACTGAGATCTACAATCCAAAATTGTGTTTTTCCAGGGAGTTAATCCTCACACCTCCTCCTGCAGGGCAGGCACAGCTCTTGCCCTTCAGGGAGAAGGAATCTCCAAGCCCAGAGGTGCTGATCCTGAAACTGAGCTCCCGCTGTTCCCCAGGGACAGAATCCGTCCTGTTTGGTCCCGGTGTGGACAATTCCAGCTCCCAAACTTCCCTCAGGGGTCTGTATTGGAGCCAGAGTTATTTAATCCCATAATTAATCAATTAGACCAAGGGACTGAGGGCACGCTCAGCACATGTGGAGGTGACACCAAGCTGAGGGTGCAGTGACACCTCTGGAGGACAGGGTGACATCCAGAGGACAGGATGATATCCAGGGGGACCTGGACAAGCTCCAGCAGTGGATCCATGGGAATCCCATGAGGTTGCACAAGGCCAAGTGCTGGAGCTGGCCTTGGGATGGGGCAACCCTTGGGATCAGCCCAGGCTGGGGATGAGCAGATGGAGCAGCCTGGGAGAAGGATTTGGGGGATGAGAGCTGGACCTGCCCCCGTGTGGGTAACAGGAAAGGGATTGGGATGGGGATTGGGATTGGGTTTTGATTTGGGATTGGATTTGGGATGGAATTGGGATGGGCATTGGGATTGTGCTGCTCAGGTGAGAGCCCACCTGAGAGCTGCCCCAGGCCTGTCCCAGCACAGGAGGAGCTGGAGCTGCTGCAGAGAGCCCAGAGGAGGCTCCAGGATGAGCAGAGGGATGGAGCAGCTCTGCTGGCAGGAAAGGCTGGCACAGCTGGCATTGTTCACCTGCACAGGAGAAGCTTTGGGCTGAGCTCAGGGTGGCCTTGCAGGGCCTGCAGGAGCCCCAGGAAACCTGGAGAGAGACAATTCCCAGGGCATGCAGGGACAGCACACAGGGAATTATTCCCACTGATGGCAGGAAGGCCTATATTGGATATTAGGAAGGAATTGTTCCCTGGGATGCTAATGAGGGGCTGGGATGGAATTGCCAGAGCAGCTGTGGCTGCCCCTGGATCCCTGGCAGTGCCCAAGGCCAGGTTGGATGTTGGGACTTGGAGCTGGGTGTTTCCCTGGAGCACAGATGAGAGTTCTTTGCTCTGAGTGTCCTTTTGAGCATCCAGCACCTCCTCACACCTCTCATCTCTCTCTTGCAGTCTTGCAATCAAATTTAACTTCACATCCACTTCACCATTTTGGAATTCTAATTTCCAGGGACAGTTTAAATTAAAATCTCCCTTCCTGAATGTGTTCCAAAGTTTCTGTATGAAGCAACAAAACAATTCTTTCTCTCAGGAATTGTCTCCCCAGGAATAGTTGATTCAAACCTGGAGATGTCTTTTATAATATTGGTTGATTAAAACCTGCTGGCTTCCTTTGCCTCTGTCTTTTTCTCCCTATAGTTCCTGGATCACATCCCACCTTTTCCCCCTTTTCTTCTCTGTACCTGCAAACTACACCAAATTCCCACTGGAAAAATCCTGCACATCATCTGTAGAGGAAAAGCTATGGTTTCAGATTTTAATTACGAAATTATTTCCAGTAAATGTTGTTTTGGGGTTTTTTTTTGTTTTTGTTTGTTTGTTTGTTTGTTTGTTTGTTTTTTCCAGTCAATTAAAATTTCACCAAGTTATTTGCATGGCTATTTAAAGAAATTTCCTGAAAATAAATTGAGAGTATGATGGTTTAGGCCCCAGCTGAGCAAGGTGCTTAAACTCATCCATTAACACGTGTTTGAGTGTGGAATCAATCCCTGTGCTATTTAATGCTTGGAGAGCATTGAAGTATTTTTGTGATTTCAAATCCTAGTCCTCCTCTGGAGGAGAAAGAAAATTAGATAAAAACCCTTTAATTTTCTTAAAAAAAAAAAAACTGTCAAAGAGGGTTGATGGTTCTAATATGGCAAATGTTTTGGGGTGGGGAGGTGCCAACAGGGAATTTGCCTCATTGTTGTTAAGCAGGATTTGAATTGCCCCTTCCTGCAGGAGCAGGCAAAAATTTTGGGTTTCCAACAGCTGCCAACACATTTTCACCTCCTGTGTTCTTCTCCAGCTCTGCTGATAAAAAAGAGAGCAAGATTCTGCAAATGAAACAAAAATCTCTGGTTTTAATGTGAACTTCAGGCAACCTTCAACTCTTAGCAGTATGTCTTTGAAGGAGCTCTCTGTCAGCTCAGCTTTTGGACAAATATATGATGAAAGTTTGATGAGAGACGTAAAGAAAACATTTTAAAATCTCTCTGCTCATTGAGGAGGGTGGAGAATTGTTTTTCCAAGACAAAAGCCACATTGAACAAAATAAGAGGGTGGCATAACTCAGACCTGAGTCCTGAAAGAACTCAGGCAGAACCTGGATAAGCCTCTAAATATGACTCAGTCCATTCACACAAAGTGCCAAGAAATCTGTATTTATTTAAAGAAAACTCTCCAACAATAGCTCTACCTGCTGCAGCAGGCAGGCCTGACTGTCAGGTAATGCCAGGCTGGAGAAAGTTTTATTTTAAATGCAGGATTTCCCCTCTTGCTGGTGTTTGAACAGATGGGTTTGTGGCAATGATTTCATGTCTCTTTTTAGTATTTTTTTTTTAGTGTAAACTTGTTTGAAGAACAAGCTAGTAAAAGCAGCAGAGTATTAGGATTGGAAGTATACCAGTTTTAAACTCAAAAGGATCTAATAAAACACCCAAGGGAATGATCATTAACCATCCCAGTATTCTCCCTGTCAGTGCCAGTGCTGGAAATGCCAGGGAGAGCTGGAAAACTCTGGAATTTTAGACTGAAATAAAGGATACAAGTGTGGACACAGGTGGGGCTGAACTCCCTGGAATTTAAGGGGAGGAGGGAAGGAAAGGACAGGTAGAGAAGGAGTGTTGGTGATAGAGGGAAGGATAAAGTCAAGGGGGTTGTTTTCCACATAAATCAGTGCCTGTGCTTGTCAGAATCTCCAGAAAATCAGAAAAGGAATGAGAAAGGAGCCAGAAATCAGAAACCAGAAATAATCGCATCACCTGCATTATAGGGCCAGCAGCAGGGGCAGTGTCCTCTCCTGCTGGAACCCTGGCTGCTGAGAATTCCAGACTTTCTGTGCTGCCAGGTACTGACCCCAGGAGAACACTGCACTGACCTGAGGCCCTGGAGAAGCTTCCAAAATGGAATGGCAGAACTGGGATTGTGGGTGTGCAGTTTGGATAGAAGTGTGTGATACCACAGGGTGGGAAACTCAGAGTTTAAGGGTTTAGAATACAGGAATAGATAGAAAGCAGGATGGAGGTTTTAGGGTGGAGGCTGCTCCTTCTTCTTCACCTTCTTCTCCCTGGGTTTGGGTGGTTTTGTGTAATTGGATAAAAAAGTCCCCATTGAAGGCATGGGTGGTTGGTTATTGGGTTGAAAGTGAAAATAATTTAGGTGTCATTTCTTAATTGGACAGTTTATCCTTAAAAGGCCTTGTAGAGATGGAGACAGGGCTCCATTTTTAGCTTGTTGGAGTGAAGTGCTGCAGATCTCAGGGTTTGTGAGACTGTGACAGAGATAAGAACTGATAAACATCTGAGTCCCAACAAGAAATACCATCTCACACATTTAATCCTGACCTTGGCAAAAAAGAAGCAAAGAATCCATTTAGTGGTGCAGTCATAAGTCTTGGTTCCACCATTTCACCAGCCTCTAGGGAATTCTGAGTTCATTTTCTTCCTTTTTTCTTGTTTCTTTCTTCCCCAGGGATTCCCCCATTATCTCTGTTTCTTCAGGGAGGTCCTGACCCTGGTAGATGTCCTCCTCCCACGGGAGCTGGTCCTCCACAGCAAATCCTTGAAGTAGCAGCTCCACAATTGTGAAGATTCATCTTTTGAACTCAGCCACATCTTCCTGACCCTGCTGGAGTCCTTCCTTCAGCTCAGGGAGGAGCATTCCTCAGGGGATCTTTGAAGGTGTTTTGGATGAGTTAGAGATGGGGCTTCTGAGTTGTTTTTGATGATGTGGTTTATTTTTTTTATTTTCTACATAGGCAGGAAGGGTGAATTTGGCTCACATCATTACAGCATGGCTCAGAAGGTCCCACGACCCTCAGTTACAAGACATTTTAGGGAGTTATTGACCAGTAAAACACTGCCAACAAGGATATTTATGGGTTTGACCCAATCCTTAAGTATTTTGTTTTATGGACCCATGTTACAGTGTGAGCTTTCTTGGCCAATCATGTTCTGACACACAAACCTACAGTGCTGCATTCTGAAATCTTTGTTTACCTCTGGAGCTGCTTTTCACAGAATTCACAGAATCCCAGAATCACTGGGATGGAAGAGACCTTCGAGATCATCGAGTCCAACCCAGCCCCAACAGCTCAACTAAGCCTTGGCACCCAGTGCCATATCTTATATTTTTAATACTTTTATTTTTTCTACATCTTAAACTCTAAAACTCTACATTTTCCTCCACTTAAAGCGTCTCTGCTTTAAACTACAAATCCACATTCTCCCTTCCAGCACCTCAGTTTGGGAGCCTTTTCCAAGGTCTCAGATCAAATCCTGGGTTTCATTCTAAGCTTTGGCTTCCAGGCCCAAAGTTCTGAGATTTCCCTGCATTTTGGATTCCAACTCATCCCTGGAATCAGTCCCAGGGAACCCAATCCCTGCCCCCAGCCCCAGGGATCCTCCCTGCAGGATTTGAAGCATTTATTCCCTGTGCAGCCAACCTGGAGACCTGGAGCAGCCAGGCAGAGCTTTCAGATAAGTTTTGAGATATGTTTTGGAGGAGCTCAGGTTTATCTTGAGTCCCTCTCTGCAGCTTTTGGGAAGTTTTGAGCCATTCAGGGCCCAGTTGCTCCATGGGAAGGTGGGGAAAAGGGTGGGAAAGTAGCCTTGACCCATGAATTATTTATTCTTTAGTAGAAAAGGCTATTCATATGCTTTCTAGGAGAAAAAAAAAAGTGGGTAACTTGCCTGGGTTCAGCACAGATATGAAATAGAGACTGAAATAAATCTGGTGGGTTGGGGGGAAGATGTTGAAGCAGGAGCAGATACAGCACCCAGGTAAAATCCTGCTCCACATGGCAGCCAAATCACCCCTGGTTTTAGCAGCTCTGGGTTTGTGTTGTCTGCAGCCACTCTCTGGACTTCAGTCATTGTGAATTTTGAGAATGACATGTGCTTAAATCCCCAAAATGCTTGTTTTGCATCAAATTTAGCCATTATAGAGCTTTTTTGTGATCTCTGCAGCCTGATTTGAGCTCCGCTAACTCTGAAAAACTGCATTTCTGCTTCTGATAATTAAGAAAGAAGATGAACCCAATTCCACTTTAAGACTGTGTCTTCAGGGCTAGAAATTGTGCAAACACTGCTGGATATAACACAGAAAACAGAAATGAATTCCCAGTAGCACCTCTTTTTACAACATCATTGTGGGCTTTGTTGACTTTAGACTGGCTTTTTTTTTCCCCGTGGATGCCATGGAATTTGAGATGACTTGAAACACTCAAACGAGCACATTTAAATGTGTGTGTTTATGGGCGAGGGAGGGGGATTCACACTTTAAATCCTAAGTGCTGGAATTAGCTCCAACAAAGCCCGAGTGTGTTGACTTTCAAATGGATTCAGCTGATGGAGCAGAAATTTGCTCGTTGGCTTCAAGGGTTGTCTTTTATTTCCCTCCTTCAAGAACATCTTTGCCAGTTTTTTTGGAAAAACAGAATAAATACAATATCTTAAACATGCAATTTTGGCTTCAGAGTGACTGGTGGGGTTTCTCTGTTGGGTTTCAGGATCCTTTTGCTGGTGGAATCTGGGGTGCTGTCCCTGCTGTCCCCACTTTGCAAATGCAGAGTTCTGCCCTCAATCCCAAATCCTGCACTCCAGGGGGCTGGGGCAGGGAGATTTGGGCAAATTCTGCTCCAAAAATTGAAGGTTTTTATCAGGGTGCCTGAATGTCATGTCAGGTTTTTGTGTCAGGCATTTCCTTCTCCCCTTTTACAGGAGGTGATAACCTGGGATGAAATGAGAATCCATGCTGGAGATATCACCTGGATCCAAAATCTGAAAGCTGGAGATAAAACTGAATGTTCCAAGGTGCAGACCATGTTGGTAGAAGTGTCTTTAGAGCAGCTCTAGAAATCAGATAATTGTAGGAATTGCTGCAGGTTGAACCTGAAACCAACCTGGCAAGTCACCTCTTTGTGTGGTTTGGGAATTTTCATTTTTAACCTCCTCTACATCACCCGTCACAGTTATTTTTGCACAACCCCATCTTCCTGGCTTTTCTCTTGGCCATGGATGGTGCAAACACCAGCTGGGTGCTGTGGGCAGCCTGGTGCTGCCTTGAGGCGCTCACACCAAGGGTTTTTAGGAGGCTTCTCCACCCCACTGACATTTTTTGTCTCCAGGCTGTGAAAGAAAGACATCCCACAAAGATCCATGTGCCTGCCAGAATCCCTACAGCCCCTGGCACTTGCTGAGCTAAAATAAAACCCCAGCTGAGCTTGCCCCTTCATTCAGGAGAGGAAAACCTACAACCCCAGTGCAGGTTTTGCTTTATGGGTGCAGCGTGTGAGCAACTTATTTATTTATTCATGTTGAAGACGATTGAAGTTCATTTACCCCATTGTCTTCCTCACCCCAAACCCACTGGAACACGAGGATTCCCAGCAGTTTGAGGCATTATTTGGTGCTCCTGACAGCCCAGGATGGCTCACAGGGGGGTTGTGGGGGCAGAATTTCTGTCCCAGAAAAGCAGCACATAATGCAAACATTGTGTGCCTGCCATATTTTTTCCAACAGAGCACTAAGAAAATACTGGCTACCTGAAATATTTCTGTAAGTCACTGGAGCAAGCAGCCCAACATGTGGGTTACATTACACTCAGGGCTGATCTCAGCTTTGTAACACACACTAAACAGCAGCACGGAGGAGGCTCAGCTTTAATAAAGCCAAAACTTTCTCTGCTGCGTGCAGCCAATAAAGATTTAAACATGCTGGGCATGATCAGCATACTAATTGCTGCATTAATAAATCCTGAGGCCTGGCTTGTTTTGAAAGGCAAATAAAAATATTGTAGAAAAGCTGGAAGAGCATTTACTCAGAAAAGTTAGCCTGTGTGTGCCCTGGGATGTGTGGGGATGTGAAATGCCAGTGAGAGCACTGAGCAGAGGGTTTGCCATGGATTTTTCTGTGCAATCAGGATTTCACATCTGATGTTGAGTTGTTCTGCCCCAGTGTTTGCTGACAAAACAGCACCAAAGCCAGGCCTGTTGCTGGAGCTGCACGTGATAATGGAATTTATCTCTCAAGTGATGATAATGGAATTTGTCTCTCATTTTCACCACTGCATTGAATAAGGGATCCCAAAAATGGATGGGATTCACTAGTGAAGGGATCCCAAAAATAAAGCTGGACAGAGTAATCTCTTCCATAAAAATTCTCATTCCATTAAAATTTCTCATTCTACAACCACGAGCAAAAGGCAAAAGGGAATTACCCCAGCAGGAAAAATCATGCCAGGATTCTGTTTCCCAAAATTCAGTATTTCCTGGGGGACAGAGAAACTTTCTGCTGTGGAAACACCACCTCAGGTGGGTCTGAATTTGGGCCAGCGCTCAGGGGCTTGTCCAGCTGTCACCAAGAAGTTCTTCCCTCTCTTTCCTGCTTCCCCCACTCTGCCCACCTCACCCTGGCTTTTAACAGCAAGATGTTTTCACCTCAGGAAGGTGGAAAGAAAGAGTAAAAAATTAGCCCTGAGAGTTTACAGAAGTGGAAAGTCCTCGGTGCATTTCCAGAGCTGGTGATGGAATGAAGACAGCTCAACATGCAAAGCAAAAATGTAAATAAGTGTTTTATTTTATTTTCACAGGCAGCTCGCTCGCCTGGCAAAAAGCACACCCCACTCTTGGTTGCTTCTGAAATAAAAATTGTTTATTAAAAAGTTTGGATTTTTTTTTTTTTTTAATGAATGGTAAGATTAATGAGCCGTGCTCAGGCAGCAATGATTCCTGCCAGCTTGTGCATTAGTCAGCTATTAACATCCTTCTTGGGGAATTTGGAGGCATTTTTTCATAGTGCAATGCAAATCACAAAAGGCTCGTTGAACTCCACGGGATCCTTTCCCCATTTCCCTTCCCTTGGAGCATGGGGCTGTTCCCAGAACATCCTGGCTTTTTTCCTCACTTTTGGTGGACAAACTAGCAAATATCTGGAAGTGAAAAAAGGCTTCCTTTTCTAGACACCTCATTTTTAGCACAAGAGCCGTCCTAAATCTCTCTCCTCTCCTGCTGTAAGAACAGGGAAGTGGGATTGGAGGCAGAGGGGATGAAATAAAAATCAAAATTGCCTTTTTTTTCCCTCATCACCTGCTGTCTGCCCAGCCTGGCAGGGATGAGAGGCGAGTGTCAGGCTCTGAGTGCTGCATCTCCAGCAGCACCTGGATTGTCCAAGCTCTGCACCAGATATTCCCTCGGAGAATTCCAATTTTTGTTAAATTTGAGATTGAAGGTTTTGAGATGATAGCTCGTGTCTAAATTTAGGTGTTTATTATTTTTATTTTATCTATTATTTATATTATTTGTATGGCTTATTAATACTATATATTTATTATTATTTATAAGTTTATATTTTTTATTTATATATCCAGCAGAAGATTCCCAGCAGCACGTGGATTATCCAAGCTCTGCACTCGATATTCCCCCCGGGAGAATTTTTACTTTTGCTAAGTTTGGGATTAAAGCTTTGGAGATGATACCTTCTGTTTAGATGTAGGTGTTTATTATTTCATTTATTTATTTGTATTATTTATATTATTTTATTAATATTATATATTTTTATTATTTATATTATAAGTTTATATTTTTATTTATAACTCCAGCAGAATATTTCCAGCAGCACATGGATTGTCCAAGCTCTGCACCAGATATTCCCACTGGGAGAAAGTGATGAGCAAAATGTGGTTTGTTATTGCAGTGTCAAAAGGAAGCTGGAGGAGCTGTGCTGTTGGTTTTTGGGGCTTCTTTTTATTTTTGTTAAGTTTGGGATTGAAGTTTTTGAGATGATAGTCTGTGTTTAGATTTAGGTGTTTATGATTTTTTATCTATACTACAAGTTGTGAGTTTTACAGTATTTTTAATAAGTTATAAAATGGTTAATTATTTTTTATTATAAAGATTTTTAAAGGTAAATTATTTCATTAACAAATAATGTTTAAATTATTATTATTTTATTTAATAAATAAATTATTTATATTTATAATATACTAATAAATTATTTAAAGTCTGCAATGGGGACTTTTTTGTATTATAAAATATTACTTAAACTTATGAAAAATAAAGAAAAATAATGAGTTACTATCTTTATTTTTTTATTTTATTTTTTATATATTATTTTATTGTTACATTTTAATTTTTTCTTTTGTAATATTATATATATTTTAATTAAATTTATAATCTTAATGTTATTAATGAATTTTAGAAGCTTTTTATCATTTTAAGTTAAATAGAGTGGACTTTTTAAGAATTAAATTTTATTAGTATAAAAAAATTAAACATTTTAATATTTAAAATTCTAACACTGTGGCTCCTACTGAAAATCAGGAGTGAAATATGAATGAATGAATAAATGAAAAAAACCCACACTGAGGCAGCTGCTTTGGCAGTGGTGCCTCAGAATTCCAGCAGCAGCTCCAGTGGGGCAGGGAAGTGGGATCACATCACAGGAGCTGCACCCAGATTTTGGAGAGCAGGCAGGGCTGGCAGGGCTGCAGCAGCTTCTGCAGGGGTGTGGGGCAAACTGATCCTTCTGTGCCTCAGTTTCCCTCCTGTTGAGTGGGGGGAGAGAAACATTTGGGGTTTTTCTAATTTATTTTATGTCCTCTGTAGGTTCCCCGCAAGAAAAAGTGACCAATTTCTAGAAATCATCTTCTATCAATAATCTTCAATTAACAACCTTCCACTAATCATTGCTGCTGTGGCTGGCAGTGCTTGCTCTCAGCTAGGTGCCATTAATCCCACAAAATCTTGGGATATCCTGAGCTGGAAGGATCATCAAAGTCCAGCTCCTGGCCCTGGCCTGGATAAACTTTGGGTTTGGATTGCACATCTTTACAGTGCCTCGTGCCCTGAGGCAATGACAGCAGCTTTTAGGGTTCTGATCTCTGTCCCTTCACCTCCCAAAGTCCCTTTTTCCTGTAAAACAGGGAATTACCCCTACTTTATAACCCTATAGGGTTATTTCCCTTATTTTTATTAGTATCCTAAAAAGAATATTTTCTCCTTTTGTAACAGCTGCTGCATCAGGCAGGGATTTACTGGCCTCCAGCTCCCAAACATATCCCAGGGGAAACCTGCAGCTCCTCAAGGTCCTTTTCCCTCCTTTCTTCTCCCTGAGGGTCCCACAAAATGCTGCTGAGGACATCACAGCAAGAAATGGCAGAGCTGTTCCAATTCAGCCCTCTGAGCAGAGTGGGATCCTCCCAAAAAACCCTGCCTGGAGCCATTTCCCACAGTGATCAACTGTTGAGTTTTATCTTCTTTTCACCGGGGTTGGGATTAAATGTGTGAGATGGAATTTCTTGTAGGGACTCAGATGTTTATCAGTTCTTATCTCTGTCACAGTCTCACAAACCCTGAGTTCTGCAGCACGTCACTCCAACAAACTAAAAATGGAGCCCTGTCTCTCTCTCTACAAGGCCTTTTAAGGATAAACTGTCCAATTAAGAAATGACACGTAAATTATTTTTACTTTCAACCCAACAACCAACCACCCATGCCCACAATGTGGACTTTTTTATCCAGTAACACAAAACCACCCAAACCCAGGGAGAAGAAGGTGACAAAAAGGTGAAGGAGGAGAAGGAGGAGAAGAAGATGAAGAAGAAGGAGAAGAAGAATGTGAAGAAAAAGAAGAAGGTGAAGAAGAAGGAGCAGCCTCCACCTAAACCCTCCATCCTGCTTTCTATCTATTCCTGTATTCTAAACCCTTAAACTCTGAGTTTCCCAGCCTGTGATATCACACACTTCTATCCAAACTGCACACCCACAATCCCAGTACTGTCATTCCATTTTGGAAGCTTCTCCAGGGCCTCAGGTCAGTGCAGTGTTCTCCTGGGGGTCAGTGCCTGGCAGCACAGAAAGTCTGGAATTCTCAGTATCCAGGATTCCAGCAATTAACCAGAGTTTGCTGCGTGATGGAGAAATTCCCATTTCCCTGTGGAGAATGTGGAAGGCTCCCTGCAGGAATCCCTGTTCCCATCATGGGAATTGGTGGCTGTGGCTGCTCTGGCTGCTCAGCAGCTGCTGAGGATCCTTCAATGCCCCAAATCCCCCGTTCCAGTGTCCTTGTGGTGACAAATCTTCCTTTTTTGATGCTTTCACTTGAAATGGATCTGACTCCTTCAGAAATCTGGTGGCCAGAGCTGGAGGAAAACATTTCACACGTGCTCCCAAAACATGGCCTTGTGGTCTTGGGAAATATCACAAAATCCCAGAATTACTGAGGCTGGAAAAGAGCTCCAAGGTCACTGAGGCCAAGCTGTGCCCCATGCCCACCTTGTCCCCAGCCCAGAGCTCTCAGTGCCACCTCCAGGGGACACCTGCAGGGATGGGCACTGCAAAGCTCCCTGGGCAGCTCCTTCCAATATTTCCCAACTCTTTCCATGAGGAAATTCCTGCTGGAGTCCAACCTGAGCCTCTCTGGCAAGTTGTCCTGTGTATTCCAGATTTCCTGTATTTCCCAAGCAGAACTCACTCCTCCTCCTGTTGCAGCTCTCTGTCCTTTGTAATGACAGAAGTTTATTCTGTCATTGTATTGCCTATTATTTTTAAATAACAATTTTTAAATATATTAATATTAATATTAATATAAATGTTAATATTAAATAGTATATTTATACTATTAAAATTATATCATATAATATATAATATATAATATATAATATATAATATATAATATATAATATATAATATATAATATATAGATATTTTATATGTAATGTATCATATATCATACAATATACATATATACATATATATACCTATATAATATAATATACATTATATTATATATTATAGGAATATATCAATTATATATTTAATATATTATATGTTCTATATCTTATATATAATTTTATATATTATTTCTATTTATATAGATACAAAATATATTATTATATATTATAATTTATAGTGCCTCACACCACGAGGCTGCTTCCTGACCCTGTTTGCTGCTTCTGAACCCCATGTTTGATCTCAGTTTAGCAAATTTTAGGTCAGCACAGCCTAAGGTTTAAGGAAGCCTGAGTTAAATCATTACCCTGGGTGGAAACTGCCACAAAACAAGAAAAGAGCTGGGTTTCTGGGGGCTGAGTTTTGGTTTCATTTGAACAACAAACCCAAAACTGAAGATGATGTGATTATTTAAAACTATTCCTGCATTTGCAGCACAAGCACTGGGCCATGCTCAGCCCAAGATGAAAGTGAATTTTAATAAATTAATTCTGTTTATTCAGACCTCCAACCTCTACAGGTATGCTGGAAATCTTTTTGCCCACTGAGATTTACTGGAAATACCACTAAAACATTCAATTTATTGTATTTGTTTTATCACTTGTGATCTTACTCAAACCCAAAAATCAAAAATTGCTGTGCTGAAATTGCAGATACCATTTTTAAAGCCTGCTAATCTCAAGGTTTTATTGCTTGGCGTGAATTTCTAGGTTTGTTTTTATTTTATTTGAGAGGAAAAAAAGAGAGTGGAGCACAGAAATTGCTAATGACCATAATTATGTGCTGCCCAGACTGAAAAATGCCATCATGGCTTGCATGGCTTGGGGGAAGATTCCAAAATATTCCAAAGTATTCCACCTTGTGACTCTGACAGGAGTGGAAACACACTTACCAGGGCTTTTTAGCTGCCTGCCAGCTCCATGTGTAATTAGCTAAAATAATAAGGGCTGATCAGTTAAAAAAACTGGCACTGATTTAAAATAAAAAGATGTCGAGTCCACTCAGTCTGCACTCTACAAAAACAAAATTCTGCCAGCAACTTCCTTGAAATAAATCCTTTTAAAATATCACCAGTAATGTGATACACCAGATATAACAGAGAAGAGAGAAATTTCAGTATTTTTACTGCTCCCTAAATAAGACACCTTAAAGGAGACATTCACCAAAAACCTGTGCTTGTGACCTGATAACCACGTGCTGATAATGAATATTGCTGATAATCAATAACCATATTGCTGATAACCAATTTTTAGTGGGGTATTTGGTGTTGCAGCTCCTCCCATGCTTCTCTGGGTGCTCTGTCCCCCACATAAAGTAGGAGACTAAGCTATGAAAAGTAGGATTTTTTTAAAAATATATTTTGGATTTATTATAGAAAAACTAAGGAAACATACTCTGTTTATAACCCAGAGTAAATAAGAAGCAAAGAGGGCTTTTGAAATTAAATATATATTTAAAATATCTCAACCCAGTCCGTTTATACATCTACCCAAGGTAAGAAATTCCGAATAATGAACGGGGAGAAAGGCAGAATTAATAATTGCTCGGATCCAGGATCTATCTGTGCTCCATTTGTGCTGCTGTGTAAAAACAGGGAGGCTCTGTGGCCACTGGGCTCTTTGCTCAGGGAGAAAGATGGATTACGTGGCTCAGCCCTCTTGGCAAGAAAACACACGGCCCCCACATGTCAGCAGAGGAATCCTCATCACCACTCATGTAAAATCTAATCCCTGCCTGTCATGACAGTCTCCAAAACATGGAGCACTCCCTGAACCACGGCCAATTTTTCCGTCCAGGAGCAGCACTCCCTGCTCTGTGTGCGTGTTACGCCTCAACGTAGAAATATTCCCACTTTTAATGCGGAGATTTAAAGCTGAGAGGGGCTGGAAGTCAGTGGGAATCCCATGGGATTCCTCTGGAGGGCTGACACTTGAAACTCAGAGGTTTTTCCCCTCTCCCAGGGGAATTCCCAAAGGCAGGAATGTTTCCCCCAGCCTCATTTCGGGACGTGTGAGTGAAATCCAGGACACAATGGATGGATGGGGCTGCTTTAAAGAAGCCTTTGTCCAAAATTCCTGCAGCAGTAAGTCCTCCCAGAAACTGGATCTGCAGCGAGCAGCACGAATACATCAGGATGTGTGGTGAGCAGGACAAATGTGGCTTGGCATAAGCAGCTGCAGGGCTGCAGACGTGTGCCCTGATGGGAGGTGAGTGCTGCCTGAATTGCTGCTCTGCTCCAGAGGCACCTGTTGAAATAAAATACAGCCCAGGAGCACGAGGGGCTGGGCTGGTGTGGGGATCCTCAGGAGCACGTGGGTGTCTGAGCACCAAATCATGGGAATTGGGGTTTTTTCCCAGGTAATCTGAGGGTGTTGTTGGGTTCCCATCAAGAGCCTGGGGCTGGTGGAGGAGAGGGACCAAGGCAAGGCATGGATCCTCTTCAAAAGGAGAGGAAAAACCCTCCAGATGTGTCTGGGTGGACACCAGGAGCAATTTCCTCATGGGAGCACGAGGGTGTCTGAGCACAAAATCACAGGAACTGGGTTTTTTTCCAGGTAATTTGAGGGTGCTGTTGGGTTCCCATCAAGAGAGGGCTGGTGGAGGAGAATAACCAAGGCAAGGCATGGATCCTCTTCAAAAGGAGACGAAAAAACCTCCAGATGTGCCAGGGAAGGCTCAGGTTGGACACCAGGAGCAATTTCCTCATGGGAGCATGTGGGTGTCTGAACACAAAATCATGGAACTGGGGCTTCTTTCCAGGTAATTTGAGGGTGTTGGGTTCCCACCAAGAGCCTGGGGCTGGAGGAGGAGAGGATCCAAGGCAAGGCATGGATCTCTTCAAAAGGAGAGGAAAAAACTTCCAGATGTGCCCGGGTGGACACCAGGAGGAATTTCCTTGTAGGAGCACATGGGTGTCTGAGCACCAGGTCATGGGAATTGGGGGTTTTTTCCAGGTAATCTGAAGGTTCAGCTGTTGGGTTCCTACCAAAAGAGGGCTGGAGAAGGAGAGGATCCAAGGCAAGGTATGGATCCTCTTCAAAAGGAGAGGAAAAACCCAGCAGCAGGAATTTGCCCATGGAAAGGGTGCTCAGGCCTTGGCAGGGGCTGCCCAGGGAGCTTTGCAGTGCCCATCCCTGCAGGTGTCCCCTGGAGGTGGCACTGAGTGCTCTGGGCTGGGGACAAGGTGGGCATGGGGCACAGCTGAACTCAGAGGTCCTGGAGGACTTTTCCAGCCTTAATCCTGGGGTTCTGGGGCAGAATCTGAATTATGCAAGTGCTGCTGAATAAATGGGGGGACTGGTGGGGACCACAAGCAGCATTTTGGTGCCTTGATCAAGTTTCAAGTTATTTTAACAGGCAGGAAAGTTCTGGAGAGGTATTTGGTATTTCATGGTCACTTTGGCATCTCCTCCTCCACTCAGAGTTGGAAAATTCACAGAAAAACCTGGACTCTGAAACACCAGAGGGGAAAATAATTTTTTTTTTCTTTGCCTCATAGGTAGAGGGTAAATTTCTGAGGGTGTTACAGCATTGCTTGAGAAGAAGATTCTCCCATCAGTGACCTGCACTGAACATGAGTTCCATGGCCCTGGAATAATTGTGGATGCTGGTTTTCCTCCCTCCCGGCTGAGTGTTAACACTGGATATTCCAAACTCACCAAAAGTTTCAGATAAACAGATTATCTGGAATTAAACAGGTACCACTTAGCAAAAGAGTGAAGCAGAAGAAAAAAGAAGTGAGGCCCAAGCTGGGATTGCAAGTTTTTTTACTCCTTAGTGTTAATCTTCCTCTTAATGAGGCTGAAAACCCACACAGCCTCAGGACCTTGCTCACCAGGCAGAGAGAAGAGGAAAAACTATTACAAACTGTGATTTTAGCAATATTTTTTGTTGAGAGAGTCAGAAATGTAAGATTACCATGCCATCTGAATTATTACTATTATTATTTTAATATTATTTTTATTATTATTGTCTTAATTGGTAAAACAAGAGGAACACCCAGAAAAGCTGAGAGCAGCTTGTTGTCCCTGGATTTTTTCAGTTTTCTTAATAGGAAAAGCTTTTAAGAACTCCTAGTCAGGGTCAGCTTTTTTTACTCCAAACAATTTTTTTACCTGTTCATATCCACATCTTTAGATCCATATTGACAACACACAATTTTACAATGTATTTAGAGGGCTTTATTCCATAAATTAAACATTATTTCAGTCAGATAAATGTTTATAGACACGGTGATATTGGAAATACAGCAATTGTTGGTGTCAAACACCTGATGGGAAAGGAAAAGGGGGAAGGAAAAGGGGGAAGGAAAAGGGGAAGGAGAAGGAGAAGGAGAAGGAGAAGGAGAAGGAGAAGGAGAAGGAGAAGGAGAATGTTAATTGGACTTCTGCTCAAAATCTCTTGATCCTGGCTGGCTGAGTTTAAATGCCAAAAAGAGGAGTCTGAGTTCCCAAACTGCAGAATGTGGAAGTTTTATGTGAAGTGGATTTGTGAACTCAATTTCACCTACAATGGGGAATTTTTTCTAAATGCTGCTGGATTGTTCTCTACAAAAAAAAAAAAAAAAAAAAAAAAAAAAAAGAAAAAGAAAAAAAAGAAAAAAATAACCTTACAACTGTATTTTAACTGCTTCAGTAGGCAGCGAGTCAGGTCTTGCAAATAGGAAACAATTACTTGCACAGGTAATTATTGTTTTAGTTTGAATGTCAGCTAATATTTACTTTTCAACCAGCAGATTCTGATGCTTGCAGGAGGACAGGAGAAATTTGCTGTAGGCTCCTCTATTTGTAATTCTACAGCATTTTTGTGGCTTCTTAAGATAGTCATGAAGCTGCATTTATTTTGCCCATTAATATTGGCTTTGCATCTCAGCATATCTGTACAGTGGGGTTTTTTCCAAATGAAAAATTCATTTTTGCTTGGAGCAGCCTGGGATAAGGAAGGTCCCTGCCCATGGCAAGGGATGGAACTGGGTGGTTTTTTTAAGATGAACAGGGAAGTTTTTAAGGATGAAGAGTTGACAGTTTCTGATTCATACAGGTATATGGACAGAAGAGGCAAACAAGTTTCTGTAGGAATATATGACATTATTATGAACTGCCAGAGGTCTGGTGACACTTATTACTTAGTGAGAAGAAGCAAATTTCCAAGTTTTTGTTCCAAATGGGAAAAATTTGTGCCATTTCCAGGGCATGAAGCAGCACCTAAATCAGGAATCCTAAAGCACCCAGTGCCATGAATCATCATTTTCCAAAGGTAAAAAAAAAAAACCTACAAGCACTATTTGTGTTTTATATACATTCAATTCCTGATTTTTCTTGCATTATTATGTCTTAAAATATCATAGAACAACCATGGCATTTAATCCATCATAAAAAACCCAAAAAAACCCCCTGTATTTACTTTTAACGTAGCTGTTGCCTTATGGGCTGTGCAAACATTAAAAAAAGAAAACAGTAATTCTGTGATAAGCACAACAGGAAATTGGAGGTTGCTGCTGATGAAACTGATATCCAGCTGGTAATCTGAGCAATGAAGTCACTAAAGCTTTCCTGCACTATAAATTTTATTTCCTGGGATGTATTTAATGTTTTTGTTAGATTTTTGGGATAGTGCACACTGGGGTCTTTTTCATTTTAGAGACATCACCGTGATTTTGTGGGGTGATAAAATAAATGCTGTGATATAAAACATAATGTGGGGACAGAAATCTGAAGTTTGCTGGTGTTTTAGTGTCAGAATTTCCATGCAAGGGGGCTGTTGTGAGACAGCAGCCAGGAGCCAAAAGGAGGAGGGGGTTTGAGCAGTGCCCACTCTTTACAAAGCTGCTTAGTAACCCCCAGCCCATTGCCTCCCTTCAAGCTTGGTGTTTGTTCAGCTATTTCATTAAAAACCAGCAAAAAGCCCTTCTGGAGGGGAGCAAGGAGGGAAAGCAGCAGCCAGAGAAGGGGAAATGTAATTCCAGGGCACTGAAGCCTTTCCTCAAAGTGGAGACAGGGAAAGTTACAGGGACTTTGTGAGGTGCTGATAACCCTAAAGCTGGGACAGCCATTCCCTGGGGCCTGGGACCATTTATTTATTTCTTTTGTACTCAAACGAGCTCCTGAGAGGAGAATCATCTCATCAGTCCAAGGAGCTGGAGTGCTGCTGGCTTTCAGGAACTTACAAATCCCAGAATCTCAAAATCCCCAAATCCCTGAGGCTGGAAAAGCCCTCCCAGGCCATGGAGTCCCAGCTGTGCCCCATGGCCACCTTGTCCCCAGCCCAGAGCACTCAGTGCCACCTCCAGGGGACACCTGCAGGGATGGGCACTGCAAAGCTCCCTGGGCAGCCCTGCCAAGGCCTGAGCACCCTTTCCATGGGCAAATTCCTGCTGCTGTCCAAGAGACACTGTCCCAGTGGTCACATCTCCTTTGGCTGCTTTACAAGGGGTGTTTTTCATTGCTTCAGTCTCACCAGAGAAGCTTTGGAAGTTTTGTTCTCCTGTGAGCTGGGACCCAGATGGAGGATTGGGATTGTTCAAATTCTCTGGGCAGGGACACCTTCCACTGTGCCAGGCTGCTCCAGCCCCAGTGTCCAACCTGGCCTTGGGCACTGCCAGGGATCCAGGGGCAGCCACAGCTGCTCTGGCAATTCCATCCCAGCCCCTGCCCACCCTGCCAGGGAACAATTCCTCATTGCCAATATCCAACCTAAATTTCCCTTCTCTTTCATTTTGAACCCATAAAGTTTCTGGAACTCAGCACTGCCAGACTCCAACAGAAGCCCAGGGTGGCAGCAGTTACTGCCCTGAAGCCAGAGCAGAGATGGACACCAAACATCTTCTGGGGGAGAGAGGCAAATCAGCTGTCCAGAAAACTTGAGGGACACAGTTTTGTCCATTTTCTTTTTAATGTGTTTATTTTAAGGTCAAAGAAAGCGGTTGTGGAGAAAACATTCCCTGAGGCAATTCCAGGGGCTGGGGAGGAACTGGCTCACACAGAAGGAAACTTGAGGAAAGACATGATGGCAGAGCTCACATTCAAGGGGAAGGAAAAGCAAAATAGAAATAATGAGAGGGTGGGCAGGGCTGGGATGGAATTGCCAGAGCAGCTGGGGCTGCCCCTGGATCCCTGGCAGTGCCCAAGGCCAGGTTGGACACTGGGGCTGGAGCAGCCTGGCACAGTGGAAGGTGTCCCTGCCATGGCAGGGGTGGCACTGGATGGGCTTTCAGGTCCCTTCCAACCCAAAATATTCTATAATTCTATGATTCTGTGATTTCTGTGGTCAGAAACTTTGTAGGACCAATCTCCCAGGAAACTGATTCAAGGTAGTGTGAAGGATCCTTCTGGAAATTTTGTAATAAACCAAAGGAATGGGAAATGGAGTAGCGAAGGCCCAGATGAGTAAATTGTGAGTTCTTTTCACAGGTCTGAAACACAAATGAGAAACTGGATCAGGGACTTCCAGATGGGCACAGAAACTCAGGATGACCATGTAGTGATGAAGTCAGGGAGGCCAAGATACAAAAGAAATGGAGTTTTGTGAAACCAAAAACATTGGATGAAGAAAACCACAGGCAGGGAATGCTCAGGTGGGTCCCTGTCCTGAGGCAATGTCCAGCCTCAATAATTGAACAGAGAATCAATTTGCTTCACCAAGCTGAAGATATCCAATCATACCTGGAACTCTGTAAAAATCCATGTCCTCCTGCCAAAACCTCTCAGCCATTTCTGTGCCACAGCAGGAGGGTAGGAGAGGATGGAACACAGACCCAGGACCCTGCCAGGGCACAAAATGTCTCATAATTCCCGGAACATGGCACGAAAATGCTTCGTGTTGTTGGGAGCAGAGGGGAGATGGTTCTGGAAGGTTCCAGAAGCAGATGGATCTGGAGGACGGGGCTGTGGAAAGGCAAAATCACAGAATTATGGAATGGTTTGGGTTGGGAGGGAACTGAAAGATCATTTTGTTCCACCCCTGCCATGGAAGGGCCACCTTCCACTGTCCCAGGCTGCTCCAAGTGTCCAACCTGGCCTTGGGCACTGCCAGGAGCAATTCCTTCCCAAAATCAGGGATGGGGCAGCAGGAAAATATTCCAGCAGGAAAATATCATCAGGGGTTGGGTGGGAGCAGAGCCTGGATGTGATCCACCCTGTCCAACACAGGAGGATTCAATTACAGGGAATTCAGGGAAAAAAAAAAAAAAAGGATGTCAATAAACAGAGGTAAAGAAAACACATCTTGCAAAGAAAAATTTGAGTAAATGGGAGAAGAAAACATGGAAATAAGATCTAGAGGGAAAAATAAGAATAAGCATAATAATCTGCTAAATATTTCAGAGCTTTTAATTTGTTTACACAGGCCTGTTAACATTAGCAGGAATTTGTGGTTTATTTCAAATTATTTTTTAAAAAAAACTTGTAACAGCTAAATCAGACCTCTGTGACTGAGACAACTTCAACATTTTGAGAGGAAGTTTTTGATTCAAATCTTTTGGAAGTTCTGCAGAAGAGAACGAGCTGTTTTTGCAAAACACAGCTCTCATGGGAACCTCCAAATCTGTGAGGGGACAGGAGATGTTGTTCCTATCTCTGCTTCCAGGGTGAAGTCCCCACAACAGCAAAGCTGAGTCTGACCCGAGTGTCCAACAGCACCTGAGGTGTCCCTCTAGATGGTTTTTATATGCTCTAGATGGTTTTTTACATGTTTTAGGTGGTTTTTAGATGTTTTAGATGGTTTTTATATGCTTTAGATGGTTTTTAGATGGTTTAGATGTTTTTTTCTGTCTTCCCTCATGGCTCAGGTCCAGCCCTGCTCCTCTTGCCTCCCCAGTTTGGAGTGAAAAACAGCTTTAAAGAGCAGCTTTTGGCTCCTTTTGGGGGCTTTAGGCTCTTAACCCTGGCTGTTGTTCCTTTCAGTGACACAGCCAGAGGTCACCCGCCCCTTTTGTCACCCTGGCTGGAAAAGAGCAAGAGGTTGCAGTGCCCACAAAGGCCCTTTGTGCCCCAGCCCAGCAGCTGAAGCACTTCTGAGCCCCCAGGTTGTGCCAGGCGCTGCCCAGATATAATAAAGGTATAATTTTTCTTTATCCCCTTTAAAAGTTCTAAACCTGCTTTGCCTTGCTGCTAATCCTGGCTCACAACAAGAATTAAGTGCGCTGGTAATTAACCAACACTGAACCCACCACGCTGGATAGTGTATTACCTAAAAAAAAAATCTAAAAATTAGTAAAAGGTCTAATTAGCAAACCAAACCCACTGTGGCAGTGACAGAGCCACTGCTGGGGCTCTGTTTGCTGGGCCACACACACAAAAAAAGCCTTCAGGGGTGGCTTGAGAAGGACTGGGATGTTCCAGTCAGGTGCTGCATTGTGCATGGGGGCTGCAGTGGAGGAAACTGAGTAATGTGCACACGTACCTTAATTAAAAGCTCTGAAATATTTAACTTATTTTGCTTATTATGCCTATTATGCTGAGTTTTATTTTATTTTATTTTATTTTATTTTATTTTATTTTATTTTATTAATGATCATTATACTATTATCTTGTATGTATTGTATTATAATGTATATATAAATATAATAAAATATTACATCATATAATAATAAAACACTTCATTATGTTCTATCGTATCATTATACTAATATAATAGAAATATATTATAATATATTATATTATATTATATTATATTATATTATATTATATTATATTATATTATATTATACTATATTATATTATACTATATTATATTATATTATATTATATTATATTATATTATATTATATTATATTATATTATATTATATTATATTATATTATATTATATATGATCATTATACTATTATCTTGTATGTATTATGTTATAATATATATACATAATAAAATAAAATATCATAGTATTATATAATAATAGCACATTATTATATTCTATTATATCATTATAATAATATAGTATAATATAATATAATATAATATAATATAATATAATATAATATAATGTAACAATATATAGTGATATATAATAATGCATAATGTAATATTATGTAATAATATATAATAATATATAATGTAATATAATTAATGTAATAGTATAGTATACTTATATTATTTTGCTTATTCCTATTTTTCCCCTAGATCTTATTTCCATGCTTTCTTCTCCCATTCATTCAAATTTTTCTTTGCAAACCCTGCTTTCCTTATCTCTGCTTATTGACATCCTTTTTTTCTTTTTCCCCCTGAATCCAGCAGCTCCCAGGAAGGGTCTGAACCCAGCCTGGACAGTTCTTTGGGGCTGGCAGCCACTCTGGCCACGTGCACAAGGAGGGATTTTAGGGCTCTCAAAACCTTTAAACTGATATGAAGACAAATTTGATAATTCTCAGGCTCTACATGGGCTGATTTCCCACCTGTGGATGATCTGTGCAGTGCAGAAACTTCAACAGAAAACACAAGTCAATCTCCACAGAACATTCTGCTTCCCTAAGCAAATCTTCACAGACTACAAAACAATCCCTTCAAAATGCTTGAAAATATCTTGGCAATCAGACAAAACACTGATTAAAAATACTGATTTAAAAATACTGATTAAAAAAAGCTATATATTGAATTATTGCTGACTGTATTTATGAGCAATGCCTGACCAAAAATTTAAAAAATTAATTAATTAATAAGAATAAATTAAAAATCAGAGTGCCTCAGTGGGTTTGGGTGAATCCACCTGCCCAAGGTACTGAAGTGGCTTTCAGGGCTCTCCCAGAGGTTTTGTTTTGGGGGCTCAGCCCCAGAAATGCTGGTTTATGTCATGAAGTAAACAAAATATCCTGTCTATTCCTGAGTGCCAGCAGCAACTTGGGGGCAACAAAGCCTCAGTTGTTGAATTATTTATGAATGCCAACATTATTCATTTAGTCCTGGGGTCTCCTCTGTGTTGTTTATGCACACATTATAGATGTAATTTATATAGAGAGAGCACGAAGAGGAGAAATCTGGAATATTTCCCTCTGCAGTGGATGGAGTTCAGTTTGCTCCAGAGCCTCGGGACCTCCTTGCTTGTGAAATCCTCTGATTTCAGAGCAGGATCTCTGTGAGAAGTTACCAAGAGGTGATTGATGAGAGCATTTTCACGTGGCAGTAACTTAAATATGGCCAATTGCAAAAGAGAAAATCTTGTGTACATTACTCAAGTTATCCTATTTTTTTCTCCCTTTGAAATTTCTTTTTAATTCTCTTTAATAGGAATTTTTTCTTCATTATAAAGCATCGGAGTGTTGGATGAGACAATTCTGAGTCTCCACTTAAATTTATATTTTAGGAACTGTAAGAATTGTGGTCATCAAACTCCAGACCTTCAACTCCCTGGTTTTTCTGGTGCAGAAAGAGGATTTTTTAAATTTTTTTTTTTTTTTTTTCAGTTCTTGCATGTATTTCTTTTATTACAAGCTGTAAACTCGGGTGTCAGAACACGGTGAGCCACCTTCAAAGAGTTCATCATCGATTACACAAAATTTTGCTGCCATTTCTGTTCTTTTCCTTTATATTTGAGGAGAATTTCATCTCCAGCTTGGAGCAACCCTCCTGAAATGAATAAATGCTCTCCTCGTGAGCCAGGAGGAGCAGTTCCACCTTTCCATGTGCTCAGACTCACGGGGAAGAGTTGCTGATGGGATTTTTTTTTTTTTTTTGTCCTACCCAGCTGTCCCCAGTTCCTGATTGCTGCATCCCTTCCCTGTGCCCAGCTTTGGATTCCCTTGGATTGACTCTCACAAAAGTCACCCCTGACTTGGTGTCCAAAGGCTCACATTTGTTCATTAAAATGCTCTCGGGTCAATATTCTGCGAGCATGGAATCCCAGGCAGGATTTTCCTGGGAGTTATTGGCATTGTGCTCAATAGCATGATCCTGACAGCAAATTTATTGCAGCTTAGAACACCCTGTCAAATCCTGATTTTAGTGGAATTGAAGGGCAAAACTCACCCTTGGACAAGAACATTTCGCCCTGAGGCTCAGCAGGGTTTGCACAGACCCTTTTTTATCCCCTGTTCACCTGATTTTCTCCCTTTATTCATATTTCCACTCAACCACATCCAACTTTGTGGGATTTCTGGACATTTAGAAGGAACCCATGGATGCACCTTCAGTTTTATGACAACATCACAACCCCAAAATGAATATTTGGCTCTGTTTGGTTCAGATCTTTAAAAGTTCCATCATGTACAGTAATCATCATAATCATGTGGGCAGCCCCTTCCCCAGTTCCTTTAGCCCTGACTTTTGCCCTTTTTTCTTGATTGATAAGTGACAGCTCTGCATTCTGGGCCTTGAAATATATATTTACAGTAGTCTAAGAAATTTGTCCTTAATCAAAGGAGGCTTGACTTGCCAGCACATCTTTAGAATATTATTGAGTAACTCATTAAAATGTTAATAGCTTCTGTCAGGATTTATTGATCCTGATGTCAGCTTTTCTCAGAATAAGAAATAAAGCTGATTTTTATCTCATCTTCACACCATGCTGAGTGATCAGGACTTAAATAGAATAATGAGAAGGGCTTGAGGAGAATAATCAGCATTTATCCAGCACTTGTGGATACAGACAGAGCCCTCCAGACTCACAAGTGGATTTTCTGCAGGTGTGAAACACTGGGGAACAGAAGGAAAATTAGGAGGACATTTTATCTGGAACATTCTGCCAAATAAATTTTCTGCTGAAGCAGAAAGAGAGGATGCAATAACATCAAATGTTTCTCTTGAATGAAACCAGATTTTTTTTTCCCAGCTTAATAAAATAAAATTCTGAGTTCCCTTGTTGCTCAGTTTCTATTCCAGTGAATTCCTAGAAGACAAACATTTTATGTTGTCAACATTTTTTGGGGAATGTGTGGCACTGGACAAAATCCTGACTGATACAGGGAGGGAAAGGGGCTTGTTTTCCAAAGGTGGTTTTGGGTTTTTTTTCCCAAATTGCTCATCTCAGGATCTTTCCCAGCAGGAGCAACAAGAGGAAAACAGCAAATCCCACACTGAGCCCAGCAGAGGCTTGTCAAGGGTCAAGATGAATGGAAAAAAATAAGAGAGAAGAATCTGTCTTTTATATCTTGCTTTAAAACTGATGAAGTCAGGACTTTCCTGGTGAGAACATTGAGTGTGGCACAGCCTCAGCAGGATTTTAGCCCGTGGTAGGAGATTTGCTAATTCAAAAGGACCCTGAGATAGAAAAAAAAAAATTAGTTTTTCTTCAATGATGCCCTTAAAAATTGATTTAAATAGCTGCCTACAAGGCAATTCCCTCTGAGCCTGGCATGTAGGGATTTTCCCTGGTGAACACCTGGAAAGTGAGAGGAACTTACTGGCTGTAGGACTGGGGCATTGAAAATGGGCTAAAACCTTTCCTGGCTGCATTTGTGCTGCAGTGAAAAGCCTAAAAATGCAAATATTTGTAAGAAAAAAGGCTCAGCCTTCTGAGAAAGAGATTCCTTTAAATCCTGTGCTCCTATAGCACAGAAATTAGAATTAGAATTAGAAAAAATATGGAATTAGTGGGGGAAAAAAAGTGGGTTTTTGTAATTTATGTCTAAGGGTAAGAGTCAACCAAGAGGGTGAACTTCAAAAAATGCTGCAAAACTTAATAAAAATAATAATAATAATTTTAAGACATCCTGAGAGAAGCTGGTTCCTAAATCACAATGCCTTGTCTGGATATTTTGAGTAGAGTCTGCAGCAAGGGAGAATTTCTAGGAGTTGTAGCTATGAGTGATATTGTTCTGGATTTATTCAACTTTACCTTTTCATCAGATTAGCCAACATAACAGGACGATGAAATTTGGCCAAGCAGCCAGATGTCATCACGTGCTTAGGGCATTTTAATCTGGCATTTCCAGTATTTGAGACTCAAACATGGAAAAACCCCAAAATGATGCCTCGTTTATGTGACTTGCAGCTCTGATTTTCATTAACACTTTTCCTGTGACACTTGCCAATAAATCCTGGAATTGCTTGCATTCCTTTAAAAAAGGAGGGAGGCAACAGCTGTGAGGATGCAGACCAGAAATATTATTTGGTGTGTGATAAAGAGCATGAAATCTGGTTGAATTCTTTGTTTAACATCTTAATTTTTATGTATAAAGTGTGTAATTAATAATAATTTCTCAGAGAGGCACTTATATATTAAGAAATTCAATATGCCTATAAGTAATTATACATTTTTGTGCAGTCCTGTTCAAAATTCAATATAAAAGTTGCTCGTATATGGAAATGACTTTAGGATCAAGGTCAGGGTTTTTATGGAGTGATTTGAGATTCCTCAGGATAAAAATGCCATCTAAATGTAAAGATACTGTTCGTTAGGCATTAATGCTTTACAGACAGTAAATTTAATGGGCCTGATTTTCATTTACCTTTACAGGCAGATGAGGGATCTATTTTGGAAAAGTCACCACTGTGGGGAAAGAAAAACAATAGCCAGGAAATTGCTAATGTTAATGTGATGTAAAGTCAAGCAACCATTTCCAATCTCGTTTAAACTTTGATTCAGGCAGGGGCTGGGACCTGCGCTTCATTTTAATCATGTCAGCAGTCCCAGCAGTGGGGAGACCACTTAAAATTAGGATTTTTTTCTGCCTGCACAGAGGCCTCAGTCAACAGACTCCAAAATACATTAGCATTTCTCATCCCAACTTAATGGATGGATGGTCTTCTCCCAAAACACGGGCACGGAATAGATATTTAATGGAGCAGAAAAACTTCCCTGGTGGAAGGAGATGGAGAGGGGGAGGCTCATCCCTGGAAAAAAAGAGGGAATCTCAAGGAAAATCCCAGGTGAGGTGCTCTGAGTGATGCCTCAGGTTTGAGCATTTCTATTTTTCACATTCTGTGCTGCTTTAGTGTGTGGGGCTGAGCTTCACATTTTGGGATGGTGAGCTCTGTGCACAGAGCAGGGAGACAAAACAATTCCTGCTCCAGCTGGGCACCAAGGACAAATGATCCAAATCTCAGCCCAGGAGCACAAACCCCGTGGGCTGCAGAGAGAAAAACAAGCAGGATGGGACTGCAGGGGCTGCAGCTGGGATTGGACACTGAACTGCAATGTGCACATGGAGCAGAGCTGAGCCCAGGGAGAGACCCCGGCAGCGCTCGTGCATTTTGGGACCATTTGGGTTCATCTTGGGTGCAGCCCTGGCTGGGCTCTGGTGCTGCCCAAGGTGCATCCATGGAGGCCTTTTCATAAATCCCTGCTTTATTCTTTAGCTCTGTCCAGCCTCTGCTCTGGGTCACGGCACCAGAACAAGATGCCCACACTCCTTCCTTAACCTGGAGAAACACCTAAAGTAAGAGGGAAGGGATTTTTTCCAGAGGTTTCCCTGCCTTCTCCTACCCCCAGGGCATGTGTCTTATCTTCCACAGAATCCCAGAACAAGCCAAGCTGGAAGGGACCCACAAGGATCATCCTCTGTGTCAGCAATAAATAATTTCATCAAAGAACTCCACACAAACAGAGGCGCCCTCAGAGCTGCCTCGCTCTCAATGGTGCCATTCAAATTATCTGTATTATTGGTCATTTTAAGGATTAATCTTGCCAGGGAGCTGCTTGGAGTGTCTGCCAAAAAAACAATGTCCCCTTGTGCCTTGGGTTTAAAAATAAAGCACCCATTCTGAATTTCCGAGCATGTATTTATAAATAAGACACGCTCACAGTCCATATTTTGCACTTTCAGTTTTTAAGTGCTGTGTGATCTCGATTTTGATGGGCTTTGGGTTTTTTCCCAAACACAAAGATCAGAAAGAGCCATTTGATGCTGTTTCTAAAGTAATGATGTGCAACTTAGTGTTCTGCACGAGTAGAGAGATTTTTATATATTGTGAATATGTGTTTATCCTTCAAGCTTTGAAAGGCTGCTCACAACAGGAAATATTTACACAATCCTTCAGGCATCTGCACTCTTTTGAAGAAATCATCAAAATAAAATTTGCCTCTGACACTCGGGGACTTGAAGAAATGTTGTGTGTTTTAGGGGCTCTTGGAAGCTTCTTTTCCCCCTTAAAATTGGCAAGATGTACTTAGTTGGCTTGTTTATACATACATACATATATATATATATGTATATTTATATATTTATATATCTATATATTTTTATATTGTATATTTATATATTTATATATTCTATTTATATTTATGTTTATATGTATTTATGATAGATAGATAGATAGATAGATAGATAGATAGATAGATAGATAGATAGATAGATAGATAGATATGTATTTATATATTTTCCTAATAGAAAGTAGAAATTGGATGTGATTATGGCTAAAAGAGGGGGTTGTAAAATCTTATAAATATCTTCCTGCATGATCCAGGACAATTTTGTAGATTTTAGGATTGGAAAGGATCATCACAATTTTCTCTTTCTTAAAAATATCCCTGGCTCTCCAGCCCTTGGGATGCCACACCCCTGTGACTTGCCTGTGTTTAACTTTGTGGGATTTGGATTAAATTCCACTTTCAAGGCCTCAAATTACTGGAAATTTATCATATTCCATGGTAAAAGTTGGTTTATTCCTTTGCTGGAAATAAAAAATATAAATAAATAAATAAAATAAAATAAAATTAATAGAATAGAATAGAATAGAATAGAATAGAATAGAATAGAATAGAATAGAATAGAATAGAATAGAATAGAATAGAATATTTTTAAAATTTAAAAATAATAAAAATAAATATTAAAACAAAAAAATTAAAAATAAAAACAAAATAATAAAAAGCACCTCAGTTTAAATTCTAAAATAAATCTTTGCCTTCATTCAGTAATTTACTCATCTTGATCTCTATATGAATCTGACTCGCAAGAGCCTTGAGCAACCACACCAAAAAAATGCTGCTGATAAATATTCAGCTGACCATGGCCTGGCCCACGTGGCTTGGCAATCATTCCCAAACCCAACTTCACAGCCAACAAAGAATTTTCCAAAGAGAACTTAAAAATAGTTTGCCTGCAAAGAGCATGAGGATTGAGATTTCATGGAACACAATCAGAGATGTGAAAATGTTCCATGACAGAAATATTGAAACTATTTTTTAATTTTTTTTTTTTAATTCCATCTCCTTTAGCTAAAATTTGCTTCAGAAGTTTTCCACTTTCCGTCTGAAATCCCAAAATCCAAAAGGTTGGATTTTAAGTGATTTAAAGTGACAAAAATAGCAGATCTAAAGGGGCAGCAGGAGTAAACCAAACACCTTGACAGAAGAGGGAATTTCTCTTTGGAGGGGAACATTTCCCAGGGAATGTGTGGGATGAACGATCACACAGCAAAATTTCAATTCCTGCAAAATTTACTGCAAAAAATTGCTGGAGAAGCCTGTGAAACACAACTGGGTGTGTTCTGGACAGAGGGCAGAGTTGGGTGCTTTGTGCCCTGAAAACACTTGGAGATCCTGTGCCCATGACCTGGAGTCCCTCAGACCAAAGAGATCCTAAAGGGATCTGTGGGAAGCTTCCCTGAGGATCCCCCTGATGGAGAGACCCCTAAAAAGTTCTGTGCCAGGATTGAGAAACAAACGGGACTTTTGGTTTTTTTGGTCTTCATGTTGTTCTTTATTTTTCTCTTATCAACAGCTCAGCATGCAGTCTGCACACCAGACTTAGAGTACAAAGAGAAGGCACCAAAAGTCACCAGACACACAGGTTTAAGATCTTTTAAAGCTATTTTGTTCAATTAACTCTTAGAATGTATTTTATTTCCACAAATAACTAATTATTTGTCAGTTCACACAACGTCTGAATTGTGGTTCTTTTTAACCAATCACCCTGTGCCACCAACACTGCAGAAAATGGAGCAGATGAAGAACAAGGAGGAGGTCAGACAATGCCCCAAATCCTCCATCTTGTCTCCTGTCCACCTCCATACTAAAAACCCAAAATTCTGAGTTTTTCACCCTGTGATGAACTCTATTACTGTCTATTTCACACACACAGGTTCCAATTCATCCCAAAGTCTTGGAAGCTTTCTCCATGGATGAAGGTTAAAAGCAGTGTTCTCCTGGGGATCAGGACTTCTCAAAACAAACAGAGAAATATTCCCTGTGCCCTGGGTTCCAGCAGGAATCCTAAATGATTCCCTGGAATTATTCAAGGTCAGGCTGAAGGGAGCTCTGAGTACCTGATGGAGTTGAGGATGTCCCTGCTCGCTGCAGGGGGGAGCTGATGACCTTTAAGTGTCCCTTCCAGCCCCACCCATGGTTCTGTGGCACTCATCACACCAAATGACCCACCCAAGCCACTAAAGGAATTTAACAAGACACTTTTAAAGACATTCCTCTGTCTCTTCAGGTTGAACAGATGAGCTAGGAGACAAACACAAACCCCTCTGCCTGCTCAGAGCACCCAAGCAGACAGAAATGATGCTGGAAAAAGTCTGATGGGTTGATTTTTTCCCCCCGCTTTGCATCCCATAAAAAGTGGTAATTGACATTTTAATGCATGACATGTCGCATTCCTTCATAACGCTGCCGTAATTGAATCCACGTGAAACTGGAGTGCTCTGGGTGACCCCGGAGTGTGCCACACACCTGGAAGCAGTGAAGTTCAATTAATATGTCATTGCTACTAATAACAGCTACTACTGAGAACCTCCAGCCAGTGGCTGCTCCGGGGGAAACAGTAATCCTTGGATTTAGGCAGATAATGTACAGTAAACACCAAGGAGCCATTGTTTACATGCAGGGCTGCTTTGGATCAGCACTTAAAATCTTGCTCTCAGTAATTTGCTTTTTTTTTTTTTTCGCTGAGCTCCACCATTTAATTCCACCCTGTGCTGCATTTGTCCGGCTCGGTGTGCAAAAATTTGCAGCTCCTAAAATAAAATCAGCTGAGGGCCATTAGTGGAGTGAATCAAACAGCGCCGAGACAAAGGCTCGTGCAATAAAAAGGGAGCATAAATCACACCCTTGCACAGAGAGAAAAAAAAAACTGTGATAAAATGGCCTTAAGGATTTGATTTAATCTGTCAAAACCCAGGAAATTTAGAGTGGAGGGTTGAGAGTCCTTCTTTTACTTGGCTTGCTGTTAAAATGAAGTTATCAAAAGTCCTACATCGAGGAAATGGATGTGCACACACCAGGAGCCTGAATATTCCCTTCATTAATTTACTGGTCCAGCAGTAAATTGAGGTTGAAATTCAGGAACTGCTCCCTTTCCATGGGAGGAAAGGGTTGAAATTCTCCTTTTTATATATTTCAGCATCAGGTCTGATTTCAATGAGCTGTGGCTCTGGAGACAACCTGTGTGTCCCAGGGGCTGAAGCAGACAAATTATTAAACCACTTATCCAGGAGGGAATCAAAACTGATGGAGCTCTGAGTGACCTGGAATGGTGGAAGGTGGGTGTGGATGACCTTTAAGGTCCACTCCAACCCAAAGCATTCTAGGATTGCTCCTGAATCCACAATTTCACTCAGTGTGACACTCAGTTTTCACTCACTTGTGGCTCTGGAGACAACCTGTGTGTCCCAGTGGCTGAAGCTGAGAAATTATTAAACCACTTACCTGTGGGTTTTTGGCTTCTTTTTCTACCTCTGCCTCTGTCAAGGTCGGGATTGAAGCACTTGAGATGGAATTTCATGTTCAGACTCAAATGTTTATTATTTCTTATCTATACTACAAGTGGCGAGTTCTACAGCATTTTACTAACAAGGCACAAAATGGCTAATTATCTTTCTCTGCAAGACCTTTTAAAGATAAACTGTCCAAATAAGAAATGACACTTAAATTATTTTCACTTTTAACCCAGTAATTAATCAAAGTCCACAATGTGGACTTTTTTATTCAATTACACAAAACCATCCAAACCCAGGGAGAAAAAGGTGAAGAAGGAGCAGCCTCCACCCTAAAACCTCCATCTTTCTTTATATCTATTACTGTATTCTAAACCCTTAAACTCTGAGTTTCCCAGCCTGTGATATCACACACTTCTATTCAAACTCCATACCCACAATCCCACTTCTGTCATTCCATTTTGGAAACTTCTCCACAGCCTCAGATCAAATATAGGGTTTTTTGTGAGTCCGTGCTCTTCAGCACAGGAAGTCCAAAATTCTCAGCATTCGGAACTCCAAGACTTCCCCAGTAGGGAATCAAAATTGATGGAGCTCTGAGCAGCCTGGGCAGGTGGAAGGTGGAACTGGACGAGCTTTAATCTCCACTCCTGTGGGAAATGGATTTGTAGGGAATTCTCCAAGCCTGACAGAAGGCTCACACAGTGCATCTGTGTGCAAACCTGGAGACAAGAAATGCTGACTCAGAAATGCCCAGGAATAGGACAGACTTTGTTGGGAGAGAAATGAAACAAGTTTCAAAGGATGACCTTGCAAATAAGACTGGATACTTTGGAGAAACAGAACTGTGAAGGATGCATTGTAGTGGGACCCACGAGGGGTAATTTTAGATGATTGGCTTGAAGGCATCTACAGCGTGGTGTGGCTAAAGCTGATAGGCCAAGAAACAATTATAGTGTATTGTAATTAGGAAATAGTCAACTTCTAATTGTGATGGTATGAATTATAACATCTGTATTGTCTCACCCTTGTCATGAGACTGAAAATGGAATAAAAGTTTTTAAAACACCTCTCAGTTGCCCCATCTCTGGGTCAGAAAAAGGCTTAATCCAATAAACTCCAACCCAAAGCATTCTAGGATTGCTCCTGAATCCACAATTTCCCCATCCTGCCTGGGATTATGGAGGAGAATGTCAAGTTTCAAACATTACCTCACTTGGAAAAGAGTGAAAGCACTGAAGACCACGGTGGTGATTCATGAGGAGCTTGGCCTCTTCACAGAACCCCTGTTTGCAGCATCAGCCCTGTGAGCTTTTATTGGTGTCCAGGCACATCTCAGGGGAGTTGTAGTTTCTGTTTGAGTAATCCCCAAAGATCCCAGTTTTTATTGAAAGTGGGGTTGAATTTGTGCAGAGCTCCCCTCCTCCCCCAGCACCTCTCATCACCACATCTATTTCATTCCTCCAACCACGCTGGGCTCTCATCTCAGATTTGCCTGAGATTTATCTGTCAGCTTTTATCTGCTCCTAAATTCAGTTCAGCTCTGCAGCTGATTCTCCCAGGAATTCATGATAAATTATATTCCTTGTGTTTTTTGTGCTCCTATTTCCCCTCGCTTTGCTTTTGTAAATCTCAGTTTCAAGCCTGCTCTACTGACCTGAAATCCCACATTTATGGGTTTAGAACCCAAATTTCCCCAGTGATGGTGGGCAAAACAGCTGGGAGAATATTTCTCTCCTATTAATTATACAAATTTAGCTAATTCTGAGATCCTCTCTGGTGGTTTTTTTGAACTCTCCAGTCCATGCTGCATTTTTTGAGGGTCAGAGGCATCGGTGGAATCAATCCCACTGTATTTGCACTGCCCAAGGCTCCCAATCTATTCAGGGTAAACATTTCTCTGCCAATCCCCACTGCAGGAAGCTTTCCCAAGATATGCTAATGGCACCTCTCCAGTGCTGGAAAAACCCCACAGCAGAGAAAGCTGGGGGGAAAAAATATAGAGAAGGTTCTGGGTTCAAAAGGGAGGACAAAGGAGAAAAGCACATTCAGAATTTGTCTTTTGGCAGGAGGAGAAATAAAATAATTTCTGGAGCCACTCAGGTGACAAAAGGAAGGGTTGGAGACAATTTGGACCAGTTTGTGTTGGTGCATGGAATTTACTGATTTCTTCCCCTCAGAAAATGAATGTCTTGGGAGACCTAAAGCCAAGGATCTTATTTAGCTGAGGTTGGTTTTATGGAGAGCTCCGTAGAACAGCTGATTCCAGGAATTTTTGCAAATTCCTAATAAATAGTACAAGAAAACAGAAGGATAATTCCCTATATTAGTCTATAGCAACATGAAATTTTCTCCTGTTTGGTTGTTTACTTGTTTATTTTGGGTTTTGTTTTGTTGGGTTTAGAGAGGTTTTTTTATACATAGCAAAATATTTTAAAAAATACTTTGAAGACATAAAACCAGGTTTTCTACTTCCTTACAAATTATCCCAATAACAGCATCATTTCCAAAGTCATAAATTGCTCTGGGATTGGGCTTTTCCAAGGAGAATGTGTAAAATAACTGAGTAGGAGGAAGTCCCAGGGAGATTTTAAAGGTACTGGGCTGGTTCTTAGAGCCTTTCTCCTACCTCAGACATAAAATCTTCCTCATCCTGACATTCCCCAGCTGGAATTTTCTTTTCATTTTTTGTTGGGTTTTGGGTTTTATTTTTTTTTCCTTTTTTAAGTTTGAGATTTTAAGAGAAAAAGCAAAAAGAAAACAGAGTTCAAACTCTAAGTCTGGATCAGAACTCCATTTTCCCTTATTTTCCTGAGAGTGGCCCTAAATTGATGAACTGAGGGGAAAGTTCAGTTGCCTTTGAGGGATTTCAAACTTTGAAATGTGGAAGAGGAGCCCACACTGGAGCAGGTCTGCTGGTAGGACCTGTGACTCCACAGGAGCCCCAGGCTGGAGCAGCTCCTGAAGGAATGACCCCATGGAAAAGGGAGAAATTCCTGCAGGACTGACTCCAAGGAAGTTGGAGCAGTTCCAGAAGGAATGACCTCATGGAAATGGGATCAGTTCCTACAGGACTGACCCTGTGGAAAAAAGGATCAATTCCTGCAGAACTGACCCCATGCAAAAGGGAGAAATTCCTGAGGGAATGACCCCATGGAAGTTGGAGCAGTTCCAGAAGGAATGACCCCATAGATAAAAGGAGCAGTTCCTGAAGGAATGACCCCATGGAAAGGACCCACACTGGAGGAGGTCCTGCAGGACTGACCTCATGGAAAAAGGATCAATTCCTGAAGGAATTACCCCAAGGAAAAAGGGATCAATTCTTGCAGAACTGACCCCATGGATAAAAGGAGCAGTTCCTTAGGGACTGACCCCATGGAAAAGGGATCAATTCCTGCAGACCTGACCCCATGGGAAAAGCTCAATCAGGAGCTCCCCGTGAGCCACTGGAAAAAATCAAGAACATTTTGAGGCCAGGAAGAAGAGAAGGGTGGGGGAATGGTATTTTTTAAGACTGACTTTTTATTTCTCATTATCCAACCCTGGTTTGACTGGAAATACATGAATTTTTTTCCCAAATCAAGGCTGCTTTGCCTGTCACAGCAATTCTCCCTGTCCTTACCTCAACCCAGGAGCCTTCCATGGCATTTCCTCCCCCGTGTCCAGCTGAGGAGGGGGTGGCAGAGTGGCTTTGTGGGGGTCCAGCACCCAGGCAGGGCCCACCCACCACAAGAGGCTGTGGTTGAACCTCTTGGGACAAAACAAGGAGCTGAGCCTGGGTATTCATTGTCTGACTGGTTTTGTGTGTAAAATAAGGACACTTTCTGCTGCTGGAAGTGGGAGGGAGAGGATTTCAGCATTTGCACTGTGTGTTCCTCACCAATTCCTTGGGATTTGAGGTTCAGTTTCAGGATCAGCATCCAAAGGCCAGACAGTTTTAGAGGGCAGCATCTCCTGGCTGTCTTTCCAATGGTGACAGAGACTGAACTCGGGTCATCTTTGTTTAGGTAAGATTGAACCTATCCCAGATTCCCATAATAAAACATGGAAACCTTGATGATATGAACCCTCACTAAAGAAAGAAGGCAAGAAAAAGCTGGAAACAATAACAAGGAAAAGCAGCAAGTTCCTCTGCGTTGGAATTTTTACTTTTCCCGTACCAGAACTTCCCA
This sequence comes from Passer domesticus, assembly GCF_036417665.1. NCBI lineage: Eukaryota > Metazoa > Chordata > Aves > Passeriformes > Passeridae > Passer > Passer domesticus. Next base: position 5,177,730 of record NC_087475.1, on the reverse strand, counting down.
ATTAGCCTGATAGCACTGGCAAGGAAGCTTTTCCTTTCCCCTTTCCCCTTTCCCCTTTCCCCTTTCCCCTTTCCCCTTTCCCCTTTCCCTTCTGTCTATTCCTGGTGTTTCTCCTGCCTTGTTGAGGCTGCACTCTGGGAATTCCACACTGGTTTCAGCTCCTGCCTTGGTGATTTGGCTGATCCAGGTCCATTTGCAGGGCTGAGGTCTTGAGTTCCTAAAAGTGACCTTGGCCAGAATTTCTGTTTTCCCTCTCCATCCCCTCCCTGCCCCTCGTGCTCCAGTCCCTTGTGAAAAGCTCATTCTTTACTTAAATTTCTTTGACTGTCCATGGTAAAAAACATATTTAGAAATCAAAGGTGCAGTTGTTAATGACAGCACATTCATTTGGTTATGACTGTGCTCAGAAGAGAGTAAAACATCACATAATTAGGCATAAATAGCATTATGCATAAATAACATTTTCCATCCATCATTTCTAAATCATGACTAAAGTATTTATAAACTTTACCATCAAGTTTTAGCAAAGTCCTCCTGACAGTCATTATATAATGTATTGAATGCCAAGCAGCATAAAATACCACCAAAAAAAAAAGAGGGAAATGTTTTTGAATCAGAATTCCTCTATTCCTCACAGATCCATTATTCATCTCCACTAGATTAGTCACACTGCTCATATAAGCCAAGGACCACTGAGAAAACAAATCTCTGAGCAGAACTTTGAAAAAGTAAATAAAAATACTCACATTGACTTTTTAGAATGTTCAAAGGATTTCAGACAGATAGAGTAAAAATGATCCAGTGTGTGCTTTTCCCACTAGGTTTTTTCCAGTTTCTCCAGCCAAGAAGCTTCCTCTCCCTGATTGATACACTCCCTCTCCTATTCCCAGCTTTTGCCTTTTAAACTATCTCCCATGCTTTAAAGAAATATGGTCTGCAGCTTGTATTAGCAGCAGCAAATGTTTGGTCACGAAACTTTGGGTGTCATAATTAATACCAATTATCAGAGCCCTATGAAAATACTTTTGGAAAATTCATCAAATTCCAGCTCCAGTTGTGGAGGGGGAAAAAAAATTAAGTTGACCTTAACAAAACAACTTTATTCTCCTTAGAAAACTGAAATTGAAAACCTGACCCGAACATGAGCGCTGAGAGTTTTTAACTTGGGCATATTTTTTGCAAATATCATCCATTTGGATCAGTCCATCAACTCTGACAGCTCCGGCAGAGCTGCACGCCTGTGTTATCCCTGCACAGCACACACGGCATGCACCCCCTTCTACAGCAAGGACAGCAAAAGAAAACCCCCACATTCACAAGTTTGAAGGGAAATTAAAAAAAAAAAAGACCACAGAACGCTTATTTCAGTTTTAAACAGCCGTATTTTTTCTGGATAGGAGCTTTTGACAAACCCCCCAAATGCTGTCTGAGCAACAAGAAAGAGCCTTGAGATTTCCTTCCCTCCACCCTGATTAGAAATGGGATCCATGCCCCAGCTGGATATTTCCAGTTCATGCCCAGTAGAAATAATTTTCTGTCCTATTGCCAAACGTGTCCCATGTGGCCAGCAAAGGCTGGACAATAGCAGCAATACAGCTTCCAGAAAGGAGCTGAAAACGATCCCCTGCAACCGGAGGCCTCGATTCTGCATAGCTGCATCATTCCAGCACCAAGATTCCGCTTCCTTTTTTCCCCTTTCAAGTATTCAGCTCGAATCCATCCTATTGCCAGTGCTTATGGCTCCCACCTTGTCTGAGGGGACATGTCCTAGAAGGTTGATCCCCAAATCTTCCACTTCACCAGTAATCCTCAGGCACACCAGTAACCCCACTGAACATCAATATAGGACGGCGGTGCCGGGGCAAGTTAAACAAATCCTGAGGAATCTGTTTTATTAGCATTTATAGGATTTGCGTGCGTGAGCGGCTGTGTGTGTACAGCCACACTTGGGAGGGGTAGTTACAGGGGGAAAAAAATCCGGGGGATTCCTCCGGGGACGATCAGCGCTGCTGCTCCTCGAGCTGGGAGCGGGGCTGACGGTGCAGACTGGAAATGTTCGAATATCTGACGCTGTTTTCTTTCCTGTGGAACTTGGTGGGATTTCTCACAGTTAATACTTCAGCTAAGCACATCAGACTAAAGTTAAGCCCCGCTCTGTGCTCGGCTCCTCAGCCCCAATTTCCTCCCCAACCTCCACGGAGGAAAAAAAAAAAAAAAAAAAAAAAAAAAAGCAAAAAAGCCAAGTTTTTTTGGGGCAAGAGTGGCACTTTCAGAGGATGGCAATCCCCGTCCTGCTGCCTGTCCCTGGAAACCTCGGCTGGAGCGGCCCTGGGAATTCCTTTGGATCTCGGGAGGGGCAGGGGATGGGAAGGGAGCGGTGCCGGGGGTCCCCCCCCCCCACTCCTGAAAGATGCGGAATTGGCCCAAAAAAAGTGTTGGATCCTCTCCCTTGGAGGCTCGGGCTTGTCCCCAAGGCCACCCAGACACGGGCACCCACCCGCGCAAGGGAGCTGCCAAAAGAGTTTGTTTTGGGGTGGATGGGGGAAAAGAGTTTGTTTTGGGGTGGGTGGGGGAAAAGAGTTTGTTTTGGGGTGGGTGGGGTTCTCACCTCTCGTTTTCCTCTCTGTTTTCCATCTCCAGTTGAAACCCTGGGCAGGAAAAAAAAAAAAACGGAAAACGTTGGAAATGTTCCTCTGTTACACAGCTCACCTGGAGAAGAAACTCTCTCCCTCTCTTTCCCTTTTGGAGGGTTTTCCCCTCCAAGCAAAGGGAAAATGTTGGTAAATAATAGTGGGGTTTGTGCGCGCCCGGTGTAGGATTCCAGGACAAGGGATCCGTGAAAACATGATCTGAATATTTAAGTAATAAATTGTTTCATTTATTCTCCCGATTTATTTTCGTCCCGACGAGGTGTTTTTTTTAGGAAAAGGGTGACAGGGAAGTCCCTGAAGCCACCTCAGACTCACAGCGAATCCACCTCGATAGATTTGGGCCACCCTTGCAGCACCGTGATTTTCTCTTTTTCTGTCGGGATTCTCTTGAAAACATTCGCAAATCTGCTCTTTCTCCAAACCACCGCAATTTGCTGGAAACACAACACGCTCCCCTCTCGCTTTCCTTTGCCACCCCGTCGTTTGTCTCTATGTTTTGTTCACAGGACACAGAAATGTCCCACATAAATTCCTTTTCGGGGTTGGCGATCGCCGAGCTCGTTGAATCAGACCCGTTAGGACCTGCCTTGATATACAGCTAATTTTCCGCAAAAAATAAATATATCTCTATAGAAATAAAATATTTTCCTCCTATATATCTATGTATCTATATATATATTATTTTTTACCTCTGCTCATATGTCCAGTTTCGGCGGCGGGCGGAGGTTGCATTGACTTTTGAGAATTTCCCCGAAAGGCTGAAGTTTCTTTTCGACGGCTGGTTTTGGTTTGGTTTTTTTTTTTGTATTGGGGGGTTTTTGTTGTTGTTTTTGGTTTGGGTTTTTTTCTTTTCCCTAAATTAATTTTCGTTTGTTTTGCTCTGCAAAAAGTCCCAGCCGGAACACGCTTCAGTTAAAATGAAAATAAAAACACAGCGCTGGGTTAAATCTGACATCTCCACTGAGCCCAGCAGAGGTGTCCCCATAAAGAGGGGCACGGGGCTGCTCTTTTCCCTTATTTTGTGGGTAAAAAGGGCAGAACGGGAGGGGGGAAAAGGGGCACATCTCTTTTCGCTCAGCTTTCCTTGACCTGCGAGCCTAAATCCAGCCGAAATCCCACCCATTCCCTGCTCGCCTTCCCTGCAGAAGCCGCCGTCGCCAGGGGACGGGCGCGGTGCCGGTACCTGAGCCAGGAGGGGATGGATTTGGGGCCATTTGGGGCCGTGCGGGGCAGTCCTGGGACCCTCCAGGGCTCCGCTCGCCCGCAGCTCGGGCTGGAGGTGCCGCAGGGTCCCCGCTCGCCATCCCGGGGCTGCGGTGGCCCGGGAAGGAAAAAGAGCTCGGCCTTTCCCTCGGCACGGCCGGGCCGGGCTCTCGCTGCTCTGGTGGGATCATTACAGAGCCCGGGGGAGCTTCAGCAGCCTCGCTGCCCGCCGGCCAGGCCTCTGGATTAATGTGAAGGACCGGGGCACTGCGCCTCCCATCCCCCTCGGGATGCGGGGCCGCGTCTCTCCTCTCCTCTCCTCTCCTCTCCTCTCCTCTCCTCTCCTCTCCTCTCCTCTCCTCTCCTCTCCTCTCCTCTCCTCTCCTCTCCTCTCCCGGTGGCTCAGGGGACCCGGGCCGTGTCCCCGTGCGGGTGGCACAGGGACACACGCGTGGCTTTGTGTCCCCAAAGGCTGCTCGAGGGCTCCCGTCGGGTTAAACCCGGCCGGGCGCGGCTCAGTCCTGCCCGGGCTGGGCTCAGTTCCCTCACTCGGGACATGACGAGGGACTCGTGGCTTTTGTGACAAAGCTCTGCAGAGGTGGCCCCGAGCTCCCCGAGGCAGGGGTCCCGAGGGTGCCGGCACCTTCTCTCCGGCAGCTCCGGGGTTAAGCCCCGCTCAGCGGAGCCCGGCGGGGCTGCAGAGCCGCGGCTGCCGGCGGGGCGGCCCCTCCGGAGCTCGGCCCCCTCCCCGGCGTGTACCAGGGCAGTGTGTACATATTTGTGTACAAACGTGTCTATAAACATGTAAAATGTGTGTCACACAGGCGGCACCGATGAGTGCCGTGTCTGCCCGAGCCAGAGCCAGGCACGCTTCACCCAGACCCACAACAACGCTGGGAGCTCTCGGGTGGTTTCCCGGCGGTGCCGCGGGGCTGGGGAAGGGCCCCACGCGTGTCACAACCCCACACACCCCCGTGTCCCCTCCCCAGCGGCCAGGCTGGGGCGACACGGCCCCCTCGGGGTCACCGAGAAGGGCAGCGAGGGGCAGGGGGCTCGGCCGGCCCGGGCCGGGGCTGCCCCAGGCGGCGGCCCCCGCCCCCGGCTCCCCCCGGGCCGGCCTCCCGTCCCCCCGCAAGTGCTAACTGCGGCTCTGCGCCGGCTCCTCTGGATTTGGGTCCCTCGGAGGGCGCTGCGCGGGAGGACACGTCACGGATACATTATCCCCTCCCCTCCTGAGGCTCTCCTGGCTTTCTGCAGCCTTTGCTAAAGAATTAAGCGAGAGGTCCACTTCAGAGCTCCTTCTGCCCCTGGGAAAAAAAATAAATAAAAAAAGGCGAGGGAAGAAAAGGAAAAAAAAAAAAGCGGAGATATCGGTGCTTTCAGACGAGGAGCGTGGCGGCTGTGATTTCCGAGAGGAGGGGAATTTTGCCTTCGATCCTTGCCGGATTGCGGGAGGTGAATGTAGCAAACCCTCCCCTTGCCTTTGAAAGGCATGTCTCTGCCAAAGAGCTACCGCTTCGCTCTTGAAATACGTGACAAATAAAAAAGAAACAAAAAAAAAAAAAAAATAGAGAGAGGAAAGACTCCTATCTTTCAAATTCTTTTTCTTTAAAAGGAAAAAGAAAAAAAAAAAGAAAAACAACAACAAAAAGAACCAACCAAACCAATAAATAAAAGCAACAAAATCAATGCCGCGCCTTTGCCAGCGCTCGGACTTGTTTGGAAAGAGACAACGCTGAAGTGGCACTGGTCCCGAGGAAAACGGATCCTTTAATTTGACTCCGCATGAGAAGCGCATTTGGAGCCGGGCGCAGCGGCCGCAGCGGCAGGAGCAGCCCCGCAGCCCCCGCAGCCCCCGCAGCCCCCGCGGCCGGAGCCCCTCGGGCACGGGCGGAGCAGCAGCGCCCTTCGGGCCGAGCGGAGCGCAGAGGCGGAGGGGAAGGAGAGCCTCTGATCCCGGAGCACTCCACCATCAGCCGCAGGCACCGGCTGTGACTTTGGTTCGTCGTGTCCTCGGCATCTCGGGCTCCGGGACCAGCTCGCTTTGCACTTCGTTCGACGAGCAGCGCCGTCGTTCTGTTCCCTTTTTTTTCTTCTTCTCCTTATTTGAGAGACACGATGTCCAAAAATGGTTCAGCCTGCTTAGCCCAATGATTTCTTGCATGGACCCTCTATTTTCCTCCTTTTTTTTTTTTTAATTATTATTTTTGGATGGGGCAGGATCGAGTAGAAGAAATCGTTCGGTGAAGGGACCCCAGCGGTTTGCCCCCCATTAAGGAGAAGATCAAGATCCGATTCCCAGCTGCACGCAGAGGACGGGGGTTGCCGTGGGTCTTTCAGTCTGGCTTTCAAAGCCCTCGCTGCTGCAGGGTCAGAGCAGAGCTGCCTTCTCCGAGCTGCTTTCCTGTCCTGCTTGCAGCTCAGAGATCGCCTCCCCCCTCCTCGCACCATTTCTGTTCGTGTTCGTTTTGTTCGGTTGGTTTAGCTTTATTTTTTTTCCTCCCCTTTTTTTAATCTTTTTTTTCCGCCCCTTTCGTTTATTATTATTGTTAATTATTTGATTTGATTGGGGTAAATCGCCTTCCATAAACGAAAATACTAACTCTGCAGTCGAAATCCATGCCCCCTGCCATTCGGAAGAACCGGGTCTAATATGCCAGTGACATCCGCGCCTTGCAGCAGTCGCGATGAAGGAAAAATCCAAGAACGCGGCAAAGACTAGACGGGAAAAAGAAAATGGAGAATTCTACGAACTGGCCAAACTCCTGCCCCTGCCCTCGGCCATCACCTCGCAGCTGGACAAGGCGTCCATCATCCGCCTCACCACCAGCTACCTGAAAATGCGAGCCGTCTTCCCCGAAGGTAAAATCAGCTCCAAGGCTCCGGGAGCCCGCACGGGAGGGACGGGAGAGAGCGGGGAGGGGGTGCTGCGCTGGCCACGACCCCAGCAGCGCCCTGGCAGCAGGCAGGGGATGCCTGCAGGGGTCTCAGAACGGGCTGAGCGAGCGAGCGAGGGGGGATTGAGGGAAAAGCGGGCTGAGAATGAGCCCGTCTGCCCCAAACCCGGCGGCGGTGGGAGGCAGAGCCGGCAGCTTCATCCCCCCTTTTCCCCCTCCTCCTCGGCTGCCGCCTCAGCTCCCTTGGCTCTTGGGGACCGTCCCGATGAGAGCGGGCTCGGTTCGTGCGTGCAGCCCCGGCCCGGCTCCCGGGGACGGCCTCGGGTTGAAAAACCAACTGTGGGGTTGTTGTTATTATTATTTTGTTTTGGTTGGAGTTCTCTGGAGCCAGGGAAGCAGGCTGGGAAGGAAGGCGCGGCCGCTCCGCAGCGAGGCCCTGCGGCTTCTCCCGGGGAGAGAGGGGAGAGAAGGAGGGGAAAGAGGGGAAAGAAGGGAAAGAAGGGAAAGAAGGGAAAGAAGGGAAAGAGCGTCCGAGCCCAGCCCGGCCCGGACCCCGCTGCTCCCCGGCCGCGCCTGGGCTCCCCTGGCTCTTCTCGGGGACCACCCAGCAGCGAGGCCCGGCATCAATCCCGCAGGGTTTGGGGGAAATCATCCCCTCGGGAGGCTCCTGCCTTCCCCCGAGCGCCCTCGGGGCCGGTGGCCAGCGGAGCCCCGGCCGCCCGGGCTGTGGCTGCGGCCGCCGAGCTGATGCGAGCGGCGGAATGAAGCGCTGGGCAGCGCCTGCGGGTGGCTAAATAAAGGCCAGCAGCTTTGTCATTTGTTTGTGCCTCTCCGGACTAGGAGCAGGGTGAAGGAATTAGCGAATTCCGCAGGGGAAGGTCTGCTCTCCGGCGCGGTTTCTAAGGAGCTTTATTAAAAGGCTAAAAAGAAAAAACACAACCAAAAATAAAATAGGGGGAGGGCGGGGGGGAAAAAAAAAACCCTCCCAACCCGAGCAAAGCTTACCGTCGTGGCCTTTTAATTCAGAAAATTCGGGAGACACGGAGCAGCCGTGCTATTATGGGAAGCCAGGGCTCCTTTAGTGAGCCAGCGGAGCAAAGGGAGCGAGGCGCTGCTCCGCCGCGTTTTCCAGCCATTATTCCCCACCGGGAAATACCCCGATGAGAACTAGAGCGTCGTAATTTCGAGGGGGGCTGTGGGGAGGTCACTCGCCGGCCGTGCCTGGCGAACGTGCCCCCGAACGCCTTTGATTTAGGAGGGAGGAAAAGCGGCACGTTTCGAGATGCTGCTGGATGCGTCCCGGCTTTTCCAGCCCTGCTGATCCTCAAGAGCAACGAGCCGACCCCGAGAGCAGGTTTATACCCACAGCTCGGGTGTGTTTTATGTGTCTGTCTTCCCTAAACAGGCCGGGCGTGCGCTCCCGCACACTCTGCTTATTAAGGGCAACGTTTAAATGCATACAGCGAATTCCTGATCTTTCATCGTCTTAAGTACGGCTGGAAATACATTTAAAACCAAAGCTTTGCATCCAGGGATGACAGGCCGGGGGAATTACCTCCTCCGGTCCCCGAGCCCTGCGTTTAGTGCCTGGCAGGGTGCAGGGGAAAGGGGGGAGCCGGGAAGAGGCGGCCGCAGAAGGATTTTTTTAGGGGGGGTTCCACGCAGTCCCGCATCACCCAAACTTCCCCTCTCCCTCGGGATTTGCCCGTGGAAGGAGGGGAGAATGGTCCCCATCCCTCCGTCCTTCTGTCCGTCCTTCCTCCCCCCTCCTCATACTCGGCTACTGGTTTCCAGTTGGCTTTACTGGGAGGGGAAACAGCCCGGAAAGGCGTCCCAGCTTAAATCCTGACCCATGGGTGCCGGGCCGGGAAATGAAGGTGGGCACGTAGCAGCAGCCGGGGCTGCCCCAGCCGTCACCCTCTGAGGCTCTGAGAGGTGACAGGGCGGGGGGGACAGGTCTGAGACGGCACCAGACCCGTGCTAGGCCCGGACTAACTGCGGCCAGCACGGCCAGAAACGCTGTTCAGCTGCAGACCTGGCTTACAGCTCCGTCTGGACTGGAGGGGAAAAGAGACAGGGAGAGGGTTGTGTTTTTAAACCCCTCGGTGGATGGCTCACCCCCTGATTTCCACACGTAGTTTAGGAAAAGTTTGAGACCCTCAGCGAGGTGACTGATCCCGGCCGGGCTTGGGCCAGGTCTCTGCTCAGCCCGGCCGGGCTTTTCCCGAGGATGGACCGAACCCGCTCGGGCTCCAAGGAGCGAGAACGAAAGGGGATTTTTATCCCGGCTCCTTTCGCCCTGCAAGGGACAGGTTCGGGCTCCGAAATCGCAGATTGTGCCCTGCGGTACCGCTGCGACCTTGAGATTCAGGAGTTAAAGTCAGGACACAGAAACCTCCAGCCTCCCGCTCTCTAACACCGTCTTCTCTCGTGTTTGGGTTTGGTTTTGGTTTTTTTTGTTGTTGTTGTTGTTGCCACGGCTTTGTTGCTGTAGAACAAAAATACACCACGAGTCGTCTTTTATCTCCGCTGTCAGTATTTTATTTTATTTTATTTTTATTTTGAAAAGGAGCTAATGAAAGAAAGAGAGGCGAGAATGAATCGCGTTTAAAAACTGCGATTCTCTGCCCCCCGGTTGCGGCAGACTGGTGAAATCGTCACCCTCTCCCTCCCCCATCCCCGACTCAGTGCCCAAAACCGATTATGAAATTGGACATTTATGGTTGTTTAAACCGGATGGGAGCCAGCTAATTAATATGTGACCCAAAATACAATGTGCGCAATACAAAATAATCTGAATAAAGTGACGGAGCGGTGGATCTCAGACCTTCCTTATTCCGCGAGGCAGACAATAGAAATTACTAGGAATATTCACAGACTTCGGTCCCCACTTAAACCTGGCCACGAATGTATATTTTAAGAAAATCAAGGCGAATCGCAGCTAATTCATCTGATTGTCACACGCGCTCGGAAAAGGTTCGTTTAATGAATTAAACAAATAAATAAAGCGCCAGGCGTGAGTAATCCCTTTTGGAAAGCCAGCCCCTATTGTACTAACCACTAATAGTGACATTAAAGGTCTTACTAAAACAAAAGTGCTTTTTTAAGGCTTTTCCCGGGGCCGTTCCCAGGCGGCGGGAGCGGCGGCCCCGCGGCGCGGGCACGGGCGGCGGGGTCGGGGCGGGGACGGGCGGCGGGGTCGCTCCGGTCTCTCCCGGCCGGAGGGAGAGGAAGGGCGGGGGTCACTCCCGTGGGTCTGCCCGTGACCTCCGTGTGTGTAGGACGCCCGCTTTGGGGCCTCTTAACGCGACCTGGTGGGTTGGGCTCGGCTTTGCGCGGGTGTCCTGCGGGGCAGATTTGTTAGAGTATTTTTCCCCCCGCTTTTTTTTCTTTTTAATTTATTTTTTTTTTCTAGGAGTTCACACTTTAATTCTTTTAAAATTTAATTTAATTTTTATAAAAGAAAATTCTTGATCTTTCCGCCCGTCCTTCCCACCGCCTTCCCGACGCTGAGCCCGCGCGTCCCTGCCCGGCCCTGCTCCTTCCCAGACCGGCCCTGACCTGGGGGCTTCCCCCTCTCAGAGGTTCCCCCGGCCGGGCCCGGGTGTTCCCCGCTGGCTCCGGGCCCATCGCGGCCCCAGGGATCCGGCTGAGATGCCCCGGCCCCGCTGCAGAGGGGGCTCGGTGTCAGCGCTGCCCTCGCCCCCTCCTCGCGGGGTGACAGCAGAGCCTCGGAGTTCGCCTAAACGAGGGGCACAAAGCTCGGTGGAGCTCGGGGACACCCCTCGGGAATATCCCCGAGGCTCTGCAGGTCGAGGGAGGCGCAGCCGCGCCGGGGAAAACCCAAAAAAGCAGAATTGACGGCGAGCCCCCGGGGTTTGTCGTTGTTCCTTGTGGAGGCTGGGGGACCTTGGGCTCCGGGGCACAGCCCAGCAGACACAAAGGAAACAGTCCAAGTTACAGGGCAACCCGATACTGAACGTAATACATGGCTGAGTAATTCTTGTAGCAGAATCCCAAGCTGAAAAGCTACCGGGCTTTCAAAATGTGCGTGTGGACGAACTTCTGTATGCCGACAGCAAAGGTGGGAGCCGTTCCCAAATATTTCTAGATCTTGTTACAGTTCCACTCACCCCGCTGGCTCCCTGGAAACCGGGAAATGTACAAATGGTACAAAGTGAGTGCTGAGGTACTTTGAAAAACATCCAGAGATGTCAAAAGGGACGGAGGGCGATTTTGTCCGTGTTTGCACGGGGAGCGAGAGGCGTTTGTACGAAAATCCCCAATTTTTCAACGGCAAAAGCAGCAGAAATTTTGGGGTGTTTGTTTAAAACCCCTTGGACTCCGGGCCGGAGCTGTCGGAGCCGGAGCTGTCGGAGCCGGAGCTGCCTCCCGGTGCCCGGCGGGCACGGCTGCGCTTGGGGCTTCGCCCTGGGGGGACAGACACCGCTCCGAGCACCAGGAAAAGCAGGAGAGGGGCTCACCTCGCCCACGTCTGCTGCAGAGAGGTGCCAGAAAAGCGGAGGCTGAGCCTGGGGCTGGGCAGGCACATTCCCGCTGCCGGAATCCCCCCAGCCCGCTGGATCTGGGCGATCCCTGAGCCTCTGGCACGGCAAAGGAGCCGCGCTGGGGCCGGGCCACCCCCACGGGTGCTCCCAGAGTTTGCTGGGATGCTGCAGGGAATTCTCTCTCGAGGTCCGGTAATTCCTGCTGCGAGGGGACACCTGGAAATGTCCCCGTGCGGTGACAAAGCCGTGTGGGACACCCGGCAGCATCCCCAGACTGGGATCGCCTCCCATCCCGGGCAAGTCCCATCCCGCAGGAGGGTGCGGGGAAGGCTCGCTGTGGATCCGCAGCGATTTTGGCCTCGCTCCGGGCCAGGGAGAGAATTTGTGTTATTTCCCGGCCGGGCAGGGGCAGCCAGGCCCAGCCTATGGCATCCATACATTTACAGGGACGCGCGTTCGCAAATGTCTGGGAGGAGAAGTTAATGGGCGTTAGTCCTTTATTCGAATGTAAGGTTTTATTCGTTTCGTTTTCACCTTTAAAGCGATCTGCTGGCGGATTAAATGATAAAATCGCCGGCTTTAAAATAAGCTCAGACGAATGCCAGGCTGATCCACCGAACGTGTTTACGTTTGATGCGCGTTCGCGTTTGCGACTCCAATTTAAAATTCCAAAGGGAGCGAATCTGAGCAAGTGACATTTTTTATTCAGGGTTAGGAGAAAAACTCAAAACTCGTGCAGATTTTGGGATGCTGAGAAAGGACAGGACGGAGCGAAATGTCTCGCACGGGGGGCGCGGAGACGCGGCTCGTTCTTGAAGAGTTTCGTGAGAGATCCAGGAATAAATCTGCTCCGACTTTCGGAATGGAAGAGCTCAGGGCAGTTTTTACACAGACGTGTGAGATTCTTTGTAGGCTAGCAGTCTCATATTTCGAAATTTGTAATTAGTAAATCGAAATAAGGGCAAACCCCGCGGCGCAGGGACAGACTCTGGAGTTTGCGTTGTTGCCGTTTCGGGAAAGAAACTGCGGGATGACTCCGCGATTCCCAAACTTTTTCTCCCGAGAAACAAAAAAGCCTTTTAGCAAAAAGGACATTTTTGCCGTGTCTCTGGAAGTTTAGGAGCCTTTTCCAAACGAGGAATTGGGGAAAGGCGGAGAAAAGCGCGGATTTTCGTTTGGCTCTCCCGAACAAATTTCCCAGCGCTTCTTTCAGCGCAGGGAAGGTGTGCTTCCCTTTCCCACGGGAAAACGCCGGAATTCCCGGAATTTGGAGACACGGACAAGGGGTGGGGATGCAGACCCCTCTTTTTGGGTGCTGCTGCTGCCTTGGGATGGCGAAAAGGAGGGATCAGGGCCAGCCCAGGTCCCCGGTATCCCCTGCCTGGCTCGGGAAGATCTTTAGCGCTTTCCCGGAGGGAACGGGACACGGAGCCAAGCACAGGGAAAGGAATTAAAACCCTGGGAGAAGCACCGCGTCCTCCCCGCCGCCTCCAGCGGGAGATCCTGCCCATCCCAAGGGATGCCTCAAGAGTGGAGAGAAATTCCCTTATCATTCCCAGACCGGGTTTAAGTGGACAGAGAACAAACGGATCCGGAATCGCGGCGCTGGAGCTCAGGGCAGGAATTTCTGCCAGTTTTCCCTCCCGTTCCGGAGGCACAGCCGGGAGAAAGGAGATTTCTTTGGAAGCCCCTGGGCGGCCAGAGGGGGGAAACGCGGGACTCGGTTTCATAGCGGGGCATCCGCGAAACGGGCCGGAATTCCAGGCTGGCAGTCCCCAATCCCCGCCTTTCATCCAGGGCTACCTGCCAAAAAAACCCTTCTTGGGTTTTGAGGCCTCCCCGAAGCCGGGGGTTGTTGTTTCTGCCCACAAACGAGGCACAAACTGATGCGGTCCCGTCCTTCCCTTCCCCTGCACCCCCTGGGCAGTGACCCCTCTGCCACCGGGAGCCCGAGGAGTGCCCGGCCCTCGGCATGGCACAGGGAGCCCCCGGCTCCTCGGGGAGCCGCTGAGAGGCTCCTTTTTACCCTGGAAAACCAACCAAACAAACAAACAACCAAACAACCCAACCAACCAACCAACCCACCAACCAACCAACCAACCAACCCAACCAACCAACCCAACCAACCAACCAAACAAACAACCAACCAACCCAACCAACCAACCAAACAACCCAACCAACCAACCAACCAACCAACCAAACAACCCAACCAACCCAACCAACCAACCAAACAACCCAACCAACCCAACCAACCAACCAAGCAACCAAGCAACCAAGCAACAAACCAGCCAACCAAACAACCAAACAACCCAACCAACCAACCAACCAACCAACCAACCAACCACCCAACCAGCCCAACCAACCAACCAGCCAACCAAACAACCCAACCAAACAAACAAACAGCCAACCCAACCAACCAACCAAAACAACAACCCAGCCAACCAACCAGTCAACCAACCAACCAAACAACCCAACCAACCAACCAACCAAACAAACACACAACCCAACTAACCAACCAACCAACCAACCAACCAACCCAACCAACCCAACCAACCCAACCAACCAACCAACCAACCAACCAACCAACCCAATCAACCAACCAACCAACCAACCAAACAACCCACCAAACAACCAACCCAACCAACCAACCTAACCAACCAACCAACCCAACAAGTGCACAAACCCCGGCCCTGCCACCCCTCCTCGCCCCAAGGCAGATCCATCAGGAACCTTCCACTGCCTCGGGGCAGGCTCGGGCCATGGGCTCGGGTTTGGGGTTGGATTTGGGCTCGGGCTGTGGGGTCGATGGGTCCAGAGGGTGAAGCTCTGTCGGTCCCGTCCGTGCGTGGGTGAAATCGGGGCAGTTTTATTTCCAATCCAGCTCCCTCTTCAACCTCCTCATCTTCCTCCTCTTCCCTGGCCACCCCGCTCACAAGGACAGGGTCAGGGATAGGGACAGGGACAAGGACAGGGGACGGTTCAAGGACGGTGGGAGCAGATGCAGCCCCGTCCCTGGAGCGGCTCTCCCGGGAATTCAGGGAAAGCTCATCCATGGGGATGCTCCGCTCCAGAAAAAGAACAATTCCCCTCCAAAACCCGTGTGGAGAAGGGACTCAGCCTTTGCCACCGCGGGAGGAGGGGGACCAGGGGCAGGGGGGACAGCTCGGCCTCCTCTGCCTGCTCTGACCAAATCCTTGGGATTTTTTTGTAGGTCTGGGCGACGCCTGGGGACAGCCGAGCAGGATCGGCCCTTTGGATAACGTGGCCATGGAGCTCGGATCCCACTTGCTTCAGGTACTGTTCCTCCTCCTCCTCCTCCTCCTCCTCCTCCTCCTCCTCCTCCTCCTCCTCCTCCTCCTCCTCCTCCTCCTCCTCCTCCTCCTCCTCCTCCTCCTCCTCCTCCTCCTCCTCCTCCTCCTCCTCCTCCTCCTCCTCCTCTTCCTCCTCCTCCTCCTCCTCCTCCTCCTCCTCCTCCTCCTCCTCCTCCTCCTCCTCCTCCTCCTCCTCCTCCTCCTCCTCCTCCTCCATCTCGTCGGGCTGGGAGAGCAGAAAACCATTGGCACCAACCACTTATATTCCAATTATTTCATTATTTTTCGCCTTTGGTACGGGCAGAAGCAAGAGGTGCTCATCCCCTGTGCTCTCCCAGCCCTAAAAGCTTCCACCAGGGGCCCCAAAAGTGCCGGGGATGTCCCCAGGGAGCCCCCGGGGGAGGGGACCGGTGTTCCCCGCTGGTGACTCGGGAGGGGACACCTGGAAGGGGACAACAGCTGGGTTGGACCTCCCGGGACGTTAACACCTGAAAATCCCGCTGATCACAATCCCGGTGATCTGCTCTGGAATTCCTCTGAATTCTGAATTTAGAAAGTTGTAGCCGCGGGAGGGTGCCAGCAGGAGAGATAAAAAAAAATTGCGTTTAACTCAATTTTATTTTATATATATATATGTATACACAGAGATAGATATATATATATACAGAGAGACATATTTATTTATATTTATATTTATATTTATATTTATATTTATATTTATATTTATATTTATATTTATATTTATATTTATATTTATATTTATATTTATATTTATATTTATATTTATATTTATATTTATATTTATATTTATATTTATTTTAAAAATAATTTTATATATTTATTATTATTATTTCTTTTTTAACACGTGAACCAAACGCAGTGCGGGTTTTCTCCCCCGATTTTAAAGAGCCACTAAACCGGCATCATTTAGCGGGCGGGTTTATTGTGGGAGGTGAATTCCTGCTCACAGACCCGGGGCTGTTTTCACTCCTTCCCTCGGCCAGGGATAAAAACCCAACAGAAAATCTCCGCCCGGGCTCTGCCGCCTCCCCGACCTTGGGAATGACGAGCTCAGTTCTTTATTTGCCACCACGGAGCATCAGCCGCTCTCCCGCGGGGAAAAATGAGATTTTTGGGAGGCACTGACAACATCCAGGCAATGGCAGAGCTCAGAACGATCTCCTGGGGAGGCATTTCCAGCCTTGGAATTTTATTTCAAGTAGCTGCTGCCCTCTCAGCTGTTTCAGAGTCACGAGTCCACCTGGAAATGCTGATCTGGCTGTGTATAATAATCTGTATGATAATTTAATTTATATATTCAAATACAGAGCCAATTGTATAAATCGTTGCTGTTACTCCTCCTCCTGGCTGTTCCCCGTTTTGTCTGGCATTAATTGAATTTATAACAAATTAAATGCTGACCACCTGTAACTCTCATTTTACAGTTCAGCTATTTCTGAATGATGAATGCTGAAGGTTTTAATAAAACCACATTTGCTGCAAACCTTTTTTTTTTTTAAGGGTTCTTAGACTGAGATTTTCCATGTGAATTTTCAGCTTCAGTGTGCTTCCCTGTACATGAAATTCTGGGATGTGCTGCAGTTACAGCAGCATTGACCCAAGTTTATTAATGTTTCAGGGTAAAGCAATTGCAATGCAACAATATTTAAAGCAAAATTGTGGCTAAAACTGCAATAAAATATTTCCCATTATAGTATTTCTACAAAATTTAATTTATGCTTAAAAAAATTGGGAAAGAGTAATCTGGTTTCAATTATATGCTGTAGAGTCATTAGTAGGCCAGAGAATAATTTGGAATATTTTCTTATTGGGGTGGCACTAGAGGTGCATGAAGTAGACAGGATTTTATTGCTTCTCTTCCAGTTCAGTGACTTTAAACGGATTAAAACAGGTGGTTGTTTTACTTATGTACTGTAAAAATTATTTTTTCTCTTCCAAATATATTTTCCAGTGATATTCACCTGTGGGAATATTCGCTGATATTCACATGCCACGTGTTGATCAAAGCTTTCTGTGCTGGGTAGGGATAATGCAGAGTTTTTGCTATCAGCTACTTTTGAAAAATGCCTGAAATTGGGCACTGAAAAATCAAGGATCCCCCAAACTGAGAGGTTTTGTATCCAAATCATGGCCAGTTTTGGCTGAGCTGTACCACATTATTCATTTTTTCTCCTATAAATCATATCTGACTAAATCAAACTTCAGTTTTTACTCACACAGGCAATATTTGCCTCCCAGCCAATATCCTGTCAAGGAGAATTTGTAGGATTGGATCTCAAGTTTGTGTTGGTGGAGGTTTGCAGACTGCAAGGATAAAACTTTATCACACTCAAAGAGGGACGTTTGTGCTTATTAATTTTGGATGCTGGCAGAGGATGAGGTTGGTCAGCTTGATTGGGGTTTTTTATGTCAGAAAGTCCCTAAATTGAAAGGAGAGATCATTTATACACAGCCACCCTTGAATTATTATTATTTTTTTTTTTTTGGAAGGTAAATTCCCTTTGAGACTCAAAGGGAGATATTTGTGCTTATTAATGTTTGGATGCTGACTTTTTCTGCTTTCTTTTTGGAAATTTTCTTTCCAAAATTTCTTTCTGCATTGTTACAGAGCAGAGAGCTCTCTGTTCAGAAACACAGTCTTGAAAATGCAGCCAAATTTCAACGTTGCTCGTGGTGCCATGAAACAAATTGCAAATAGCAGTGAGCTGGGTCTGCCAATTATGCCATAAAAAATGGCTCAGGTAGGGCCTGACTCCCCCCTGAGCACCACAGAGCTCAGGATTTGGGCTAAGCACTAAAAAAAAGCCTGAATCAACAGCAAAATATTCCCTGAAATTGCAGCAGCAAAGCTGCATCTGCAGGGAACGAGGTGGATTTCACAATGAGCCTGAGTTTAAGGGAACAAAATCAGATAAAAGTTTCTATTCCTTAAATTTTACCTTTGTTGAAGTCAGAAATCACCCTCCAAAATACATTTTTTTCCCCACTGTAAATGCTTTAAAGGGATTTCTTGCTGCTTACCCTGTGCATTTCTTTTTATTTCAGACTTTGGATGGATTTGTTTTCGTCGTGGCATCCGATGGCAAAATAATGTACATTTCTGAAACAGCATCTGTGCACCTTGGCCTGTCCCAGGTATGTGCTCTGACACCTAAAGCAGAAATAAAACACAATATTAAATACAAATTTGGACCCTCACACTGCTGCCTTGCTTTTATATAAAGGTTGTTTTTTTTTTTTTTTTTTTTTTTCAGGGTTGTTTGAAGCTTTTTTCTCCTTGAAAAGAGCTTTGGTAAAAGACTCAAATTTCCTTTCCTTGCCACCACATCACCCCTGTCTTTATATCTGTTCTTGTTCATTGTATTTTACTCCTCATTACCTTTCAGAAGGGCCATAAATAATATGATATTGCAAATTGCAGCTGGAAAGCCGAGCGTGGTAAGGCAGCAGGGCTGAAATAAAACTCAGAATTGGAGTCTGGGAGCCTTAGATTGTGTCAGATATTGAGGCTGCCTCTGAAAGGCAGAGAAATCTGATGTGGAACAGGGGGTTTATGGTAAAAGTCCTGCAGGAGGAGAAAAAAAATAAAATATTTTTTAAAAAAAGGAGAAGGGGGGCAGATTTATGAGTGTTCACATGGAATTCAGGGCAGTTTTTCCTGAGTTTTTCCAGCTCAGTGGTCTTTTCAGTAAAGCGTTTTATATGGTTGTGATAGAACTCATAAAACTCAGTTTACTACTGTTCTGCACCAGAACTATGAGGGGGTTTTATGTTTTTGGGTTTTTTTGTTTTTTTTTTTTTTCCTCTTAGATGGACATTTCTAATTTTTTTTTTGGATAGGCAGAAGGGCAAAGAGCCTGAATTTATTGCAGAAATTGACTTTCCATGCTTTTGTTTGTAGCTGAAATTCACTGGTAGCACCTGACCTAAAGTTTTCCAAAGTCCCATTAAAAAAATTCCTCATTAATTTCAGCAGGCCCTTGATGAGACTTGTAAGGAGCTGAAGTGTTCAGTTGTGTATCAAACATTTATAAATAAATAAATGAATTGAAATAAAGCCTAAACAGCAGAGGAGATGAAGCTGAGAGAGAGGAGAATATTCTGAAAACATCTGGTTAATTTATTTCCATAAACAGAGAGGGGGGTTTTAATGGTGGGGATTATTTGTGTATCTTAATTTTTTTGTAGTAATCCATATTTTTAATTGAAAAATGAAGTGGAGTTCTTTGGATGTGTGTTTATAACAGTGATATTAGCATTAGTGGCTATGAGAGAAAATAGAACTCAAGAGGTAGAGAAAACAAGGATATAAACCCATAAAACCATTTCTAAACCCCTGTTTCTTGAGTATCTTTTTAAAAAAGTCATTTTGGTAATAAATAGCTACCATAAATACTTTTTTTTTACCTGTTAATTTTAAAAATATGAGCAGGAAACATTCAGAGTTCTGTTTGTTCACTCTGTTATGGTACAGTTTTAGTTGTTTCACAACATTTAATTCATGCTCAAATTCCTTTAAATCTTGTTTTGCTTCAAAATAAACTTCCTTACACAAGGGCCCTCTTTTCTACTCATTTTTCAGCCTGGGTTTCTCTCACCCTGAATTTTTAATCCTGAAGGATTCAGGATTTTACCTGCTAAAATCCATCCATTTATTCAGTGCCATTATCCCAAAGCTCTGAGCATTCCCCTCCATCCATCCTGGAGCAGGAATTCCCTGTCCCGTATATTTTTCTCCCAAAATTTTCCAATTTTTGCCCAGAAATTGTTCTTTTGGAGGAAAATCAAGCTACCAGATCTTGTAGGTCTTGGTACTATTATTATTATTATTATTATTACTATTATTATTATTATTATTACTATTATTATTATTATTATTATTATTATTATTATTATTATTATTATTATTATTATTATATTTTTATTATTATTAACCCAGTTATTTGGTACAATTAAATAATTATGGGATCAATGGGAGACTAAAGAGACTTTGGCACATGTAGGAAGAGGGGACTGGCAGTGTCACAGAAGTTTTAATCCTATTTATCCCTCCTTTTCATCTGCACTGACTGAATTCCATGTGCATGGAAATATCTATAAATCCTTAGTGCAAGAGGTGCTGAGCAAAATCAGGAGGTTTGGCCAAGTTGTTTTTTTGAAGGCAGTTTAATCAGCAAAATCCCAAACCTTTCCCTTCAGCAGAGGTTTGGAACAACTGAGCTTGATAGTTCTGGGATTTGAAATTTAAGGGATCCTCAAAACACAAAAATTCACAGTGAAAAGGGCTTTATTTATAAAATATATTTATAAACAAAATCTTTAAGTTAATTTTTAATTTATTTTAAATTTATTTATAAAATCTCATCCTGACCTATCACCAATCTGTTCTTGCTCTGCCTCAATATTCTCTTTTTGAAGGCATAACTTTGCTTTAAGCAGCACCAGCACTAATTTTGGGCTGCTCCCACTCCTCAGAACACAAATCCATTTACAGGGATATTCCTGTCAGCTCCCAGGGCCTCCAAAGGAGTTCTTGTTCCCACTCCTGTGGAAATCCTGGGATTTCTGCCCCTGCCATCAACCAGAACGGGCTTGGGCAGGAGAAGTCAATTCACCCAGCCATAATTCCACATTTCATTTCCAACAAGAGCCAAAGCAAGCTGAGAGCAGAGTGGTGGTGATTGGAAAAACTCCTTCAGAGTGGGCACAGAAAGGCCTTTTTATTAAATAATTTGACAATTAACCAGCCCACACATCAATTTCCAGCTCGAGTGCCATTTGTTTAAAAATATATAGTTCAACTAAATAGAAAAGCCATTTAAAAAGATTTTTGCAGACTATTTTTGGAGGCCTGCTACAGTGGCTTTTATCTTCTGGTTGAATTGAACTTCAGCAGGAAGAAATTAAAGCTTGAGAAATAGCCAGGCTGGCTAAACCAGTCATAAATTTAAACCCAGCATTAAGGACTGGTTTTAAGCACGGCTTTGCCTCAGAAACAGAGTTTCTGAAAAATCGACATCTTCATTTGTGGCCCCGCCACTTCATTTGTGGCTTTGGAGTTTGATTTGCTCCCAGCTGGAGCAGGAAAATGGTGAATTTTGCTGTAGGACCCCTCCTCCAGCTCACCCCAGCTGGCCCCAGCCCAGGGATGAACTGCCTTCGACTGCTTGGGACAGCCAATTTCTTGCCTTTTTTTTAACATGGATAACAAACAACTTCAAATTCCCCAAATATTTTTCTCCCCCTCAAAGTCCAAAGGCACAAAAAAGAAAGGAAAATCCTCTTGGGGAGCGATGTGGAAAGAGAAATTTTAATTTAATTTGAAGGTCTGGAGCTTATTCCAGCAGTTTTCTGGATCCGTGAGGGAGCCAGGCTTATCTCCGACTTCTGATAAATCTTGAAATATTTAACCACAAATATCTGAACTTTTCCAGGAGTTTATTTTGCTTTTATCCAATGAGTCTATGAGAGAAAAAAAAATGTAATTATTTGCTCTAGTATCCATCCACTTAGTCCTGTGTGTTTATTATGAATCATTCCTTGGCTGGGGAAAAAAAAAAATCTGAGTTGCTCATAAACCCCTTGTTAGTAGGAAATGCTGAGATTTGGCATTTACAGCTATTAAAAACTGCATCAAGGAAGTTGCTTTAATAACCCAAGGCATGGGGGTTTAGCTTTATGAATTGAACTGTAGAATTTCTGTATTTTTAAAGTTTTCAAGGTCTCATTGTGGGCTTTGAAAGAGCTGAATGTGCCTAGCAGGGGGTGAGAGTCCAAATTATGGACCCATATTTTGGTTATTTGACCCTGCCTTAGCCCCCATCTCTTTGCTGGTGGTTTTATGTTTTAAAGGCAATTTTGAAAGTCAGTTTTGGGGTCAGTTGTTGGAATCTGAAATGCAGGGAACTCTCAGAACTTTGGGCCTGGAAGTCAAAGCTTAGAATAAAACCCAGGATTTGATCTGAGACCTTGGAAAAGGCTCCCAAACTGAGGTGCTGGAAGGGAGAATGTGGATTTGGAGTTTAAAGCACAGACACACTGAGCTAAGGAAAGGAAAGTTTAGAGTTTTGGAGTTTAGGATATAAAAATAAAAGCAGTTCCAGAGGTAAACAAGGAGCTCAGAATGCAGCACTGTGGGTTTGTGTGTCAGAACATGATTGGCTAAGGAAGCTCACACTGTAACATGGGTCCATATAACAAAATATTTAACAATTGGGTCAAAACATAAATATCCTTTGTTTTATTGGTCAATAAATTCTTAAAAAAAAATCTTCTAAGGGTCTTGGGACCTTCTGAACCATTCTGTGAAGATGTGAGCTGAACTCACCTTTCCTGCCTGTGGAGAAGATAAGAAAAATAAATCACATCACCTAAAAAACTCAGAGTTCCCATCCCTAACTCATTCAAAATTCAGTGAAAATCCCCAAAGTCAGTGTTGTACCTTTACCTCCTGCTGATTTTCCTGGGCTTGCAAATAAACCCATCAGAATAAAAATCTTTTCAGTGTTTATAACAAGGAAAACCAGTTATTATTGCACAAAGAATTTTAGGCTTGAATTTTAGACATGAACCCTGAGACAAAAAATGAAATGTTGGATAAAATTGTGACCTTTGACCCTTTGAATCCTGTGGAAAAATGTGCATTTCCATGAGGAATCATTTTAAAATAGGTGACGAGTTTGGGAAAAGCAAAATCATCCATGAGTTACAGTTTTTAAGAGAAAACATCAACTACAGTTGATGGGGTTGGTCAGCTTGATTGGGGTTTTTAAATGTCAGAAAGTCTCTAAATTGAAGGGATTTTATAGGGATACATACATATATATATATATATATATATACACACTTTATTTATTTATTTATTTATTCATTTATTTATTTTTTATAGGGAATTTATACACAGCCACCCATGAATTCTCTCTCTCTCTCTCTCTCTCTCTCTCTTTTTCTTTTTTTAATTTTTTTTTTTAAGAGAAATTCTCTGCTAAAAGTGGCTCTTTCATCCCAAGGGCCAAACATTCAGGAAAAGAAAAAAGTCACTCTTAACCAAAGATGAAATAATGAGAAGAGGGTTGTAAGTGATGCTCCTTGGCAATTCTGTAGTGTTCTGAAAATAAAATGCCCATCACCAGAAAAATTTTTAGATTTTTTTAAAATGTAGGTGATCAGGATATTTATGAAGACACCTATTGACATTTGCAGGAAGATTGTCCCCTTGTGATTAGAAACAAACAGAAGAATTTCCAGGCATGAGTCACAGGGAGATTTTGTGTTTTCCTTCCTCCCTGATACAAAATTTGATGTGGGGTGTTCCTGCAGCAAGCCCCTGCCTGCTTCTGGCTGAAAAGGAGCAGCCAGTGCGTTTCAACTTTTAGAGAAAATTACATAAATGAAGCAATGTAGAAAATCCCCTTCCCTATTCCATCTTTTTCTTTTTCTTTTTCTTTTTCTTTTTCTTTTTCTTTTTCTTTTTCTTTTTCTTTTTCTTTTTCTTTTTCTTTTTCTTTTTCTTTTTCATTTATTTTTATTTTTCTTATTTTTCTTTCTCTCTTTCATCTTTTTCCTTCCTTCCTTCCTTCCTTCCTTCCTTCCTTCCTTCCTTCCTTCCTTCCTTCCTTCCTTCCTTCCTTCCTTCCTTCCTTCCTTCCTTCCTTCCTTCCTTCCTTCCTTCCTTCCTTCCTTCCTTCCTTCCTTCCTTCCTTCCTTCCTTCCTTCCTTCCTTCCTTCCTTCCTTCCTTCCTTCCTTCCTTCCTTCCTTCCTTCCTTCCTTCCTTCCTTCCTTCCTTCCTTCCTTCCTTCCTTCCTTCCTTCCTTCCTTCCTTCCTTCCTTCCTTCCTTCCTTCCTTCCTTCCTTCCTTCCTTCCTTCCTTCCTTCCTTCCTTCCTTCCCCCTCTTTCTCTCTCTCTTTCTTTCTTTCTCTTCTCCATCTCTCCTTTCCTTATTTTTTCCCTCTTTTTTTTCACTTTTCCTAGCTCAGTGACTTTTCAGTCCTGTTGGAAGCTCAGCTCACTGTTGATGTTTTTGTGCTGTTGGAAAGGAGCAGTGGAGCAGTAGATGCTTAGAGGAGGGAAAATAAAAAATGAGTTTGCACAGCCCTGGGAAGGGACATTCTATGAATAATGCAGAAAATTGAAGGATGAGGAACATTTTCAGAAAAAAAAAAAAAATAAAGAGAAAAGATTGCTTTGTTGGGTCAGACAACTTCATTTATTCCAAAGAAAAGGCAACTCCCAGGATCTCAGAGAGGAGCAGGATTGGCTCAAGGATGGCTCCAATTACTGCACCTCTGATCTGGGGGGCCCGAGGCACATCGGGCAGCTCAGAACAATTGACACTCATTTCAAACCCAGCAATGGCAGCAGCCTTCTGTTTTCCTTTACATTTAAAAATTTTTTTAAATTTTTTTTTTTTGAGATTTTTACGAATTTTAAGCCAGGAGCAATCGACTGGGATTAATTTCTGCATCAAAAGCAAATAATTTCACAATTCTTCCTGTTCTTCCCAGATCAATTCCTCATTCTCTGCAGCTTTCTTTGCCTTATCCTACATTGTAAGGAAATTCAGGAGAGGATAAAGGAAAATTATTTTCAATTTTTGTCTATTTATGTGTGCTTTGTATCAAATGTTGTGTGGCAGAGGAAATTAATCTATAAAAACCTCAAAGCAACAACATCTCCTTTGGATTCCCAGACGTGGAGAGGATAAATAAAAGAATTCTGCTCCGTTTCCAGATAAATTCCTCATTTTCTGCAGCTTTCTTTGCCTCATCTTACATTGCAAGGAAATTCAGGATAGGATAAAGGAAAACTATTTTCAATTTGGGTCCATTTATGTGTGTTTTGTATCAAATTTTGTCAAAAATAATCGATAAAAACCTCAAAGCAACAACATCTCCTTTAGATTCCCAGAATTAGAGAAGATAAATAAAGGAATTAATCTCTGTTTCCCCCTTAAATCCATTCCTGAAACTTTTGGGGACTTTTCTCAGGGGTTTGGGAGGTGCCAAGCAGAGCTGGCAGAGGGGACACAGGGGGCACGAGGCTCTTTTTGGGTTTTTGTGCCACTGTTACCAGTGGGAAAGGCAGGAGCACATCTTGTGCAGGCAAAGTTCAGGGCAGGACAAGGAATACACAAATATTTAAGGCAGATCTTCACTGGGAGTGTTTGTCCAGAGCAGTGAAAATCCCTGGAAATCTGGGTTTTTTGGGTTTTCTCAGAGGCCATTTGTGTAACCTTAATTTTTGTAGCATAATTTTAATTGAAAAAATTGTGAAGTTTTTTGGATGTGTGCTTGTTGGAACCCTGGCTGCTGAGAATTCCAGACTCTCTGTGCTGCCAGGCACTGACCCCAGGAGAACACTGCACTGACCTGAGGCCCTGGAGAAGCTTCCAAAATGGAATGACAGAACTGGGATTGTGGGTGTGCAGTTTGGATAGAAGTGTGTGATATCACAGGGTGGGGAACTCAGAGTTTAAGGGTTTAGAATGCAGGAATAGATAGAAAGCAGGATGGAGGGTTTAGGGTGGAGGCTGCTCCTTCTTCTTCACCTTTTTCTGCTCCTTTCTTCTTCTTCTCTTTCTTCTCCTTCTTCTCCTTCATCTCCTTCTTCTCCTTCTCCTTCTCCTTCTTCTTCTTCTTCTTCTTCTTCTTCTTCTTCTTCTTCTTCTTCTTCTTCTTCTTCTTCTTCTTCTTCTTCTTCTTCTGCTTTTTCTGCTTCTTCTTCTCCTGGTTCTCCATCTTCTCCCTGGGTTTGGGTGGTTTTGTGTAATTGGATAAAAAAGTCCCCATTGCGGGCACGGGTGGTTGGGTTTTGGGTTAAAAGTGAAAATAATTTAGGTGTCATCTCTTAATTAGACAGTTTATCTTAAAAGGCCTTGTAGAGAGAGAGAGACAGGGCTCCATTTTTAGTTTGTTGGAGTGAAGTGCTGCAGAGCTCAGGGTTTGTGAGACTGTGACAGAGATAAGAACTGATAAACATCTGAGTCCCAACAAGAAATTCCACCTCACACATTTAATCCCGACCTTGGCAAAAAAGAAGTTAAGACTCACCATGTGTTTATAACAATGATATTAGAATTAGTGGCTATAAGAAAATAGAGCTCAAGAGGTAGAGAAAACCAGGATATAAAACCATAAAAACCACTTCCAAACCGCTGTTCCTCGAATATCTTTAGCAAAAGTCATTTTGGCCCTGCTGGGGGTGGGAAAACACAAAAGGATTGTGTGAGAGCAGGTGAGAGCTTCTGGGAACCTGGAGGAACATCATTTTTATTTTAATATTTGCCTTCCTGAGAGGCATTTCTACAGCTCCGAGTTTTCCTCCCGTTTGTGGCAATTGAACATTTCTACAGCTGCTCTAATTTATCACTTCATTCCCAGCTCTAACAGGAGCTCTTCTGTCCCTGATGCAACACCAGAAATTCCCACAAAAACCTCTCTAACATCAATCACTGCTGAGGAAAGAATTAATTGGGATTAATGGCGGTGATTTGGAAGATGCTTTTGGTACAGCCAGCTCATGTTTTAACACTGGAGTGTTTGAGGGCAGAAAATGATCCAGCTGCTTTTATTCCATGTTTTTTTTTCCAGGTGGAGCTCACTGGAAACAGCATTTATGAGTACATCCACCCCTCGGACCATGATGAGATGACTGCTGTCCTCACTGCCCACCAACCTCTGCATCCTCACCTCCTGCAAGGTATTTCTGAGATCTGCCATTAAAACACAGTGAAAAAATAATTTAAAAAAACAAATTCCAGGTTGAAATGTGACAAATTGCAACCCAAAGCATTCCATGAATCCGTAAGTTTTTACATTTACATTTATGTCTTATTTTTCTTTTTCTTTTTTCTTTCTTTTTTTTCTTTTTCTTTTTCTTTTTCTTTTTCTTTTTCTTTTTCTTTTTCTTTTTCTTTTTCTTTTTCTTTTTCTTTTTCTTTTTCTTTTTCTTTTTCTTTTTCTTTTTCTTTTCCTTTCTCTTTTTCTTTATCCTGTTCAAAGCTCAAATGCGGGAGCAGCAGGAACTCAAAACTGTGATCCAGGATTTAATGTTCTTACAGGGAATAAAGTACCCTCAATTAAACAATGCCTTTTATGCCATGGAGCTTTAAAGAGGTTTTTATTTTAGCCCAGCGGTCATTTCATCTCTTTTATTTTATCATCATTGCAGAAGCTGCAGAAATCTTGTGGTGGCCTGGTTGTGCACAGCTCAGCTGCATGGTCTGAGTGGGAAAAAACCAAAACAATCAGCTAATTGGGAAATGGAAGGATATTTTGAATATTTTAAAACAACTGTTAAATTCAAAGCTTGGACAAAAAAAAACCCAGACTTAATATTCTCCACTGTAGGCAGAGCAGAAATGGGTTTGGCAAAGGACTTGGGTTTAGAAAATCTCATTTAAAAAGTGACTTTTTGAGGAAAATCTTGTCCTCTTCTGCTGTCACACACAGAAATATTGACCCCACCCTTCGTGTGTGAAATTGTCACCTCAGTGTTGCAATTTCTGTGTCAGAAACAAAAATATTCTCATTTTTTAAGTTTGTGCTTCCTTGGGGGCAATCCTTTGAAGTTGCAAAGACCAGAACCAGCCTGGCTCCACCACAATGGAGCTCCCACTTGTATTTCAGAATTGATTTATCTGCATTTATTGATTTAAGCTGCCACTTCTTGTCAGTCTTTTCCAAGCACAGCTCCTAAAAAACATGAGGAATTTTGGGTTCTTGCTACAATTTTGTTCAGGATTTTTTTTTTTTTCCAGTTTTGGTGCCCCTCTGTGATTCCATCAGGGCAGAACTGTAAATTCTGAATTCAGGGAATGTTGATGTGCCTGGGAGCACCTGGACTGCTCCAAATGCTGGAAATGCAAGAATTATCTCAGCCTCCTTCCCTTTTGTTCCTCCCCAAACAGTTTTTTTTGGAAAAAAATCCCTCCCTTGGTGTCTTGGAAAGCAAACTCTTATTTTTCTCAAACTCCTCTTATATGATTATTTCATACTTTGTTCATTCCTCTGTCAGAATTAAAAAAAAAAAAACTGATATTTTTAAAAAATAGCATTTTTCTTCCTTGTTCCAACTTACTGAAAAAAGAAGGAGACACCTCTGCTGTAAATAATTTAAGGGTGATTTTCATGGTGGGACTGGATAATCTCTAAAGTCTCTTCCAGCCTCAATAATTCTGTGAAATCCAGGAATTTTCATTCAGGTTTGCTGATATCCAGAATTAGTAGTGAGATATTTTAATATCTACTGGCTTGGCAATGGCAACAGCCTCCTGTTTTGCTTAAAATTTAAATATTTTTTAAATTCATTTTTGGAGATTTTTCCAGATTTAAAGCCAGGAGCAACCGACTGGGATTAATTTCTGTGTCCAAAGCAGATGATCCCACAATTCTTCCAGCTCTTCCCAGATCAATTCCTCATTCTCTGCAGCTTTCTTTGCCTCATCCCACATTGATAAGGAAGTTTAGGGTCGGAATAAGGAAAGTTATTTTCAATTTTGATCCGTTTATGTGTGTTTTGTATCAAATTTTGTGGAAATTAATTGCTAAAAACCTCAAGGCAACAGCATCTCCTTTGGATTCCCAGATTTGGAGGACATAAATAAAGAATTAAACTCTGTTTAGGGATTATTTTATTTTATTTTATTTTATTTTATTTTATTTTATTTTATTTATTTTTATCTCAGTTCTGGAGGGGGTGTATAAAAATATCCAGAATCTACAGCTAAATCTTTCTAAAATGCACAGAATGAACAAATATTTATTTACTGTTCTCTTCCCCGTGCCAGTAATTCCCTTTCCTGCAGTGTTGTATCCATTAAAATCTTGAGGTATAACCTGAAACTACCTGGCCTGCAATAACCAAAAGAAGTTTTTTATTTAAACCAGTGAAGATGTAAAACTATTGAATAAATGACAGGAATGAAGCAACTTCTGCCTGTATCTGAGTAGATATTTTCAATATTTAAGAAAAACATGGAGTTCTACAAATAACTTAAAGGGCAGTGAAGTGAAAGTGGCTTGATTAAAAAAAAACCAAGAGGAAACCAGACTATTTTAATGGCATTTTTTGTCATTTCAGTTGGATTTTCTCTCTTTTAACCTTTTAAGACACGCCTGAATCATCAAGTCACTGGGTGCAATAAAAATTTTCCTTTTATAACTTTATTATCTTATAGATTTCTGCAATCTGGGGCGTTGCTTAGGAATAAAAATCAATATTGAACTGCGCACACAGACTTTTATATCCCAAATTTCCAGCTTGGCTCACGGTTCTTGCCTTGCTCAAGATGTTTTCTTCAGCTAAAGCTCAGATATTTATATTAATTTTTAGTTCAGCAGTTGTAGCTGGATAAGATCTGTTTTGAGAGGAATAAAATCACAAATATCAACAATATCTGTGCTCTGTGATATTCTGTTAGTGGGATTAAATAACCCAGAGCATGGATTATTTTTGACCTCTGGTTTTAAAGTTTTTGTAAATTTGGGTGCTGCCTCTTTATTTATTTCTCAGGGAAATGTAAATAATTGTTTTGCATTTCACAATACTACTTAAACTTATGAAGAAGAAGGTGAAGACGAAGGACTTGTGTCTGCTATTTTCTTTTATATATAATTCTATATTTTAAAACTTTAAACTCTATGTTTTCTGCTCAGTGGTATTACACATCTCTATTCAAACTCCACACTTATAATCTTAGTTCTATGATTTAATTTTGGAAGCTTTCTCTATGGCTTTAGGTCCAATGCAGTGTTCTCTTGGGGGTCAGTGCCTGGCAGCACAGAAAGTCTGGAATTCTCAGCATCCAGGGTTCCAATCCATTCCAGGATTCTGGAATTAAGAAGTGACTTAATTATTGCATGCACAAATTTCCAAAGAAACAAAATACTGGGAACTAAAGTGTGGATTTAGATTGAAAAAAAAAAAACCCCAAAAAACAAAAACAAAATTTCAAGAACCAATATCTGTGCATTGAAACCACGAAAGCTCAAATCAGAATAATCACACATTTTTAACTGGGAGTTTGATCAGCCACAGGAAAAACATTCTGAGGGAAGCAGTGATTTCTTCCAGTTTTGATGTCTCCAGATCAGGGTTGGTGTCTTCGTAAAAGACAGAATTTAGGGAAAGAGAAGTTATTAAACTCAGCACAGGAGTAAAGCCTTTGATAAGGAAATTTAGGATAGGAATAAGGAAAATTATTTCAAATTTCAACCCATTTATGTGTGTTTTGTATGGAATTTTGTGTGGCAGAGGAAATTACCTGCTAAAGACTTCAAAGTAACAGCAGCACCTTTGGATTCCTGGACTTGGAGAAGATATTTATACTTATATTAATTTTTATATTACTAAATATTTATATTATTTATATTTATATTTTGTAGTTTTAGTTTATATCTTATTATTTTTATAAATTAATATTTTAATATTTATATTTAATGACCTGAACTGCCCAGGTTACTCCTCTGATTTATTTCTCCTTCAGATTCTAAGTCTCCAGGCCATGGCTTAATGAAAAGCATAAACCCCATGAGCTGTGGAGGCTTTGGAGGATTTCAGCTCGAACTTACAAAGTTTTTAAGTTGCTTTTTACTTGCATGACCAGCATAGAAAATGCAAAGCAATGGGTGCAGATCCCTTGCTGTGAGAGAAGCCAACAGCTGAGGCTGTTTTGGGTGTGCAGAGGGAATAATCTCCCTCTCATACACATTAAAATTGGGAATGGCTCAGCAAATGACCTCATGTGAGTCTTCAGGCAAACCTTGTTTCATTTTTAACGAAACAAATCCACTCTATTCAGCTGGAGTGGGTGAGCAGGAAAAATAAGAAAGAGGTAAATAAAAGAGGAGAATATTTTGATATTCTCCAAGCTGTGAGTGCTGGCTGTGCTCAGGTCCCAGATGATGCCCAATATTGCTCAGGTATTTCTGTTCTGCAGCACCTCGGGGTGTTTTGGGTTGGTTTGGTGGCTGTGAAGCCTCAACCCTGAGTTTCACACTCCTTGTTCCACCTGCACAGGCTGGCAGGAGGATTCCTGGGCCTCTCTCCTAAACCAGGATCAGATAAAAGCAAACCTGCCAACCTGCAGAGTTAAATTTGTGACTGACCAGAGCCTGGGGCTGCCTCCTTAGTGCAGGACCTGTCAGGGGCTGCTTGTGCTGCCCTGCCAAATGCTGGCTCATCCTGGAATATCCTGACTGGGGAGGGACCCACAAGGATCGTGGAATTCTGGCCCTGCCCAGACCCCCAACAATCCCACCCTGGGCATCCCTGGCAGCACTGCCCAAAGGCTCCTGGAGCTCTGGCATTCCCTGGGGAGCCCGGGCAGTGCCCAGCTCCCTCTGGTGTTGTTGAGAAGGATACACGACATATTTACACACACACCTGTGCAGAGATAACAATGGTTACTGTTGGAACCCTGGCTGCTGAGAATTCCAGACTTTCTGTGCTGCCAGGTACTGACCCCCAAAGAGAGCACTGCATTGACCTGAGGCCCTGGAGAAGCTTCCAAAATGGAATGACAGAACTGGGATTGTGGGTGTGGACTTTGAACAGAAATGTGTGATATCACAGGGTGGGAAACTCAGAGTTTAAGGGTTTAGAATACAGGAATAGATATAAAGCAAGATGGAGGTTTTAGGGTGGAGGCTGCTCCTTCTTCTTCACCTTCTTTTCCTCCTATTTCTCCTTATTCTCCTCCTCCTCCTCTTCTTCTTCTTCTTCTTCTTCTTCTTCTTCTTCTTCTTCTTCTTCTGCTCCTCTGTCGCCTTCTCCTCCTTCACCTTCTTTTCCATGGGTTTGGGTGGTTTTGTGTAACTGGATAAAAAAGTCTGCATTGCTGACCACAAGTAGTTGATTAAGTTAAAGGTAAAAATAATGTAAATATAATTTCTTAATTAAAAAAAATTATCGTTAAAAAGTCTCATAGAAAAAAAAATACATCTCCATTTTGTAGGTTGCTAGTGAAGTATTGTAAAACTCACAACTTATAAAATTGTAATGTAGATAAAAACTAATAAACATCTAAATCCAAATTTAAAAAATGCCATCTTACACATTTAATCCCAACCCTGACCGGAGGAAAAAAAAATAAAAAAACCCCTCAACATTACTTTATTACAAGGTGTTTTCAAGTTTTATACCCTTAACAAAGCGTGATCATAAGCTATTAGTTATATTAAAACAGCTCATTATATTTATTGGAGAAAGTAATAGCTTATTGTATTTTACTGGTACAAAGTAATTAATGTTAATAATTAATTGGAAAGACTTTAAAGCAAATTATTAAGGTATGGATGTTGTTCACTAAGGTACCACAAATATCACTTATATATTTATTGTGTCACTTGCTTGTTTTTTTCTTTGCTATGGATAAACTCTTATTAATTTCTTTTCCTGCTAAATTAGTTGTTTGCTCTGCTAAGCCTGTCTGCCCCTGGGCAGTGCCCAGCACCCTCTGGGGGAAGAACCCTGTCCCAAAATCCAACCTAAGCCTGCCCTGGCCCTGCTCCAGCTGCTCCCTGGCTCCTGGCAGGTCACAGATCAGAGCTGGCCCTCGGGAGGAGCTGCAGCCCCTGAGGAGATTCCCCTCTGGAGCTTCCTCTGCTCCAGCTGGACCATCCAAGTGTCCTCTCCTTGTGTGTTCCCTCCAGACCCTTCACCACTCTCATGTCCCTCCTTTGGGGACTCTCTGAGAGCTTTTAGATCTTCCTTCCATGGTGGCACCCAAAACACCCCCAGCACTCGGGGTGAGGTCAATCAACAGCAGCTCCAGAAGCCCTTGCAGGGCTTTGAGGAGTCTGATCCTTTCCTCTCCTCACACAGAGCTTAAATCCAAACTTCCAGGCCAGCCCAAGCTGCCAGAGCTCAGCAGCAAAGAGTTTTGGCTCTGGCATGGCGAGGGGACAAGGCTGGCAGGGGTTTGTGACACTGATGCCTTGTGCAGGCTGAACCCAGAGCAGAGGCTGGACAGAGTTAATTAAAGAATAAAGCAGGGATTTATGAAAAGGCCTCCATGGATCCACCTTGGGCAGCACAAGAGCCCAGCCAGGGCTGCACCCAAGATGAGCCCAAATGGTCCCAAAATGCACGAGCGCTGCCGGGGTCTCTCCCTGGGCTCAGCTCTGCTCCATGTGCACATTGCAGTTCAGTGTCCAACCCCAGCTGCAGCCCCTGCAGTCCCATCCTGCTTGTTTTTCTCTCTGCAGCCCACGGGGTTTGTGCTCCTGGGCTGAGATTTGGATCATTTGTCCTTGGTGCCCAGCTGGAGCAGGAATTGTTTTGTCTCCCTGCTCTGTGCACAGAGCTCACCATCCCATAATATGAAGCTCAGCCCCACACACTAAAGCAGCACAGAATGTGAAAAACAGAAAAACTCAAACCTGAGGCATTGATGCCACGAAGTTCCCTCTCCAGGGGTGATGAGCGCTTTGGAGGAGGCTGAAATTGGGGCTGGATTTTAGGGACTGGGTGCTGAGGGTTGCTCCAGGATTATTGATCACATCCAGCCCCCACCAGCAGGGTCTTTGAAGGGAAAACCATGGAATGCCAACATAGGCTGGGATGAACATGAACAACCAGGACCTTAAGGCCTCAAATGTTACTATCAAAATGTCTGGGTTGCTGCTCTGTCTCCCCATTTATGCAGAAATCTTTGTTTCCCAGTTCTCAATGAAGAGTTTAAGGATTGCAGCAGGGCAGCAACACTTCCCAACCCATCCATCTCTTGTCCTGGCAGCTGCTGCAAGCAAGACAACAAGAAAATAAAAAAAATATTTGCACTGCAGGTTAACCAGGAGAAGGAATTAATCAATGCTGCCCCTCCATGTGTGTTTGCAGGCAGACTCTGTGTGTCTCTTATTGCTTTCAGATGCTTTTCCTGGGATTTGAAAGCTTTAAAACACATCTTTAGCTTCCCAAATCTTGCTGACTCACACGGCAAGGCGTGGCGTGCTAACAGCAGTTTATGAACATTCCCCAGAGCAGGGAAGGAAATGTGGAAGTTCCTGCAGTTCTCCCAGTTTTCTGCTAACAACTGGATCATTCGGAAATGATGAGTTACAACCTGATGGAAGCTGCAGAAGAATGTGGAATACATTATGTCAGCCTTTCTCCACTCCACTTGATGCTTTAAGGGCTCTGTTTCCCTCAGCCAAGCAGCAAATCCCTGTGCAGAATTTGCCTTCACCTTCCCTACATGCAGAAATTTCATATTTAAAGAAGGGAGTAGAAAAATTTTGTATCTGGCAAGATGTTTTTTGCATGAACTTATGAAGAATTTTTCTAGTAGTACATGGGCAAAATACCAATATGGAAAGGCATTTTAATTTTCATTAATTTAAATATATTTGATAGGAGAACCATTACTCTGAGGTGATGGCTTAATATGATCCCATTGCCACTGTTTGTTAGGGTTACTTTAAATCTGAGAAACACAGAAATAGTAATTTTATAAATTCTAATTTACAAATTATAATTAAAATTTTTGATGTACAAAAGTGGAAAAAGAGGGCAAATTGCTAACAACTCATTAAAACATCTCTTTTCATTGGTAATTACAGTAAAATCTACCAAATCAGAGTGTAAAAATTTATTTTCCTCTCCTGCTGAGCTCCTTCCCCAGGAAAACTTTGGGAGCTTCACTTGGAGGAGAAAAGGAGAATTTAGGCAAACGTCAGTGAATGGCTGAGTTTGGATATGATAGGAATGAAAATGGAGAATTTCCCCTCTGCAGCATTGCCAGGATTCTGAACACAGGCAGGAAATGGAACAAACTGCTCAAATGGGGAGGAAATTTGGGCAGTTTGTGCAAGTTTGGAACTCCAGGATGGGCTGACAACACAACTGGTTTTGCTTTTTCTACCCCAACAAATAATTACCAGGGAAAATGAAAATGTTTACAAGTCCCTTTTGCCAATCCTGGATTTCCACCTTCTAGGATTATCCTGAAACAGATTTTTTTTTTGTTTTTTAGGTATCTCTTCTGTATGAGCCTTGTACCTAATTTTTGGTTTGGAATTTGTGTCACCCTTGCTCAGATTAAGGGATGGAAGTTGTGGTGTCCTGTATCCTGTTCAGCCTGGAGAGGAGGAGCTTCCAGGAGACCTCAGAGCCCTTTCCAGTGCCCGAGGGGCTCCAAGAGAGCTGGAGAGGGACTTCTCATGAGGGCAGGGGGGGATGGCTTTAAACTGACAGAGGACGGGGTTAGATGGGATCTTGGGAATTAGGAATTGTTCCCTGAGAGGGTGGGCAGGGAGGGGATGGATTCCCAGAGCAGCTGTGGCTGCCCCTGGATCCCTGGCAGGGCCCAAGGCCAGGTTGGACACTGGGGCTGGAGCAGCCTGGCACAGTGGGAAGTGTCCCTGCCATGGTGTCTCTGGATGAGTTTTAGGATATTCCTCTGCTGGCAGGAAAGGCTGGCACAGCTGGCATTGTTCACCTGCACAGGAGAAGCTTTGGGCTGAGCTCAGGGTGGCCTTGCAGGGCCTGCAGGAGCCCCAGGAAAGCTGGAGAGAGACAATTTCCAGGGCATGCAGGGACAGCACACAGGGAATGGCTTCACACTGAAAAATTACAAGTTTAGGTGGGATGTTGGGAGAAAACTCTTCCCTGTGAGGGTGGGCAGGGGCTGGGATGGAATTGCCAGAGCAGCTGTGGCTGCCCCTGGATCCCTGGCAGTGTCCAAGGCCAGGTTGGACACTGGGGCTGGAGCAGCCTGGGACAGGGGAAGGTGTCCCTGCCATGGCAGGGCTGGCACTGGATAATTTTTAATGCCTTTCCAAGCCAAACCATTCTGGGATTCTCTCTGTGTGTCACAAATCCATGACCTTGTGCTCACCAGAGACAAGCTGAGATCCTCCTGAGCTCTCTCAGCAGGCCCTGGGCTGTTTGGGCCCCAGATGCTCTGCAGACCCCACCAGAATAACAGCAGAGCACGTGTGGCTTCACAGAACAGAGCAGACCCAAAAAAATAACCAACAGAAAGGGACAAAACCATGCAGAGTGTCTGGGGGCTGGGCAGTGAAGTGGATTTCTGTTATCTGTGTTTCCAGAGTGGAATGGTCCAGCAGGGACATGGGGACAGCTTATCACACCTGTGGGATGCAGGAGCTCCAGGCAGGAACTAGGTGGGCAGGAAATTCTTGTCTTTTCCATTTTCCATCTCCTCCACCAGAGCTGGAATTTGGGTTTGCACCCCAGCTGCTCTGTGGAGCAGACACGGATCACTGGCTGGGCAAGAGCTCCCAATTTTAATGGTTCTTTCCAGATTTTTTTGTGCAGTGACAGATGAGGTGCCCCCATTCCTAAAGTAACACGTGGGCAGTTTTAGGAATATTGCTTTACAAAGTGGTTCTGCAACAAAGCAGTGTCATGTTTTGCTAATGTCAAAATCTGGAAAAGGGAGATAAAAGAGCAGCTTTTACCTCAGAGAAAACAAAGGCATGAGAGGTGAAGCTGTGGGGAAAAAAGTTCATGGTGATCTTCTTTTCTTCACTCCACTGAGCAACCACAGGATTCTGTGACTGTTTTCTGTCAAAAAAGATTAAAGATGGATTGGAAAGGAAAGATGGATTTCAGAGTTGCTCCTCTAGGGATGGACAATCCTGGCTTCCATAAACAAAACCATAATTTCACAGAAATGCTTGGACAATCCTGCTTGGCAGTTGTGCAATGGGAGTGAACAAATGCACAAATTCTTTATCCAAAATATCGAGACTCCTTTTCTTTATCATGGCATTTATTCTGTTTATGAGAGTATGAAAATACAAGTCTGAAATAGAAAAAAGCTGGTTTATTCTTACCTTAAAGTCAAACTGCATTGCAGGATGTGCTCATAAAAGGGATTCATGGAGAGGAGACCCGTTGTAGAAATGGTGCTCTGGGAAAGAAACACAACTTCTCTATGTGCACACCATGGATTTTCTGTGTTCTTATTCCCAGGTCACTGTGTTTCAGCTCTGGGGGAGTGTTTGGAGAAATCTGGCCTGGGATTTGAATTAAACCATTTAATTTCTGCCTCATTTATGGCTTTTACTGAATCTACTCAGCTCCATTTGTTCAGGCAGGGAGATATGTAGGCTGAGCAGGCAATAGGGAAATAATGATTAAAATAGAAATAATAGTTGGAACAGAAAAGCTTTGATGAGTCTGATAAGGGAAACATGGATTTGAAAAAAGAAAATAAACTGTTGTATTTGAAATGGACATCCTGGACATGGAGATGGGCCCTGATTTCATGGAATCACAAAATCATGGAATGGTTTGGGTTGGAAGGGACCTTAAAGCTCATCCAGTGCTACCCCACTGGGTGCTCCAAGCCCCAGTGTCCAACCTGGCCTTGGACACTTCCAGGGATGGGAAAACCACAAGAATTTGGAATAATAAATAGATAAAATATAAGAATAGAATAGAATAGAATAGAATAGAATAGAATAGAATAGAATAGAATAGAATAGAATAGAATGGCTGAGCTGGAAGTGACCCACAAGAATCACCCAGTTCCAGCTGGAATATCTCTGAGGATTCTCTGCTCTCTCCAGGTTTATTTTGGTTCTCATCCTTCATCAGCTGATGTCTGCAACATGTTGGTTTCACTTTTCTCTAGAATGAACAGAATAGTTTATACATAGAATTTTGAACATTTTTTAACTCTCAGAGAAAAAGAGTTCACATCACCTCCAATGATGCATTTAGATAATTAACATTCCTGAATAATTAAATACAGTGGCCAAGCTTTAGTTATTAGATGAATATTCTCTAATAATTAAGAAGTTTATTTTCCTTTAGTGTTTCTTTGTGATTCAGTCATAACATTTTATTATTCATTATTTTCTCTCTTGCTTTTCGTATCTATGTTTTTAACCCAGAGATCTCTTGATCCTTCAGAACTTCATTGGGTTTCTTTCTTTTACCTCTTCTTGACAGCCGAAATTCTCTCTGGGCTCACACATTTGCTTGAAAGAACCCCAGTGATATCAATAATTTCACTACTAAGTCTAGATGTTGCATGTTGTTATTTTTTTTTTCAATTTTTACAAACTTAACTGTGATTTCTTCTATTTGAATATTCAGTGTCTCCCTCTTTGTTTGCTAAACCTCTGAGTACCCCATTTTCTGCATCATCCTCATCAGAGGGGAGAATCTTTCTCTTAAAGCTCATCCAGTGCCACCCCATTGGGTGTTCCAAGCCCCAATGTCCAACCTGGCCTTGGACACTTCCAGGGATGGGAAATCCACAAGAATTTGGAATAATAAATAGATAAAATATAGGAATAGAATAGAATAGAATAGAATAGAATAGAATAGAATAGAATAGAATAGAATAGAATAGAATAGAATAGCTGAGCTGGGCTGGAAGTGACCCACAAGAATCACCCAGCTGTGATATTTTGAGTTTTGCTTTATTCTGATGGATGTGGCAGCATCCAGCAGGATCCCAGGACTTTATTTTCCTTTCAATCAGCTTTACAATTGCAAATTTAATTGAGTTTTTTTTTTTTTGCTTTGCTGCCCATTTCTGCTACTTTTGAGGGTACTGAGGGGTCACACTGGCAAAGTTAATACAAAACCTAA
This sequence comes from Passer domesticus, assembly GCF_036417665.1. Classification (NCBI taxonomy): domain Eukaryota; kingdom Metazoa; phylum Chordata; class Aves; order Passeriformes; family Passeridae; genus Passer; species Passer domesticus. The sequence goes on along the minus strand of NC_087475.1, from coordinate 5,139,566 downwards.
TTAATTGTGGACATTAATTCACAGTGTTACTCCTCCAGGTCGTTATGGGAGGGGTTTGGTGCCACTTCCCTGCTCCATCAGGGCCATCCCAGAGCACAGGGCACAGGGTTGTGCCCAGCTGTGTCCCTGCTGTGCTGGTGTTTGGTCATTGCTGTTGAATCCATGAATTCCATGGATGTTCCCAGCTTCTGGAGCCATTCCTGACTCATGGGATGAGGCTTCAGCCACAGCAAATCTCTGCTGTGTGGCTTCCCCCCACCCAATGTGTAAATTTGTATTTAAAACTCCACAGTGGGTGTGCCAGCTCCTTCAACTGCCAGCTTTTCCCCATAAGGATCTAATTTTAATTAGCGAGATAAACGGGAAATTCAAATGTTCAGGAAACATTTACTTCCCCTCCTTGCTAAATCCATTTTCTGTGGCTGTATCTTCAGACCTTTAACTACCAAAATTAAAATAGAATTAAAATAGAATAGAGAACCTGTTGGTTGTGAGGCTCAGATCACTGGAGGGGTGAATTGGGTGATGGAGGCACAAAAATCAGGAGTAAAACTCAGCAGTTCAATCAAATTAAAGAAAGATCCCAAGCAATGGCAGTGGGTTTTGGTTAAAACCCTGTGGGGAGTTAGGACAAAACTGAGGACCCTCCTGCTTCCCTGATTTTCCTATTCACAGTTGTACCAAATAGGTTTTCTTTCTTGTCCTAAAACAGTTCTGCCAAACTGCAACCTTCAGTAAAAAATCCGAATTATTCAGGGTGTCTGGACCATTATTGAGAGTAATTACCTTTACAGATAAAAATATTCTATATTATTCATATAATAAATACAGAATAAAGTGAATACATATATTCTATATTACTGATATTCTATCAGAATATTCCTGCCTTATAACCCTAGCAGAAAGTCTGTGTGTACCTGGGCAATGACCCCATGAACTTTAAACCTTTCTGGAGGTTATCACTGAAGGTATTGGTTTAAAACCAATCTTCCAGGGTGGTTTTGGAAGTCAGACACTGCAGATGGAGCCCAGAAGGTCTGGGCATGAGCAGCCACGTGCACTCCAATTATTACAAACCCACTGAATTTTCTTGTTCCCCATTCTGTTGCTATTTTGGAGATTCCCTCAATTTCCCCACGCTCCAAAGAACACTTTTCCTTCCCTTTACCCATAAGGAACTGGTGTTTGTTTGGAAACAAAAGAATTCCTTGTGAAGTGCTGGGACCCTGGTCACTGAGAATTGGAGACTTTCTGTGCTAGCAGGCAGTGACCCCCAAAATCCACTACATTCAACATAAAGCTGTAGAGAAAGCTTTCAAAATTAATAACAAAACTAAAATTATAAGTGTATAGTTTATATAGAAGTGTGTAATATCACATGGTAAAAAACATAGAGTTTAAAGGTTTAAAATATAATAATATACATTAAAAAAAAATAAAAGTTTAAAAGCTAGTCCTTCTTCTTCACCTCCTTCTTCATGACTTTAAATAATATTATGTGAATAAAAATATATATGCAAATAATATTACATTTCTGCTTCTGCCTAAAGCTGAAGCACCAACAAAGGAAGAGCAATGTTCTGGCAGGTTTGGGACCTTCAGGAATAAATCAGCAGCAAAATGTGCTTTGTGCTTTCAGAATATGAAATCGAGAGATCCTTTTTCCTGAGGATGAAGTGTGTCCTAGCCAAGAGGAATGCAGGCCTGACCTGCAGTGGCTACAAGGTAATGTTTATAAATAATGTTTATAAATTACTCCTCCACCCCTTAAGTGCTTGACAATTGACAAGGTTATTTATCTAGGTGTTTGTTTGGGGTTTTATTTTTACTTTATGCTGAGAGCAAAGTTTATGATGAGAAGAATCAGAAAAGATCCCCAAAATGCCCTCAGTAATTCAAATTTAAACTTGGTGGCACACTCCCTCCCCTTGGTCCCTGGGAATTCTCTGGAGGCCAGCCCTGGAGCTGCCAGGAGAGCACAGTTTGGTTTTATTCCCCCAGGGAACAGGAAGCAGGTGAGGCAGGAACCCAGACACAGGAATTTGGACATTTTCCACATCCCACCCAGTTGCACAAAGCACCTCCTTGGCCTCAACACTAAAAAAACTCAACCACTGCCATCACCTCAGGGTGGAATTGTACTAAACCACCAAGTCTGTTTATAAATCTTATAGTTTGTATGATGTTTTTTTATTTCTGACATGAAATCAGAAGCCACGGCAAACATTGAAGTCATAGAATAACAGCTGTCATTAGAGTAGTTTTTATTTTCATATGTGCGGGCAGATTTTATTTTCAGATTTGCAGTACTTTTTCTTTTCATCTTTACAGACAGTTTTTATTTTATCTACTGTAGATTTGCAATAGTTTTGATATTCAGACTTGCAGGTAGTTTTTTTTTTCAGCCTTATAGACAGTTTTTATTTTCAGATGTGAAAGCAGTTTTTATTTTCAGATTGGAAGTAGTTTGTATTTTCAGGTTTTCAGTACTTTTTATTTTCAGATTTTCTGTAGTTTTTATTTTCACATTTGCAGTCGTTTTTATTTTCATCTTTACAGGCAGGTTTTTTTTCAGATGTGCAGTACTTTTTATTTTCAGATTTGCAGTACTTTTTATTTTCATCTTTACAGACTGTTTTAATTTTCAGATTTGCAGTAGTTTTGATTTTCAGACTTGCAGATAGTCTTGATTTTCAGCTGAACAGACAGTTTTTATTTTCAGATATGCAGACAGATTTAGTTTTCAGATTTGCAGTAGTTTTTATTGTCAGGTTTACAGGCAGTTTTTGTTTTCAGCTGTGCATTTGCTGCTCTTTGAGCTCCAGGTTCACTCTGCTCCATCAGGGAGTGTCGTTCCCATTCATTCTGCTGGGAATTCATTTTGGGTCGTTCAAAACCCAAAAAGCAAAGCCTGGAAGAGGAGCAGAGCTCTCTGCAGGAATGTGCTCAAGGTGCAGAGTGGATCTGTGTGTTTGCACTCTTCCCTACCTGGCTGCACTGATAATTCCTCTTTACACTGAGCCCTGTTTGCTCAGCTGCTCCCCACAAAAATGGTTCTGTCCCAAAGCTGAATCTGAAATCAGGTAGAAGAGTAGAGCTTCAATCATGGGATCTCCACGTGGCTTTGGGGGGTTTTGCGTTTTTAAATTCCCAGTTATCACTGTTAATCAGAGGCACCACTTTCTTTGGCTCACTATTAAAAGTTTGCACAGTGAAAATCAAAGGATTGTCTCGTCTGGAGAGATGTTGGCCTAAATTTATTCCATTTGACTGTGCTTAAAGTCAGGACTTAATTTTTAAGAAATCACCTCATTAGCTGAAGCACAGAAGAAACTCACAGATCAAGTGATGGGGGAATTGAGATCTGCTGGGAGATCTTCTGACTGTGCTTTTGCTGAACATTTAAATCACTGGAGAGGAGGAAGGTTAAGCAGGAGGAGCCAATTTCCAGGTGGTGTTTGGTAGTTGTTTAGAGCACAAAATACACTGAAAATTAATTCCTTTCCACAGGACAGGGTTAAAAGCCGAATAAACAGAGAAATTCAGCAAAGGGATGTGATATTTCTGCTGTTTGGACCAGAAAGTTGGCAGGGGCACTGATGATTTCTGAACACCAGCACCACACTAAATAAATCTTCTGGCCTGGAATAGTCCCCAGGTTACATTTCTCCCTCCCCTTTAGCTGACACTGAATTTTTACAGTCTAACACTGTCATTATCACCTCTGTGAACAGCAATTGTACACAGGGATCCCGAAATCTGAGCTCAGGACCTTGGGCTTGGTCACATGTCAAAAAAACCCCCACCCCTCTGAACTTGAGCAGAGAACTTAAAACTCATTTCTTGGCATTTGCATAAACATCAGTTATTTTTTATTGCTGCAGTGATGCATCAATACTCACTGGGTTTTTAAAGTGCATTTTTTGATGTGCCTTTATTTACATGAGAATAATAACTCGTTAAAATATAAATGTTTTTATTTATCTTTGCATGCGTGTAGGAAAGAGATGACATTTAAAATAAGCAACTTCCAGGTTGTTTTTTTTTTTAAATCAATGAACAGGAATTCTGGATGTATCTGCAAAAAATCTGTATCAAGGAGCTTAAAGTATTAATTAGAAAGCAATTAGGCAGTCCCCAGAGAGGAGGTGCTTCAATACTGGATTAATCATGCTGCCAGTAAACACAACACTGCATTTATTGAGTCTTAATCTCTATTTACAAATTAACTGCAATCAACAAATGACCCAGAATTTAATTTTATGGGGGAGTGTGTCTGTTGGAACCCTGAATATTGAGAGTTTTGGGCCTTCTGTGCTGCCAGACACTGACCCCCCAGGAGAACACTGCACTGACCTGAGGCCCTGGAGAAGCTTCCAAAATGGAATGACAGAACTGGGATTGTGGGTGTGCAGTTTGGATAGAAGTGTGTGATACCACAGGCTGGGAAACTCAGAGTTTAAGGGTTTAGAATACAGTAACAGATATAAAGCAGGATGGAGGTTTTAGGGCAGAAGCTGCTCCTTCTTCTTCACCTGCTTCTCCTTCTTCACTTTCTCCATGGGTTTGGGTGGTTTTGTGTAATTGGATAAAACATTCCCATTCTGGGCACGGGTGGTTGGTTATTGGGTTAAAAGTAAAAATAATTTAGGTGTCATCTCTTAATTGGACAGTTTACCCTTAAAAGGCCTTGTAGAGATAGATACAGGGCCATTTTGTAGGTTTTTACTGAAATGCTGTAGAACTCATGACTTGTAAGACTGTAACAGAGATAAGAACTAATAAACATCTGGGTCTGAACACGAAATACCATCGCAAGCACTTTTAATCCCGACCCCGACCCAGGCAGAAAAGAAGATAAAAAAGCAATATATGTCTTTATAAGCTCATTGAGACTGGGTGGGCAGCAGATCTGGGGCTTTTCCATCAGATCCTGAGGGTGTTCTCCCCTTTTTCCAGGTGATCCACTGCAGTGGCTACTTGAAGATCCGCCAGTACATGCTGGATATGTCCCTGTACGACTCCTGTTACCAAATCGTGGGGCTGGTGGCCGTGGGGCAATCTTTGCCTCCCAGTGCAATCACTGAGATCAAGCTGCACAGCAACATGTTTATGTTCAGAGCCAGCTTGGATTTAAAACTGATTTTCCTCGATTCCAGGTAAGCAGCTCTTTCATCTCCAGCATTGAGCGTTCATGTGTTTACGTGCTGCGGTTTCCAAAGGGGTCAAAACATCCATGAAAAAAAAATCCAGCAGTCCAAACTAGATCTGGAACTCAGAGCCTTCAAAGCCTTTCAGGCAGCTGGATAGACCAAACTTTGTCTGGACTGCCAAGAAATAAGAGCCTGTCCAATTTAACCTGGAGTTACCTGCACTTTTAGGGTCAGCTAAAAGTTTCTTGCTGGGAGGATTGGTCACAGGAACAGTGATACTTTTTTTTACCTGAAAGAACACAGATTTTGTCATACAAAGTTATCAATGAGGATACACTAAAAAACCCCAAAAAACCAACCCCAAAATGGAATACTGAGATCAAACAACTGGCTAGCATCATCCAGAAAGCTTTTGAGAGAGCAGTAAGAAAAGAGAGTTCTGTCTGTTGGTTTCACGGTTAAAGTAATGCTTTAACCATGAAACCAACAGTAATAATTGAGTTGTTAGAATGGGAATTGATTCCATTGGCTACTACACACAAAACCAGGACCTTCTTAAACAAGATATTGGGAAAAACAGCTGAGGAAGGAGAGCCCTGCCTCCAGTTCAGCTGATGGAGCTCAGACGAGCACAGAACCAGAACTGAAATTCATTTCTCTGGTTTTGGAGTAGAGACCTTGTAGGTCACAATACTTTGTCCAGTGCAGTCCAGGAGACCTTGAAAAGAAAATCCCAAATACACAAAATATTGACAAGATGATCATTCTTCAAAAATCCTTTCCTGTGGGTCCCACATTCCCCATTTCCCTGGCAGGCTGGATTTGCAGGGAATATATTCATGCAGTGTGAGAAAACCTATGTACCCAAGAGAGTGGAGGTCAACCATGCAAGAGGCTTTTCTGCGTGCTCAGCCCAGGAGACAGTGGCTCCATCAGCTGCTGGGACACAAAGAACTCCTTGTTTCTGGAACCCTTCCTCATTTTTTGGCACGCGTCGCTCCGTGCCGCGGCTACAAAGGAGCACGAGGGGTTCAGCAACACGTCCTTGCATGTGGGGGAAAGGAAATGATGTGCCTGGGAGGAACTGCCTGGAGACAGAAGTGTCTTCAAAGGCCACAGAACAAGCAGAGGTGTTGACAGGAGCAGGGATAGACCCAGAGCTGTTGCAGAGCTGTGTTTACCAAGGAGCAGATGGGTGTCATCCACGCACGGGACAAGCAGGGGAATTGAGCTTCCCCAAAGCCTTTTGCTCTCCCAGCTGAGCAAACCAAAGTGTATTTGCTGAAAACAGGGGGATATTAGGAGTTAGAAAAAACTGGTTTCAGGTTTGGTTCTGGTTTCCATACAAGGGGATGGATCTTGAGATGTAACAGGCACAGCAGACAGCGTGAAAGCCATGGGAAGGAGCAGCTCAAAATCCTTTTTTGGACACCTGACACAACATAAACCACACTGGAGTTCATCCACTGAAGTCACTAGAAGGAGAAGACAGTCACTTCCCTCCAAAGTGAGCTGCTGATTTTGTGGTATATTCACTGTCAGGGAGTTTAAAAAGACTTTGAAGAACTCAGGAGACCAGAACTGATCAGTGGGGCGAGCTCTGTGTGTCCTGTCACCTGCACAGCACAACCTGGAGAGCCCAGGCTGCCTGAGGGATTGATTTGATGTTTAGGAAGTAAACCAGCTGAGTTTGTTTCCAGATTCAACCTTTTCCAAAATTTGGGTGTCCTAGGAACTGTCAGTGATGGTTTTTGTGTCACCAGCTTCAAAGTGAGACTGCAACTTTTTGGGAAAATGAACACTTCAACCCCTGGCTCATGTTTGGAATGAGCACTGTGTCTGTGCTCACCAAAGGGGCAGGATGGAGCTGCCACCCTGCTTTTAAGTGCACTGGAGTCAGAAGGAAAACTGAAACCTGAGCAGGATCTTCCACCATTATTTCCTGCTCCTGATTGGCTTCAGTGAGGATTTGGGATGAGCACACACTGCAAAGGAGGAACAGAAGCATCTATTTGAAGGCATTTTGATGTTGTTGTCCTTCAGAAGAACCCAAGCCCTCAACCCTCTCAAGCAGAACATCCTCAGTCTCTGTGGGGTCCACTGGGCTGAGTCAGGGAATGACTACAGAAGATGCACAATAGTAATAAAATTTTTAAAAACGGATAAAATGTGCATTATCATCAGTCCTACAATGACAGGAATTGCTTGGGACCCCCTGCTCATTTCTGTGGATGCTCCTGTGTTGTCTCTGTGCTGTGCATCCTCACCAGTGTAAAGTTCAGACCAGGAACATCCTTTGGAAGTCCATGTCCTGAACATCCTTTGGAAGTCCATGTCCTGACCATCCCTGCTCAGTTCATGGCATGAAGAGGCTTGGGGAATTTAAACTGCATTCCTTTGATCTAAACTGGAGGACAACCTCCACGAGCACCCTAGGACACTCCAATTTTAATAAATATTTCAGTCCACAGGTCTAGGCTAGAGCTGGTCCCAGGTAAAACTCCTGCAATTAAAATGTGCAGGTGCCTCTGCTGCTGCTGCAGATCTTCAGCAGGGATAATTTCACTGTCACCTGCTAAGGGACTGTGTCACTTGTTAATGTGGACATCCCTTACTGTGCTGCCTTTTTTAGGCAAAGAAAGCCCAGGACATCACAACCTGGGTATAAAAGCCACAGTTTGGCTGAGTGGCACATTGTACTTTAAGGACTATTTTTTCCTCAACTAAATTTTAAAAAGTCCATTTGAAACATGAAGTTTGATTCCTCATGTCTGACCCAGTGTAAGTCTGACCTCTGAATTCGATCCTTTAACGTCTGCAGAGATGCTGCTGTTTTGAATTCGTTCCATTCTTCTACTTCTGGGATTTTTTCTTTGGAAGTCTTGCCTCAGCTTTCCTTTCCTCACCCTGTGGTCTTCACACCTCCTTGTCTTTCCACATTCTCAGCTGCAATAAGCTCCTGCTTTTTTCTCCTGTTAGGCACCAGCCTGGATTTATTCACAGGCCCTGATCACATGTGGCCCAACACACCTTCTACACTCGTAGCTTTGCAAAAGCAAATGAAAATGTGTCAGCAGCCCACAAGAGAGGTTTTATTGTTTCATGAGCAGCTCCTCGAGTGGAACTTTGTGCAAAGGATCCTGCATGGCAGTGGCAAAAGCCCAAGGTGGAAATCAGTAAAAGAGCTCTTTTTCCTGCCTGGGTGTACCAGGGAAAACTGCACCTTGCTTTGGCTGGGCTGAAAGGGGTTTTTTTCTTGTAAAGGTGAGGTTTCTGTTTCCAAAACTAACATTTCCTCCCACAACTTTCAGGCACTGATTTGTTGGCACAATCAAACGTTGGGTCAATGAAATGGAGTATTCCTCGAGATTTTGTTTATTGCAGATTTTTCCTTTTCCAGGGTCACGGAATTAACTGGATATGAACCCCAGGATCTGATAGAGAAAACCCTCTACCACCACGTCCACGGCTGTGACGTTTTCCACCTGCGATACGCTCACCACCTCTGTAAGTCCCTGGGCTGGAGGCACAGGAGGGACCTGGAGCTGCTGCAGAGAGCCCAGAGGAGGCTCCAGGATGAGCAGAGGGATGGAGCAGCTCTGCTGGCAGGAAAGGCTGGCACAGCTGGCATTGTTCACCTGCACAGGAGAAGCTTTGGGCTGAGCTCAGGGTGGCCTTGCAGGGCCTGCAGGAGCCCCAGGAAAGCTGGAGAGAGACAATTCCCAGGGCATGCAGGGACAGCACCCAGGGAATGGCTCCCAGTGCCAGAGGGCAGGGCTGGATGGGATCTTGGGAATGAGGAATTGTTCCCTGGCAGGGTGGGCAGGGCTGGGATGGAATTGCCAGAGCAGCTGGGGCTGCCCCTGGATCCCTGGCAGTGCCCAAGGCCAGGTTGGACACTGGGGCTGGAGCAGCCTGGCACAGTGGAAGGTGTCCCTGCCATGGCAGGGCTGGCACTGGGTGGGATTTGAGGTCCTTCCAACCTAAACCACTCTGGGATTCTATGGAATACGTTGAGTACAGTGAGAAGTTTTGCAGACAACAAGCAGCATGCTGGAAAGCAGAAAAAAATCCTTTCCAAATCTTGACTGGAGACAGATTTTCAAAAGTTCTTGGCTATCACTTAAGGAAACCATTAATTGTGTAAATACAGCTCGATATGCTGGGCTTCTGAAAAGAAAAACCAACACCCAAACTAACTTATCTGGCCAGTTTTTGTACTTAGGGGATCCAGGCTATTTTGAATATTTGGAATTGATTCTGGATGGTGATCTCTTGAAGGAAAAGTAAACCAAAAGAGCAAGTAAATGAGAGGGGAAAATCTGAACTTCACTAGCCTCTGCTGTTAAAACAAAAACTATGCAGCAGCTCTGCATTCCTCTGAAATATGTTAGTAATAATCATCCTGTGTTTGAAGGGAATGCAATCCCAAAAACTCCTTGGAGGGTCATTCATTAGTAGCATGTGGATGAGGTTCGGAGAATGGATTGTCAGGAAAAAAATGACACATTTAATAATTTCCCATCTTCCAACAGAGTCACTAATCATATCTTCAAACATCTGGATCTGGGAAGGAGTTCATTCAGTAGCACATTAATTTGAAAAGCAAATTGAGGGAATGGCTGAACTCTGGATTTGGCTCCGTTTGCTGCAACCCATATGAGGCAAAGATGACATCCAAAAACCAATGTCAGGGAATTTTTTTTCCAGATTGCTCCTGTAGGCTGGAAGCAGCCAGAGTCAAATCCCTCTTTTAGGCTTCCTCCTTCTCTTAATGTGTGCTACTGATGAGGATCTGGAATACCAAGGAGGTTGTAGCTGTGTTTGGCAAGTCCGAGCTGAAATTGCAAGTGCTGAATTCTGCTGGTGGCAGGGTGTGCTACACCTGGGAAAGCAAAAGCTGATCTTTACAGCGAGTTCAGATTTACCAAAACATTATTGAACCCTCTGGGCTGCTGAGAACTGGAACAAAGAATGACCAGGGCACATGGAATTCCTGTCAGGGGCACCCTCTCTGTAGTGGTGACATCTGCATGTGGATGTGACTGTTGACCTGTTCAGAATAAACTCAGCATTTCCACCAGACTCTTTGAAATACCTTCATCCACCAGCACGGAGATGATGCCACCACAGCCACAATCACCTCTGGACAACAGTTTTCCACTTTAGAGTAGCAGGATGGATAATTCTGTGGCTGCCAGTTTGATCCATGTACGACTGGAGCCTTAAATGAAGAGACAAATCATGTTCACTGAATTACCCACCACATCCTTCCACAAGAAAAAAAAAAAAATCCCTCAGCCAAATAGGATACTAAGAGCAGTTCTGTAGATTAAAGATAAATTACTGTAAACTTTAAAAACAGAAGACAAATGCGAGCCATGCATAGGAATTTATGAAAGCAGATAAATCCCAAGAAGCACAAAATAATGAGTAATGCTTGGGCAGCAGTGGGAACAGTGCAGGGTCATGGTTGGAATACCAAGTAATGGGAATTATTAAACCAGATGTAAAGTGCACAAAGTCCCTCTGGGGAGCTGTGTGAGAGCTCCCCCAGCATCCATCAGCAAATGTCTCAGGAACATGAGCAGTGAAAGGTTGGCAGGTTTGTTGTACCATTCTATAAAGCAATCTGATGATGAAGTGTCACCTGATGCAGAAATCCAAAGAGAAACATCTTACACCTAATAAGGGTATTAAGGGAAAAAAAAAAATATAAGCAACCCTAAACTAGGATAACCATTTGCTTTTTTTAAGAGGAAAAAAATCCCAAACTGAAGCCCTGAAGCAGCTGAACTCTAGAGTGAGGCAGCACAAGGAATAAAACAAAGGAAACAGTGAGGGGAACAAGTTAGGAGGGATAGAACAAGAACATCAAGCTAGGAGGGAAATGTAGATGTGAATATTTGCCTAAGGTGTGCTGGCAGCAAAGAGAGTTTCCTGCTTGAAACATTTGATTGGCTTCCAGCTCCAGGAAAACACTTGTGGTGTTTGAAGCTGTGTTATTTATTTCCAGAGCCCCTTTCATACACACAGTGTTTGCCCTGAAATGTGGCCACACAAATAAGGAGGCCCTGCCCGAGGATCCTGCACTCTAAAACACAGGACAGAGTTCCAGTACAGACAAACTACCTTTGTGCCCTCAGAGAAATCCCTTCATTTGTAGCATTTTAAGGGAGATTTTGGGCATCCCATGTGTTGCAACATCCCTGCTCTTCCCACAGGAACTTGGACAGGATTCAGATCTCTGTGCCCAGCCCAGCTGGTGTCCCCACCAAACCCTTCTCCTGCTCCCTGGAAGTCACCCTAAGTATTTGCAGGGTTATTTCACAGAAAAGCTCAGTTCCACCATCTCTGCTGTTGGGTCTGCCTCTGCTTTGCCAGCACTCAAAGCTCCTGGCAGAGCAGCACCAGATTTTAAGAGGTCTAAAAAAAAAAAAAAAAGAGTCTGCTGGGCACTGTGCCTTGCCCACGGGCCATGCCCATGACATGCCAGGGCAGCTAAACCAGGATCTGCTGCCAGTGTGGAACCAAGAAATCCATTTCTTGCAGTGGCATCGTCCAGTGCAGGCTGGGAACTCCCAGCCACATGCCTGGAAGCCTGGTGGAGCCTTTTAAAATAGTCCTGTGTGACAGCCCAGAGCCTTTCCCAGCTTCCCTGCGAAACCAGGAGCGAGCCAGAGCCCTGGAACACCCAGTCACAGAGGGCACATCCAGAGGAGAAAGCCACTGGATCCTCCCCCTTGGGCTGCAGCAGAGGCCACCAAGAAGTCTGAGCCTGCACAGATTGTCTGGGTGGGGGATTTGCCTCACTTCCATTCCTGAGGTTTCCTTTTCAGCATCAAACAGGGCAGCTGAGCACAGAGCCAGATGGAAGCTGAGCTCACTCACTGTCTCACTTACTGTCCCTCAGCCAAGGTCAGACTTTCCCCAGATTGCTAAAAAATCAGGAGACACGGAATCCTCTCCTATCCCCAGAGAAATACTGGTTAATCCATATAATTAGGAAGGAAAGCTGAACACTGTAGCCCTCAGTGGTTTTCACATCTTTTCAAACACTGTCTTTAATGCAGAGCTAAAAGAGGGATTTAAAAAAAAAAATCAGTGAGAGAGGAGGAAAGCCAAAACTAGTCCCAAAGCACACGGAAGAACTCTGTTATAGTTAGTGATCCATGACAGCATTAATTTCTCTTCAGGAAGACTGAGTGTAGCAAAGCATTTGGAACTCAAGGAAAACGTGCTCATTAAACCAGCACAAAGACCTAGTTCTGAAAAGCCCAGACCACATTCCAAAAATTACCTGTTACATGGCCTGTGCTGAAATGTAAAGATCATTTCCTGGAACGGGACCATTTGGATTTTAGAATGAATCACCAAATCATAAAAGCACAGAATGGTTTGGGTTGGAAGGGAGCTTAAAGATCGTCTCATTCCAACCCCCTGCCATGGCAGGGACATCTTCCACTGTCCCAGTTTGCTCCAAGCTCTGTCCAACCTGGTCTTGGACACTTACAGGGATAGGGCAGCACAGCTATAGAGCACCATCCACAATTATAGAACACTAAGAAATAGTAAAACTGTGGCATAGAGATAATTATTATTTTTAGAACAGAATCTTCGAGTAGCCACTCTATGACTTTCAACTTGCAGTGATAAATTGCACTTAAAAAACCCAAATATCTTTATAGTTTCTAGGTGTGTTCACATACTTAGGTACACACACTTCATGATTTGTTAATCATGCACACCCCTCTCCCATAAAGAATTCTGTGTAAAAATGTAGGAGTGGAAGGAACATGAGCAAGAATGAGGCAAAAAGCTGATACCTAAGAGAGATTTGAGACCTCAGATAGTGGTGGCTTGATGTCCACCATGGAGGGTGGGTTTTTAAATGTCCTGCAGGATCATGGAATGATGGAATATCCTGAGTGGGAATAAACCCACAGGGATCATCCAGTGGAACCCCTGCCCTGCCCAGACCCCCAGCAATCCCACCCTGGGCAGTGCTGGCCAAAGGCTCCTGGAGCTCTGGCAGCCTCGAGGCCGTGCCCATTCCCTGGGGAGCCTGGGCAGTGCCAGCACCCTCTGGGGGAAGAACCTTTCCTTAAAATCCAACCTAAATCCCTCCTGGCCAGCTCCATCCCTCCCTGGGTGCTGTCCCTGTCCTAGAGCAGAGATCAGAGCTGCAGAGAGTTTTAGGTGTTCATTTATTGCCTTCTGAACACATGGGCACCTCATCCTAAAACGGAAGAATTGACATTTCCAGAAAGATCTGTCAATTTTGTAAGAGCCTGATTTTCTTTGGGAGGTAAACTGGATTTGAAGGAAAGTTTAAATATGCTGAGATGTGCAATGGATAGGAAAAGAAGCAGCCCAGAGAGGTGGCCCATGTGCTCCAGACTGTGGGAGACCTCACTGAGTCTTCCAGTACCACAAGGAAATGGAAGAAAATGAAGGAGAGGGATTTTTTATATAGGCAAAATTCACAGAATTCACAGAATTCCAGAATCCCTGGGTTGGAAGACACCTTCAAGATCATTGAGTCCAACCCAGCCCCAACAGCTCAACTGAACCCTGGCCCCCAGTGCCACATCCAGGCTTTGTTAAACACCCCCAGGGATGGGGACTGCACCACCTCCCCGGGCAGCCATTCCAGACCTTTATCACCCTTGCTGGAAAATACTTTTTCCTGATATCTAACCTATATTTCCCTTGGTGCAGCTTGAGGCTGTGTGCTCTGGTTTTGTCAGTGACAGAAAAAAAGTGACAGGACAAGAAGAAGTTTTAAAATTATAGAGGCTTAGATTCCATTTCCTAACCATATTTATAGAAAGGAATTTCTGTCATTGCCCACTTTTTTTCAACACAATTTGTGCAGAGAGCTCTGTCCATGATTCCCTGATTTGCAATAAATAACTGTATAGGAGAGTAAGAAGATGGAGTTTCCAGAGGAATGATCCAAGGCCACACAAGAGAAGAACCAGCTTCAAAGGCTGGGCATTATCTTCTAGTGAATCCTCAGATAAAGGCCTGGCACTGAACCAGAAATATTTGTGGTTGGATTAAATATTTGGAGATGCTGCACAACTCCTGTTACTGCACAGCCTCCTGCCAAAATATCCTTGTTCACAGAGGATCCAGAATAGCTCAGGGAGGATTACATGCCCGGTGAATTTATCAGATATCTGATTCCCCTTTCTGTCCTTGTCTTTGTTTGGGTGCTTCACAACAAAAGAGGTTTTTTTTTAATTTTACCCTTTTAAATCAACCTTCATGATTACAGGGGAAAAAAACCATCACGGAATAAAATACATTGCAAAATACATGATAATCTGTCAAACTATTAGAGAAGTGCTGCCAAATAATCTGGAAAAAAATCTCAAAATCACAGAATTCTCAGGGTTGGAAGAGACCTTCATGATCAAGCAGTCCTCACCACAAACCCTGTCCCCAAGGGACACATCCAGACTCCTCCTGAGCACTTCCAGAGACTCCAACACCTTCCTGGGCAGCTCATCCCAAGGCCTGACCACTCTTCCAGGGAAATTTTCTTTTCCAGTCTCCAACCTGAACCTCCCCTGGTGCCATTTGAAGCCACTTCCTCTCCTTCTTTCAAAAGAATTGTGTCCAGTTCAAAATACTTTTGCTGTCCTGAACTTTTCTTTTGCAATTAGAAATTTTAAAGCAGTGTTTGTGAGGAATGCGACCGTAGGTGACCCAGAGAAGAAGGAAGACAAAACTTAGGAGACTTCACATTTTATATAAATAATAATGTGATGTTATGAATCCATAGAAAGGGGCAGGATAGATAATTTTGCAGGGGGTTATTTAAAGTTTGTTGGGAGGAAGAGGATGGAGGGTGTTAGGACATAGGTTGGACTCAGAAATCTGGAAGGTTTTTTCCAACATCATTTATTCTGTGATTCCGTGAGGGAGAAAAGCACTTGGCTTGCAAATAAACCTCTCCAGGAAGAGGTCATGGGTCCAAAAAGTGTGAATTTTTAAAACATTTTCTTTTCCTTGTGTTCACAGTGCTGGTGAAAGGCCAAGTGACCACCAAGTACTACCGGCTGCTGTCCAAGCAGGGAGGCTGGGTGTGGGTGCAGAGCTACGCCACCATCGTGCACAACAGCCGTTCGTCACGGCCTCACTGCATAGTGAGTGTCAATTATGTCCTTACGTAAGTCCAAATACTTTGTACCATTACCTGTTATCACTAATTGAGTCATTGAGGATTAAATCTGCCAAGTTTTCTTGGCTTGTGTCTTCCAGTGTCGTTCTGTGCTCGCGTGTTGCAGCTTTCTCTGTTTGTACGATCTCATCTCTTTAGTTGAGAGAAAACATGGTTGTATTAATTATTATCATTATTATATAGATCTTCATCTTGTCCAGGGAAGGCAATGGAGATGGTGAAGGGGCTGGGAAGCATCTCATGAAGGAGCTGGGAGGGCTCGGTCTGGAGAAAAGGAGGCTCAGGGGGGACCTCATTGCTCTGCACAACTCCCTGACAGGAGGGGCAGTGAGGGGGGGTCAGGCTCTGCTGCTGTGTCCCAAGGGAAAGAAGGAGAGGAAA
The DNA here is from genome assembly GCF_036417665.1 of Passer domesticus. NCBI lineage: Eukaryota > Metazoa > Chordata > Aves > Passeriformes > Passeridae > Passer > Passer domesticus. The sequence goes on along the minus strand of NC_087475.1, from coordinate 5,123,840 downwards.
TGGCCTTAATTTTGTCAGGACAGGTTCAGATTGGAGATCAGAAGGGTTTTTTCCTTTGAAAGAGTGATGAGGCCTTGGGATGAGCTGCCATGGGGAGGAGGTGGCGTCACTCTCTCTGGAATTATTCAGGAAGAGTCTGGATGGGGCCCTTGGGGTGACGCTGGTGCTGCTGGGTGATGGTGGGACTGGATGAGCTTGAAGATCTCTTCCAAAGTTGAGTATTCTGTGATTTTTTTTATCAAAACCAACCTTGCAGCTTGTGTGATTTAGTTACAAGCACATGTTGCTGACAGAGAAGGAACATTGCTCCTTTTTCTTTCCTCAGGGCAGAGACTAATTCCTGGCTGAGCAGGAGACAGATTAATTGATCTCTGTCTTTCCATGGTTACAAACCACGGAGAGCCAGGGATGGCTGAGGGAAGATGATACAGCTCAGTCTCAGAGAGAGGGGACACTTCATCCAAAGGTGTTTATGTGATTCCCAGTGGAGTTTTTTTATAGACTTCCATGGGAATGAGGTCACCCCATAAGATTCTCTGCCTCCTGACATCCCCAAACTCTGTGAAAATCTCGGAAGAGTGAAAATTCTGAACGCTAACATGTATTTTTACAGGAGTTAGATTGGATTTTCCCATGGTTTTAATTTTCTGGGCTGTTCTTTTGCAGAGATATTGAGTACAAGGAACTTCAGTTGTCACTGGACCAGGTTACCATTTCCAAGTCACAGTTTTCATGCAGAAACTCAGTACCTACCTCGCAGGAAACAAGGAAAATAGTAAAACCCAAAAGTAATAAAATGAAGGCAAAACTCAGAACAACACCTTACCCGCCACAGGTAAATTTTCCAGCAATATTTAACGACCAGTTGTTCTCACTGAGTGCTTGGGACAGTGTAGAGATAATCCAGGACTGAATTTACTATAAAAGAGACTATAGGATTGTCCACCCCAAGAAATCCCTCATAAAGCAGGGTAAAATAAGCTCCTTTTTCCTTAGGGTGGAAAGTACAGGTAGCACAAACCAGCTCTGGCAAGTGATGTAAATTCTTTGGGATATGGAGTGTGTGAAGCACTTCAAACACGACATCTTTTCTTGGCAAAAAGAAGAAAATCCTGGACTTGGAATTGTGCTGTGAAAAATCTGTGCTGGTGTAGAATGTGTGTCATTTTCATGTCAGGAGGAGTTTCCCCATGGAAAGGCTGCCCAGAGAGGTTTGGAGTCCCCATCCTGGGAGGTGTCACCTGGAGGTGGCACACAGTGCTCTGGGCTGGGGACAAGGTGGTCACTGAGCACAGCTTGGACTGAGTGGACTGGGAGGGCTTTTCCAACCTTGGTTCTGTGATTCTGGAAAACTGAACTGCCAAAATTATCAACTCAAAGCAGGTTTTTTGTTCCCATGTGAAGGCAAAGTCGCAAAGAGAGGAACTTCAAACGTGCTGCTCAGTCTTGAGCCAGCGAGTCCCAGCTCTGGGTGCCTGTGTGACGTGTCCTGTACTTTCCTACAGAAGTTCCTCCTTTAACTCTCTTCCCCTGCTCTTTTCCCCCGCTTTCCCCCAGCAATACAGCTCGTTCCAAGCAGACAAACTGGAATGCAGCCAGGTGGGGAGCTGGCGCTCCAGCCCCGCTGCCAGCGCCGCCGCCCTTCAGGAACAGAACTTCCATTCAGAGAGCAGCGAACTCCTGTACGCCCCTCCCTACAGCCTGCCCTTCTCCTACCACTATGGACACTTCCCTGTGGATTCCCACGTCTTCAGTGGCAAGAAGCAAATGCTGCCTGCAAAATTCGGGCAGGCCCAAGGGGCGCCCTGCGAGGTGGCACGGTTCTTCCTGGGCGCGCTGCAGACCAACGGCGAGTGCCAGTGGCACTACGCCAACTCCCTGGTTCCCAGCAGCCAGTCACCCTCCAAAAGCCTTCCTGAGCAGCCAGTGAACATCATCAGGCACAACCTTGCACAGAGTTATGAAGGTGGGTGTCGCTCTGAGCCAGGGGAAAAAGCTCGGCCGCGCGGTGGATGGGGAGGATTTGTGTTCACGGTTTGAAAACTGGTTTTGATGCCTTGGATGCCTTCTGGGCCCTCAGTTTGGGAAGGAGATTGAGATGTTTGAACAAATCCAGAGGGGACAGTGAGGCTGGAGAGGGGCTGGGAACACAAACCCTGTGAGGAACCACTGAAGGAGCTGGGGGTGCTCCCCTGGAGAAAAGGAGACTCAGGGGTGCCCTCCTCACCCTGCCCAGCTCCTGGAAGGTGCCTGTGCTCAGCTGGGGCTGGGCTCTGTCTGCAGCAGCACTGACACAGCCAGAGCACATAGCCTCAAGGGAAATACAGGCTGGATATCAGGAAAAAATTTTATCCAGAAAGGGAGATAAAGTTCTGGAATGGCTGCCCGGGGAGGTGGTGCAGTCCCCATCCCTGGGGGTGTTTAACAAAGCCTGGATGTGGCACTGGGGGCCAGGGTTTAGTTGAGCTGTTGGGGCTGGCTTGGACTCGATGGTCTTGAAGGTCTCTTCCAACCCAGGGATTCTGGGATTCTGTGAATTCTGTGAGTGGCTCCCTAGAGCAGAGGCTAGACAAGATTAAGAGAATAAGAGCAGGTATTTATTAAAGGCCTCCACAGATACACCTTGGGCACTCCCAGAGGCCTCACCCAACCTGGACAATGGTCACCAGTGTTTCACACAATTATCACTTTGGTCCATTTACACATCAGGGGTTTATTCTCCAATCACAGCTTCAGGTAATGAAGTCATTAACCCCCAGTTTACTTCCTCCCAATTAATTTTTGTTTCTACTTTTCAGGGCCTGAGGCTGTAGGGTGTCCTTGGATCTCAGGCCTAGAGGGATTGTTTTGTCTCAGCAAAATGTGAAGACAGTAACTAACACTTTATCAGGAGTTTAGAGTTATGCAGTATAGGACTGGAAAAATAGAAAAGCTGAAATCCTAAGGCATCAGTTTAGGAAGCCCAGAAAATCAGAGGCAGTGAAGTGTAACAATCATTCTATTTATGGTATTCCCATGTTCCTTCTTCCCATTTCCATCAGCACTGGACTGGGAATATTATCAAAGCTTCAGCTGACAAAATGCACCCACCAAAATCACAGTGATACCTCCTCCTTCAGTACTGGCACAGTTTACCCTCATGTTTTGCACTCTCAGAGTTATTTAAGTGGAATTTCTCAGGTAAGTCACGGCTGAAGTCAGATTGAAACTTGACCTCCACAGTAATTTTTGATAATTTGAAAACAGAAATTAAAATAAACATCATCTATTCCCATAAAAATTGAAGCTTGTCCTTTGATAGCCCAAAGCCACTCTGAATGTCTTTACCTTACAGAGTGATAATTCTGCTTTACTTGATAATAATTCTGAATTTAAAATTGTCTCCTATAATCTGCATTATTTCACTGTGCAGATAGTCAGGGATAGAAATTCTTTGAGGAAAGGCATTGACTTTTCTGAGGTGGAAACCTACAAGAAATAACCTTGAAAAACTATAACACAACCAAATGTAAAGATGCTCAAAATACCCTCTAATCACAGAATCAGGGAATAATTAGGGTTGGAAGGGAATTCTGGGGACCATCTTGTTCAACTTGTTTATTTCCACTGTGTTCAACCAGAACAGGGTTTCTTGCAGTGGTTTTGGCAGAGATTTATCTCTCATTTTAAACACTCCTGATCTCACAGCTGCCCCAACTCCAAAATGAAACTGAATCAAGTTGTGGGGGGCAAGGAACAATGTGAATCAGCTACAGCAACAAAAATATTTGGACAAAACAGATTCTGGCAATTCAGGCTATTTTGGGATAGTGTCAAGTATCTTTAACTCAATTAATAGCATTAATTACTCCCCTGACCCAGCTTCCCTTTCAAGTCAAACACAACTGAATTTAACTGTTTTTATGAATGAGTCTTGAAGTTCTGCTGAGATTTCAGGTTGCTGCTGACTTTAGCAAGAGCAGCCTTGGTTGGGCTGGATTTCCCCCCTGTTCCCTGCTTTGCTTTCAGTAACTGTGAGAATTATACAAAAACCTGTCACAAAAATATGAAAAAAAAGCCCAAAAACCAAAAAAAACCCAAAAAACCAAAACCCAACAAAACAACCCAAAACTCCCACCACATCTGAGTTTATTCAGACTTAGCAAACACAGGAGTTCTTTTGTGATTAAAGATGCATCTGAAAGTGTCAGAGAACATCAAGTGCAGAATTCAGATCAGCTGCTGCAGAACTCCCAGCAAATCCTTCATTAAATTCCTTTAAGCAGAATTTCAGTTTATCACTTTCCAATCCAGAGCCAATCCTTGGATTCTATTCACATCTCTCTGCATTCATAATTTGCATTAATTAAAAATCACTGATGAGGACTGAGGTACTGCTGTGCAGTCAGATGGAAACCCTCATTTCTTGGAATGGAGGAATCAGTAGTGGAAATTTAAAATAAAAAAATAAATTAGAAAGAAATTATTTTAAATCAATTATATTAAAAATTAAAATAAATGTAAAATAAAAAAAATTAGGTAGTCTCCAGGGTGCCATTTTAGGTAGGTTCTTGGGTATCAGAATCAAGTATTTATTCCCTTATGGGTGTAGATATCCAACATCCAAAGGGAATATTAAAATATAAAGATATTAAAATATAAATATTTTCAAAGCTGAGCTTGCTGCATCAGACAGAAGATGGAATCAGACATCAAATGTGCTTCCCACAGAGGAACAAATATTTTCTGCCTGGGTTTTTGTCCTTCACAGGATGGTTTGACCTCACCCATGATGGACCTCACCTCACTGCCAGCAGCATTTTATTTCACTTTTCTGTGGTTAGGCTGAAAATGAGCAAGAGGGAAGCTCTTCTCACAGCCTAGAGCAGGTTAAATCCTTTTCCTTAGTTGGTGCTCTAATTTGCTGTTTCCTTTGGTTGCTCCTGTGGGGGAAAAGGAGGAGTTTTAGACCAAAAATAGGAAATGGTTTTGTCCTTTCTGAAGATGCAGTGGGGAAAAAAAAAAAAGAAAAAAAGAAAAAAAAACCAAACAAAAATAAACAAACCCCCACCACCACCAAAAACCCCAGCCCCCCCAAAAAACCACCCCCCCCAGAAAACACACAAAACCAAACCAAAGCAAACAAACAAAAAAACCACAAACCCACAAAACAAAAAACAACAAAAAAATCCCAAACAAACAAAAAGACCCCAAAACCCCCAAAAAGCCCACAAAATGTCCCCAAAAAACTACATATTTTTATTATAAGGATAAAGACTTAAGTAAATCCTGCCTATCCCCAGTAAAACTGCAGGAACAGGGTAAAAAAACCCAAATCCCAATAAAATCCTGCAAGGAACTGCTGCTACTTTTCAATCTCATCCCACATCACAATTCCCCGCGAGGAGGAAAATGGAGCTGAAACACCAGAGGTTCCTGTTTCTGGTTCTGCTTCCACTGAAGGTTTTGCTGCTGGAGTTGGGAGATGTGGGTTCTTTTTTGGGCATTTTGATGCATTTTGATGGATATTTATTATGGATATTAATTGGGGATTTGACAAACGTTGGCTCGCTACAATTAATTCTCTGCAAAAGCACTTTGAGTCGTATAAAAAAATAAACTTTTTTTTTTTTTTAAAGGAAATTCATACATATTTCCTTTGAGTTGAGGAGAAAAATATGGTCAAACTCAGACCTGGGTAAAAGGGGAAAAGAAAACAGAACTCCCCCTATAAACAGGATTTCCACCCAATTTTTCCAGCCTTGTTTCCTCCTCAAGTAGACTCAGCACTGTTGCACTTTTCCTGAATTCTGAACCTTTGGAAGCGACTTTTTTTTTTTTTTTTTTTTTTTTTTTGCATCTGATCTCCCTTAGGTTGTCAAGTGCTGCTTTTTTCCAGTGGCTCACTGGAGAACTGACAGCCAGGGAGCTTCAAAGCAGGGAGGATCTGCTTAGCATCATCATCTTCGATCCAAAGGCAAAGCCAAATCTGACATCTGGCAGCCGGCTTGGATGCGGGGCCATTCCACATCACATCCACGGCAGCATCTGCCAAGAGCTCCGTGGGCCAAAGACATTTTTCTCCATGGAAAATAGCTCCTTTTGGAGAGATCAGAGATTGGAGGATGATGGTGCCAAGCCATCAAAGCTCTGAAGAAGCACGTAGCAGATACGACTGCCTGCAAATCAGATGTTTCTGCTTCTGGGATCTGGTTTTGAAGCTTCTTCCACTTTTTCCCAGCTGGCCCAGTCATCATAAAAAAAATAATTTCAGTGAAGGCAACTGTGTTTTTAGTCAGAAGTTTCCTTTTTACCCTTGAAATTGCTGCTGTGGGTACCACAGGACCTGCTGGTCACTCAGTGGTGCTGTTGGGCCTTCTGAGCTAGCTGTGTGAAGCTCTGTGCCACCAGCCATGCCAAAACTCAGGAAATGAGGAAAAAGATGGAGAAAATCTGTGGAAAAAACTCCCCAGGTTTAGCCAGTGCCTACTGGAAGAAAGAAATGACATTTTGCAAATGGAATTCCCCATGAGACAAAGAGACATTTTGTCTCACCTTTGTTTTTGGAGAGAGAATAATGGAGAGCAATCAGCTCATGCCTTGGGTGATTTGAAATTCGGGTTCAGACCAGGACAAGCACAGACTGAGATAATCTAAAAAATATCTTTTCATGGGCAGAGGTTGTATTGAGACCTGTTCTATCTCTGCCTTGTTTGATAAAAAGGAGGGAGAGGGACTTTTTATAGGGGCGGAAAGTGACAGGACAAGGGAAAATGGTTTTGAGCTGCCACAGGGCAGGGTCAGATCAGAGACTGGGAAGAAATGTTTTGCTCAGGGTGGTGAGACCCTGGCACTGGTGAAGCTGTGGCTGCCCCTGGATCCCTGGCAGTGCCCAAAGCCAGGTTGGACATTGGGACAGGGGAAGGTGTCCCTGCCATGGCAGGGGTGGCACTGGATGGGCTTTGAGGTCCTTCCCAACCCAAACCATTCTGGGATTCTGGGATTTACAACCTGATGGTTCATCCTCAACCCAGCAGGACTGGAGATTACAAAATTAAAGATGTCCAGGCAGAGGCCAGCTGGTGGCTGTGATGCCTCAGCTTCTTCCAAGCTCTCTTGGGCTCTAGAAATGGAGAAGGACAATATTTTGTTGAGAGATTAAAGAAGAGCCATAAAGTGAAAATATTCCAAAGTGTAGTAGGACAAATCCATCCCTCTTGTGGACAGCCTAAACCCAGAACACCTGATCATGAAACCTTATTACTTATGTCAGTAGCTCTCAGCATCTACATTTGTTTCACAATAAAAACACCAAATGTGGAGTTAAAACCAGAGCACTGAACCACACCAGTGAAATTCCCAAGCTATTCTCAAGCACGTGGCTGAATCCTGGTTGGATTTGTGATCTGAAAGGGCCATTTTTCACCAGCTGGTGAGAACTCAGCTTCCTTCAGCTTCTCCTTCTTGTGACAAAATGTATACATAGAAAAGGGAAAGAATAACTTGAAAGGTTATTGTTTCTAGGAGGGTGAAGAAGAAATTGGAACCAGATTTCTGTTTAAATTCTGGTGTTAATTACGTAGTGCAACTCCCTCTGAAATTAATGGAGCTCTGCATATTAAAAAAAAAAGCTACAACTGAGCTATTTCTGCTTCCTCTGTTATCCATGAAGGCTTTGCCAGTCTATTACAGCACAGGGAATATTCACTTATTAATGGGCATGGTTACATCAGCAACCAATAGAGGGGAACTCCAAAAGTTTTAAGATGTTGAATAAAATTGTTAGAAAAACAGAAAACCCATTTCAAAAAAGGCACTTAAGCGTCCAGGGCTTCCAGTGAACCTCACACAAAACAAGAGTTTGGGTCTAACATGAGAAATTTGCTCAGTGTGTCATTTTTCCTTTAACATAAAACTTTCAAATGTGCCTTGGAGGAGCTGTTTAACTCACAAACTGTTCATAGGAGAGTGCAAAAAAAAATTATTACTCATATGGTACCGGAGAAAACCAGAGGCCTTTTCTCTCACTGCTTGTAGATAGGGGTGTACAGAAAGGAAAAGCTTCATAAGGCAAGCAGAAAATGGTAAAAATAACTCAAATTGCTTCAAGAGTTCAGTTGCCATGCAGAAACTGAGGAGAAAAAAGACTGCCCAATAAATTTTAGAGGAAAAGCCTGAACAGACATCCTAGGCTCACACTGTTGAAAAATTAAGCATCTGGCTTCTAATTCTCTAAAAATACCCAATTTTTGCTCCCCTATTCAATGTTGTAACCTGCATTTTTATCATTGTCTACCCTTAATACACGGAAATATCTTAAAAGCAGAGATTCAGCATTGCTGAAGAGGTGTTTGTGTTCATTTCCAGAGATGTTTTTAATATCTGATGTCAGTTTTTCAAAGAGAAAAAGCAAAACCTTTAGCAAGACCCACTCTGGGTATCACAAAGAGATTTCATTAATTAGATGACACGTCACCTTCTAATATCTTATCTAGATATTAAAGGTACCCAAAATAAATACCATTAATTACAGAATCAGCCAGAACCAACAGAACAACCAGAATCAACAGAATTCTGCAGAATGAAAAGACCTTTGAGATCATTGAGTCCAACCTCTGAGCTGGATGTTCTCCTTGCAAGGACAAGTGTCCAATGCACTCCCACAATGACAGGAAGAATAAATTCAGTTTATTTCTCCTTATTATTCCATGATTAAAACAATCCCACTATTTTAATCACAGAATCATTGATAGGTACCAGCATTATCCAGCTTTTAGATAAACCTCTGAGAAGAGCTTCCTTCAGGGAAAAGTTTTTGGATTCAGATTGTAGTTCCTAACATTTCTTTGGCTTAATTCCCCTGGCTGAGCTGTGATAAGCTCAGATAAGCTCGTGCCAGCGAGTTATAATTACTGCAAAGGCTCGTTGTCAGTAATTAACACGTTTTCCTTCCCCTGCCAGTGCCACTGTCCAACAGGAGGTACAACCAGGACGCTCTGCCCGAGGCCTTCCCGAGCTGCACGGCGCCCGTGCCAGGCCGCTACAAAGAGGAGCTCTACGACCCTTCCATCATGAAACACAACAAAACAGAGCCCAGGCTCCAGCCCCCCGCCCACCTCATCAAAGAGGAAAACAAGCTGGCTTTTTCCAGAGACCTGCCAGAAAAAATGGCCATCAACGAGGGCTCTTTCTCCAACCCCCTGCTGCCCAAATCCGAGTGCTGCCAGGCCAAGGCCGTGGGACAGCTGAGCCACCTGCTGCCCGTGCCCTCGGTCTACGAGCAGAGCAGGAGGATTTGTGTCAAAGACCCCAAATTTGGGCACATCAGCCACCACCCAGGCAGCCTGGAGGAGCTGGACGAGAGGATGGGCGTGAAGCTCGACCACGAGGCCGACGGCGAGCGGCTGATGGATGTGAGGCCCTCGGGCCAAGTCCCCTTCGTGCTCCTCAATTACCACCACGTGCTGGCCAAGCACGGAGCTTTCCAAACTTCCCCCTGCACGGCCACGGGACACGTGGGAGAAAATTATTCCTACAACTCTGAGGAAGTCAACGCGTTTATTTACAAAAACCAAAGCCCCTCCTCGGCTTCTTCTCCAGAAACCCACAAGGAATCTGCACTACCCCATTACATTGGGACTTCTGTCATCATTGCCAACGGCAGGTGACGGTAGCACAGGAGGGTTCTGTGTTTCATTAAGAAACCAAACTGTAATGATTTGCTAAAAAACAAAACAAAAAAAAAAAACAAGCATGAGGAAACACAGTGACATTTACTGAGCAAAGCTGGAGGGCAGTGAGGGACAAACTGGTGAGTTCCACCAGTCCCTGTGGCCAGGAAAATCCCCTCCGTCCCCTGCCGTGCTTCGGTGTCCCAGACACAGCTCTGGTGCCAGGGAGAAGCCAAGTTCCAGATCTTATTTTTGTTATTTTATAGTGTGCAGCAGAAGGAGACGAGAGCTGTTATATGCAGAGGTTTATATGAAGAACTTTTTTTTTTCCTTGACCCCCTCCTTAAAATAAACTCAAGATTTTTTTTTTTTTAATCATTATCATAAAATATGCATTCTAGTTTAGGGTTTTTTTGACAAATTGTGTGAAACCTCGCATCAACTCTCCACCCAACCCCCTGACAAATGGACTTTGTTGAGAGAGTGGTGATTTTGAGCAACCACAACACAGCTGTCCTACCCAAACAGAAAAGAGCTTATTTATTAATTACCAAAAAGTTTTAAAACTAAATAAATCAACCCTACATTTGATTTATTTAACACAGATTTCAGTGTTCTGAGATTGTTGCCACCGCCATTTATCTTGACAAGGGACAATATGACAAATTAATAGGTACAAAGATAGGTATTACAGGGTTACAGGTCTTGTCATGGCAAATTGGGACAAATTATGGAGCAGGAACTAATTCCCCACAAATAAGAAAAGGAAACTCCTAAATCCTGTGTTTCCCTGGGTATTCTGGGGGAAGCCTGTGCAGATTTTCAACCCAGCCAGTCACAAATACATCTTAATAACAGCACCAGAAATGTTTTCTTTATAGTCAAGAGAATAATGAACATTTCTGCCTTATTTTGAACTTACCAGCAGAATTGTGAGCTTTGAAAATTCCAGCTCTTAACACGCTGAACTTCCTCCAGCATAAATCCTGTTGTCAGCACAAAGGTAGGGCTGGAGTTCCCTGGTTGGAGCACTCCACAAATCCCAAACAGCACATTTGAAACTCTCACATTTGGCCCAGCCAGCCAGGAACAGATTTTCACCCCTTTATTTTTAATTCTTTGCAGAGGATGGATCTGTGGGAGTTTAACTGACAACGCTCAGCCCACGGTGGTTTTCAACCATCTCCCCAAACATTGTGAGTAGATAAAACAACAAAAGGCTCCCTAAACAATAAATGTGGCTCTAGATCTCACTCAGCTCCATTCCTTACCCCAATTCAAGCTTAATTCAGAATTTTTCAACTTTTCTCTCATCAGACTCTAAAGAAAACTTCACTGAAAAACCTTGAGTGCCCTGGGATGGTGGAAGGTTCCCTGGATGAGCTTTAAGGTTCCTTCCAACCCAAACCATTCCATAATTCTTTGAAGAAAATTCTTACCTGGTTTGTATAATATGGAAAAAAACACTTGCTCATGGATTGCACCTTGTCAGAAAAATCATAATGCAATACTCAGTCCTAAAAATTCCACGTTCTCCAACTTTTCTATGCAGCAATAATTCATCTCAGAATGGTCTGGGTTGGGAGGGACCTTAAAGCTCATCCAGCAGTTCCAAGCCCCTGAAATGGGCAGGGAATTTTCCATTAGAATACAGAAATAAGGTTATTTCCTTCTGTGTATGAATATTTATTGCTATGAGTACACAAAAATACTTTGAAAGCAAAGGCTTGAAAACAATTTTCAGTATTTTTTTTCAGTTCTTCCTGTTAAAGGTTAAAGAGAAGCCTTTATTATTATTATTATCAAAATAATATTCACTTGAAAATGAACTTGAACTGAACACTCTCAGTTGTTGCTTTCAATTACATGAAAAATACATTTTGTGCTAAACAGAACAAAAAAAGCCAAATCAGTGATTACAAAAAAAACCCCAAAACAGAACCAAACCAGCACAGTCACTCCCTGTAACCTCAGCTTGTTCAATGCTGGAGAAGCTGGCAAGTCTCCAGAAAAGCTGTAAATGTGGATTATAACCATGCCGACCCCATAAATCAAAGGCAGGAGACACCAGTTGCTTTCCCAGTCGGTTCAGAGCCCTCCCAGCCCCTGCTCCTCATAAACGACCCCAACTCCTGAAAAGATAATTATGGGTTCATTTTGTTCAATTAAATTAAACCCATGCCCCACAAAGGAGCCACTGGCATGGTTGGCATCATTAAAAAGAAACCTGATGCCCACCCTCTCCTGCTGCACTTTCTCCCTCATTAGTGGCACTGCTGCATTTGGGTGTTCCTGCAAGCCCTGCTTGCTATAAAAACACCAAAATTGGCCTTTGCTTGAGAAAAACACCATTGATATTTTTCAGCTCGATGTTTTTCCACCTTGTTATTCCCACTTCCAGGCTTTATTCCAGCAGCCTGAGCAGAGGAGGTGTTCCATCACTCTCCCCCAGGTGTTTTAGGGGAGGTGATGCCCAGGCACAGGAAATTTCCCTGCGAGGCAATAATGAACCAATTAAGAACTCCCAGCTGATACTGCAGGGGAAGGTGCAGAAAAGATGGCAAAAGCAAATGTGGGAAGGATTTTTTTTTTCCTGCCACTCTCCAAGATTTAAACAGCAATTCCATGTTTCCATCTGGGGGTAAATTACATTGGGAGAAAAATTGGATTTTTTGGTCAGTTAAATTACAGATCTTCTCAGCAAAATCACAGTGCAGAACAGGGCACTGCCATCACAGTGGCAGTTTTAATAATGAAAAATGGTTTTAATAATGTAAAAAAAAAATGGTACTGAAGGGGAATGTGAATTGAAATATATTATGAAAAATAACCTCATTTCTCTTTAGTATTTGACCCACACCTTTGTAGTGAGACTTCACAAGATTTTAACTCTTGGGGGAGTTCAGACCTGGCAAGAAAATAATAGAAAATGGGTGAAAGAGAGTGAAAGAGGGAATATTTTACCAAAATCATTGAAAATTTAGGTTGGGAGGGACTTTTAAGATCTCATTCCAACCTCCTGCCAGTCAGGGAATCTTCCAGCAGACCCAAGTAAAGCTGGAAAAGTGAATTCCATAGCGAGGGGTCTCCAAGTTTTGGAAGCAGTGCAATGGAAATAAAACAAGGTGATAAAGGCACAGATAAATCCCCAGCTCTCTGTGCCCTGGGATTTGAAAAAAAGTAATTTAAGGAAATTCAGCACAACAGGTGCAAAACTGGGGAATTCATCACTGAAAGTGCCAATGAATGGGAAATCTGCCAGAATTTCTCCAGAAATCTCAAGACAGGACATAAATTCTTTTTTTTCCCAGCGTTTCAGTCACACCTCAAAAATGCCACAGAGGAAATATTGTTATTCCAGTTTTTTCCTGAAGGTTAGATTTTGCTTTTTTTTTTTAATATGATGCAGATAAAAGCTATTTGGCAAGTGTAGGTGAAGCACGCAACCCAACCAACCTATTCAAGCTCAGAATTATATATGTATTCCCTAAAAATGTAAAGCATTTTTGCTTATTTATTATGTAAAACAAAACTGTTAAAATGTTAATAAAATCCTGTAGCCAAAGGAAAACTGAGTTGAATTTATCTTTTTTTTTTTTAACATACAAAACAAAGTATTTCACAAATGAAAATGGTGCATATTTGAAAATTTATTTCATGTGTGACATGTTCTATATTGACAAATAATGTACTATAAAACACACACAGAGTTTTAAAAATTTATTATATTATTGCCACGTTGCATTTTAAATGAAGACACTTGGAAAATGCAAATAACACAGAATCACTATTGAGATACTCAACACATGACAATTCTTCCCTGCAGTTCTTTTTTCTCCATCATTTTTTGACCTCTGCCCTTTGCTGGGCCCAGATTTAATTTCTTTGGTGTCTGATCAAGGCAGTGCATCCCCACCACCACTTAGCCATGCAAATGTTTTTATCAAACCAGTGACCCCAGGAACCAGCACAAATCTTTCCCATGACACATATTTTGATTGTAGAGATCTCCAAAGAGTTGCAAAAAGTAAATTTTTTTTTCAGGCTGCTGATGCAGCTGAATCAGAGAAAGCAAAGAAACGAATTTTTTGCACAGTGAAGCAGCAGCATAAAGAATTAAATGCTTTAATATTATTTCCAGGTAATAGCCCTTGATTTGTTGGATATATTAAAAAAATAAAAAAAGAAGCTCTGAAGTCTTATAAAAGCTTTACTAGAAGCAGGATGTGCTGCCTGGGCTCCGAAATGTGAAGTACATTATTACTTTTTCAAACCTTTGGAAGCAGCTTTGTTGCTGACTGGGCACGAGCCACCCTGGACTCGCACACGTGCCAACACACCCAGAAGTTTTCCTATCAATAAACAACCCCCACAAATGTTTCCACCATGAGAAATGTTCTACCAGAGCCCAGCAGGAAAAAAAAAAATTAAAAAAGAAGTCCCAGTAATAGGGACATGGTAATAAATGGGTTTTTTGAAAGCACTTCATCAAGAAAATAGTTTAAGATATGAGCTCAGCCTCACAATGGAAGAGGTGTTTTACTAATCCAGACAGCTGAACGAAATGAAACATTTTCAGAGCTTTATTCCTGGGGCTGGAGCTGGCTGGATCTCTGCAGCCCCACATCCAGGGACACCCCACACCACATTTGTCTGTCACACACGGAGAACAAGAAAAACAAGGATTATCCTGCAAAAATGTCGTGGCCACGTTGGGCAGAGGAAGAGTCAGACTCCACCTGACAGAGACTCAGGGATTTCTCCAAGGCCTTCATCCAGCTGCTCCTTGTCCCATGGGAATTCTTTTTGTCTTTGGTTCTTCCCAAGGGAAAGCAAGAAATCCTTCATCCAAATCCAGGAGACACCAGAAGAGGCCACAGAAAAGGCAAAGTGGCTCCCATGATCTGGCACATCCAGGGCTGGGCAGCTCTCCCCTGTGGCAAGGAAATTCCACTCCAAGTTTCTTCCCAGTGCAGAAATTTTGGGAACAACCTGACAACTCCCAGCGAGAACAGAATCAGCTCATCACTAAGGCAGCTACAAAAGGATCAACAGCAACCAGGAAATGTTGCAGCATTTAAAAAATGCCGAAAAATCCTTCTGCTGCTGCTCAGCCACTAAAGCTTTACAAACTCATTCTGCCCTTCCAAAATTCCCATGCTTTATCCTTTCCCCCCCCTTTTTTTTTGTCCCCAGTGAAGGGAGAAGGAAGTTTTAAGGAAGTCACTCAAGTCCCAGCCCGAGGCACGACCTGGTTGTTCAATCCCTCCAGGCACTTCCCAGTCTGTGTGGAACATGAACAAAACCCAAAAGGTGCTTCCTGCAGGCAAATCCTAAAGCTGAGACAGTTTTAGCTACAAATTCTGGCTTAAGGTGAAGTTTTGTAAAACTCTGTGGTTGGAAAAGCAGCACCAGAGCTCTGCTTTGCTGCAGTTTGCTCATGAAGGAAAAGGCAGAAAATAAATAAGGATGCAGCAGGAAGATGTGAGTGTGCATGTGCACACCCACTTTTGATAGATCTATATATAAATATATGTTTTTTTCTTTTTATTGAAGCTTTTTTAAGCCAGACTTGAGTCTCAGTTGATTAAAATATGCATTAATATTGAATTCTGATATCAAAGGCAGCCGCCAAACCTTCTCAGCCCAAAGCAGTTTTGAAAACATCTGGTGGGAAAAAGCTAAACTTGGTGCATCATTTTAATTATGGCAATTAACAGCTGTGTGTGTGCAGTTCTAGGAGATGCTGATGTGCAGCCTCATGTGATCTGGATCATGGGGGGAAAAAAACCCAGCAGGGTTTGGACAATCAGGACAAATCTTCTGTGAGATGAAGCATAAAATCCTAAATTTAACAGGGACAATTTAATTTCTACTCTTGCTGCCAAACCACCTAAACCCTAATATGTGAGGATTGGTCAAAATTACCATTAGAGACAAGTTTCCTTGTTTTAAGACTTCTCGGCTTTGGAGCTCAATCAATCTAAAATGTTTGGATTGTTTATGAGGTGAACTTTAACCTAAAAACCCCATTTCTGGCTAGAAGACAGTAGTTTCCTTTCTGCAAACCAATCTGGCTGATCCACCATGCAAAAAAGAAATTAAGGTGGCCACATCCCAGCTGGGACAAGCCTGGCTGGCACAGAATTGTTTGGGGAGCTGTGGTGGCCAAGCCTCCTTGGGAGAAAACCCCACCAAGCTCCCACGTGGCTGCTCCAGGAGAATTCCCAGGCTGCTCCTCCCACCTGGAAATGTGCAGGCAGCCCCAAAAATGAGCTGCTTTCAGGTCAGCAGGTGTTAAAGCTCTTGATTCTAGTGCTTAGCAGCAAAACCAGACAGTGGCTTGGAAAAGGGGGTGACAAAAGGGCTATGGAAGAGAATTTGGACACAGGGGAATGGTGTGATTCCTCTTTCTCACTGCAGTAGTTGTTTGCAGCAGGGAATTTGATTTATTCACTTAACTTCATTGAGGTAATGATAAAATTACCACTAAATTCTAAATTAATTGCAGGTCTCATCCCCTGAGATGGCATTCTGCAATAACCTGGGTGTGACACTGCTCCAGTGGGTTTGTCCTCCTGAAACCTCTTGGAAAACCGTGATTTAAAGGACAGATGAGATGATTTACTCAGATCCAACTGACTGAGGAGAGCAGAGTGCAAATCACTTGGATAACCCAGCACAGCTCCTAAGTGCTGATGGAATACTCTCCCAAAAACTGAAGGCAGCCATTAAGAGTTGCAGACCTGAGATCAAAGCACAGGTTGGTAAATTATTGTAGAGGTCTACACAGAGAAGAACCAAATCAGGAGCTTCACTCAGACCTGGAATTAAGCACAGTGGTGATCCCAGCAATTCAGGAATATGTGATGTTCCAGCTGGATTTAGTGAAGACAACACAGAAAAACAGAATTTAGTTAAAAAAAACCAAAACAAAGTAAAAAAGTAAATATTGTCCTGCACTGTGCTAAATCACACAGAAACAACAAAAAAAGGAAATGTTGAGCCACTTCAGTCTCTCCAGTACAGGGTGTAAATGAAGAGAACATTCTGTTCACCACAAATATTCCTTTGCAAAAATACCCTTTTCAAAGAAGAGATCCTTACAAAGAATGGCAACAGAGGTGTGTTTTACAGTTAATGAAAAGAATAAAGGCCTTCAGCTGTGAGATCACCACCTCTTTTCAGCTGCTGACGTTACCCACAGCAAGCACAAAGCAGAAAATCAGAAGGAAAATCAAACTTTCAGGTACCCTTCCCACCTTGGGCAGGGTGAGGTGACAGTGCCCAGCACTAAAGAGTTCCTGTCAGTGCTTGGGGACGATGAGGTTCCTCAGCATGTCAAAGGAGTTGCCATCAGGGTGCACAGACTCCACGCCCTTGCCCTCCTGGTGCACCTGGAGGTATCCACAGTCATCAACCCCAACAATCCAGGCCAGCGGGCCGTCCTCGCTGCGGAGCCGCACCTGCTTCCCACTGAGAGTTGGGGCAGAAAACAGAATTCTGTCAGAACTGCCCTGGGCTGGAAATGCAGGATGTGCCTGGGGGTGTGTGTTCAATTTCCATCTGTCAGAGCTGGGGCAGTTCTCTGCTGTTCATGGGGCAGTTTTTTCTTTCTCTCTCCCACAGCCAATCCTCCCTCCAGGAGATCTCTGCTGTCCATGGCCACTGAGTGTCCCTGCAGGGCTGATCCAATTCCAGCATCCCATGGGAGATGCTCCGCCCAGGGCAGGAGCCAAGCATTCCTACCTGGATACAATCTGAGCCTGGAACAGCACAGCAGCCTTTGCCCACTGCATTCCCAGAGGAGCAGCTTTCTCCTGCCCTGCATTCCCAGAGGAAGAGCAGGCCCATCTCCAGCAGCCCTGGAGCTGCAGAGGAAAACTGCAGCCTTGTGCAGGATCCCTGCTCCAGCAGAAGCACAGCTGGCACTGCAGGAGGGCTGAGCCCCCATGGGATGGGACTGTGCCACCACCCTAACCCACAGGGGACAGGGCATGCTCTGACTCTGGCAGTGCTGGTTTGTATTACTGCATTTTAATTTTACATTTATTTTTTCCATAATAAAGAACTGTTATTCCTATTCCCACATCTTTGCCTAAGAGCCCCTTAATTTCAAAATTACAGTAATTCAGAGGGAGGAGATTTGCATTTTCCATTTCATGGGAGGCTCCTGCCTTCCTTAGCAGACACCTGGCTTTTCAAACTAAGACAGCAACCCATGGACACTGAGCAATTAAAACTGATGCCTCAAGATTTCAGCTTTTCTATTTTTCAAATCCTGTACTGCATTAGTGCAAAACTCTAAACTCCTTATAAAGTGTTTTAAATTATTCACTCATATTAAAGGGAATTTTGTGGAAAAAGACAAAATACCCATGAGTTCTTCCACCAATTTTATTAAAAGAGAGTTTGAGAATTCTTACCTGTGTACCCAGTACTTGTAGTACTGGGGAAGAACTCCATTGGGCCCCTTCTCCTGGAAAACCTCAATGAGCCTCTCCAGCACAGTCACAGTCCTTGCAATGAGACAATCTGCACTCAGAGGCTTCAGCTCTGTCCCCTCTTCCCTGTTCAGCTTTGCAATGAGGTCATTGATGCAGATGGTGGGGTTGCTGTTATTCACATTAAATCCAAAGCCTGCAGAAAACAAAGAGAAGGACACAATCAAAGAGACAAACTCTTTGTTACCACCACAGCCAGCACTTAATTCCTCTGCTTCCTACAATTATCCCTCAGGATGGCTCCCAGAGCTGGCTTCATTCAGCCTCTTACACTTTTGAATCTTCTTTCTCCTGTAAGTACAACCCTCAGCTCAGATTTTGCTCCTTGCCCCCAAAAAGGCTCCTCAGAGTTAGAGAGGCAAATCCAGCAGAGCCTTTCAACCACACCCATCCCACCAGTGAGGGCTGGGAGAGGATAAACTGCACCTTGGTTCCAAAACCATCCCTGTGAGACATTCCTGTACTCCCTGGAAGGTCCTCAGCCCACTCAGAGAACAACTGATCCTGCCCTGAGATGGAGTTTTATCTCCCAGTCTAAAACTCAGCTCAGAGACCTTTCTGTTTCCTGCAGTGAGCTGAGTGCCCTTTCCAAAAACCCAGACTTTTCACTCAGCTGATAAGCCTCGTTTGGCTTGTTCAGGAAAGCCCAGAAGATTTGATTTTAACTTTGTAAGACTCCAGTTTGCCTAATCTATCTCACCACAGCATATCCTTTAGAAGCCTCAAGCCTCTCGCTGAGATTTCTCCAGCTGGAATTCCCAAATTCTGAGT
Source organism: Passer domesticus (assembly GCF_036417665.1). Lineage (NCBI taxonomy): Eukaryota > Metazoa > Chordata > Aves > Passeriformes > Passeridae > Passer > Passer domesticus. The sequence goes on along the minus strand of NC_087475.1, from coordinate 5,104,915 downwards.
TGGCAGAATGCCTCCCTTGTTTAAATATGGCTCTTGGGGCCTTTTCTGCAGCCTGCAGAAACAGGCTTTGAGGGATGTAAAGAAGTATATTGTATTACCTGTTTATTTTTTTCTCCTAATAATTTGGGGGTTTTTTTCTTCCCTCAGACATTTGGGATAAAACCCCCTGTCTGTCAATCAGGTTTGGGCATGATGCACCTCCAAGGAGGTGCAGATGTCTTGATTTGTAAATTTGCTGTTAATAATTCATAATTTATATTAACTTTGAGAAGGATCCCTTCAGTGAAAAGGAGTTTTTGATTTTTAACAAGTCAGGGAACGCAGACAAACAAGGCACAGTGATCTCAACACACCAGTCCTGTGGAAACGAGCTGAAATGGGTTACTGGAAAGAGATAAAGGAAAATGAACTGGAAAATGCAACGAGCTGGGCCAGCAAATCCCAGCTCAGCCATCTGCACTCCAGTGTGAGGGAGCAGAGACACCGTGGCCACTGAGGGGGTCCATCAGCAGCCTCAGGATCACTGCCCAGCCATCCAAAAAGTGGGACACAACAGCCACCCTGGCACGAGGAGCTCAGCAGAAGCCCCAACACCTGGGAATGAACACGGCAAAGGGAAAAAGGCAGCCAGGAAATCTAAAAACCACGAGGTGCTCAGGGCTCTGGGGGCACCCCTGCAGGGTCCAGGAGAGAAGAGAGCACTGAGCAGTGCCCCTGCCGTGCTGATGTGGCTGATGGATGTTGCAGTGGTGGATCCATGAGGATCTGGACGTGCCTGAGCAGAGCAGAGGCGCGCTGGCCGCTCACGCTCGCTGGCTGTCCCCTGCATTCCACTGGTGCTTGGCTCCCCCGCCTGCTCCGGGTCTGGCCCTCACATTAATGGTGAATGTTCTTCTCAGAACTCCTCCTCCAGAAGTCCCAACACCGTAAAGTTCTTCAATTTTAAATTTCAGATTGGAAAAAAAAAGTTTTTTGGTTGGTTTTTTTTCCCCAAACTGTGTTTAAAAATCTCAATGTGAAACATGTCACCTGCAAGGCTTGAGCAGTGAAAATGCAGGTTTGTCTTTGATCTTATTCCCCGGAGCTCCTCCTTGGAGAAGTGAAGCCACAGAGATGATCTTTGATTTCCATCATTATCCTCATTTATGGGAGATCCTTGGGAATGCCAAGGAAACAGTGAGTTCAGGGCCTGGACGTGGGACTGAGTGCTCTGGGCTGGGGACAAGGTGGGCACAGCTGGGACTCCATGGGCTGAGAGGGCTTTCCCAACCTCAGGGATCCTGGGATTCTGTCTAGGAAAGGATCCTTTGGAAAAGGGCTGATGGATCTGACACGCCTTTCCTGTTGGGGAAGCTGAATCCCATCACTCCTACTAATCCAAAAATTTAAATGTCATGAGGCCCCTTTAGGACTCCAAGGGAAACTCAGCACTGGAGTGATGGAAAAGATCCTTGGATTTGTATGGAGCAAGCAGGTTTCAATTTTCAAAGCTCCCAGGTGAAAAGAGACTGATGAAAATAGGCATTTATCTACACCTCAGACCTACCAGATGGATATCAGAGAGAATGGATACAGAAAGTCTCCGTTTGAATTGGAATATTTTGATGTTTAGGGTAAGAATGGAAAGGTCCAAACCAAATATGTGAAGTGCTTAAGAGATACTTGATATAAGGAACTATTTTTGGATGTATTCCTGCTTTCCTTATGTTAACCAGGCTGTAGGAAAACATGGAAGTTGTAAATGGCTGAAGGGGCACAGAGAGATTTCTTAAGTTTCTGTGCAATTTCCATTCTGTTCGAGTCGATTATTTACAAAATGAAGGTATAAAATTGAACAGAAAATGTCATGTCTGGGCATGTTTCACAGAAGGAGGTGTCATCTTCAACTCTTTTCTTGCAGCTCTAAAATCACAGAAACAACACCATGACCACTCCATCTTCGCAGGATACTTTACTTGTGCTACATTCAAATATCTTTTTTTTTTTTTTTACCCTTTTAGACTTGCTAAGGAATTTCCTTCTGTTTTCTACACACAGCAGAGACAATTATTTTTAGGACCAGAATCTGGAAAGTTTCTGAGCAGATCTGGGATGCTTAGGGAAAAAACTTCCTTATCACAGAGCAGGATGATTATCAGACTAAAGATGATAAAAACATCTCAATAATTAAAAAATGAAAAAACATTACTCTGTGTATGTAGCTCTTCTTTTGATTTAAAAGGCATGTTCTTCATTTAACTATCTTTCATGTTACAAAAAATCCATAAATTGGGAAAAAAGGATGGAGTTTTCAGTATATTCCACTGGTTTTGCAATAAATCAAGGAGGACAATTTCCCTCTCCCATGTAATGCTCTTCCTTTGAACTCTACTACACCAATCCAGATGCTTGCATTTATGTTTTACTTGTCAAGCATATGGAATTATTAAGAAGGATGAAAACATTTACTTTTTGTGCTTCCTCTGGATTTCATGTTGTGCTTTATTTCCTTATGCCTGCTGTCATTATTTGTTCTCATCGTTGCCATTTTTACTGATACAGACACTGATAACAAAATCCTCCAGAAAAAAAAAAAAGAAGCACAGAAAAGCTTCAAAATAAGACATTTACCAATGAGAATATGAAATGTTGTTTCAATGAGTGTTGAGTTTACCAGAACTCCACCAATCTTCATCAGATCACTGTAGTAAATATCATTTGGCCACTTCACTCGCAGCTCAATGTCCTGAAGAAACAAAACCAGATATTTAGAGACATTCATGGCTCATTCATCACTCCACAGCCTGTAGAGAATCATGGAATGGTTTGGGTTGGGAGTGGCCTCAAAGCCCACCCAGTGCCAGCCCTGCCATGGCAGGGACACCTTCCCCTGTGCCAGGCTGCTCCAGCCCCAGTGTCCAACCTGGCCTTGGGCACTGCCAGGGATCCAGGGGCAGCCACAGCTGTTCTGGCAATTCCATCCCAGCCCTGCCCACCCTGCCAGAGAGGAAATTGTTCCTAATATCTGATCTAAACCTGTAATTTTTCAGTTTAAAGCCATTCCCTGTGTCCTGTCCCTGCATGCCCTGGAAATTGTCTCTCTCCAGCTTTCCTGGGGCTCCTGCAGGCCCTGCAAGGCCACCCTGAGCTCAGCCCAAAGCTTCTCCTGTGCAGGTGAACAATGCCAGCTGTGCCAGCCTTTCCTGCCAGCAGAGCTGCTCCATCCCTCTGCTCATCCTGGAGCCTCCTCTGGGCTCTCTGCAGCAGCTCCAGCTCCTCCTGTGCTGGGGCAGGCCTGGGGCAGCTCTCAGGTGGGCTCTCACCTGAGCAGAGCAGAGGAGGAGAATTTTCTCTGCCTCTTTGCTACACCCAAAGTGCTGCTGTCAACTGCTGTTCATAATGAGAATCTACTGAAGTGCTTCAAAAATGCTACAGAAAATGTAACCCTGCCTGGGAAATCTTGCAGGAACTGATGTCTCAGGTTTGAGCTTTTCTATTTTTCACATTCTGGGCTGCTTTAGTGTGTGGGGCTGAGCTTCATATTTTGGGATGCTGAGCTCTGTGCACAGAGCAGGGAGACAAAACAATTCCTGCTCCAGCTGGGCACCAAGGACAAATGATCCAAATCTCAGCCCAGGAGCACAAACCCCGTGGGCTGCAGAGAGAAAAACAAGCAGGATGGGACTGCAGGGGCTGCAGTGGGGTTGGACACTGAACTGCAATGTGCACATGGAGCAGAGCTGAGCCCAGGGAGAGACCCCGGCAGCGCTCGTGCGTTTTGGGACCATTTGGGTTCATCTTGGGTGCAGCCCTGGCTGGGCTCTGGTGCTGCCTAAGGTGGATCCATGGAGGCCTTTTAATAAATCCCTGCTTTATTCTTTAACTCTGTCCAGCCTCTGCTCTGGGTCAGCCTTCACAAGGCATCAGTAGCAGCCAAAGAGACAGTGACATCCTGAATTTCAGAAAGGAAATTCAGCAGACAGGAGAAATCCCAGTTCCCAACCACATAAATAGTTCAGAAATGTCCCAAAGCTGTCCCCGCTCTCAGCAGCACTGCGGGGATGGAAACCCAAACTGAGCTGTGACAAGGTCCCAGCCCCACAGAGCAGCTTTTGTTGAAACCACAGGGCTGAGCTGAACTTTGCACTGGCTACTTAAACACAAAAAGAAAGCAAATGTGCTTCCTGCAGTTTGAAACACTGCCCATGACTGCTTCATCCCCGGGGGCAAATTATGGGAGGTGCTCCAGGCCTACAAGAGTCGCATTCCCTCCTCTTGTAGGGGATGAAATCCCTTTACAGGATGTGTGAAAGCTGCACCTGGGTCCGTGTCTACTTTCCTGACAGATTTAAAGGCCAGGGAGGAGTCCATGACACATCCACTGACAGGAAATACTACCTGATTTTGCTATCAAAGCATTCTGAGGGAAAGTATCACCAGCTCCTATTCATTATGGGAAAGAACTTGGCTCCTCGCACTGGGGGAAGGCTTTTAGGGGACTCTGGAGACACGGGAGGAATGACACAGTGAAATGGTGCTAGCAGTGATAAAAGGGCTGCCAAAGGGGGAAACACACACCTGTAAGACACCAGACAGTAGCCCTGTGACTGAAGTGACAACAAGCAGCAGGAACAATTGAGGCAGCTGGGTGTTCTCAGGACTCTCATGACTTTGCTACGGAGCGGTTTCACCAGGTACCACACAAAACATCACAAAATACGCTGGAAATGAAGCATGGTCTTGTCTTCCCTCACTAGAGAGAGACTCTGCTGATCTCAAAATGGGAGAGCAAAGCATCCTCTTGACTTAAAGCCCATTTGCATCCTCAGCATTAACATCTGACAAGGGAACTTCCAACTGAGCCCTCAGATCTGCTCTGGGAGGACCCACAACAAAGGCCTCTGGTTCAGCAGAGTCAGTAATTGTGGCATCCTAAAAACAATGACTGGATGATGAACTGAGACAGGGACATTTTGGAACCAGCCCAGAGGAGGCTCCAGGATGAGCAGAGGGATGGAGCAGCTCTGCTGGCAGGAAAGGCTGGCACAGCTGGCATTGTTCACCTGCACAGGAGAAGCTTTGGGCTGAGCTCAGGGTGGCCTTGCAGGGCCTGCAGGAGCCCCAGGAAAGCTGGAGAGAGACAATTTCCAGGGCATGCAGGGACAGCACACAGGGAATGCTTCAAACTGAAAAATTACAGGTTTAGATCAGATAATGAGGAAAAATATCCTCCCTGTGAGGGAGGCCCCTGGATCCCTGGCAGTGCCCAAGGCCAGGCTGGACACTGGGGCTGGAGCAGCCTGGCACAGTGGAAGGTGTCCCTGCCATGGCAGGGGTAGGATGATCTTTCAGATCCCTTCAAAACCCAAGCCATTCCATGATTCCATCACTCTGTAGATCATCCCACTGATTGTGGCTGCTGCAGCTGGCATGACATGAGCATAAGGAAAAACCTTGCAGGACTTGAGTCCAAAGGGGAAATTCAAGCACTGAGTTTTTGATAATTTTTAAAAATTTCTTGCTGTAACATAATTGATTCTAAACCTTTAACTCTGTTTTGCCCCCCTGCCAATGGCTGATGTCCCCTCAGGTTCAGTAGATCTGCCCTGGTCACAGAAAGCTCTTTACTGTCCAAATGCTCAGTACAGTACACACATTATTGATCTACATTTTTTACATCAATATTTGGACCTTCAGTCACCTTTTTCCTCTTGAATGGAGTAAAATTAAAAAATGCCACAGTACATCAGGGCAGGCACACAGCAGCAAAACCAACTCCATTCATAAATCAGCTCCTTCCCCAGTTATCCCCATATTTTATAAAACTAACCCTTGTCCCTTCGTTTTTAAGTGGTCAAATTATCCACTCCAGCCAAATATTTTATATTGCAAATTTTAGCCTGAAGCATTTTGTTTTTCCAGTCAGGTTATGAAGCACTGAATTTAGAAGGTTTTAATAGAAAGGCTGACAGACCCTAAACTGCAGCAAAGCTACTGGGTGCCACTATAATAAAGTTCATGTGTAAATGTGTATAAGTCATTGATTTTCTGTAATATAGGAAACATATGCTTTAGTTAACTACTTCTGTAAAATACCAAAGTTTTATAGTTAGCAAATATTAGGAAATGGTAACATTAAAAAGGAGATATATGAGGTGATAAAGAAGACTGGTTCTTCATTTTAATACTGATGACAGGACACTTGATTCCCTCTCGAGAGCAATTCTCCTCAGTTCTTGCTTTAGAAATCAGTTTTCAACCTTAAACAAGGGTTGGAAAAATCCTTTAAAAGGGATAAAGTGACCACTGAAACAGCACCAACAAAAAAGCAGAAAAGGATTTGTCAGTTTTATTCATTTTTCCCCTCCTCCTTATTCTCCTTCAAAATCAAAACAAATCAGCTCATTGTTGGGCAAACAAAATTGACTTTTTCTTTACTGCTGAGGATTGAGGCTTCAGTTTCATAAGATTAAGAGTGAAATGAGTGCAGTGCATTTGATCAGCTCAGTAAAACAATATTCATCCTCTGGATATTGGATTTCTCCAAACATATCAATAATCAAACATTGGTAAGGTTAACTTTAGGTTCTTCTTAGAGCTGAAGAACTGAATTATGCATTCAGCCATTACACACAAAAAGACACAGTTATAATCTGAATTTAATGGAAATGGAACCAGGGGTTTTGAGATGAGTTAGAAGGACATACCTCATATCCTGGTATGGACCTGACTGCCTCTACCACTGCCAAGGACACCAGGTGCTGGATAAAAGGAATTCTCTGGCCCAGGTTGGAATGCAGAGGGATGGAGAGGTGCAGGGTGGACAGGGCACAGCCCACGGGACTGAGCCAAACGTTTCCACCACGACCTGGGCAGGGAGAGAAAAAAGGGGAATTTCAACTCAAGAAAAGGACATTTATAAAAAAGATCACTTTGTGAATGTAGATAACAACTAAAGAGAAAGATTCAAAGGTATCCATCCAAAAATGTACCAACAGTTCCTTTAATGGAGTTTCCAAACCAATTTTGAAAGAAAAAGGGTTAAACTGCAAAGCTTTTTCTTAAAAAAAAAAAAAAAAGAGATATTTAAAATATATTCCCATCTCTGTAAGTGTTCAAAGCCAGGCTGGATGGGGCTCTGAGAACCTGGTTTTGTGGAAGGTGTGGCAGGAGGTGGAACAAGATGATCTTTAAGGTCCCTTCCAACTCAGGCCATTCTGTTCTGAGGTTCTGAAGTACAAGCTGCTACTCAATTTCCCAGCATGTGCTAAATCTGCTGCTTCCAGGCTTTTCCTGGTCTCTGCTAACAGACACATTTCAGAAGATCTTGCTTTGTTCAAGTGGAGAAGCATTTCTGAAAATGTACCCAAACCCTGAACCTCCCTGCACTGAAAGCAGGGAATCATCTTCTCATGGATTTGAGCTCGGAAAAGCTTCTTGGGCCACACACTCTGCTCTTCCAGCAGAATAAATGTGGCTTTTAAAGAAGTGCCAGCATTTTTCAGGGCAGGAAACACGACTTGCTTACATTTATCTGCTCAGGCAGGTCCTTCAGACTCAATCTCAGAGCAAGTCAAGCCCCAGTCCTGTTCCAGTTCACCCAGTTTCAGTTTTCATCTGGAGCTCTGACTTGTGTTACACTGAGTGCAGTGATGGCAGCTTTTGTGACTGGCAAAACTTTTTTGGCAGGAACCAGGAGACCACTAAATCATTTCTGCAAAAGCCACCAAACATCCTGAAAATGTTTACTTTGGTCTCTTATTAACTTTTGGGTTTTCAGTTTGAATCCACAGTTTGAGCGGGAGGGAAAAAGGACAGGCTTATTCAATGGATTATACTATCAAAAATGCTCATAATGCAGCTTAAAATGTTCTACTTTGTGTATTTAATACACATTTATGAGTAAAATAAGGAGATTTACTCACCTTTCCCTTGTGTTTGTCGAACAGCCACTGCTATTAAACCCATCTCCTCAGGCAACTCGAACATTAACCTGCCAATTAGGGAAAAAACCAAAAACCCCACATGCTTATCAGCTGCAACACTAAGCTACATTCATGAAAATCAAGGCTTAAATATCAGGTAATATTTTATGTTAACGTTGCACCACCATTTTTTCAGTTAACATTTAGTCCTGATCCAAACCCATTAGAATATTAAAAAATGATTGGCTGAAAAACGAGAATGTAAAGTATTATTTTATCTTTTAGGCTGAAATAAGTCAGAGCTACAGTTCATTTGAGTTCTGATAACACAGGTTTTGTATTTCTTCACTTCTTCCTCAAGTGCTCATTTTTTTTGGTGTCCCTATCTTCAGCAAGTGACAACCAGCAATTCTAAACATTTGTTTCTACTTACAGCAAATTTTTGTTCATACTACAAAATATAAGAGCAGCAGTTTCTGATTATTTAGAAAACCAATATGGTGGCAATAAAGCAGTTTAAAAGATACACTATCCCCTGAGAACTAATTATGATTTAACTACAGTAAATAAATCTACACCTTCTGAGAGCTCTAGAGAACACTGGCTTATTTTAGGCTTGTGTTCTGCTTTTAAAATAGTTTCACTTAAAAGAATACTAACTTTCCTCTGGGGATAAGTAGAAAGTGCACTTTAACACCACCAAATGAGTCAATGCTACACTTAAAATATAAAAAAAAAGGAAAAAAAATGAAAAGAAGAAAAAAACCCTACTGTGAGAACTTTGTTCAAGCCACTTTTAAACAAATCTGAACTGCACCATGATCCTCCTCCATTTCACGTTTTCAGGAAGAGTTATTTCAGAGATAAAACATATTCAAGATGTTGCCTCTGAGGTAAGCCCAAAAAGGGATGTCTAGCCCACAAATCTGCTTCTCCCACAGGCACAAACACGATGCTGTTCATTCCTATAAAAGCAATCTTGTCTCGGGGGTAAGGGCAGCCCAAATCAGAGCAAAAAGTTCCATTCACAATGATTTCCTGTGAGAAATGGATTTGTGAAGAATGTCTAAAGTTTGACAGAAAGTTTATGTAGTGATGTATATTTTTATGTAAATACTGAGATAAGGTGTAAATAAGATTTAAAATATGGTTTTGTAGAATGATTAGATATTTTAGAGAATTAGAAATGTGAAAGATGTACTGTAGTATTGTAGTAGTATTGTAGTATTATTGTAGTATTGTATTGTAGTAATGCTATGTAAGGAAAAAATATAGATAATTGGTGTTAGAAGTAATAGAAGTATTGTGTGGTAAAATTAATAAGTTGAAAAACATTTATAAAGTAATTAAGTAAAGTTTCTATCAGAAACCAACCTGTTTCTTAATTAATAAAGTAATTAAGAAACAGGTTGGTTTCTGATAGAAAGAGCTTTACATCTCTTGTGTGTCCCTATTCATTGAGACTCAGAATAGAATAAAATCTTTTACAACACCTCTCAGGTGCCCTGTCTCTGTAAAAGCTGAGAAAACCAACAATTTCCCCTGAATTTCAGATGGGTTTGGGAGCAGTTTCAGGCTCTGCAATTGAGGAGGTGCAGGAGCAGCAAGGAGGAGCTGTGAGTGTCCCCCAGACACACAATGTCTTGGTGCTGGGATGAGGAACCCTCCATTGCTCCTGCTCCACACGCTGGGAAATGGGACACCAGCGACTCCTGGGGCTGTGGCAGCACCAAAATGCAAGAAACCCAGAGGGTTCAGAGTACCTTTCAAATGCCTGACTCCATTTAAGTTGGATGTTAGGAAAATGTTTTTTATGGAAAGGGTGATAAAGCTCTGGAATGGCTGCCCGGGGAGGTGGTGCAGTGCCCATCCCTGGGGGTGTTTAACAAAGCCTGGATGTGGCACTGGGGGCCAGGGTTTAGCTGAGCTGTTGGGGCAGGGTTGGACTCAATGGTCTTTAAAGTCTCTTCCAACCTGGTCATTCTGTGATTCTGAGATTCTGCTTTCATGATGATGAGGTTATTGGAAAGCCCAAGCAAAGTCTGGGTCACAAATGCCTTTGCTAATTACAAATCACAGAATCCTGGAATGCTTTGGGTTGGAAAGGACCTTAAAGATCACCCAGTTCCACCCCCTGCCATGAGTAGGAACACACAAACCAGCAGGAGCTGGACCAGGCCCCACGATGTTTTCCCACATTATTCCTGAGTCATGGAGGTGTCATCAATGGCCAACAGCCAGAAAATGTCTTTGCCAATCACCTTCCACAAAACACACCTTGGGAATTGTCTCCTCTGGACACTGTGGCTCACATGCTTAGACCAAGCCCACCCATCTACCACCTTTAGCAGCAAATTTTACCTCTTGACACTAAATCCCTGAATCATCAAGGCTGGAAAAGCCCTCCAGGACCATCCAGTGCCACCAGCATCACCCCAAACCCTGTCCCCAAGGGCCACATCCAGACTCCTCTGGGACAATTCCAGCGACTCCAAACCTCCCTGGGCAGCTCAGCCCAAGGCCTGACCACTCTGCCAGGGAAATTTTCTTTCCCGGTCTCCAACCTGAGCCTGCCCTGGTGCCATCTGAGGCCATTTCCTCTCCTCCTTTCACTTTCACCAATCCTCCCTCCTGCAATGAGCTTCTCCTGAGCCTCCTTGTCTCAAGGCTGAGCTCCCGCAGCTCCCTCAGCTGCTCCTCCCAGGATGTGTTTTCCAGATCCTTCTCTTCCCTGGACACACTCCAGCCCCCCAGGGGGAAAATCCCCCAAAGCTCAGGAGGTTTCATCCCTGTCTTCTGGGAGCAGCCTGATTACAACACCAAGTCCATGCTTTTGCAACATAAAAATCCAATTTAAACTTGGACACACAACTAGGAGGAAATTACAGGCTTTGCTGAAACACACGGATTTCTGCTGCTTCTCCATTCATGTATCTGTTTTTAAATAATGAAAAAAAAAATCATGGGCTGCCATGAGGGGAGGAAAATAAACAGAGCAGGAAAAAAGCTAATTAGGAATGCAAAACACAGGCTTCTGCCCCAAAGAGATACAATTAGGAGAACAGATGATGCAGCTCTTGGAGACTTGGCAGCAGGTAACAACTTATTACATGGAGAGACTGAGGCTGGACTTTCAAGGGTCACAAAGAAATTCTTTAAGGGACACAACATGGGGAAGTTGTTAATTCCCAGACTGATACACCAAGAGACACAGGGATTGATTTTTTACAACTTCCTGAGATTGTGCTGGAATTAACATGAAGGCAATGATAATAAAATTCTGCACACAGCCTCCTGCCTGCCTTCCCCCAGCTTCAGAGCTCTGTACATGGTGTGTGCTTGTTAGTTTGGTGGGGTTTGTTTCTTCTCTGGGAGAAACAACTTGGATTTTCCTTACCAGAAAGATTAACTGTACGTGCACTTTTTTACATATTGACTTCCCTTCTTCTCTTTCAACTTAATCAGTTGCAGACTTAACAATTTTGTTTTTCTGCAGAGAGGCTTAATCACAGTGCTCACCACATTCTCTCCCCCCCCCCCCCAATTTTTTTCCTTCAAGAATTTTTTTTTTCTTTCTTTTTCGTGCTCTATGCCCTGGGTATTAATTCCAAAAAACAGAATGAGATATAAAATTATGGCGACATTAAAATAAATTTACCCATCAGGAAGAATATCAGATGACATCTATATGATCATAGAAGATGATACTGGAATTTTATGTAAACTTTTCTCTTTTTTGAACATTTTTGTGGTATTTTCCAAAATGTGAGCAAGGCACTTTTGGCATTCAAGAGTATTAAAGCAGCTGAAATAGTAAGAGAGGTTCTAGCACAGTTTTTTATACAAATGTCCTCCTCCCCACCCTGCAGTACATAATAAACAATATTTAATTATTTTACAGAAACTCCAAGTGTAAGGAGGACTCTGGCCTGCCACCACAACAACTTTTCATCCTACACGAATATAAAATGGGAACTGAAACCCCCAAAACCACGTTTGACTAATGTTAACAACTATAAATTTCATTGATGTTGTGGGTTTAAGGTTGAAACTCTCATTAAAGCATCCTGCTGCGTTACAGTATTGCAGAGACATTACCACAGCCAGCAGTGCATTCCAGATGTTAAAATACCTGGGCACAAGAGTTGTGGGCAGATTTGTCCCTTCCCTTCGAGTTCCTTGCCTGAAAATCTCACTCTCGAGGAGGTTGTTTAGAGAGTATTGTAAAAGCAACACAGAAAACCAACCAACCAACCTACCAAAAACCAACCAACCAACCAAAAAAACCCAACCAAAAACCCCAAACCTTTTCAATTTTAGTCAAATCAATGAATTCCAGAATTATTTAGGTTGGAGGGCAACAGTTAGAGGAGAAGACACCATGAGTGAGAGTAGGTTTGGATTAGATATTGGGAAAAAATTCTTCTCTGTGAGGGTGGAGAGGCCCTGGAAAGAATTCCCAGAGCAGCTGTGGCTGCCCCTGAATCCCTGAAGTGCCCAAGGCCAGGCTGGAGCAGCCTGGGACACTGGAAGGTGTCCCTACCCATGGCAGGGGGTGAAACTGGACAATCTTTGATGTCCCTTCCAACCCAAACCATTCCATGATTCTATCAAATATAAAAGAAATGTTGTTATTGCCCCCAAAGCAGCAGTTTCTGTGAGGGACACCATGCTGGGAGTCTGCTAAAAGCCACCAAATGAGGAAATGTGGGAAAGTTTTGAGGAAGAACAAACGCTGCATTCAGTTTATTTGGGCTGATGGGATCTTATGGGTGACATCCCTGAAGGAAAAAAGGAGCTCAAATGATCTGGTCTTTACAAATTCTCCTCCACAAAATAACCCTGTCCCAATCCCGAGGAAAATAAGGACGTGAATAGAGGCTGCTTTGGCTAAAAAAGGGAATCCAAAAGTGTAAAAAAAATGTTCAAAAAAGATGGAAGCAAGGAGGAATACAACAAAGGAGAAATGCAGAAATATTGCCCAGAGAATGGAAAGCTTAATTGTATTAGACATTGCAGGGGAAAATGGCAGCAAGAACTTCTACTGGAATGTGATTAAAAAAAGAAAAGAAAAAAAAAAAGAAGAAGGAAAATACGGGGTCTCAGCTGACTGAGGCTAAAACACAGTGGACACACCTAAGGCAGAGCTACTCAAGGAATTCTTTGCCCAGGTCTTCACCAACAGGGTCCTCCAGGACATCACACAGAGTTCAGAGGGAGAAGAGGAAACACCAGCAGTAGAAAAGAATTGATCTCATAAATCTCTTGGGAAATCGTGGCTCAGTCAGGTCAGTGAGAGCAGAGGGGATGGATCTGAGATTTCTGAGGGCACATGCCACCTTCATGGCCAAGGACATCAGAGTGGTGCCAGACTGAGAGGGAAAACATCTCCAAGCTGTTCTTTCAAACATCCCTGTATCCAAGCCAAGCCTTGAGCAGAAAGGGTCTGGATTCTGGGATTGAAAATCCTGGTTTGTACTCCAGCTGTGGGCTGCATACAACTGCAGATCCTCAGGGGGTTCTCCAAGACTTGTCCTATTTAATGTCTTCAGAAGTTTAATAAGAGGTGAAGGAAAGGAGGGGATCCAGGAGGAAATGGCACACACATCCAGCCAGCCTGTGAGTAACACTGAGCTGTGGGGATAACTAAACTCTGGAATAGGATGTGGAGTTTTTCCAGACCTGACTGGAAAAAAGCCTTGATCAAGCTGGTCAGAATTCATTGTTGACCCTGCTCAGAAGAAGGAGGTTGGACTAGAAACCTGCAGGGATTCTGAGTGCAGCTACGATAATTCATGAAAAATCCTATGCTAGGATTTTTCTCCTATTCTAGCTGAGAAGCCTCAGAAAAGAAATGTAAACAATTAACTATCTGATGGTTATGGAATGTAGTCTGGACATTGTTTACCAACAGGTGCATCTTGGATTGGTTCCTGTGAGTTGTTTCTACTTAATAACCAATCATAGATGCAACTGCGTTAGATTCTTTGAGAATCACGAGCTTTTGTTATCATTCTTCATTGCTATCTTGTTCTTTTTAGCTTTCTGATGGATTTCTCTCTCTCTATTCTTTTAGTATAGTTTCAGTATATCATTTTAATATAATATATACCATAATATAATAAATCATCCTTCTGAAACATGGAGTCAAGATTCAGATCTCTTCACTCGTCCCGGGAGCCCCCGTCAGTTCAACCATATCCTGACTCCAGAAAACACACAGGAACTTGGCATCTCTGGTGTTTCCAGCAGACATTTAGGTTTGGTTGAAATCAGTCAGAAATTAGCCTTTGTAACTATTAAATCAGTGATTGAGCCCCAGTGGTGGTCACTGGAATTCTGTCTCCCAGGCAGGATCCTAAAACCATTTGCACACTCTCTTACAAGCTGAAATATTTACATTTCTCCATCCTCCACTTTCCATGAGGCATTTTACACACAACCAGGTGCTCCCAGGGGATTGACTCCCCCAGCTGAGACAAAAACACCTCAGCTGCTAATCCAACTCGGGCTGATTTAAATGACAGAAATCTCACTTAAAACTGTGCCTAAATCCAGCAAGAAAAAACATTTACCAGAATACCCCTTGACATGAATGCACTCTTCTGTTCCAATGCAAAAATTCATTGCTCCTTTCACTTTCTAGTGGGTTCCCCCACAGCAAAGTTAGCACAGAAAGGGCCATTTAGTGTCAAATTCTCCTTGAACTCCTCGGATACACCAAAGTCCTGCACCAGTGAGGAAAAGCATTAAAGGGATTACAATATCCCAGCCGTGGGGAAAGCTAAAAAAGCACTGCAACCTTGCACAGCTGGTTCCTTGTTACCTCAAGAAATGCTACAAAAAGAAGATTGTCCTGAACTAGACAGGGCATTTCCAGCAAGGAATATTCTCCCGAATGAATGACGTGGGTGAGGAGCTCCCAGCTCCTTTGGCTGGCTGGGTAAATCCTTCAGCAGGGCAATAGTAATTCAGTTCCAGGGAAAATGCAGGATGGAGGAGGGCTGGGAGCAGGACAAAGCCACCTGAGATGTTTTTCAGCTCTCCATAAATGAAAGCTGCTGCTGGCAAAGGGGAAGCAAGAGCAAAAGATGCCAGGGAAGAGAAGGGAAGACTAAATCACCTCTTTTTTACCACCCATGTGCTCATGCTTGATTGAAATGATGGTATTATGAATTGGGAATGGTTCATGCTTTGCTGGTGGAATTGCTTTGAGAACCAGGGCCTGCTGCACAGAACTCTACCATGAAATTCTCTTTTTCTTTTTTTCTCTGCTCACTGCATTTTTCAGCTGGTAATTTTCTTGTCTCTCTATATTTATACCTGATATTTTATAATTAGTCCTTTGTCTATATTTATAGGTTTTTCCTCTTGAAAAAGAGAAAGAAAAAGAGAATTTTAAAAGGCAGTACCATACAGGCAGAGGTGTCAGGAAACATATCCAAATAAGAAAGGACTCCAAAAAATTAGTTTGCCAACAAAATGCCAGTAAAATTTGAAACCTGGGTTCAGACACACTGGTCATGTTCCAAAAGTGCAAACTTAAAGAACTTCTTTATTCAGTAAATCAGTTTCTCTGTGAATATCATCAAGACCACAAAGTTACAGCAAAGGAGGGCGTTTCCAGGGGAGATGTGAATAGAGTTTAGCAGTTTATTTCAATTCTTAATTTGAAAAGCAAAAACTTGTCCTGTTTTGAACAATTTATTTCATTTTTTCCCGTCTAGTAAGTAATTTTTTCAATTCATACCCTTTCTTGAAAAAGCTACCTGAAGCCAAAAGTGAACATGGGACAAATGGGAATGAAACAGATTTTGTTAGGAAACAGAACTCCAGTGCCAAGAGTTAAGAAACAGCACATTTACCAGAATGCAGTGAAATATATTTACCATAACATGGTAAGAGTAGAATCTTCATGCTAAAATAAAAACTATAAACACACTGATCAAAGCCAGATCCAGCCCTTGTCTGAGGTCAAAGCCAGCACAGAAGAGAACTGCAGAGCTGCCCCCCTTACAGATGGCAGTGGGACACAGAGCCCAGGCACAGCTGGCACTGCAGGGAGAGCTGGGAGCACCCGGAGCACTGCAGCCGGTGGGGATGGCACCTCCAGCAGGGATTTCATCCCTGGGCAGTGACACAGCCTCGGGATTGGGAATGGGAACCTCAAAAGGTTCAACAAAACCAAGTGTGAGGTCCTGACGCTGGGATGGGGCAAACCCTGGGATCAGCCCAGGCTGGGATGAGCAGATGGAGCAGCCCTGGGAGAAGGATTTGGGGGTGCTGGGGGTGAGAGCTGGAGCTGCCCCAGCCCAGAACCCCACAGTGAGGGGGGATTGTGCCTCTGTGCCCCCACAGGTGAGAGCCCACCTGAGAGCTGCCCCAGCCCTGTCCCAGCCCAGGAGGAGCTGGAGCTGCTGCAGAGAGCCCAGAGGAGGCTCCAGGATGGGCAGAGGGATGGAGCAGCTCTGCTGGCAGGAAAGGCTGGCACAGCTGGCATTGTTCACCTGCACAGGAGAAGCTTTGGGCTGAGCTCAGGGTGGCCTTGCAGGGCCCAAAGGAGCCCCAGGAAAGCTGGAGAGAGACAATTTCCAGGGCATGCAGGGACAGGACACAGGGAATGGCTTCACACTGAAAAATTACAGGTTTAGATCAGATAACGAGGAAAAATATTCTCCCTGTGAGGGTGGGGAGGCCCCTGGATCCCTGGCAGTGCCCAAGGCCAGGTTGGACACTGGGGCTGGAGCAGCCTGGCACAGTGGAAGGTGTCCCTGCCCATGGTAAGGCAGAGAACAGACGTTGCACAGAGCTAAAGAATAAAGCAGGGATTTATGAAAAGGCCTCCATGGCTCCACCTTGGGCAGCACCAGAGCCCAGCCAGGGCTGCACCCAGGATGAACCCAAATGGTCCCAAAATGCACGAGCGCTGCCGGGGTCTCTCCCTGGGCTCAGCTCTGCTCCATGTGCACATTGCAGTTCAGTGTCCAATCCCAGCTGCAGCCCCTGCAGTCCCATCCTGCTTGTTTTTCTCTCTGCAGCCCACGGGGTTTGTGCTCCTGGGCTGAGATTTGGATCATTTGTCCTTGGTGCCCAGCTGGAGCAGGAATTGTTTTGTCTCCCTGCTCTGTGCACAGAGCTCACCATCCCCTAATGTGAAGCTCAGCCCCACACACTAAAGCAGCACAGAATGTGAAAAATAGAAAAGCTCAAACCTGAGGCATCAGTGGATGACTTTTAAAGGTCCCTCCCAGCGCAACCCATTCCATGACTCTAAGATGCTTTAAGAATGCTCAATTTGATCACTTTCAGAGGAAAATCTCAAAACAAGCCCAATGCAGCAGAGCAAGAAACATTTCAGCAAAATAACAAATCTATTTTCAATCAGCTTTGGATTCACTAATTCACAATGAGGCATCACAAACATGAAGATCTCAAAAGTAACCCATTGTGAAGGTGAATTTATACAATATTCCTTATTATTCCTTATTCCTTAGCTCCATCTCAGATCAAAAAGCCAAGTGAGAACTTTCTGCACACACAGCGATTTTAATGCGATTTTCTGGCCAGTTTCTAGTCTGGGTGATTGCATTTCCTTATGAAAATTTCTCTGCAACTTATGAAGACATCACTTCATTTCCTGGCTTAAATCACTGAGGGTGTGAAGCAGTTGCCATGTTTGACCAGAGAAGTGCTGAAGTTATTCCCCAAGAGCCACTCCAGCAGGGGGAAGGCAGAACAAAAGACACTGGATTTATCATGGAAATGGAAACCAGCACAAATAAGAATTGTGTGAGGTGCCCTCCCAGGATCCTTCCCAGAGCCCTGAAAACTGGGAAAAATTGAAGTATTTCAGCAACAAAAAAATTCCATTCCTTGTTAAGGACCTGTGAAAGACCTAAAAATACTAATAATTATTCTCCTCATTTAAATTCATTTTTTTCCTTTATATTATTATTATTAAAAGTTTTCTCGATACTTAAAATCACAGAAGGAATTGTGAAAGACCTTAAAATTAGTAATAACAATTATTTTCCTTATTTAAATTTTTTTTCCTTTATCTTATTATTATTATTAAAAGTTTCATCACTACTTAAAATCACAGAAGGAACTGTGAAAGACCTTAAAAATTAGTCATAATAATTATTTTCCTTATTTAAATTATTTTTCCTATTATTATTATTATTATTATTAAAAGTTTCATCAATACTTAAAATCACCGAAGAAACTGGAAAGACCTAAAAAATCAGTAATAACAATTATTTTCCTTATTTAAATTAATATCTTTTCATTTATCTTATTATTATTAAAAGTTTCATCAATACTTAAAATCACAGAAGTAATTTATACTTAGGAGAACCCTCCAAAACCTTTGATTTTTTTTACCATGATTTGCTTTAATTTCTTTTATTTTCTGCCTGCAACTTCCATTGGGCTCGAAATTTAGGTTCTGGATGCAGCAAATTCCCAGTTTTCTTACTCCAATGCTAACTGAAAAATAATTGGAATGATTCTCCTCTTTCTGAAGGCACACACAACAGCTTTCCTACACCAAAACAAAAGGCAGCACGATTTCACACTGCCATTTCTTGTGGTCCTGTCGATTGCTTTAACCCTCTAGCTGAAAAAATATATTTAAAGACAATTAACTAAAATTTCAGGCAAATTTCTCCATTACCTCAGCTTTCCTCGGTCAAACGCACCTGAGTCTCAATTTCCAAATTCTCATCTCTCACCATTTAATTGAAAAATACACACAGAAGGTTTTAAAAGTTCGAAATGCTGGTGCATATTGTGATTTTTGGGCTGTGTATGGTACAAACATCATCACTAAGGTGGTTATTGGACACATTGCTTGGCAATCAATCAAACCTTCCTCAATTTTTCCCAATTGTGGCTTCATAAATTGGCAGGTAAAGCACAATTATTTCACTTGCATGGCTTTTTTTCCATTAAGAACGGTGATGCATGAAATCTTTGGGAAAAAAAAGGATTAATAATATTTCACTGTGCAAAAGCAATCAAAGCACCCCGTTCCTTCCATGTCAATAAAGCCAGAATTTAATCAAAGAACTCCCACAGACAAAATATAAGGTTTTTAATCCCTCTCTAATAAAAAGTAGAGGTGTAACCCTGAAAAATTTAATATATAAATATAATATATAAGTAATAATAATACATAAATAAATTTAAATACATAACCACATAAATAAACATAATATATAAATAATGTAAATATAAGTTATAATGTAAATATAAGTTATAATGTAAGGGATTAAGGAAAAGTTTAATGCAAACTTCAGGGGAAAAAAGTATTTTTCTGTTTCAAATGTTTCAGAGCTGATTTTAAAATAAAAGCACTAAGAAATGGCAGTTGAGTTCTAAAGTTGTGGCTAAAATTTGAAATAGTTTGTTTGCCAAGTAAAGTTTAGAATATTATTTTAAAGAATATTTTAAATAAATAAATTTAAATATTTTAATATTGTAAAAAAAATTATATATATTATTATAAAATATTATAAAAATTAAATTTTATTTTTAATGTTATTAGACCTGATTAGATGTTTACCTTATATATAACTTCTCAGAGGAAAGAGAGATCCAGAAAAGCTGCTGTTCTCTAAGAGGAGGAATTAATTTCTCAAGGAAGAATTAATTTTAACAACACCATTTTTCCTTTAAAACACACAAATGAACATCATCTCCAACATCCCTACACAGAATTTCCTCGCGAAGAAAGGACAGATTTTTTTTCCTGATTTCAAGTCACAGGTCATGTGAAGAGATAACGATCCAGAAAAATATATTGCTTTTCTCAATGTGAATTCAACACAATGGCTGAGCTCAGCTGGCTCTGCACCCATAGATCTGATAATTCAAACACAAAAAATGCTCTCATCAAGCAGCACAGTTTCATCCCTGCCAGCGCCAAGAGAAACCACAAGATTTCTAAATTCAGAATTATTGTATTTGCGGGGTCCCTCATGGCAGGGAGGAATGATGAATGTGACTCCATGTTCTCACAAGGCTAATTTATTATTTTATGATACTATGTTATATTAATGAATACTAAACTAAACTATACTAAAGAATACAGAAAGGATACTGACAGAAGGCTAAAAAGATAATAATGAAAACTTGTGACTCTCTCCAGAGTCCGACACAGCTTGGCACTGATTGGTCATTAAGTCAAAATAATTCACATTAAACCAATGAAACAATCACCTGTGGGTAAACAATCTCCAAACACATTCCAAAGGAGCAAAACACAGGAGAAGCAAATGAGATGATTATTGTTTTCCTTTTTCTCTGAGGCTTCTCAGCTTCCCAGGAGAAAAATCCTGGGCGAAGGGATTTTTCAGCAAATGTGAATGTGACACAGAATTAAAACCCAGAGCGTTTTTCCAACACTCCAAAGCAGCTCAATCAAGGACAGCAAAGTTCTGTTTCCAAATAAGTTGCTGAATATTTTGAAACCCCTTCGTTTTTGGGCTGTGCCAGCTCCAAGGCAGACTCCCAAAAGTTCATTTCATGGCTGATTAAGAATGGATTTCAAAACAAGGCAGCTGCTTTCTGCTGGCCACAGCATCATCAACAGCCATCAAAATAACGTGGATTTTAACCACAGAGTCACACGAAATACAGCTGCTATTCAAAGCCCCAAACAAGGGATTTCCTTTGTCAGGGTGGGCAAAAAAAAAAAAAGCTCAAAAGTCCCCAGGTAATGTTGTTAATTCAAATTCTTCTCAAGCAAGGAAAGCTGGAAGGTCCTACTTCTAAGAGGTTAAAATATGTCCAGAAAGAATAAAATGTTGTACAAATAAAATATCATTCTTATCCTGAGAGGTGGTGGATGGGTCACCACAGAATCACAGAAGGTTTGGGTTGGAAAGTAAATTTATCTTGGGTTTTGGGATCTTGACATCTACACATAGTAGAGGATGAAATCTGGATATCCCAAAAAGCAGAAAAGAAAAAAATGTCTTTGATTCTTGCATTACCTCACCAAACCCAGGAATTGCTTCCAAATACTGACTAAAAGCATGTCAAACTCTTAATTCTGTATCACTATAAACCATTTTTAGATTTAGGAAAGGCTGAAAAAATTGGGATTGTTCACCTGGAGAGGAGAAGCTTTGGGGTGAGCTCAGAGTGGCCTTGCAGGGCCTGAAGGATCCAAAAGAAACGAGGACAGAGACAATTTCCAAGGGATGGAAGGACAAGAAAAAGGGGAACCAATACTCATGGAGAAATAATTTTAATCAGAAATTAATTTCTGAACCACCTGGCAGATCTATGGGTCCTCCTTCACCTATTTTTTTTGTGCATTACTCAGTAGTAAAGCAAAAGAAAAACAAGGCTTAGACAAGAAACTTTCTCTTTCAGCTTTGCCAACCCATTTCTTAAAAAACAGGTGTTGTGAGGTGGTATTTTATTTAAAATGAAAAAGTGAGGTTTTATCAAGGGTTAGGGCATTATGTAGCAAAGAATTCCTTTGGCTGGAGAAGGAGAAAAATGTGGAGTGACTTAAATGGGAAGTTACAGATAAAGATATACAAAACTGCTGGGAAACAAATTATTAAAAGGAATAAATATGTGGAATAAAAGAAAAATCAGCAGTTAGTCACATTTGTGTGAAGTAAAAAATCCACAGCTCCAGCATCTCCCATGGATTTGCATCCATGGCAAAATGAGCCCCAGCTGGAAATCCCACTCCAAAATCAAACTGGTTCTGACAGGGACAGCTTCAATCTGACCCAATTTCACAGCACAGCCCCAGAGTGTTGGAAGGATCCTCTGCCCTACTCACAAAATCTCACAACCCTGGAAAAACAACAGCTCACTTAAGCAAAATTCCTTTTTTAGCAATTTTTAAAGGTAAAATTCCCGTATCTGCATTTCTGGGCTGAAATGCTGTCCCACACCCACTGACAATGGGGAAATGCTCATTCTTTTTTTTTTCCTGTACCAGGCACTTGAGTGAAAGTTTCTTTACAGTGTTCTTGTATTCCTTTGAGGAAAGAAACACAATTCTTTGCAATCCCTCTCTCCCCACCTAAGGAATCATGTTTCCTACACCCTGAACAATTCCCTTTTCCCTGCTTTGTGCCATGCCCAGCAAATCCACACTTTCTGAAGCCTCGTGCTGAAAACTGGGCCAAAACCTCCAGTTAAACCCTCCCAGTGTTGAGCAGAACTGCAAGGATTACCTTGATATTTTTAGCACATTTTTAAGCACTTTCGTATGAATTTCAGTGCCAATCCTCACCTCCTTTGTTACAACAGGAATTTATTTTTAACTCACATTGAATTGCTCACTCAGACTTAAAGAACCTCTCATGGAAATTGATATTCAACCACTCTCTCTCCATTTCATGATTTGCATCTGATTATTTGAGGCCACACTTTATCAAGCTTTGAGTTTTAAATTCACCTTTTTACTCCTTATGAATTCTCCCAACAAAGAGGAGTTTTTGATAAGGAAACCTTCAATTCAGTCACCCAAATTATTGATGGAAATGACTGAAGCTGTGGCAGATCTGAAGCCTCAGCAGTCTGGCCTAGGAAGAGATCTTGGATTTAAGGTTTAGATTTAAGAATGGCATTTAAACCCTTCAGCTGTGACACGGAGGAGTTAAGCATCTAAAATGGGAAAGATCATTGGAATAAAAAAATGATCATCTTTCCTTTTCTCCACTAAGAGAATTTTAACAAGCAACTCTTCACAGAATTAATAAAGTTGTAGTTGTAAATGTCAACTGTTTGCAGCTGCCTGTCTCCTCCACCTTGCACAATATATTTAACATTGAATATAACTGAGAAGGAAAAAGGGGAGGAAATACTTTTCCCTTCACATTTTTTTTAAATGTCTTTTCTACAAGTACTCCATAAATAATTTCTACTTTTCAACCAGGAACATCAGACTAACCTAACAGAACACTGTACTCCTATTTATCCAGAAAAAACCTGTAAAATCCATTTTCCTATCACCCTTGTTTTATGGGATAACCTCTCCACTGCAGCAAATAAAAACTCCTCGTGTTCCCTTTTTATCATTCTCTCCAACACCCAGAGTCATCCTGCCCCTGGAGGTCTTTTCCTCGTTCACAATTTGTAAACTCTGGGTCAAGGACCCTCATTTTGTGTCTGTGTCACTCCTGGTGGCATCACTGGGGTGGCTCAAATGATTCAACAAAAGGAACTCAAAGGCCAAGAAGAGGTGAAATCCAACAATCCCACAGCAGATCCTTTATCTCTGCACTCCATCCATCAGGGGAAAACTGTTCTCTCCTGCACACAGAATTCCCAGCAATGTGGACAGAATCCCAGAATCATCAAGGCTGGAAGAGCCCTCCAGGGTCACCCAGTGCCGTCACCCCAAACCCTGTCCCCAGGGCCACATCCAGACTCCTCTGGGACAATTCCAGTGACTCCAAACCTCCCTGGGCAGCTCAGCCCAAGGCCTGACCACTCTGCCAGGGAAATTTTCTTTCCCAGTCTCCAACCTGAGCCTCCCCTGGTGCCATTTGAGGCCATTTCCTCTCCTCCTTTCCCTGCCCCTCCTGTCAGGAGCTGTGAGAGCCACAAGGTCCCCCCTGATCCCCTTTTCTCCAGGCTCAGCCCCTTCCCAGCTCCCTCAGCTGCTCCTCCCAGGGTTTGTTTTCCAGCCCCTTCCCAGCTCCATTCCCTTCTCTGCACACAGAACTGACACCAAGAACTGACTTTGAAGACCAATAAATGAATTTACCATCACCCAGCCCATGGGTTCTTGAACAGACACCAAGAACTGACTCTGAAGATCAATAAATGAATTTATCTCCACCCAGCCCATGGGTTCTTGTCACAAACAAGTTCAGATCACCCAGGGGAGACACAACCTGAGTTCTCCCCACAGGAACTCGCAGATCCAGCCCCAAATCAACTCATTCAGGAGCAATGAACCCCCTGCCAATCTGAGAACCTCCTTCTCCTGTGGGGCTTCTCCTTTGCAGATGCTGAAAGCTGAGACAGCAAGTGGCACAAGCCAAGTGTGACAAAAGGAGTGGAACTGTCACCTGGAGATCCACACATTGACAGGCTGCTCATGTAAATCCGGCCTGGAGATCCTCAGTGCTTCAGCAACACCAGAAGACAAAAATCTGATTTTTTTAATCAACCAAATTTAATTTTTTAATCTACCAAAAATTTAAAATTTTTAATTTTTAGATTTTTACTTTTATCAACGAAAACATTTTTAAGTTTTAAATTTTTTAATCATCCAAAACCTTCACATTTTTTAATGGTTTTTTTATCAATCAAAACCTTCACTTTTTTATTTTTTATTTTTTAATCAACCAAAACCTTCACACATTTAATTTTCTATTTTTTAATCAACAAAAACTTTCATTTTTTTAATTTTTAAATTTTTTAATCAACCAAAACCTTCACATTTAATGCAGCAATGTTTCAGAGAATAAATAAGAAATGTGCACCCGAATTTTTTAAGTAATGGTTGGATATTGCCAACTTTTATTTGCTTATTCCCTGTTAGTGTATTTCCATTTTTAAATGAATTATGTATTTGACTGTCCCTTTTTACAAGCTTTCTTAGTAGTAAAAAAAAAAAAAAAAAAAAAAAAAAAAAAGGAAAAATCTTCCCTCAAATTCCATATTCCAAGAGGTAAAACTTATATTCCAATCGAATACTTATATATAATATTATTATTCCAATTTATTATTGTTCCAACTTATACGTATTACTCCAATTTATGTTATTAGATTCCAGTATCACATAAGGCAAGGTGCCTTCCAAAATCATGAAATGCACTGTCAAGTTCTCAATTTCAAATGCTATTTTTAAACTCTACTGTCAAAAAAATTTCCTGGAAGTTAACATAAAATACATCTTGGATTATTTATCACACTCTATCTCTCCCTGGGACATGAACATTTATTTTTGTTATTGAAGAGTTGCTCTAATTGAATTTCCTTGTATCCATTAGCTTTTAGGATACTTCCAAAAAGAAAACATGACTGAATTTGAGAAATGAAATCATAAAATATAAGATGTGACAGCAGAAAAATGCTTTATTTCCCTGTTCATTAAGCAAATCTATTTTCTTTCCAGGTAGAACAGACATTGAGAAGAGTATCCAAGTCCAAGTGGTGCTTGTAATACTGAA
Organism: Passer domesticus; assembly: GCF_036417665.1. NCBI lineage: Eukaryota > Metazoa > Chordata > Aves > Passeriformes > Passeridae > Passer > Passer domesticus. Next base: position 5,079,852 of record NC_087475.1, on the reverse strand, counting down.
CACACAAAAATTAACTCACTCTGGCCACAAATTAATATTTGCAGTCAAAATTAAGCCACTCCCACATCACAAAAATCCGACGAGCTTTTTCTAGCGGAAAAAAAATGTGATAATTCAGTTTAACACTGCAAATTGCAGGACTAGAAAGAAGTTACATTATGACACTATTACAAAATTATAAATTTCCTCATGGCTGAGGAAACAACATCCCTGGACTTTATTGGAATGGATTTGGTGTCCTGCAGCTGAGTGAAAACATTCTCTGAAGGCTCTTTGCCACGAGGCCTCATGGAGCGCAGCTGTTCCAGGGCTGCCCCTTTCCCAGAAAAACTGGGATTAAGTTTCTGCTGCTGCACAAGCTCTGCAGTCCTGGCAGAGCATTCCTGAATGCCAGGGCTGGGGCTGGGATGGGATTATCCCATCAGGATGGCACGGGCATGGCAGAGCTAGACATCGCTTATATAAGCAGAGAAAGTAATAAATAAATAATTAAATAAGTAAATGGAAAAAAAAAAGTAAGTAAATAAAAAAAATTAATAAAATTAAATAAATAAACAAATAAGTAAGTAAATAAATAAAAATAAGTAAAGTTGATAGATGAATAAATCGATAAATGAAGCTATCATTTATTGTCATTATATACTGTTATTAATATATCATATACAATTACTATTATTTTATATATAAGTATTGTTATTTTATATTGTTACTACGTTTATTATTATGTATAATTTATATTTTTTATTATTTTATATTTATATATATAGTTATTATTTCAATCACAAAAATAAAAATCCGGGAAGATGAATATGCTATCAGTATGAGTTTGAACTTGATTAGAAAAATGTCACTCACAGTAGACGGGAATAACACAAAAAATTTGGATCCAAGTCCCCCTTTTTTAGTAGTTTGGGATCTGTCCCATCCCTGGCAGTGTCCTAGGACAGGCTGGATGGGGCTGGAGCAGCCTGGCACAGTGGAAGGTGTCCCTGCCATGGCAGGGGTGGCACTGCGTGGGCTTTGAGGTCCCTTCCAACCCAAACCATTCAAACCATTCTGGGATTCCATGACTCAAGCCTGCATGCAAGGAATGGTTCAACCTCTGGTTTCAATCTGCTACTCTGAGATCAAATTTATTTGATTTAAAAAGTCACTTTTTGCTGTTTAGACCTTTGACTAATTGAGATCTTCCCGTACACAATTTTTCTCGGGTGCCTTTGGAGGATCCAAAGCAAAATCATCATTTTGGAGGTTTCCTTCACTCCTGCTAGTGTGAGGAGACTTTTCATTACTATTTATCTATGCTGCTCCTAAGAGATCTTGGGAAGATCAGTGATAACTATTAGTAAAGCACTTCAAAATCCACACAGGGAGAATGCCATAAAAGCAGGAAAAATCATGGATTATGGAATGGTTTGGGTTGGAAGGGACCTCAAAGCCCATCCAGAGCCACCCCTGCCATGGCAGGGACACCTTCCACTGTGCCAGGCTGCTCCAAGCCCCAGTGTCCAACCTGGCCTTGGGCACTGCCAGGGATCCAGGGGCAGCCACAGCTGCTCTGGCAATTCCATCCCAGCCCCTGCCCACCCTGCCAGGGAACAATTCCTAGGAACAATAATTAGGAATTATTCATTCCTAATATCCCATCTAGCCCTGCCCTCCATCTGTTCAAAGCCATTCCCTGTGTGCTGTCCCTCCAGCCCTTGGAAACTGTCTCTCTCCAGCTTTCTTGGAGCCCCTTTAGGTCCTAGAATACTAATACTAATACTAATACTAATACTAATACTAATACTAATACTAATACTAATACTAATACTATTATTATTATTATTAGTCCTAAAGCAGAGGCTGGGCAGAGCTAAAGAATAAAGCAGGGATTTATGAAAAGGCCTCCATGGCTCCACCTTGGGCAGCACCAGAGCCCAGCCAGGGCTGCACCCAGGATGAACCCAAATGGTCCCAAAATGCACGAGCGCTGCCGGGGTCTCTCCCTGGGCTCAGCTCTGCTCCATGTGCACATTGCAGTTCAGTGTCCAATCCCACTGCAGCCCCTGCAGTCCCATCCTGCTTGTTTTTCTCTCTGCAGCCCACGGGGTTTGTGCTCCTGGGCTGAGATTTGGATCATTTGTCCTTGGTGCCCAGCTGGAGCAGGAATTGTTTTGTCTCCCTGCTCTGTGCACACAGCTCACCATCCCATAATGTGAAGCCCAGCCCCACACACTAAAGCAGCCCAGAATTTGGAAAATAGAAAACCTAAAAACTGAGGCATCAGGATAAGCAGCAAATATTTCTAAAAATCAGAGAAAACAGCAGGATGATCTGAGACTGAATTGTACCAGCCACGTTTATCCCACACCCAGGGGCTGGGGGAGAAAACCCTGGGGTGCCAGAGGAACAAATGGAGCAGTGGATCTGCAAATGACTGCACAATTATTATAGGAAGAGGTTTTTTGGCAAACCTCTCATTCTCCCACAACCACAGGCATCAAGTGCCTATCCACAAACTCATCTCCTGCTCCTCATGGAAAGTGCTGTTGGAATAAAATCAGAAATCACAACGTCTACACTTTTTTCTAGCCCTGTGTCACCCAGAATTTCATTTTTCACCCACGGCCATCTAGTATTTCACTGCTCATACAACACTGGCATAAAATGGCAGCATTTGCTCTCCCCAGCATCCAAGGGAAGGGACACGGGAAATTTCTGAAGGCTCTTGGTCTCCTGGAGGTGATGCCCACACAACATCCAGACCTCAGATCCAAAACTGATTCCAGCATAACAGTTTAGGCTAAAATATATATATTTAATTATACAGAGGCACAAAAGAAATGATTGGCTTTGTTGTGCCTTCCCACCCTTCAATGGGAGCTGGTAACTAAATACTCAAGAATTTTCAAGCTGAAAAATTCAAGTAGGGAACTTCCACAGCACTTCCTCCTTTTTAAAGTGCAATGCTCATCAAATCAAGTTCCAAAGAATTATTTTGATTTTTCTGCTCGTAGTGACGCAAACGAGACCGAGGCCATCTGCAGCCACCCAAGATATTTCAAGTGCATTCCAAGACACACAACCCAGCCCCAAAGTGCTGATGAAAAAAACATGTGCAGCCACTGCAAAAAATTCTCAAATCTCCCTCCAGTCTGGGAAATTACAGCAAGAATTTAACAAGGAATTTATCTCTGTGCAGAGCTCGAAGATCCATTTAAGCCTTCAAGTTTTAATTGTTTTTGACTCGTGGGCATGATCCAGTGCAAATTTCCTTTGAAGCCTCTTAAGAGCATTGCAATACACAGATTATTCTATTTTTATTTGATTAAATAATTGGTGGCTGGTATTACAGGACAGTGATGCCACGTTGCTGGCTAAATGCCAATGTGCAGTTCCTTTCTGCCTCTCTAAAATTGCAGTGGGGCTGCATTTAGTGATGGCAATGGGCATGTTCCATCCTGAACTTCTGCCTGGATACACTTACATTTAAGGAATATTCTCATGTATTTTAAAAATGTAGAATTTCACTTTGTTTCAGAGAATAAATAGAGAAAAGTGCAACTGAATTTTTAAAGGCACACATTAATCCAACAAGGAGCAACTTTTTCTGAAAGACTTCAAAAACTTTCCAAGACCTTGAGACCACAAGTGGTCAAAACCTCAAGACAGGTCCAGTCACAAAATATTACATGCAAATTTAATATATTTTTAATCTTATCTTATACGAGGCACTTTACCGATGATTCTTTTCCTTCTCCATCCCTTTTTTTGGTAAGAAGTTGACCAATACAACATTCACCACCTTCTTCCTGCCCCCTCCCACTAAATTTAATTTCAGATTTTAGGCTTGGCATCTGAAATCCTGTATTTTACAAGGAATTATTGTCCTATTCTAATTGTCCCATATGTCCTGGCCTAAGTGACAATTAGAAAAGAGAGTGAACAAAATGAACATTGTAGGACTTAAAGATTTACAAAATTTCTTAGTTCAGCAGTGGAATTATTTATTTGCAGTTCCACCAACACCTCCAATCCTTGTCTTTCAGAATCTGAATTTATCAAGGTGTATTATTAGACAGGATGATAATTTAAAGGGCACAAATTTTGCTGAAGAAGAAGTCCTGAGTAACATGTCCTGGTCTGCTTTAAATCTACTTATTCATACAAATCATAAAAAAGTGAAAAGAAAAATCCTGTGATTTTCTTAAATCTTGTGATGAAATAAATAAAAAATGCTATAGATCCAATCCTACCTACAAAATTAAAAATCAAAAGTCACCGTTTTTACATTCAAATAATGATTTTTTATAGAACTTATTCTTGCTTTTAGTGATTAATTGAAGGTCCTGTTTTCAACAGATTAGATGCAAAATTAGATGCAGATGTAATTAGATGCAAAAAACCCTGAAAATGGTGTATAAAATAAACTCTTCTTCATCTACTCATCTCCAGTAGAAGAAACCACTTAGGGCCAGGTTTTTCCCACCAAGGAAAAGATCTTATAAAAGGGGCTTGTGGCAATCAACTCTCTTCTTCCTGTTCATATAAACTCCTCTGGTCATATAAAACTTTCACTTCATTTTGATGGAACCCATTTTTAAAACATTTATTTCTGATCCAATGAAGATTTAGATTGTGCATATGCAACTACTGGCACTGGAGATACATGAACATTTAATTCTTTTAATTGAAACTACTTATAAAATAGTTGGATGGTCACTAATTTAGACAGGTGCCCTAAACCCCCAAGGCTTTAAGTTAAAAAATAAAACAAAACCTAAAAAACACCTCTACAGTAAACAGCAACCATTTATACCTTCAAATCAAGGAATCTTCTCAAAGAGACTTCCCAGAAAGACAAAAAACCAAACAAAACTTTCTTCCCATATTTATAATTCCAAATATATTTCAAATAAAAATGAAATTTTTAGAGGATAGAAATGAGATACTTTTCAATGTAAATCTGGCTCCTTAAGATGTGGCCTCAGCTTTTTTTTCCTTTTTTATTGGTAATGAGCATTCATCAATCATATGCCAGTTTTCAGTTTTTAAAGACTAAGATAGAAAATAAATGAATTAATTAAAAAAATGAAAATGCCACCCCCAGTAATGAATCATAATCCTTACAGAGGAAGGACCACCAACTGGAATAATCAATATAAATGTAAATATTGAACATAAAAAATTGGAAATGTTTGAGATTTGGCTCAGGCCTAACTTTGCTTGTTTTATTTATTGTTATTTCAACTCCTGATTGCCACAGAAGGGCAAATAAGCAGTTTTACTAGATCAAATAGTCAATTTTGCTTGAAACTGTCATTTCTGATATTCTGGCATTTGCTGTGCTTTGTTTTCAACACTTGGGCCCATTTAATGGCTCTTTGAGAGTGGCTCATGCAGCACTGAACAGTTCATTTTGGGTTTTTTGGGCACGTGCCATTTATCCTCAACCTGCAAAATACTTCTAGCACCTGTAATTATATACAGTAATTAATATGTAATTTATATATAGTAATTAGTAACTTTTAAAGGGATTCCTCAGCTTGCACTTGACATCCTGAGCTCTGCGTTGCCACTTGAGGCCTCCATGGCAGCTCCCAAAAAACAGAATTAACAGAGAACATCCAAAGGATGCACTGCAAAGCCTCTGCTTTTGGTTTTCTAGCCAAAAAATTCTTCCACAAAATACCTGGAGCACAGAACAGCCCCTCCCAGCCCGCACAAAGGTGATGAATTTCCATATTCAGCACCGCGACGAGAAACATCTTCCCTTCTAAACCCCCACATCCTTCATAAAAAAATCAGGTTTTCACCCCACTGCTGACAGCTCTCAAGCACAGCTCACACCTTGCCTTGCCAGCCTCTGGAAAAGCAAGGCTGTGCTTGAAAAAAAAACAAAACAAAAAAAACCCCAATATTTGGGCCGCCTTTGAAGGAACATGACCCGCTCGGCGCCGCGGCGCGTTAAGGAGCCTGATTGAACATCGCTGCTAATTAAGAGCTCTCGTTGTTTGGCAGGACCACCAGAGAACCTCCTGCACTTGTTCATGCCAGCAGCACCTCCTGCAGAAATTAACTCTTGATGAGAGCAGCCAGGGGGCCCAGCTGGGTCCCCCCAGTCCTCGCGGCGCACAAATGAAGCGTAATGAGAGCGCTGGTGGCTGCCGAGGGGAGGGAGCTCATTCGTGACCTCTCCTTAAAAACCAGAGTATACTCTTACAGGGACTTAATTTTCTGCACTGGGGGTAGATAACGCAGCTGGGGACCGTGTGAGCAGAGCTGAGAATCGCGGGGGAGGACTGAGAATCAAAATTATTAGGGAGTAATTTGGTAAGAATTATCTTATTAGGCGGGCTGAAATATAATTCTGCTCTCAGGGCTTTCAAAAATCAATAAATATTATTCATCTATCAGGCTCCTGAAAGAAAATTTCGCAACAAAAGCTAAAGTTGGAGGAGGTTTTGTGGGAAAAAAAAAAAAAGAAAAAAAAGAATAAAAAAAGCAGGTTATTAGAGCTGATTTGATATTTTGTTTCTAAATCTTCAGGATGTGTTGAGCAGTGCAGCTTTGTAATATTCAAAAGGAACGTTCCACGCGTACAAACAGCACTGGTTACCCTATAAAACACAAATAAAATACAACCCACTCCCCCTCAGTGTCAGTACTGCGGTGTCCAGCGCTGGTGACAAATTCCTGTCACCTCTGCTGCCAGCCCTGCAGGTGACCATGACCTGGAGAGCAGCTCCCCGAGGAGCTGGCACGAAGCACATCGGAGGAGCAATGGCAGCACCTGCCTCGACTGGGCTGTTAAGAGCTGGAGCACATGGAGATCACAGAATAATTACTAATATTTTAAAATATTCCTATCCGTGTTGGCTCTTATCCCAGGATCCCTGAGGCTGGAAAAGAGTTTCAAGACCATGGAGTGCCAGCTGTGCCTGGTCCCCACCTTGTCCCCAGCCCAGAGCACTCAGTGCCACCTCCAGGGGACACCTGCAGGGATGGGCACTGCCAAGCTCCCTGGGCAGCCCTGCCAAGGCCTGGGCACCCTTTCCATGGGCAAATTTTTCTTCATGGGAATTCTTGATTCCCCAAATCCTTCCCCAGCTCCATTCCCTGCCCTGGACACGCTCCAGCCCCTCCAGGTCTCTCCTGCAGGAGCAGAACTGGGCACAGCCCTCGAGGGGCCTCTCAGAGCCAGCACAGAGGGACAATCCCTGCCCTGCTCCTCATAATCACTTCCCTACTCCCCACTCCTCCATTTCTAATTAAGCAGCAAGCAGAAATAACCACATACAGAAATAATTACCTATGCAAAGTGCTCGAGTGCACCCTTCTGTTCTAGACACTATCAATCAGATATGACAAAAAAATGTGAAAAGGCTGTGATGAATGGAAACAATCATTTCCCTCAGTTAAAAAATGCATTTTTAAAACAATTCAGTCCTTGTATTTCTTCCCCCTCCCACCTTCTGCCTTTGGTTACATCTTGTGTGAAGCCTTAACTTCAAGGTAGCTCTGTTAGAAAAATCTGAGAGAGGGCAAAAGGTATTTGCTTGCTTTCAAAAGAAGTGAAAATCAGAACATAAAAGAAATTTTTCATGAAGTGCCCAAGGAAGGACATCTTTACACGTGTTTTACTACATGGCAAACACCACCAGAAACAAATACTTGGGCACATGGACAAGAAAAGTAAACTGCAGATGTTTTATGGGACTGAGAAGTTCATAATATGCATCCTCGCTTCATTATTATTTCATTTTTTCATTCCAAGATGATTTTCACTTCAGGAAAGCAACCCAAAATTCAACATGAATTAAGATTAAGGATGCCTTTCCTCAGGGATCAGCACATTTAGAGGGCAGCCAAATTAATCACAATATTCACCTTTCAGTACAAGGTTTTCCTCTGGATTAAGAAGCTGCTCACTCTCCCATTCCTATCCCAAACAAGACTCCACAGCATGGAATATTTTTATCTTGGTTTATCCATAAACCTCCTCAGCTTATAGAATAAAGAAATTATAACTGAACCTTGAGTAACTGCAGTTTTAGATTGCACATAAATCACCTTTTAACAAGGAACTTCCATCCACCACTTTTAGGAAATTGCATTTGTTATGACTCCTCTTCTCCACCTCTTCTGGATGGGACAAAAGCGGGAAGGAAAAGCTGCACCCTGAATCCCAAGACTTCACTTGGGAGTGTAATTATGTGGCACAGGAGGCTTCAAATTTCCTCAAACACACCCTTTTTTCCAAAATCACCAACTGCCGAGTGCTCAAAGGCTCGGTTAAAGGTATCTTTAAGCCATCTGTTGGTTTTGGGAAGGAGGAGATTCCAGTCTCCCCACACAACCAGTCATTCCCTCTACGATGGGAAACAGCTGGGTCCAGGCTGAAAAAAGGGATATTCCACAACCTGGAAGTGTTAAAAGAAAGAACAGACTTAAAACAAGATTTCTGCACAAACATAAGAGGCAGGGAGTTGAGAAAGGAAAAATTCAGACCCTGGCTAGAGTGGCAGACATCAAAAATACAGCCCAGAGCTCACAGAGAGGACTGAAAAGAGCCTTTTTATTCCAAAAAAGTGTTCCAGATGAAATTGGGGTGTTCCATATCATGGCCTGTGTTGGAGCATCCTGCTGCACTTGGCTCATACACCATTTTTCACAGTCAGAATGCCACTTAAATAATAATTACAGCCTCAGCTCATCAATTAATTTCTACCAGAATGGATGGTGACAAAACCAACGCAAAACAAGCAGCTCTTCATAGCCAGTGAGCAAACTCAGTGTGGACTCCTGGGTGCCAAAATCCTCTCTCTAAAATTCAGGGAGATTGTTTTTCTCCAAAAAACCCTTGTGAAAAAAAAACCAAAAAAGCAATAAAATAAAACTCTGAGGGAAAACTTCAATACTAAATCTGGTTGCCCAGTGGCAACGCCGTGGTTAAAGGATCAGGTTCTGCTCTGCCTGGTGGAAGGTTCATTTCTTCTGAAGGCAGAAATTTTAATTCCTCCCTACATCAAAGGCAGTGTCTTTCCATCTAACAACCCTCGATGGATTTCTTTCCCATGAACTCATCTGTGCTGTGATTTTATTGCATATAAGGAGCAACTTTTATGTCTTTATACAGTCTGTCATCGGAAAAGGTAAATTTTATATGCACAAAATGCTCATTAGAAATCCCTCATGTCTCCTTTGGAGCTGGTTCCTCTCACCCTGACAGTCCCAAGATCCCAAAATGGGTTGGGTTGGAAGGGACATTAAAGCTCGTCCAGTTCCATGGGCAGGGACACTTTCCACTATCCAAATAAAAGCACTTTTTCTGATGGTAACTTGCCATTGTTATAAAAAGTGTAATTGCTTTACTCAATTATGTACAGACCTAAAGAGACCTTAAGTTGTAAAACAAAAAGAGGTGAAGACAATGAATTGAGGGGTTGGTTTTGTCACCAAAATTCCAAAATGGGTTGGGTTGGAAAGGATATTAAAGCTCATCCAGTCCCATGGGCAGGGACACTTTCCACTATCCCAGGCTGCTCAAAAAAACCCCACTTTTTCTGATGGTAACTTGCCATTATTATAAAAAGTATAATTGTTTTATTCAATTATACACACACTTAAAGAGACTTTAAGTTGTAAAACCAAATGGGTGAGGACAACAAATTGAGAGGTGAGAAAAAGCTGCTCAACAGCCAACACAAAAGAACATTTAGAACCCTAAAATTGCAGAGGGCCAGGAGCCATGACACAGAAGCAGGAAGGGAAACAGGATCAAGAAGAAGTTCAGGGGGCTGAGAAGTTCAAGAATTGATGGTCTAATGGGAGATTCTGCCTTTTGTCTGCTGCAACTGACTTAAACACAAGGACCACGACAGCTCTGAACTGCCACAATATTACAAATTACTTCTCTAAACTATTCTTGATTTCTCTTCAAGACATTTTGGTTTTCTTAAGGCTCGGTCACAAAATCATCAAGGCTGGAAAAGCCCTCCCAGCCATGGAGTCCCAGCTGTGCCCCATGCCCACCTTGTCCCCAGCCCAGAGCACTCAGTGCCACCTCCAGGGGACACCTGCAGGGATGGGCACTGCCAAGCTCCCTGGGCAGCCCCTGCCAAGGCCTGAGCTCCCTTTCCATGGGCAAATTCCTGCTGCTGGCCCAGCTGAGCCTGCCCTGGCCCAGCCTGAGGTGTTCCCTCTGCTCCTGTCCCTGTTCCTGGGAGCAGAGCCATAAAAAATCATGAATTCAAATAATTTTAAATGTGAATTTCTTTTTTTTCTTTATATTAAGCTATTATTAGATTCAGACTGAACATTAGCAGGTGAATATGGACATTACATTCATTCCTGACAGATCCAACACCTACATTTAAATTAAATATTCAAATGATAGATATATACGGTTGGATTAATAAGGTTCTATCTACATAAAGCAAGCTTCCTGAAAGGAAAACCTCCAAAATTAGTGCACATCTGAACTCCATAAAAGACTTCACTACTCTTTCAGGGAGCAGTGCAGTCAAATTTAGACATTTATAGGCTTTGGGGGACAAATTCTACCTGAAAGAGTTTGAACTCTCGCAATCCAAATGTGAATCCAAATTTTTTATTGTTGTAAAATCGTTATATGCATATTGTACTCATGAAAGTGAAAGTAGGAAAGGTGAATAGCTGTAAAATGTTTAATTTCCTGATATTTTTAATTGTGATGTTTTAATGAATCTACAAGTAAAAAGTGGATTATAATTAAAATTTCTTTTGCATACAGTATATATTTTAACTTAATCCACACACTAAAAAAAATTCCATTTTAGTGCTTGACTTTTTGAAATCCTACAAACACACCGTGCTGTTAAATACCAAAAGCTATTACCAAACCATCAGAGGTTTGTTTTCAAATTAAAAGAATCATTTCAGCAAGGTGCAGCTGCAACTCAGTGACACTTTCTCAATATCTGCAATACTTTTTTTTTATTAGATGTCCTTATCCTGCTCTTGCTATAACATTTCCCCACTGAAGTCTCCTGCCCTTTTGTAGAGATCCAAATAAAACATATGATTTATCCATAATGGTCCAACACCAGCACATCCCACGCCGGCAGGTTTTTTCCATGGGTATTTATTTTGTTTTAGCAACGCTGAAAACTCTACAAGTAAGAGAAGAAGAAATAAATCAAATTACGCCGTGCTCCTGCCTGCTCTCACTGCTCAGTTCTGTCGGTGCTTTAAAGAGAGGCAGGGATTTTTATTTTTTTTTCTTTTTTGCCACCCTGCAGGTTCCCAAAGCAGAGTTGTGCCATTTGCAAGCTGCCATTGGTTAATGAAGGTAAATTTAATTAGCTCAACTTCCTTGCAGATCCCATCAAACGCCACCATTTGATGTATTCTGTCAGAGCACCGAGTCCCCTCCAGCTGGCCGAGCGCCACAAAGAAAAGGCAGCTCTGCCCATGGCTGGGAACTGAAATGAGCTGTTTTAAGTGGAGCTTTTCTCCCATTTTTCTGAGGCTGCACCGCTCTGACCTTCCCCAAATCAATCCTCTGCGGATTAACATGTAAAGCAGTGTCGAATTAATTTCAGAAAGCGAATATGAGATCAGGCCAGGGCTCCTACAAAACAGCCCAGCTCCTGAACGCGCTAATGCCGCCGGGCGCTCAATGGGGAGCTGTCAATACGGGAGGGAGGGAGGGGGTGCTTAGGAGGATTTGGAGCGTGGAGCAATCTATCAGGCTGGTTAGAGCTTTGCCCACTTCTGGGGCATGGCTAATGCATTCCTCTGGAAGTTAATCCCATTTCTAAAGGCCCTCCCGTGAGGAGCACAGAGGCCGTGCCGAATGAGAACTCGGGTGCATTAAAATTCTCAGCCACGTCACCAAAAGGCGCACGGGGAGATGCTGAGGGCTGACAATGAGATGGTTCATTAAAAGTGCAAGGGCTCAGGGAAGACAGCACATCTTTTTGGAGGCACCTGCACACAGCTTCACCACTCAGAAGCTCTTAAAAATACCGAAAAATAAAATTAAACTTGTTTTACTGTAAATAGAAATCATCCGTTTCCATGACGTTGCAAAAAGAGGAGAGTGGAGACTCCTTTGAGCAAATATTTACACACAAAACTTACTCAGGACCTGTTACAGTAATACAAAATTCAATTATGTTGGCTTCTACTCCCAAAAAGAAATTCATGATCAAGCTACCACCTGGGAATGTGGCACTTCTCATGCACCCATGCTGAGTTTTACACACGCCAGTGACATCAAATGCACGTTCAATCTGTGGGCCATGATCCAGACATTCAATTTTCAGAATGTTTAATTGAATCTTGTATCTAAATCAGCAAAAATTAAGCAAAGAAACCTCTGAAGAGGCAAAATATCATCTGGGTATCTTCTGTTCTGCAGGCAGCAACATCAAAAGTCTCAAAGGTCAAAACCAGTCTTGACTCATCAGTGAAGACAGAGAATGAAAGAAAATGGGGACCAAGAGAAGACAGAAATAGTTCACTCCACACAAATTCTCTCAGTAATTATGAGAAGGCAGTGGCACCACAATATCTGAAAATAGATGGTGTTAAGTTCTATGAAACAAAATCATCCATTTCAAGATGAAAAGGATACCAAACTAAAAGACAGACTTGTTTACTGTCATTTAAGTTGAAATTTCATTGGGAGAACCAAAAGCAAACCCCTCACCTCCTGTAGGCTAATAATTTTTTTGCTGTTTTCAGCTTGTAAAATATGACAGGAAGCAGGTTAAAAGGTGTGCAGTTCAGAATTTTCCGTAGGTTGAGAATTTTTTGCCATTTTCAGCTTGTAAAATACAGGAGAAGCAGGTTAAAAAGTGTGCAGTGGTGTCACCCAAACACAAGGATTCAGCAAGAATCGTGACAAAAAAGCACAAAACACTTCAGGGCCCTGTATTAAAAAACTTATTTTCTGTTATTTTTTCTACTCCTCAAAGTTTGGAAAATGAAATTCATGCCCCTCACTCCTCATTAAAGAATCCACATCATAAAATGATGTGGATTCGCTAAAAGCGAACTGCATGCCACAGAATACTCCTGGATTATCAGATCCTGGAGTGAATCTTATGGGATGAAAGGTCCCATGTAATTTGTACCCTGCCAAGATCTGGCATGGGATAAACTGAGGAAAACCAGGTGAGCTGAGTGTCATTCCCACAAACTCCTCGCCGTCCGTGCCCGGCGCCTTGCGCGCAACGATTCCGACCCGCTGGGATTTCGCTGGAGCTCCACCACCCTAAACTCGGGAAGGGAACAGAATTCACCTCCTTAGGCCAAAAAACTCTGGCAAAACAGATTTTATGGCTGAGATCATCCCTCACCTCGCTGGTTTTTTGGGAACACTGCTCATTAAAATGCCTCCTTGGCATCTCCGCGCAAACAAATTCCGGGAGCGATTCCGGGTGGGCGATTCCCTCTCGAGGCAGGGAGGGATTTGTGGCACCAGGTTTTGCTGAGCCCTCACACAACTCACTTCTCAGCACTCAGGTCTGCTTTTGTGATATAATCCTGCAATCAGCACACAAGCACCATCCTGGAGATACTTTAGGAGAAGATGGAAAATCCAAACTAATACTTTCCGCTATTTTCTACTTTCCGCCACAAACTGACCTACTTAGAGATGAAAGAAAAAAAGTGTTTTAATGCATTTTTTCCCCCCTCAACAAAAGTGATGGCCATTTAGTCCTTTCAAAAAGGGAGCTGGAGTGAGATGGCAATGTTGACATTAAAATGTCTCCTGCTCTGAAATCCAAGGAAATGAAGCAAGCACAGTTTCCACAATACAATGGGCTGGCCCAAGTTGGCCTGAGTTTAATGGGATAAAGTCTCTGCTCACTGAAATAACTGAATCAAGAGAAACAGCTACCAAAAAAAAAAAAAAAAAGAAAAAGTAAAAAGAAAAAAAAACCTAAATAAAAATTGAAAATTAAAAAAAAGAGTTGATTTAGTATTCAGTGTTGCAATTAAAGACTAAGGATTGGCTTTCCAAAAATCCTACAGTGGAATAGCTCTTAACATCCAGAAAACCAGGAAATGGCTTTCTCACATTATTCATATATTCATTATTGATGCATTTTATAACTTTAAAAAGCTATAAAAGTAAAAATTCTAAACAATTTCATTACAGAATCTTTAAGAATTCCCAATGAAGGTAATAAAACAAAATCCTGTAGCTCCAGCTCGTCACTCCTTGTGCTGTAGGTGTTTTTGTGGCAGTGGTTATGCTCATATAGATTTATTCATATTTATGCAAAAACTTAATGTCTCAGTCTTCCAGAATTTGCAGATCCTGTCCCTAATATTTTGTCAGAATAATTGTGAAAAGGTTTTATTCACCAAAAGTAGACAGAACAATTAATGTAATTAATTTGTACACCAGCTTTCCTTAAAATACCCCTAAAAAGGGAAGTTGGTAAGAATTTGGCTCTGCAAAATCACTGACATACATTTTTTTCCATAAAAGATAACAAGCTGGAAACGACAACTTTTATGAGATGTGATTGGGAAAGGGTATGGTGAGAAAAGCTGAAAAAATCTGAGAGAAGAAAATATGGAAAAGTTTTCTTCAGGCAGCGCTGAAGCTGCACAACAGAACACCTAAAATGAAATAAAGATTAGATGAGAAATAACAGCTGAAAATTAGGAGCCTTTTAGTCTAAAATTTGAAGTAAAGAGAAAGAAAAAGTAATAGAAATTATGTCTTGTAATAAAAACCTGCTTATTCTGAACTTAATTTTTTTAAGGGAGAAGCAAAGAAGTAGAAAGGGAAACAGTATTTTGAATAATTTGTATTAATAAGATGGAAATTACATCGTGCACTAGAGATAAAAGGGAGGTCATGGAAAATGCCTTTTTCTCTCATAGCCCAAAAGCTACACACAAAATGTGAATTATTTCCTGGATTTATAGAATAAGTGCTGCAGAAGAATCGGTGATTTTGTACAACTGGACTGAAAAATCAGATTTGGAAGGGAATTTTTCTTCTGCAGGGAACGTGGCAGTGCTAAAGTGACAATGCTTTTCTACAGGGCTGGATGGAATTGGGAATGAAAAGGTCGTGCTGCTACTGAGGAAGTAAAAACTACATTGACTGAGAAGATAAAGCAGGTCTAGGAGGGACTGCCCTCAATAACCCACCCTAGAAAAATCACAGATATACAAAAGACTCTGATTTTTTAGGGAAAAGGATTTTCCTTGTTACAAATGAACAAAAAAATATATACACATAGATATAGAAAGCCAACATAATTTCATTTTTTCACCCTACTGCTATTTTAGGGATATTTAAGTCTGTATTTTAAGAAGTCTCTAAATGATAATGGTCTCATAATTTTCAAGACTCATCTTTTGGCATTGCCTGTCATTTTGCACTTACTTTCCCATCCTGGAATATCAATTATTATCAGGTTATGAAGATAAGCCACTTACAGGAAATAAAGTGCCACTGTTACTGGGGAGGAGGGGTCAGCCCATGCCAGGGACGGTTACTGAGCTGCATTTGGGAAAAGCAAGGTCCCAATTACAGGAGGTGTCACTTGGTTTATGCCATGCCTGGCAAAAATGTCCCTGATTTCACAGGATCCCAGAGTGGCTTTGGTTGGAAAAGGTTTTTAAGCCCATCCAGTGCCAGCCCTGCCATGGCAGGGACACCTTCCACTGTGCCAGGCTGCTCCAGCCCCAGTGTCCAGCCTGGCCTTGGGCACTGCCAGGGATCCAGGGGCAGCCCCAGCTGCTCTGGGCACCCTGTGCCAGGGCCTGCCCACCCTGCCAGGGAACAATTCCTGCCCCATTATCTCATTCATCCCTGCCCTCTGGCAGTTTGAAACCATTTCTGTCACTCTTTGTCCATACAAAAAGATCCTCTTCCTCTTTTTTAAAACCTCCTTCAGGCCCTGCAAGGCCACCCTGAGCTCAGCCCAAAGCTTCTCCTGTGCAGGTGAACAATGCCAGCTGTGCCAGCCTTTCCTGCCAGCAGAGCTGCTCCATCCCTCTGCTCATCCTGGAGCCTCCTCTGGGCTCTCTGCAGCAGCTCCAGCTCCTCCCTGGGCTGGGACGGGGCTGGGGCAGCTCTCAGGTGGGCTCTCACCTGAGGGGGTACAATCCCAATCCCCATCCCAATTCCATCCCAAACCCAATCCCAAATCGAAACCCCATCCCAATCTCCATCCCAATCCCAATCCCCTTCCTGCTGCTCTCTCCTCCCTGGATGCAGCCCTGGATTTCAATGGATTTTGGGGCTCCCAGCACTCACTGGTGGCTCCTGTGCAGCTTTTCACCCCCAAGATCCCAAAATCCTTCTCCTGGTTTCTGCTCTCAGTGAATTCTCCTTCCTGGCTGGGATTGCCGTGACCCAGGAGCAGCCTCTGGGAATTGTGGAACTCCACGAGGTTCTGCTGGGCCACTTCTCCAATCTTTGCTGCCTTTCCCAGCTACACACGAGAGCCTGTTCCCACAGAAACCCAAACAGCCTCCAAAGGGAAGCAAACGCAACCCCTGCCAATGGAATGCACCTTCCCGAGGATCCCCACGTGGCTGTGGGATTTTGATACTGAACAGAAACACGGGATCTGTGCAGAACATCCCCCAACCCACAGCTGCCACACAGAGGGATCATCTCCTCTCCTGCCCAGGCAGGTACAACCCCCATCCTATAAATTCCTTATCATCCCACTGGAAGATTTTGCTGTTTTGAAGGATTGGCTGCTGAACCAAATACGGTTTTGCTCTGCTGAAAAAGTTGGAGTTGTAGGATGGATTTAATTCAGTGGTGTCAGCCTCTTGATGAATTGGATAAATGTTGCCAGATAAAGCTGCTTGTTTTATTTTTTGTTTTATTAAACAGCAACATGGCCGAGCAGTAAAAACCTGATACCATTTTGATATGGTTTATGCTGCTGCATGAAAAAAGCCTTTTATGAGTGTTGTTTAAAGCAGATAAGGAATTGAATGTGCTAAACACATGGGCAGAACAATCCCTCCGAACCAGCTTAACTGGGGTGATCAGGAGCAGATTCTCACTGGTGTCTGCTGGTTTTTAATGACATACTTGTCAACATGTAACCTTAGAATGCAGACACCATGGTAACAGTTTTAACACAGTCTCTTTAAAGAGAATAATTGTGTGAAGCACAAATAGAAACATCTTGACTCTTGTAGTCTTTTAATCCACTTAGAGAAATGCTTTTCAATCCATCAAGCAGCGTTTTCTGGATCTTGTTGAACATCTGTCTTGGAATTACTTGGAATAAAAGTCTAAGCAGGTCCACCCACGCTGTGTTTGCTGTGGCCCTTAAAAGAAGAATTTAGATGTAATACTTTGATAATAGATTTGAGCTGAAGAACACCAGACAGAAAAAATTATGATATTCACTTGGTCATATAATAATAAACTATGCTGAAGCTGTTCATGTGCCCTGAAATATCCAAGCATGAGCATTATTTTAGTTTGTGTGAGTGGCTCCAGTGCTTGGGATCTTGTGAAATTCAGAGAGGTGCAGGGATAGACTCTGGGCATTCCAACACACCCACAGTGTGTTACACTGATGGAATCATGGAATGGTTTGGGCTGGAAGGGGCCTCAAAGCCCACCCAGTGCCACCCCTGCCAGTGCAGGGACACCTTCCACTGTGCCAGGCTGCTCCAGCCCCAGTGTCCAGCCTGGCCTTGGGCACTGCCAGGGATCCAGGGGCAGCCACAGCTGCTCTGGGAGTTCCATCCCACCCTGCCAGGGAACAATTCCTCATTCCCAAGATCCTCTCCCTGCCTCCCTTCACCTTAAGACCATTCCCCCTCCTCCTGTTGATGCCTTAAGTTTTAGCTTTCATATTTTCCAGATTTTGCACTGCACTAATTTGAACTTCACGTGAAGTGTTAGCAAGTTTTCCTCACAGTTCACTCACAAAAACCAATCCCTTTCCAAGCCCAAAAAGTAAAAACAACAGCAAATTGAGGAGAGCAATCTGGGAGGATGGGACCTCATAACCTGCAGCTGTAATTGGACAATTAACCCCAAGATGGGAATGGACCAAAACGTATAAAAGTGTGAAAACTCACGACCCAGGGTCCATCTTGGGTGTAGCCTCAGCTGGGCTCTTGTGCTGCCCAAGGTGTCCCCTTTAAAGGCCTTTTTAATAAATTCTTGTTTTATTCCTTTAACTCTGCCAGGCCTGTGTTCCAGGTCCCCTCAAGGCACCACTGTCACTCCATGCCCAGGGGAAATTCCCTCTCCAGCTCTCCTGGAGCCCTCTCTTCTCCAGGATGAACCCCCCAGCTCCACATGAGATGCTGTTTGTTTCCCTGACCCCACAAAATTCCATTTCCATGCCGAAATCCTGTGAAAATGCAGCAGAAATTGCCTCACCTCTGCTATTTGCTCTCTGGTAGTTAAATTATGGGTTAGCTTTTAGCAATAACAATACCAAGGGCAATGTCTGCTGCATCTTGAATGTTCATCTGCTCCAGAGGTTTTCTGCTTAACACATTAAAAGTGGGTAAAGAAATAATTTATTTTATTTAATTCTAAAAAGTCCTGCGTTTCACTTAAGGGAATTAGTGCCTTAAGCAATAAACACAACTATGCAATAAATGGCATATGTGGGATCTATTAACCCAAGTGCTCGACTCTGCCATCTGAATAATCCCCTTTTAGAGTTTCAGTTTGAAAAGTTTGTATGTAAATGATTGCTCAGAGAGTTTGTTTAAAAAAAAAAAAAAAGAAATTAAAACAGATCTTACAGCATTGGGATTTTGTGATGTTGTTGGGCTAAGTTTTGATCCCTTCAAATTTCATTTTCCTACCCTCAGAAAAATTATTTGGATTGTGAGATTGTGCCTTGAATTGTCAGATGAAGTAGGAACAATGTGCTGCACCATCTATTTCTAGTTTATATGGACAAGGCAGCTCAAAAGTGTTTCTAACTCACCTTTCCCGTTCTCTGCCATTAGTTTTGCAAAAATGATTAATT
The DNA here is from genome assembly GCF_036417665.1 of Passer domesticus. Taxonomy (NCBI): domain Eukaryota; kingdom Metazoa; phylum Chordata; class Aves; order Passeriformes; family Passeridae; genus Passer; species Passer domesticus. The sequence goes on along the minus strand of NC_087475.1, from coordinate 5,060,875 downwards.
TTGTACATTTATTAAATCCACACAGAGAGAATAATTCCCACTCTAGAACTGCAGCAATGGCTTAGTGATCAGGACAAGACTGATCTCCTTGATTAAAATAAGAATAAATTCAGCCCTAAATAAATATTTTTCTACTTTTCCCATATCTTTTATATCTCTCTGTATAAAATGTAATACAAGACACTTAATATAAATTTAAAAACTGTTATGTCAAACATTCCTTAGCTAAGAGCATCCTCAATTATACCCAGAAAATGAATTGTTTGGGTTTGTCCTTTTCTTCCCTTAAATGCCTTAATGGATAAGAAAGTATTTTTCAGCACTCCACAAAAAAAGAAAAAATCAAATGAGCAGGGATTATAGCAACAAGCATCAATGTTAATTCAGAAATGGATTAACAATTACAGATTTGAAGTCCATTAGCATTGATCCCCAGCACAAAATAGTTGTGATCAATAAGCTAATCTGTAAATTTGATTAATTGAGTAAATCCTGTTTACCAAAGTATTCCATCATCTACAAATAGAAGGAGGTGAAAATCCTGCTTTTAGCAAAAAAACAAATTTCAGAGCTGTCATATCAATGGAAATTTCTCTCATTCCAAACTGTGAACAGGGAGACCAAAACTTCACAAGTTTCACAAGAAACATTTATTTTTAAATAAATAAAAATTCCCAACCCAAAAAAAACCCCAAAAAATTCTCTGAATGTCACAGAAATGGGCCTGACACTGAGTGAAATAAAAACCCACAGAACAGAGCAACAACCTCTTAAAATTTTGAATTTTGGGGTGGTTTTTTTTCCCCTAAGAGCTTGTTCATCCAAGCTGTACTGCAAGACAGGAAAGGGAAATAGGAAAAAATTGCTGGAAATATATCCTCATAACTATTTAAGTCTATTTATTCTAGGAATTGTATCAAGACAACTCCATTGGTTAAAAAAAATAAATCCTACCCCTGACTGACAGCTTTAAATAGGGCAAAACTTCAGCTCAAACCTTGGTGTTGAATGTGAGACCTGAAACTGTCAGTGAGTGCTGCTAATTAACAATAATTGGAGCATGGAAATAACAGGGAGTGAAAGATTGTATTTAATCTTTTTTAAAAAAGGGATTTATTGAAGAATAATTTAACTTTTTTTTTCCAGCTGTAGGTAACAAACTTGTGCTGAGTTAAAAGGATGCAAATTTTCATTTTTATCTGCAATTTTAAGTTCTATGATGAAATTGATATGGTTTCACTTCAAAAATAATAAAATTATGATCTTAATGAAGGCAGTTAAAAGACTGGCACTAATGTAAGTAAAATTAAAATAATCAGTGTACTTCACACACAAATGCAGAAATATTTAAATTCTTTTGTTCTGGGAAAAAATCCCACTGGATTTTTCTATGCAATCATTTCTACAAACCTCAAAATAATGGAACTGACAGGCCTTGAGACACAACAGATCCCACACTCTGAAAATCAAGTTAAAAAAAACAAAACCCTGTCATGACATTTGAGATCCTCAAAATCAGGAATATATTGAAAAATGATCCTTTGTCATTCTTCTCATGAAAAGAAACCTGTTTGAACAGCAAAGCTTAACAGGAACCGACATAAATAAACACAAGATTCAGCTCTAACTCCATTTAGAGCTGGAGTTATTAAAAATTTGGGATATTCCAGCAGCCACCTGCACCCAGGGAAGTCACAGAGTCAACCCCAGCTGGTTTTGGATCATTCTGCCAAGCAACTTTTCAAATATTTAACCCAATTTTGGCGTTAATTTTTAAAGATGTGCAGAAAATCTTTATGGGACGTTCCATTTTCACTGCAATTCAAGGAGCTGGAAGTTTTAAAACTTCCTCAAGGATTTCTGCTAAAAACTGGAATTGAGTCTTACCTTGACTTTTGCTCTGCAACAAAACCTCCCCAAATCTGCCAGAGAACAGAAAATATTTTTCTGTCCCGCGTTTCCTCTCAGCCAAGAACTGGGGAGATCAGCAGAGGTCAGAGCTGCAGAAACGATGGGGATTTTTACACATTGCAAGAGCTGTTCTCTCACACGAGTGTAATTTTAGGGAAATTTGCAAGTCAGCTGCAATCAGGGGAGTTTTGTCAAGGTATAGAATGAATGCTACTGTTTTCCATCCATGAAATTCTAGACAGTCAGGGAGACTTTCTGCTCTCTACACTCAAAATTGCTGCTTATTCCCTCTACAGCATTTTCTCTCTTTTTTTTTTTCCCTTAAAAAAGCAGCATATAAATTTAAAATAAAGCTAATTACCTCCTAAAAAAGCAAAAGCTGTCTGAAGCCATAATATAAACATATCTCTTTTTGATGTACTTCACCATCTCCCAGCATTTAAAAAGAATATTTAAGCTCGTGTTTGACTCTGGAGGAAAAGAAAGTTGATGTTATTAGCTGATGTCAGCTGATGTGATGCATTTGTGAATCTATAAAGGCAACTTGGTTTCAATGGGAATTCAATATCTCAGAATCAAATCAGTGTCATTATCAACATTTTTCACAATCAACATTTTTCATATCAGACAAATAAGAACAGGAACAGCTTTAAATGTGGCCTAACCTTATTTGGCTGTTCCTCGTTGCCAAAATTCCCAAGTTAAAGTATTTTAAGTGTATAATTAAAGAGGTTTATGTGTATAATTCAAGATTTTTGGGAATTTTTTGTGCCACAGGGAGCTGATCATTGCCACTTGGTATTGGAAATATGAATTATCAATAACACTGATACTGTAAAGAAAATGTGTAAACAACCTCATCTAAAAAAAAAAAAATGTCCTTGTCACATTATTTCAAATTTAGCAGGTTCCAGTTTTGGGAATTTTTCTGGCAACAAACTTACTTTTGAACATTCAAATAGTTCTTATACCCTAAATAATTTTAGAACCTTCAGACCTGCATTCAATAATTTTTTTCCTTAAAGTATGAAACAGGTTAAATTCCTCTTCAGTGCTCAGATAAGCCAGAGGTGAAGAAAAAAAAATTTTAAATATGTACATTAAAAAAAACAAAACAAATATGTGTATTATGTATAAAACAATTTATATAAATATATAGAATACAATCTAAAATATAACATATATATTATATGGTTATACACAATATTAAAATATATTGTATATTTATAAAACACATTTTCATAAAAATGTATTTATCTATAAATATATCTATAGATAAGTAGAAAATTTTATTTTTATATATATATATATATCTACACACACAAAAATATGATGACTCTGGCAGGATCTTTAGTGACCTACACGATGCTCCCAGTGATGTTCTCACTGCTTCTCATCTGTACAGATGCCTGAGAGCACCAATAATTCTAAATTATTTATGAATAATCTAAAAAAATGAAAGCTTCAATATAAAAAAATCTGATTCTCCTTCAGGATTAATGGAGGAGAAGGTGAATGGATGAATATTTGATCTGAAGGACATTTATGGTGTTTGCTATTTAAGAAAAAATGTGAAATTCTTGAATTAGAATTTGGCTCATCCTCAGAGTGTGGTCACTTGTTGATGGTGTTTATCAAAGGAGTTTAATACTCAGAAATACATTCCCTTAAAAACGAAAAAAATATTAAAAAAAAGAAAAAAAAAAAGAAAAAAGGAATTTACTCTGTGAATGTTTCCCTTTGGCATTAGCACAGCCCAAGTTTCCATTTCTCTACAGCTTTGTGCAAACCCAGCAAGGAAACATCTGATAAATCTTTGTGGAATTCCAAAGAATTTCCGTGTGCTGTCCCCTGCTTTAAAACCTGATGATCTTCACAGAAAACTGACATTTCAAATGAGTTTCATTATGAATTCACAGGTGCCAAATACACTTAAATGCAAAATATCAACTGCAACCCAATAACTCCTGGGAGCGAGTCTGAATTTACTGAGGATTTGTCCCCCAGAAAAAGCCACAAGTAAAAGTGAAGCAGCACTTTGCAAAACCACACTGAACTCAGACTTAAAAAAAAAAAAATCCTTGGAGTTTTCACAACAGAAATGTTTCCAGTCTTATTTGAGGTATAAGCATGATTTACTTGACAATTTGGATTAAATTTAGATGTGCCCAGTACAAACCAGAAGGTTGAACAACCCAGCAAGTACAAAAATGTGGCTTTTTCCAATGAAACAATGAAAAACAATTGGTTTAAAAGCTGAACTGCACATATTTTCCTAGAGAGTACTACCCTGTTTCCTTTGAAAAGATATTTTAATTAGGAAGGAGAGACACTAGAAATGACTTAAAGAAGTAAAAAATGAGCCCCTGTATCAGCTGCTTTCCATAATGATATTCTGTATTTTTACATTTGTCTATAGAAGTAATGAAAAAATGTCTCTTCTGCAATAAATCTATTTCTTTTTGGCATCTTTAGAGAAAACCTGTTTCATTATGACCCACGTGATTTCAGAGGCACATAAAGAATAGGAAACAAGCTGGTTTGTATTTTGGGCTTGGAAGGAAAAGGGGACATGAGAGATTATTCAAGCTTTTTATAGAAGTAGTGGTTCATCTGCACAGTCATTACAGCAACTGAACTTGGAAAATGGTTTTTGTGAAAAATGAGTTTCTGTAAAAAGCAGAATATTCCTGAGAATAAATAACAAATTTTTTAATTCTCATCCTAATTTGTTACAAGGACAAAGACTTCAGGGAAGAGAAGATGCAAAAAGTTCCTTTAATTCCCTTTTTTCAACCCAGAAACCCGAGTGGAAAAGTGAAGGACTCTGATAACTGGTGGCCCTTGGATGGAAAAGGCAATCCCAGACTTTTCTAACGTGGTAGGAATTCCCAGAGCAGCTGGGGCTGCCCCTGGATCCCTGGCAGTGCCCCAGGACAGGCTGGATGGAGCCTGGAGCAGCCTGGCACAGTGGAAGGTGTCCCTGCCACGGCAGGGCTGGGAATGAGATGATTTTCAAGATCCCTTCCAACCCCAACCATTCCATGATTCCCTGAAATGTGAGTCAGACTCGTGCTCTGCAGAGTTTGACAATATCAATCCAAGCATTCATTTAACATTTCAGGTAGCAAATGTCTGAATAACACAGTTTTATTTCACAGTTTAACTGCAGCATCATCAGGAGCTTTTCTCCTAACATTCCTCCCTCTGGAGCAATTCCTCTGGCACTGTCCAAAGTATGGAGATAAAATCCATTTATTTACACAAACTCTGACACACAACGCAGTGGTCACCTCCCAGCACTGAAAGGACACAAAAGGAGTGATTGTGGAAAGCTTTGGAGAGGCTGCTCTGGGATCCAGCAGAACATTCCCAAGAGGATTCCTCCCTCTGGAAAAGGGGCTGCTCCTCTGTCACTCACTTATCTCCAGAGAAATCCGCTTGGAACCCGAGTGGAAACTTCACTGGAGGCTCTGCCCAAGCCTCCCTCCTGCAGCTGCATTTTCCATATTCCATTTTAGAAAGCAGCAGGCAAAGAAGAGCTCCCAAAATGCAGTTTGTTTAAAGGAAAAGCTCTGGAGGCTGGCAGCCCTCCTGAGCCGCTGTCAGAACAATCCCTGCAAGCAGGGCTGTGTAAACTCAGCAAGCAGACAGGTTTTTGTGTTCCCAACAAATGGAAACTATGTCCTATAAAAGGACTTTAATGGGCAAATGACACTGGATTTTCTTTTTTTTTTTTTTTTTTCCCTGCAGCAGCAGCAGGGTTTGAGATTTTCTTCCTTTCGTTTTGCCTTTTTTTCCACTCGGAACACACATTTTATCATGAACCTGAGCAGCACAAACGGACAAACCCCATCAAAAGCTTCAGCTGCACTCAGTATTTCATATTATTTGGTGATGTATCAGCTCTGCAAAGCTTTTTTTTTTTAAGACTTCACAGGGAAAAAACCTCTTACCTTCGGTGGAAAAACTTTCCCCCTCACAAAAGAGATGTTGTAGAATTTATGAAAACAAAAGTGCCAATAAGATTTTGCTTTAATACCCCAGGGAGAAACACGATCATCTGCACCAGTAAGAAAAAAGATGCCTGCACGAGGTGCTCTACTAATTACAGCTGCTTTGGTGGGCAATATCCCTGGTGAAACAGATGTTAGGGACCTATTAACAAAAGTTTTTCAAACATCTGCTTACAATTTGAAGGCAATTGTAAATACAGCACAGAAGGTCAATTGGGCTCATTAAGGTCTATGTGCAAATCTACTGCTGCAGGTTTCTTTTTAGCTAATACTGACTTTTTTTAACACAGGAAATAGAGTTTAATAGCAACTTGTGTCAATTTTGATTGTGATTTCATACAACAACAAACAACAATCGCATGCCTTGTGCTTCACCAAATAACCCATTTTCCTTCCTCTTTTTCCTCTCTACCTACAGCACACTGCCACGGTTCTGTGAGGTAAAGGAAGGGTTAGAAATTGGGCAATTACAGAGAAATGATTGATTTTACTTCTAAACACCAATTATGGATCTTGATAGGAAATCTTCAGTTGCTGAACCAAAGAAAAATGAGTTTTGATTACAACGCATGGTTATGAGATGAAAATTATTCTTTCAAGTGTCAGAACAAAACACAGATGTTCTGCAGGGCTAAAACTGGAAATCATGGAATGGTTTGGGTTGGAAGGGACCTTAAAGCCCATCCAGTGCCATGGCAGGGACACCTCCCACTGTGCCAGGCTGCTCCAGCCCCAGTGTCCAACCTGGCCTTGGGCACTGCCAGGGATCCAGGGGCAGCTCTGGCAATTCCATCCCAGCCCTGCCCACCCTGCCAGGGAACAATTCCTCATTCCCAAGATCCCATCCAGCTCTGCCCTTTATCAGTTTACATCACTCTCCATCAGCCTTCCTCACACTGGAACCATCCAGGAACAGATTTCTGATGAGCTGCTCCAGAGAAAATCCCCTGATGCTGGACCCAGCAGCAGCGCTCAGGGCCTGCCAAGCTTCTGCTGCAGATTTTAATCAGCATTCCAAAAACCAGGAATGCCAACCTGAGCTGGAGTTTTCAGCACCGCTTCTTCTGGACGAGATGCAGTGAAGTTGCTGTCTGGAGTTACAGCTTGGATAAACCAGGGTGGATTCTCCATCCCTGGAAGTGCCCAAGGCCAGCTAGGATGGGGCTTGGAGCAACCTGGGAGTTGGACAGTGGGAGGTGCTGGGGTTGGAATGGGATGATCTTTAAGTTCCTTCCAACCCGAACCACTCTGGGATTCATTTAATGATTCTGATGAGTCCCCTGAGGTCCCTTGCAGCCCAAAAAATTCCCTGATTTTATGATTCTGCATTAAACCAGATCTGATCCTCTGTGCAAGGGTCCAGCCATGAGCAGCCTGCAGCTCAACAGATTCCTGAACCACTTCCTTTACACTCCCAAGAACCTGTGTCCCACCTGGAACTCTATCAGTTATACATGGAAAAAAAATCTTTGTAACACAAGCCTGAGAGATTTTAACATACAGAACATATTTATGAAAAGTTGAAGTGAAAAGGCTCTGATGTAGAGAAAATCACAGAATTAAAATCCCAGCCTTCATCTCTATAAAAAGTTCATAAATGTGATGGCAAATGCTGATCTACTAAAAATCAAAATTAATGATTGTGGAAAAAACTATTTATGAGCAATTTAAGAATCACTTAGTTAAGAATCTATCACTACCTGTTAGAATTTAGTACAAGAAAATTAATGATTCTACAGCAAGTAAAAGATTCAGAATATTGTGGCTTGCACCAAATGTGGAAAAATTCTATTTTAAGCAATTTGCTGCATTAAAGAAAACAGATCTTAGGAGATAAACACTAAACAGCACCTTCTACTATCAGTAGTGGTTCCCAGATGAAATTATTAAAAATAAATTTGGCATAACAGAGATGAAAGTGTAAAAGTTGTAAGAAGTTCCTTCTGTCTGTGACCTTGAAGTTCATACAGATCTGAACAAGGAATATGAGTCCTCCTTGGCCAAACAACAGCTAAATCTGAAAGCAAACACCAGAGCTTGCAGGAAACATCCCATCAATAAAGACTTGTCCTTACCCAGCTTGGCCCAATATTGCTGCTTTAAAAACTTATCACCCTCTCCATCTTCTCCCTCACTAGAAAGGATATTTTCAATGTCTTTATGACATTTTTTCCAAGGCATTTCTCCTTCAGCCAGCAACTGGAAGAGTGTGACTGGACTGTGGATTTATTTATTTCTTATAAAGGAAATTGGTGGCTTCATTTTGTAAGGCTGAGGAGTCTGGAGATTATCATGGATAATCTGTAAATGAAATGTCCTGATTTATGTGGGTTTTATTGTCAAGTTCATCTTAGCTGAGCAGAATATCATTAACTGAGTTGAACGGGTAGTGGAATTAACATTATTCTTTGTTTTTTTAAAAATACAGCTCTGTTGTAACAATTTCAGAGATTCCTGGTCCATTCAGTACCAGAAAGAGAAAATATTGGTGACATAAATTACCCCATCTCTAACCTTCCCCTCAGAATTCACACCCTTTATGGCACAAAACTGATTTTATTGGTCAAACCTGCTTTTACTGCACTGATTTGGGTATTTTTCTTGCCTGAGGAAGTGAGAAGAGAGGGAAAGGAGTAATATTTCATCATGAAAACAGAACTAGGAGCACCTACACATAAGGACTTAGGAGAGAAGTAAAACTATCATTACCACTTCCACCAGCTTTTAAAATTTCCCATTTAAATCCTGATTCCACTTCACTTATGCAGCTTAAATCAGGATGCCAAAGGAGGAGAAGTCCTTACATTTTATTAGGAGTTAAATGAAAAACGTGTTCCTTCCTTACACCACTTATATTCCTTGGATATTACTCAGTACCAGTTAATTAAAAAAAAAAAGCATTTACTTCCAAATCAAATCCCAGAAATCCCAGAGAAACTGGGTGTGGGAAATGCAAGGATCTCCCCAGGAAAAAAAAAAAACAGCACAAAGGTAACTGTGATGATGAAAGGATTTGCTTCAGCCTAGGAGGACATAAAAGATGAAGTTCTACAAAGACCATTAAGTATTCACCAGCTCACTGCAAATTACACTAAGCACTTGGTGAAGAAATACTTGGCAGATGTCAGCAATAAGGAAGCCAAACATGTTCCTTGCACTGAAGGATAATGTAACTACAGAGAGGGTTTGTTTTGGAACCATTTCCACAGCCCAAAAATCATCTGGCAAGGCTGGGTTTACCAAGGAAGAAACAAGAGAGAGCCATGACTGCTTATGTGACAAATCCACATTTCTGCCATTTCCATACTCTGTACCACTCCTGAAACAAGATATCACGCACCAATTTGGATCATAAAACATTAAGTTCTAAGAGAGACTGCAGCAGATCTTTGAAAACTCAAATATTTGTGTAACCTCTTGTTTTCACAAGTGTTGTATAAACACCACTGCGGACACACCACCACTTTGTACAGCTCAAACCTTCCATCTTTTGGACTCTGCTACTCCACTCTTATCTTCTGCAGTTTGGAACTGCATTCCTAAGTGGGATTTACAAAGTTAAACCAGGACCCAACGCAGAGAAATCTGGGGGATTATCTCCCCTTCTCCATCTCCAAGCTTTTGCAGACCCACACACGCTCACCCCCCAGGTATGAGAAAGGGTCATTGGACATTTAATGTCATAATAAATGTGATTTAGCTTCCATTTGAAGAAAACTATGCTTAAAGATGAGACAGAAATATATCCTTGGCATAACTGACCAGGCAGAGAAAGTTTTTCCTCATGTTGGCATTTTTAATGAGGAATCTTTCTATTTGCTCTTCTCTTGCTGTTCTACACGTGGATGTTTCTCCCCCCTTCTCTCCTCTCAGCAAGGCACCATTTGCATCAGCACACATCTAACAGGAACTAAATCAACAGATTTTAAACAGAGGGTTCATCATAAAGCCATAACACAGATTTGCTCTGCCTCAAATGCTTGAAATAAACGCCTGATTTTTAAAATGAAGTTGTCCAGTGCTGTCACCCACACAGCCACCATGTTTCATGCAGCTTACTGACACGTGGAGAGAAAATGCTCCTGACTTTTATTATTTGTACCATTTGAAAACAGCATGGCTCCAATCCAAGCCAAAGAAATCATCTGGACAGCTCTGCTCCTCTGGTAATTACATGGTTGTAAGAGTGGCAGTTTCTTGAATAAAACTTCACAATGAGGAGTTATCTGGAACTAATGCAAGTAAGGCAAATTCCTACTGGGATTTAGAAGCATGGAATGGTTTGGCTTGGAAAGGACTTAAAGCCCATCCAGTGCCAGCCCTGCCATGGCAGGGACACCTTCCACTGTGCCAGGCTGCTCCAGCCCCAGTGTCCAGCCTGGCCTTGGGCACTGCCAGGGATCCAGGGGCAGCCACAGCTGCTCTGGCAATTCCATCCCAGCCCTGCCCACCCTGCCAGGGAACAATTCCTCATTCCCAAGATCCCATCCAGCCCTGCCCTCTGGCAGTCTGAAGCCATTCTCCCTTGTCCTGTCCCTCCAGTTCTGATGAATTGTCCCTCTCCAGCTCCCCTGGAGCTCCTTCAGACCCTGAAAAGCTGCTCTGAGGTGTCCTCACCTCTTCTTCTCCAATTTCACAGAATTCCAGAATCACAGAATTCCCAGAATCAGTGGGTTGGAAGAGACCTTCAAGATCATCGAGTCCAGCCCAGCCCCAACAGCTCAACTGAGCCCTGGCCCCCAGTGCCACATCCAGGCTTTGTTAAACACCCCCAGGGATGGGGACTGCACCACCTCCCCGGGCAGCCATTCCAGAACTTTATCTCCCTTCCTGTAAAAAGCTTTTCCTGATATCCAACCTGAATTTCCCTTGGTGGAGCCTGGGACTGTGTCCTCTTGTCTTCAAACCTCTGCACCATCTCACAGACATGGGGGAGACAAACAACAGCTAAAACTGTAGTGCCTGAAAAACCAGAGACATTTGGGGATGACGGAAGAAAAGGAAAAGAAAGATCAGGCCCTTCTCCCCTAATTCTCGTGTCCCTATAGGGCACAGAGTCCTCCACTCTCAGCTTTATTTGTGTTCCAGTGAAGTTCAAATTTCCCTGGACAAACTCATCTGACAACAAGGAAAATGAGCTCACCTCAGCTGAAAGTTTCACTCTTGCTGAGGCTGCCTAAAATCAAAGCACTGAAATTCTCTGAACCATCAGGTGCCTCCCAGGCTGGTACCCAGATTCAGAAGCTCATGCAAAGACAGAATCTCAGGGACAACAGGGCTGGAAAAAACCTCTCCAGGGTCATCACATCCAACCTATGACTGCTCAAACAACTGAGGTGAAAATACAGCCCAGGAATCTCCACTGGGAAGACTCTGCAGCATCTTCCAAAGAGAAATCAGCTTTTCCTGAGCAATACATTTCATTCAAGAGGATGAAAACTGTTTTAATTTGAAATGTCTGACCTTCTCCTATGGCAGGGCAGCTGAAATTCCCAAAAGTTGCTCAGACAGAACTCAGCACCACCAGTTCTATGTGTTTACCCCAAAAGGGCCCACTGGCTGTACCTGACATTATAAAGATTTTCTGTTCTGTTAACTGCCTTCCCCCAGGGAACCACACTGGTGCTTCCTTCCGAAATTTTCTTCTGGGAAGTGCCCAAAATGTGACACTGATTCCTAAGAAAGGACACTGTTCAAGTCACATTAAATAAAGAAGAGCTGCCACACATTAACCTTTAAATCATCTGCCAGGAGCAGCAGAGCCTGAGAAGGAAATGTTGCATCCCTACTGTTATAAATTACTAAGTAATTGATTTGCTATTATAAATTACCTTTTAAAAATTATTAATCACAACAATTTTGAAATAGTACAGTTTGTGATCACTTCTAACAGCTTTTGATACAGTATAATTTGTCCACTTTTGTGGCCAGTGCTCTGGCCACTGTGAAACTTGTATTCTCAGAACCTCACTTATACATGATATTTTAGTTTGTAGACAATGTGATAAATATATTATAGTTTTGGCTAATATTAAAATATGTTTTGTACATTTGACTTTTGCAGAAGTAGCTGCAACTGTCAAATAATAACTAATGCTCTTGTTTTTGCAACTAACTGACAATAAAAACCACTCTAACATACATATAAAATAACTAATGTAATCTGCATGATTAAACAACATTTTTTAAAAAAGGTAAGATTAGTAACTATCAACCATTAAGACCACAAAACCAGACAACTGTCATAAAGAAATGACACACGACCCTTGAAAAAAATTTTCACAATTTCTACACGAGTCAAGAATTGAACCAAGCTAAAGAATTCCTGGAACAAGTAAACAAATACAAAAAGAATGCTTGAAGATGTATAATCTTTATAAATATGTATTTGAACAATGCAATAAAAAAGTATCTTTAAAAAATTGTGATAGTTAAGTGTGTGCCTCTAACTAATGCTACACACCCAGCGCTGTCTGTTATCCCTTTTGTCTCGTTTTAGCAAATATTTGAAAGTTTTAAAGAGTGAAGCTGGTTTCTCACGCCAACCAAAACCAGCCAAGGAAGCTCCCCCAGGAAGCAGCACTTGAAGAGAGCTAGAGCCAGGCAGCCCCAAACCCCAGAGAGGAGTCCTGGGTTACAAGCTGTGCCTGGGGGTGTGTGTTCAATTTCCATCTGTCAGAGCTGGGGCAGTTCTCTGCTGTTCATGGGGCAGTTTTTTCTTTCTCTCTCCCACAGCCAATCCTCCCTCCAGGAGATCTCTGCTGTCCATGGCCACTGAGTGTCCCTGCAGGGCTGATCCAATTCCAGCATCCCATGGGGAGATGCTCCGCCCAGGGCAGGAGCCAAGCATTCCTACCTGGATACAATCTGAGCCTGGAACAGCCCAGCAGCCTTTGCCCCCTGCATTCCCAGAGGAGCAGCTTTCTCCTGCCCTGCATTCCCAGAGGGAGAGCAGCTGCCTCTTCCACTGGATCTTCAGAGGAAGACTACACCTTTTCTCCAGGATCCCTGCTCCAACAGAAGCACAGCTGGCACTGCAGGAGGGCTGAGCCACCATTTAATCAATGGATTAAATTTTTATTTTTTTTAAGAAAACACATTATTTCTTAGGAAATAAACACTAAAAAGCACATTCTACTACAAGTAGTGGTTCCCAGCTGAAATTATTAAAAATAAATTCAGTATAACAGAGAGCAAAGTGTAAAACTTGTAAGAAGTTCTTTCCATCTGCAACCTTGAATCTGTGCTACCAACACCATCACCCACAGGGTGTCAGGTCATATTGTGACTCTGTCAGTGTTTTGTATTACTGCATTCTTGTTTTCATTTTTATTTTTTCCCTAATAAAGAACTGTTTCTCCTACTCCCATATCTTTGCCTGAGAGCCCCTTAATTTCAAAATTATAACAATTCAGAGGGAGGGGGTTTCCATTTTCCATTTCAAGGGAGGCTCCTGCCTTCCTTAGCCAACACCTGTCTTTTCAAACCAAGACATGCCCACACCCCAATAATCACCTAAAAAAATTGGGAAAACCACATCTAGGGATCAGAATCCCCTTGGAATGAGGTGGGGATGGGGTACTGGATGGAGATGGAGAGATGGTGAATGTGTTTTGAAACCTGAAAAGCAGAATGAGGCACCTCAGCTTTACCAGAACACATAAACCTGCAAACACAGAGCAGGCAAAACCTTCAGCCTCACAGCCCTGGGTGACTTTAATATTCCACACCAAAAAAAGACCTTCAGAAAGACTGGAGCACATAACAGATTTAAAACAAAACAATTTGTCTGTGATTTAAAAAGAAAAAAAAAAAGATATTCTGTAATACACACCCTTAATGAAGCTTTTGTAATAACTGTGTGGTCACAGCTTGTACAGACAGCCAAACTTGATTTTTTTTTTTTTAAATTTGGTGTTTAGTTTTGTTAAATAGAGGAAGAAAACACGCTGGTTTGCTGGAGAGCAGCTCAGCTGTCCCCAGCCCTGTGCTGGAGGTGACAGCCAGCCAGGATGGATGAGCATTCCCAGCAGGCTGCTCCACAAAAGTGCCTGGCAGCTCCTCTGTGCAGCCCCCAGCAGGGAGCCCGGAGCACTGTGGGACAGAAAAAAACCCCAATTTTATCTCCAACCAAATTCATCTGGGAACGCCAGCATCCATCAGATAAACACAGGAATAAAAACTCATCTGAATCATCTCACAGCACAAGAAAAATGCAAAAGGAATGAGAGCACAGTTGGACTCTTGGTGTTATTTTTTAATATATTTTACTCATCTCTGATCTAATCCTTTATAATCTAAATTTAGCTTAGGCTTTCCTTGTATAGTAACCACCACTGTAAAAAAAAAAAATAAATCTCTATTTCCAAGAAGGTTTTGCTGGATATTAGACAAATGCAGATGTAGCCAAGTAACAAAGAGAACTTGGTTCTGGATCCAGTGAGTGCAAACCCCACGTTCACATTTCTTTTTTTTAACACCATTTGCAGGTATTTTTGTAAAGAACTGGATGAAGTTTGTGTATAAAAAACTGAAAGAAAGAGGATTTTAATTTTTTTTAAAAGCTGTAAGCACTCTGTAGAAAGCTTTCCTGACATGAGTTCGAGAACAGATAAAGGAAATAAAATAGAAGAAATAAATAAAATAAAAGGAAAATTTGCATCCAAAATGTTGGAATTTCTGAGTGGCGAGGAATCACAATGGGATGTGGATCAGTGAGGAAGGAGGGGAATGGGGAAATGGGAGAGGCAGAGGGAAGAGGAGAGGGAGGGAGGGAGGGAGGGAGGGAGGGAGGGAGGGAGGGAGGGAGGGAGGGAGGGAGGGAGGGAGGGAGGGAGGGAGGAAGGAAGGAAGGAAGGAAGGAAGGAAGGAAGGAAGGAAGGAAGGAAGGAAGGAAGGAAGGAAGGAAGGAAGGAAGGAAGGAAGGAAGGAAGGAAGGAAGGAAGGAAGGAAGGAAGGAAGGAAGGAAGGAAGGAAGGAAGGAAGGAAGGAAGGAAGGAAGGAAGGAAGGAAGGAAGGAAGGAAGGAAGGAAGGAAGGAAGGAAGGAAGGAAGGAAGGAAGGAAGGAAGGAAGGAAGGAAGGAAGGAAGGAAGGAAGGAAGGAAGGAAGGAAGGAAGGAAGGAAGGAAGGAAGGAAGGAAGGAAGGAAGGAAGGAAGGAAGGAAGGAAGGAAGGAAGGAAGGAAGGAAGGAAGGAAGGAAGGAAGGAAGGAAGGAAGGAAGGAAGGAAGGAAGGAAGGAAGGAAGGAAGGAAGGAAGGAAGGAAGGAAGGAAGGAAGGAAGGAAGGAATATTTCAGCCCTTAGGAATTGTCACGCACTCTCTGGGATTTTGGGTTCCAAATCCTACACATTCCATCTCACTTGGTTCATGCTCACAATATTTCACTGCTTAGCTTGGCAAAGCATCAAAATAGAACTTTTTCACCCCTCTTAACCTCTGCCGTTGGCACACAGCAGTTTATTAAGCTCAGGCCTCACAGCAAATTCCCATTTTCCCTCCAAACCAATATAATTCTGGTGTCATCAACACTCCCTGCTACAGCCCAGCCAACTGGAGAATATTCCCTTTTTCCTCCCAGGGAAAGGGCTCCAGTTTCTATCCAGTTATTCCCCAATTTGAATTGAAGATAATTCATCAGTGAATAATTTTATCTGTTCTGATGACCACTGAGTGCTGAACTCTCCAAACAGTGCATTAGACAAATAACAGGATATTGGGTGGGATTCTAATATTCCAATTATCTCCACTCCCAGGCACTCCTACCAAACATTCCCAAGATCCCTGTCCATGTCATGCAGCAATAAAAACCAGGAGTCTGAGGAAGAACTTGCAGACATGCTGAGTGGAAAACGATCTACTTAGTGTGTGATAATTCACTTGTGGGGAATTTTTGAAGGAATTTAAGATGGGATCTCTGAATTGGTTTTGATGGTGTGGTTTATTTTATCTTCTACATAGGCAGGAAGAGTGAATTCAGCTCACATCTTCACTGCATGGTTCAGAAGGTCCCATAACCCTTGGTTACAAGACCTTTTAAGGAGTTATTGACCAATAAAACACTGCCAACATGGATATTTATGTTTTTGACCCAATCCTTAAATATTTCATCTTTTGGGCCCATGTTACCATGTGAGTTTTTTTTAGCCACTCATGTTCTGACACACAAACCCACAGTGCTGCATTCTGAGCTCCTTGTTTACCTTGATGCCTCAGGTTTGAGCTTTTCTATTTTTCACATTCTGTGCTGCTTTAGTGTGTGGGGCTGAGCTTCACATTAAGGGATGGTGAGCTCTGTGCACAGAGCAGGGAGACAAAACAATTCCTGCTCCAGCTGGGCACCAAGGACAAATGATCCAAATCTCAGCCCAGGAGCACAAACCCCGTGGGCTGCAGAGAGAAAAACAAGCAGGATGGGAGTGCAGGGGCTGCAGTGGGATTGGACACTGAACTGCAATGTGCACATGGAGCAGAGCTGAGCCCAGGGAGAGACCCCGGCAGCGCTCGTGCATTTTGGGACCATTTGGGTTCATCCTGGGTACAGCCCTGGCTGGGCTCTGGTGCTGCCCAAGGTGGATCCATGGAGGCCTTTTCATAAATCCCTGCTTTATTCTTTAGCTCTGTTTAATCTCTGTTCTAGGTCAGCCTTCACAGCATCAACCTCTGTAACTACTTTTATTTTTTCTGTATCTTAAACTCCAAAACTCTAAACTTTCCTTTACTTAGCTCAGTGTGTCTCTGCTTTAAACTCCAAATCCACATTCTTTCTTCCAGCACCTCAGTTTGGGAGCCTTTTCCAAGGTCTCAGATCAAATCCTGGGTTTTATTCTAAGCTTTGGCTTCCAGGCCCAAAGTTCTGAGATTTCTTTGCATTTCAGACTCCAACCTTAGTGACCGACCTGGACTCTGTAAAATAAGAAAACTCCAATTTTTCTCCCATATTCTTCCCTTTTCCTTCCATCCTCTTCCCCAAAACTGGACTAAAACTCTTCAGAGTCAATGCCTTCTCTGTTCCTTTTACTCTCTGGTTTCTGCTGAGTCAATCAGCACTAAGTGTACAATGTTTTACAGCTCTTCTTGCACACACCCCAAAAAGGCATTTTTGTACCTCTTCTTGGCTACTCCTATTTGTGTATAACACACAAAGAAAAAAAAAAAAAAAACCATAAATTGCTATTTCTGCAGCCCATAGCTGAAAAAAAAGGTTTTTTTCCCAGTATAAGGCAAGCCAAGATTTGAGTTTCTAATTGAAGTAAGATTGATTTCTTCTAATTTATTGGTTTTTACCTATCAGGAAGCCTCTATCAGGATTATTTCAACAAAAAATATCTTTTAAATGGAAAGACTTAAGTTCTTCAATTTCTTGTTTTAATAGTTTGTACTAATTAAGTAAGCTGTAGCAACAAGTTATACTTTATCATCTCAAACATGAAATCAAACAAATAAAAACCCAAATAATTAAAAACAACAGCAAGAAGAAAGGAAATAAAAATTACTGATAGCGGCAAAAATTGGAAATGTGTGAGGAAAATACTGGGAATAGAAATAAATATAATACAAACAGAAAACTTCTTTTTTATTGTCCCCAAAAAGCTAATTTGCAAACTTAGCAAACTTCAATTTACAAACTTTGTCTAGAATAGAAATTAAAAACCAAATTTGTCCCATCCCTGGAAGTGTTCAAGGCCAGCTTGGAGCAGCCTGGGACAGTGGAAGGTGTCCCTGCCCATGGCAGGGGTGGCACGGGATGGGTTTTAAAGTCCCATCTAACCCAAACCATTCTGTAATTTAATAATTCTGTAATTTTATGATTCTGAGTCTAAACTGAGTGGCAGCACAATGATGACATAAAGACAGAAATAACAAGATCAAAACAAGCCAGGCAAACCAGCAGCAGCCCCAGCACTGCCCTGAATTTCCAACACCTTCACACTCAAAGCTCTCTGGTGCTTCCCTTCCACAAGAAAAACCCAAATATCCACTCACAGCTGCTCCTCCAAACCTTGGCAAGAGGTGACGGTTCTGCTTTCCCAACAGATGGATACTCCAACATTCCACAAGCATCACTCCTTGCTAACCTGCCATGCTCTGCTAACTCTGAATGGTTCTGCATCCCACGAATGCTTCATGCCATCAACCACCACAGCAGAGCTGAAATGTGCATTCAAGCAGGTGGCCACCAGCAATTCCTTTCATCTCGCACATCTGGCACCACTCTCCATACAGAGTTTATACATTATCTGTTGCTAATAAATCATAAAATCACAGAATCATGGAATGGTTTGGATTGGAAGGAGCCTTTAAGATCATCTGAACTCTGAAGTTTTTCTATTGACACTTAACAGACACAATACAGTGAATATTTTTTATCCAAAAAGTGCAAGGTGATATGTTGCAAACTGCATTTTTAAAAGCAGGAAATATAAGTAATCGTTGGAATTCAGATTAGGGATTTAAATATTATTATAACTGTAAGAAAAACTGAAAGGATGATTATAAATAAACCAGCAGGGCAGGACATCAGCATCTGCAGATTCAGTTATGACCACAAGCAAAGTTTAGAGTCAACAAAATAAAGGTTCCCTTCCCTCACACTCCCCTATTCCCAATTAAAACAAAACAATTAGGACTGGGACCACCACGTGCTTAACTGGAATTCTTACCAGTGTTCAACTTCAGAAAAATCCAACCTCAACGCTGAGATAATTATATTTCAGTTGACAATCTGCCAGTGGAACAGGGGAGTCTTGGGCTTGTGATCATTAATTGTTTGATAAGTGCTTTAACAACGATTGTTCCCCAATTAATGCCGCAATCTCCCCACATCCCATTATTTTACATTAAGCTTAAGAGTGTTTGCTTACGAATAATCAGGAAAAATTTGTTTCCCTTGAATTTTTATTTCCTTCTTCCTGTGTCTCAGCTCCACCTCCCTCCTCTTCTTCCTTGTCCAGTTTTGCCTCGTCATGTTCCTCAGTGGATGGGCAGCCTGATGATCCATTTGAATAAAAATCCAATTAAAAATGTCCATGGGATACTTCATAGCTGCATCCCACAACTCCTTAATGCAACGAGCCACAAGAGCTTTGTGTTTGCAAAAAATCCCGTCAGACACTCATGGGTTTTATCTTTTTTTGATGTAAGATAATATCATCCGTTTAAAAAAAAGTGTAAAAAAAGTGTCAGTTCAAGTTTACAAAAAAACTCTGGACGTTCATCTACGTTTAAGAGTTCAGCAAAAAGAACAATGCCAGTAAATTTCTGGAGAGCAACATGAGGTACAGGATTTTATAGCAATCCTGGGGATCACAAAGCTGCAGTGGGGGAACCTCACTTTTTTTTACACACCATTCTCCAGGCCGTGACATTTCAGGCTCAATGATATGAGGTGTGATAAATGCAAGCCCTCGTTTGAATACAAACAGATTCTTAAAATATTTTAACTAGGACTATAAGTGAAAATAAATTAGGCCAGTGGGACTTAGGGCAAGAATTCAGATTCTGTGGGATTTTCTACGTTTACTGCTTAAGTTAGAAATTACACACGCTTCCAAAGCTTTTTGCTGTGGAAACAAGCACTTAAAATTCATTCTGAAATTAAATCACTTTCTTCTGACTGGCAGCATAAGAATAAACAAAAATCAGTGTATTTGTTCTTAACCACGCCAGAACAGGTGCTGTGTGAACCTCCTCAAGCAGCTATGCTTTGTTTCCCAGCTCCTACTTTGCTTCCATAGGAAATCCAACTTCTTTTTTTCATTTTTCTTTTTTTTTTCCTAACAAAAGGAGAGATGGAGATGCGCAAAATGGAAAACTGTGATCTAACACTGAGTTTCTAATAAATCTACTCATGCTCTTTTCATTGGAATCTCCAGGGAATCATTCTGACTTTGTGCAACTGCACTTGGCTGTAGTTCAGCCTTGGGATCTTTCATAGAATCCCAGAGTGGTTTGTATTGGAAGGGACCTCAAATCCCACCCAGTGCCACCCCTGTCATGGCAAGGACACCTTCCCCTGTGCCAGGCTGCTCCAGCCCCAGTGTCCAACCTGGCCTTGGGCACTGCCAGGGATCCAGGGGCAGCCACAGCTGCTCTGGCAATTCCATCCCAGCCCCTGCCCACCCTGCCAGGGAACAATTCCTAACTTCCAAGATCCCATCCAACCCTGCTCTCCTTCAGCTTAGAGGCCATTTCCCCTTGTCCTGTCACTCCATCCCTTGTGAAATGTCCCTGTCCATAATGTGGGCAGCAATCTCTTAATCAAGCCCATTATCAAATCACTTGGATGCCCAACTCTTATTCTGTTTTATCTGAACGCAACATTGGCAATACATTCCTTTATTAGTTTGATGATTAGAACAATTCCAATGAAGAGGTTTGGGGGAAAATGCAAATCCAGGATTTGTCCAAGGCTCAAGCTACTGCATGAGGTTAATTAGGGGAAGTTGATTCTTCTGATCATAGTGCAGAGGCCCTGGCACAGGGTGCCCAGAGCAGCTGTGGCTGCCCCTGGATCCCTGGCAGTGCCCAAGGCCAGGTTGGACACTCGGGCTTGGAGCAGCCTGGCACAGTGGAAGGTGTCCCTGCCATGGCAGGGGTGGCACTGGATGGGCTTTAGGGTCCCTTTCCAACTCAAACCACCCATGATTCTGTCATTAATAACATACCTAGTTTTTCTATGTTATACCCTCCCCTTTTTAAGTCCATACACTGTCCTAGACTGATTTATGACTGGGTTGGAGGTTTTAAAGTTATTTTTAGAAGCACATGACTTTATTTAAGACTATATTCTGATCTGAGTTCATGTGAAAAGGCAAAGTTGGCTATTTGATGCACACTATTATATCTTTTTCAATGAAGTACAAATACTAATCCCTGAGTACTTCTGGGCAGTTTAAGCTTAGGCAGCATTTCCTTTTCCAAAATAAAAGTTACAATTCAAGAGCAAAATTGACAGCCATGGAATTTGCAAACCAACAGCAATAATATACACATAATATGTTGCATTTAATATTATTTATAACAAGATATCATATGTATTATGGCATATTGTATTCTGCTACATGGATCATATGCTTCAAGCTAATCCTCATCTTCAAAAAGCTGCAATGATTTGAAACTTCAGCATTCAATTTTTTCACTTTATTACCAAATTCATGGTTTAAAATGCGGGCATGAAAACAGCACCATGTAAAACAAACCAGCAAAATGTGAGTGAAACCCTGCCATGACCATACCTTCACTCTTGTTTTAGCTGTGCAGCCTGCCAGGGTTTCCCTCAGATTTAAGGAATTATTTCCCTCAGATATGAGCAATTTTTCCACTCAGATTTAATAAATTATTCCCCTCAGATTTAAAGAACAATTTCCCCCAGATTTAAGGAACTATTCTGCTCAGATTAAAGGAACGATTCCCCTCAAATTTCAGGAATGATTCCCCTCAGATTCAAGGAATGATTCCCCTTGAATTTAAAGAACAATTCCTCTCAGATTTAAGGAATGACTGTCCTCAGATTTCAGGAATGACTCTCCTCAGATTTAGGGAATGATTCCTCTCAGATTTGAAAAACAATTACCCTCAGACTTAAGGAACTATTCCTCTCACATTTAAGGAATGATTCCCCTCAGATTTAAGGAACAATTACCCTCAGACTTAAAAAAAGATTCTCCTCACATTTAAGGAATGATTCCACTCAAATTTAAGGAATGATTCCACTCAGATTTAAGGAATGATTCCACTCAGATTTAAGGAAAAATTCCCCTCTGATTTAAAGAACCATTCCACTCAGATTTAAGGACTTATTTCCCTCTGATTAAAAGAACAATTCCCCTCAAATTAAAGAAATTATTCCTCTCAGATTTAAAGAAAGATTCACCTCACATTTAAGGAATGATTCCCGTTAAATTTAATGAATGTTCCCCTCAGATTTATGGAACAATTCCCTTCAGATTTCAAGACCAATTCTGCTCAGATTTAAGGAACGATTCCCTTTAGATTCAGAGAACGATTCCCCTCAGATAAAAGGAATTATTCCCCTCAGATTTGAACAATTTCTCTCAGATTTAAGGAATGATTCCCCTCTGATTCCAAGGAACGATTCCCCTTAAATTTAAGGAACAATTACCCTCAGATTTAAAGAATAATTTCCCCTCAGATTTAAAGAACAATTCCCCTCAGATTTAAAGAGCAATTCCCCCCAGATTTAAAAAGCAATTCTGCCCAGATTTAAAGAGTAATTTGCCCCAGATTTAAAGAATAATTTGCCCCAGATTTAAAGAAAAATTCCCCTCAGATTTGAAGAAAAATTTCCCCCAGATTTGAAGAAAAATTCCCCCCAGATTTAAAGAACAATTCCCCCCAGATTTAAAGAGCAATTCTGCTCAGATTTAAAAAACAGTTCCCCTCAGATTTAAAGAACAATTCCCCTCAGATTTAAAGAAAAATTCCCCCCAGATTTGAAGAAAAATTCCCCCCAGATTTAAAGAACAATTCCCCCCAAATTTAAAGAACAATTCACCCCCAGATTTAAAGAGCAATTCCCCCCAGATTTAAAAAGCAATTCTGCCCAGATTTAAAGAATAATTTGCCCCAGATTTAAAGAATAATTTGCCCCAGATTTAAAGAAAAATTCCCCTCAGATTTGAAGAAAAATTTCCCCCAGATTTGAAGAAAAATTCCCCCCAGATTTAAAGAACAATTCCCCCCAGATTTAAAGAGCAATTCTGCTCAGATTTAAAAAACAGTTCCCCTCAGATTTAAAGAACAATTCCCCTCAGATTTAAAGAAAAATTCCCCCCAGATTTAAAGAACAATTCCCCCCAGATTTAAAGAACAATTCCCCCCGGATTTAAAGAACAATTCACCCCTAGATTTAAAGAGCAATTCCCCCCAGATTTAAAAAGCAATTCTGCCCAGATTTAAAGAATAATTTGCCCCAGATTTAAAGAATAATTTGCCCCAGATTTAAAGAAAAATTCCCCTCAGATTTGAAGAAAAATTTCCCTCAGATTTGAAGAAAAATTCCCCCCAGATTTAAAGAACAATTCTCCCCAGATTTAAAGAACAATTCCCCCAGATTTAAGAAACGTTTCCCCTCAGACTCCAGGCTGCTCCTGGGCTGTGTGGTGTCCCTGTGATAATGGCATTGTTCAGGAACTTCCAGCAGCAGGGAAACCCAATCTGCCATCAGAGTTCAAGGCGGGTTAATTGCTCTGCCAAACGGGTATCTTTATTTTATGACTCAATTCCCACTGGGAATGCCAAACCTCCCTCTGCCCTGCAAGCGGGAGGCCCACTCCGTTAACAGGAAGAAAATCCACTGATTTTACACAACAACAAAAAAAAAAAAAAAAGAAAGAAGGGCACATTTTGCCTTCAGTTCCATGGAAAATCAGGCACACAAGGTGCGTGACAGGAAAATAGGGACCTGATTGTTCGGTGCCCTCAGGAATGGTGCACAACAGGTGGAAAGAAAATCAGGGAAAACTGACGCAAAGGAGACGCCAAATCCCAATAGAGAAATCTTTCAGCAAGCGTGTCGTGGAAAATGGTATGGCAGGGAAGAGTCTGGGAATGGCACAGGACCAAATCAGTGCCAAAAACTTCCGAATTCCTCCCTTTCTACAGGCCAGGGAGGGAACAGACTCTTGGCTGTGTCACAAAAATTCCAAAATTCCTGTGTGATCTTTTGTTATCAAGCTGAGCTTCCTCCAGCACTGGCTGGTGAAAAGCTCTGCTCATAAATGAATGGCACAATAAAGTATGAAATATTATACATTTAAAACTAAATGAGCAAAAAAACCCTAGTGTTGAACTTAATTTGATTTGATTTAAGGGAAACAAACTTTACTCTGCTATTTGAGCTGGTCTTTAGCACCAAAGGAAGACACAAAATACTGCCTATAAAAAAACACCCTTAAGGAAGAAAAGCACAGCAGCAGCTATTTAATGCACCAACTTTTTTTGTTTTGAAGATAAGAAGTCCTTCAAACATGCACATAAATTAAGGAATGGAAGCTTGAAAGTTAGTAATAAAAATTATGTAAATAATGAAGGAATATGATGTACATACATACATCTACATCTACATCTACCTCTACCTCTACATCTACATCTATATCTATATCTATATCTATATCTATATCTATATCTATATCTATATCTATATCTATATCTATATCTATATCATCTATGTCTATATCTATATCTATTCCTATATTCAGGAATTTAAAGAGCAGGTCTATTGCTCTTAGTATCAAACTCTAGATTATAAGTAAGACATTAACCAAGCCAAGCATTCCTATCCCATCCTACAGTTTCACAAAATCAAGGGATCTGAGTTTTTAAAGGCAAAATGAACTATTGTGACCTCGATATGCAAACTGACAAAATATTTTTGGGTTATGTAGCTGCAGAAAAGATTGAGTATAGGAGATATACAGTGTTAAAATGCATCTAATCTACTGAACAGCACATGGTTTTATAATTTCCTATTTAAATTTCCAATTTCCTGAGAGAAAGGCACCTTTTCTGCAAGGAAGAATCCTTCCTGCACGCCATGGTATTCTCCATCTCCCCAACCAAAATTCCTGAGGGAGGAGGATGGAGTGGCTTAATTTATACAAACTGTTAATACTGGTGACAAAATACTCATTTTTAGCAGGCTAAAAATGTACTGGGAGTGTCTCACCATGCTAAAATACAAAGATTATCATGGAACCATGGAATGGTTTGGGTGGCAAGGGATCTTAAAGCTTATCCCAATCACTCAGTTTTTTAAAAATACACTTTCAGTGGAGAATAAGGGGGATCACCAAGGTGCAAGGAATAACAAAACACAGACAAAAACATCACGAGGACTTAAAAACCAAATTAAAAACCCCCCAGTCCCTAACACAGTTTGTCAATCTCAGCTTGTTTGCCCCTGAAGTGCCATTCCCATCTCCTCCAATTACACACTGGTTTTCCTTAACTCAGGCCTGCATCAGCATCATCCATATTTCAATTCAACTAATCCCAGAGTTTTCAAATAAAATGAGTCTTCATGCCCACTTCCCAAAATTAGAGCTGCAGTTCAGCTTTTCAAAATTCAGCAGTATGAATCTAGAAAAGCACAAGGATAGCACAAGCACCAACGATAGAAAAGACTTTCTTCTGCAAAGCCTTTAGCTGTTTGGAAATTGTTTATTCTCAACTGACATTTTATTTAAATATCCTATTCAGCAGTTATGAAAGGAACCTCAGCCCACATTTCACTTCCACTAAAATTCACCACTTTTGTGTCAAACTTTCCCTAACAATGGCACTTTGTTCTTCTTAAATATTGGGGAAAAGGGATCCATGGTGCCATTTCATACAGAATATATTCCATGCTGCCTTAGTCATGTGAAAATCACATTTTCTGCCAACTAAAATATTGAAACAGGATCTAAGATAGAGAACAAAACTGAAATTTCTATCTCATTCATTTAATTTTAATGAAATGTTTGTGAAACCAATCCAGCCAATTAGGGTATGCAGAAATATTAGAAATAAAAGTATTTCTTTGTTAATCTCAAGCCTTATGAGTGTAATAAGTGTATAATGTGTATATGCACTGTATATATACACATTTTAAGTCTATAATGTAACACTTGTATCACTACACCAGATGCAGCCTCAAAAACAATGGTTTCATTTTAAAACCTGCACTCCCAGGGATGCTCAGAGGAGCCAGAGAAGGTGGAACTGTTTCTGGCAGGGTTAACCTGCTCAGGTGGCATTAGGATAAACATCTGGGAAGAAAAGGTTTCTCAAACTCACAGAAAGACTTTCCATCTAGAGAAAAAAAAACAATGTTTGGGGAGGATTTGAAATTTCAGTTTGAGACATAAAAGTTGCAGTGCTTTTAAAAGTAGCCTGAAAGGACTTTGAACATGAAATCACAGAACAAATATTGATAATTTAAAACAACACATGACATTTTTAGGATTTTTTATTTGGCAATTAGGCCATTGCCATTAAATTTTGGGTACCTACAGGTGAATTCCCCCTTTGCTGTGACCTCAGGGACAGTACAGTGAGCACCAAACACCCCAACCACCATCTGGAGAGCTAATGAACAATCAAGGGATCCCAAATTAAACAACACAACTTTCCCTTAGAATCTTTAGGACAACACTGTCAAGTCCAATCTATTCCCTCAGCCTCCAGAATCAATTTTTCAAACTTTATGACAGGTCTAATAGTTCCCACCTGTTCCTCCTGCCTGACTTTTGACTGGCACGTTCCCAGCCAGGGTGGAAATGCAGACAAAGGCCCCTATTAGGCTCCGGCTGTTTCTCCACTGTGAGGTTGCTCAGCCATTAAATTAATTCCAGCCCCTTTTTCCCCCTTCCATCTCTTCATTTTTTTGGGGGGTTGTGGAAGTTTGGGGAGGTGGAAAAGGGAGATAAAAGTTTGGTCTCCAGTTGGTGGGAGAGGTATGAGAAAATCCGAAGTGGCAGAAGTTAAATGCTGAATTTTTTTGGATAATATACTTAAATTAAACAATTTACAGCAAATTCCATTCATTAAGTTCTTGAGGTGCCTGTATATCTTCAACCATTAAAACTTGGTAAAATCTGAGACAGATTTGGGAGACCCTAACAGAGTCCCTCATGCAATGCCTGATTACATAAAGGAAGTGTTGCAACCTTTTTCTGGGAATCCTGAAGGATCAATAAGTAACTCTTTTTCTTTCAAGCAAAAAAATTATTTTTCCTGAAATGTATTTTCCTTTCATTCAGAACTGGCAATTAGACACAAGAACCACACACATATCCTAACAAATTCATATTGGTTCCTTTGGAAGCACCTTAAAAACCTGACAACTTTTTCCCACAATAAAAATTACCTGATTTTTGCATAAATTTCTAGGGATTTATGAAATGCTATAATTTAAATCTCAAGGTTCTTCACTGAACAGCAAATCACAAGGATTACATTATTCCATTATCCATGACATGAGAGTATTTACAGCACCAACCACAATACCTAAGACAATTATTTTAACTTAATAAAAAATAGGTATTTTTGGAAGATAAATTTCAGATAGATTATTAATAAATTAAGAATTATGATCTGCCTAGGACCATCTTCCTAGCATAAGATATGTAGAGTCAGGACTTGTAGCTTACAACTTACCTGAAAATTAACTATTTAAGACTCATCATGATGGGGGAAATCTTGAAGACCTGTATCTGTGAGCACTTCATTGTATTTGCATTACTTAATATAAAAAACTAACCTTTAAATATATTGAAAAATCAAGACCAATTCTCTTATCTCCCTTGCCTTGATAATTAATCATTCATAAATTGGTCAGATTCTGTTTAGCTTGATCCAAATCACATCCCAAAGCTCTGAATTAAACATTTCATTTCACTGAGATGTTGGAACAAAGTTACTGAGAACCAAAACAAACTGAGGGAAGAAACCTCTTGATTTATTCAATTTTCACCAATTTCTTCACAATCCCCCTTCCAACTCTGTGGGCTGAACATGCTGTGAGCACTAAAAATGAAGAAGCAAATGCCACAAATAACTGAATTTCTATAAAATAACTCTTCATGGCCTCTTATCAAACTGGCAAGTCTCTATCTCTGCAAAAGCCACTGCAAAATCAGCTGCAGGATTAAATCTGGGGGAGAGCATTGGCAAAATCAGACAGCAACATTTTTTTAATGTGTGGATGTTTGAACACAGAGGGAATGGTGTGGAACTGAAATTTGTATTTTTCCATAAATTGCAATTTAGGCTCTCGGGCTGAGAACTGAAGCCATTTTTGTTGGTTAACTCATCAGTGACAGCACTCAAGACAATTTAATCTTGATGAAAGAAAAAAATCCTAAACTAAATTCCCGAGGTTGTTTTTCACCTGTAAAATTAATCTGTAATTTCTGCAGACAAATTAACCCTGATATTCAAAACTAGCTGCCACAAGAATTTCCAGCTGCAGGCTTGGAGTTTCTGTCCTGAAGAGCAACAACTTCCCCAAGACAGTTTTTTCCACCAAATTTCCACTAAACACAACAGTACAGCCTTTGTACACAGACTCCAGGCTGAGATTTAGTAACTGTGATTTTCCTATCACTTAATTCCATTTAAACTCTAATGAAGAACCTTCTCTAAGGTATCCCACAGCTCATTCACAAGGGTCATCTGTGTGATGATGAAAGCACCTCTAGCAGAGCTCTAATCCGTGTTTTAAGAACACAAACCAAGCACTAAAGAGCATTTTAGGGAAATATTCAGCAAAAGAAATGTGAGAAAACAGGAAGGTTAAAAATTAAAGGCACAACGTGCTTGGTGTGAGTCTTCTCAAGTGAAAGGCTGAGATAATAATTTGCACTAGAGAATGTATTTAATCTCCTAAATATGAATATTTATTAAATCAAATTTTCTTACGGTGATGCTCAGAGGAATAAAGATTAAACTCCACTACCAAGCAAAAGGCTGATAGTGCCACTCAGCTTTCCCCACCCTTTATGGCTCAATATTTGATATATTACCAAATAATATCCTGTGAACATAAAGTTCTCCACTTCACGTCCAGTTTCTCTCTGAGCACTGTGTGTCACCAAAATTACGAATTCCCAATCAGAAAATCAACTCAGGATACCCTGCATCCCCATCTTACCCGTCCAGAAGATTCATGGTTGTCGTGGTCACCTCAGTGAAGAGAAGGATCTTGCCCAGCTTCTTGGTCTGCAGATGCTGCTGATAGGTCTTGAGGCTGAAATGCTCTGAGGAGAAGCTCTCCATCTCCGTGATCACGGGCACCAGGGACGGAGCCACCTCCACCTTGGACTCACAGGATGAAACAAACTTCAGGGACACCTTGCTGGATGCCCTCAGTCCCTCAGCATCCACGTTCCCCTCCAGCCATTTCAGGAAAGCAAGATGGATTTCCTGTGGGCAAGGGCAACAAGATGAGAAAGAGAGATCACCCCATGTGAGGACATACCAACGTTCTTCCAAGAATGTTTTTATTCAAGCAATCTTCTACTTCAAAACAGGGAAATTTTTCCTCTTCAAAAACAAAGTTATGTTGCTCATGCTTGACACTGTCCTAGAGTTGAGACCATGATCCTCTGAAGACTAATTAATCTTAATTTTTCTCTGTAGCAGGGTTTGCAGTGTCTTCCTACACTCTGAAGCGTGGAGTGCACACATTCATCTGCATCTTGCAGGTTGCTCAGCGTGCTGAGATCCTCTGCTGGAAGAAACCCTTTAATCCAGCACTAAGTGTTGGATTAAGCCTTTTTCTGACCCAGAGATGGGGCAACTGAGACGTGTTTTAAAAACTTTTATTCCATTTTCAGTCTCATGAGAAGGGTGAGACAATACAGATGTTATAATTCATACCATCACAATCAGAAGCCAATTATTTCCTAATTACAATACACTGTAAGTGTTTCTTGGCCTATCAGCTTTAGCCACACCATGCTGTAGATGCCTTAAAGCCAATCATCTAAAATTACCCCTCGTGGGTCCCACTACAATGCACCTTTCACAGTTCTGTTTCTCCAAAGTATCCAGTCTTATTTGCAAGGCCATCCTTTGAAACTTGTTTCTAGTTCCATTTCTCTCCCAGCAATGTCTGTCCTATTCCATGGCATTTCTGAGTCAGCATTTCTTGTCTCAAGGTTTGCACACAGATGCACTGTGTGAGCCTCCTGCCAGGCTTGGAGAATTCCCTACAAATCCATTTCCCATAACTACAACTCAATCTGAAGGCTAAACCAGCAGTTTAAAAACCCCTTTACTGATTTCTCAGTGGAATATCTGCTAAAGCAGGTCACACCTTCAGCTAAGGGATGATTTACTACTGTTAGTACCCCTGTGGTGACACCCTGAACCAACTGCTCCACATTCACTCTTTCTGGAGGTAACAAATTCTGCTCTGAGAGGTTTGATATGAAATGTTTGCCACAACTTTAGGAACAGCCACAAACACAGATTCTGGGACTTTCTGCTCAGTGTGCAGCTTCAATTTCAGACAGTTAAAGTTGTCTTTTATGTGATAAATGGAACCATAAAAAATTGTGGCTTCAATTTGAGTGGAAATAAGGCACTTCTGATTCTTGCCCTCAAATTTCCAAGAGGAAGAGATCTGATTTTTAAACCAAAAGGGAATGAGGGGTGTGGGTCCTGACCAAACCCACACCCCTCATTCCCACCACTGCTGTATCTGGGAACTGGAATACATTTCCTGTGTGGGTGCTGAAGGCAGGACTGATCTGTCCTGCCCTTGAATGAGATGTGTCTGAGCTCCAGCCCAACTCCTCAAAACCCACAAACCACAAACTGAGAGCAAACTTCCCATAAACAGTTATCTAACCAAGAATTACTCCTCCTTTCCATACCCTACTGTTCTACCTGGAGAAGGAACGAGAGAAGTGCTCCTGCTCCCAACACCTTCCTCTGGATTTCCACCTCCAGATATGACCTGTTCTCAAATTTCACAGCCTCTGCTGCCTGTGCTCTCAGCCCTGCAGCACCAGTGGCACAACAGGACACAAAGAAAATAATAATTTTTCCCAAATTCTATTAAGCACTTGGTTCCAAGCCTCAAGACTGAGAGAAACTCAGCAGCTAAATTTTAGCTACAGAGAAATTACTCCTCATATCTTGCTTTCCTAAAGCCCCCCCCTGAATATTTTCTGCCTGAACTCTTGGATAAAATATCTTTAAATATTTCCTTTCCCCCCCTTTTCTATTTTCTGCTCTGCATCATAAATGATGATGTGATGATGATTAAAGATTTTGTGAGCATTTCTTTGACTTGCACCTTCACTCAGAGCTTTGACAGAATAAATAAATTCCTTACACATTATCCTCCTTGTTTTACATACCCACAGTAACTGATTGGCTGTAACTGATATTTAGAAAAATTACAGCTTTCATTTCTGTCAGGGAGAACATGGAAAAACTGTGCTTAATCAGAGAGTGTTTTCCTATCGCTTTCCAAACACAGAAATTCACTCAGCAGCACTGGATGTGCAAGTTCTACACACAGAAAAAGAATTTTAACTCAGCTTAGGCTGGGTTTACAGTCTGACAGAAATTAAGTTACAAAATAAAGGTGATTAAAGTGTGATGGCACCGTAAATAAATAGTGAAAGTGCTTGAGGCTGTGTCAGAAATGATGATGTGTTTTTGCCACAGAATATTTTCTGGAAAGAACAAAACAGCACCTATTTCTGTCTGCTGTTCCATTATTACAAATGTGCCACACAATTCCAACCACTTACTCTCCTGAGCGTATTATTTTAAGTGATTTTTCCCCATAGATTTTAGGCAAACTTCTTGTTTTCACTGCTTCTAACACATCCTGAACCATTTAAGAATTGTTATATGTGTATAATTCTCAAGCTAATTTCCCCCGTAATGTCCATGTGCTTACTGAAATGATCAAAAATACAAACACATAATCAAGGATGGGGATTTTTACAAATTCCTAAGAAAATATGGGTCTAGGTGTTTAACAAAGTTTCAAGTACTGATCACAATAGAAAAATTAATTTTTACTGTAAGAACTTCCTTCCCACAACATTCCAGGAACAGGGATGCTGAACATCCCACAATTATACTGGCACAATAAAAATAACATTACTGGATAACGAAATGAACTTATATGCAAAGTCAGGGTTAAATCCTGCTCCAAGCCCCCTGAACAGGAACACAATCCTGTCAGAACGGTGGGATTTCAGCCCAGGATCCAGCTGGAATTGCCAAGCTCTCTGTTCCAGCAGCATCTGCCGTTCTGCAGCAGCCTCTGGTGGCCACAGCCACGAGAGGAGCTGGCTCAGGAACCTCCTGGACACCTCTGGGAGAGCCCAGGCACCCAGCACAGGGCAGGGAGCAGCCAAACTGCTGGAATCCCTTCCTGGGAATCCTGGAAGATGCTGCTCCAGGATTTAAAGGATTCTGGAGTCCCAGAAGCTGCAGCTGTTCGGGCTCTGACAGGATCTGCAGCGACTCATCGTGGAAAATCTGCATTTCACAACCGACCAGTGACTGCTGTGTACATTCAATAACTCAACTGCTCGCAGGGTGGCACAAATAAATTCTGAAACTGTTTTGGGCAGAACTGAAGCTAAGCTAAATTCAATTTTTCATGAAGTATGGAATCCCAGAAGGGTGTGGAAGGGATTTTAAGGATCATCCAGTGCCAGCCCTGCCATGTCAGGGACACCTTCCACTGTGCCAGGCTGCTCCAGCCCCAGTGTCCAACCTGGCCTTGGGCACTGCCAGGGATCCAGGGGCAGCCCCAGCTGCTCTGGCAATTCCATCCCAGCCCTGCCCTCCCTGCCAGGGAACAATTTCATCCTAATATCTAATTTAATTCTATTCTCCTCCATCCTAAAGCCATTATCTCCTATAAAACTGCGGAGTTCTTCTTCCAGTCACACTTTTCAAGTGTACATTCCCTAATGCAAAGATATTCCCTTCTTTTCCAAAGTAAGAATTACATTTCTCATCCCAACTAAAAAGCTCAGTGACAACAGAGTCACTCAGTTTTTCAGTTAAAATATTCATCTATAAGTTTAATGTTTATAGGAAGAAAATGTTTCTAACCTGTATTTTAAATGGTAAAAAATGTAATTTTAATGCATTCTAAAGAAAAGTCACTAAAAGCAGAAAAGCACTGCACCAACAGAAACCACCCAACACCTCTCACATTCCAAAGCTCAACTGAAATCTTTTGAAGAGAAGCAAGGAGAGATTGGGAATTTCTCAGGGACACACCAGGAGAACAGACACTGTCACACTGAGAGTGGCACTGAATGAAAAGCTCTGAGCAAGAAGGGAGATGCAGAGGACAGTAATTCCCAAAATTCCCAGAAATACAAAATTCAGCTACTGCACACTCCCCACTCATCAGCACAAACTGTGGCAATTGTAACATGAAGAAGGAAGAGCAAAAGCTGATTTTATTAATGATTTCACATCGGCTTTCTGTGATTTTAAGAGTTTGGTCAGGTGTGTGCAGAAATGCTCCGTAACAGAAGTTTGCTTTTGCTGTTTAAAATTGTTTTTAATTTCATAATCATTAAGTTTCACTTTTCCCCAATGCTCACTTAGAGGCTGAGATTGAACAACAAGGAGGGAAGAGGGAGACAAAAACCAGCTGCATCTGGAGCCTTCTCTGCTGTAGTATAAAATAACACAAAATTACAGCTCCTGACGGAGAAGATTTTATTTGCACCTGGGCTCTGTCAAACAATGAGAGTTCTGCACTGAGCACACCCAGTTATAATGGTTAAAAATAAACCCAAATCCAAGACTTTATTCTTACAATCTGTTTATATGGGCAGGATTTGGATGTGGTTTTTTATTTTTATCTGCATGTTCATGCACACAGATAAATGCAATTTAACTGGGCAGATTTGGGAGCTGCTCTTTCCTACCATAGGCCTGAAACTCCCCATCAATGGAATTCTTTGTTGAGACAAAATTCACTCACAGCCTAAATTCATTTGGTTCCTATTAAATTCCATTTTAATTTGGTTCCTATTAAAAGCATGGAGGCGAAACGAAACGAAAGCTAAAAATACAATGCCATAAAATAAACATTTTCCATCAGCTCCCTCCTCTCCTGTGAGGGAAAAGGAGAGGATTTGAGCCATGATGCTCTACCTGAACACTCAATATTGGGATTAAAATATTGTACCTGAACACCCAATACTGGGATTAAAATATTGTACCTGAACACCCAATACTGGGATTAAAATATTTGACTTCAGCTGTGCTTGTGAAGCGAGGCCAAATATTCACTTTCTGGAGACACAGAACATGATTTAAAACCTTTTTTTCCTCCTCTGTATAGAATCTAAATGATTTTCAATTAACTACCTTTATTTTTGAGAAGTTTCCAGTTGATGCACTGATTCATGTTTTATCAGCTGAGGGAGTATTAAATCCCTTTTAAAAAATATATATATATGTATGTATGTATATATATCTACACACAGACACAAAACCATATATATATATATTTATATATATATATTTATATCTTTATGCTTATTTTTTGAACTGCAAGCAAGTGAGGATTACACAGGCATAAGGCACCCAATTTTTAGAGGAGCCTGTCTGAAGCAAAACCAGACATCACACCTCCAACTGGACTAAAATCTGCTTTTTTTTTTTTTTTCCAGAATTTCCTGCTCCCAAAGGAGTATTACACAATTCAAATAGGATCTCCAATGTATATATTTCATCCCTATGGATTCTCTGTTAGCAGTGATAGGAAAGGAAATATTTTAATGAAGGGTTGTCCTTGGCATTCAACTTGAAATATAAAAATTCACACTCTTACAGACAAAAAATATCTCCATGTGCTCCTTGTCTTACACAGCTTTGCTCAACAGCCTTGAAGGTGTTAAATTTAAATTATTCACTGGAGAGCTTCCATAGCATCTCTTGGATCCAACAGAAACAGTATTTAACATGACCAAAAATGTATAAATATACCAACATACATATATATATATATATAAACATATTTTACATATATATATTTCAACATATAAATATATTTACTTACTGTAAATATACACAATATGCAGGAAAAATGATGTTATCTACTGTCCTTATTAATTTCAAACCCCACCTTTTAACGGGGTTTTGTAAAATGCTATATGTTAAGTTTACTACTTCAACTTTTCATTAAAATGCATTGTTTTCCCTTAAAAGCAAAATAGAACAACTTTTCCTGTAGGAAAAATCTGAAAAAATGAAAGGGGAAAAAAAAAAACAGGTGCAAAAATTTGATATAGAGAAATAAGGAAAGATTATATCTTGGGGATCACAGAGAAAGTGGAGAGGATGAGGAATGAGTATTAGATCTCATTAGATAATAATAATTATTAATAATAGTAATAGGAGTAATAATAAAAATAGTATAATAATAATAATAATAATAATAATAATAATAATAATAATAATAATAATAATAATATAAAACCACTTTCAATGCTGATGTCATTAATATTTAATAACATTCCCAAACTGCACATTCACACCCAGACTTAAGGAAGTGCCAGCCTGGAGATGGATTTTCTAACAACTGGAACAAAGGGAGCAAACAGAACTTTCAAACACAAAAACCTCTTTTACAACACATTCAGAATCTGGCAATACACAAAGTACTCAAATTAATCCAGTTTTTAGGAAGTTTTTAGAAAACTCCTTTAATAATAACTATTTACCATGAATTTCAGGCCATTATTTTCACCAGTGGTGTTTTTGTTCACAGGGTAAAAACCTTTTAAATCCCCATTTCTCCACTCCCTCCTTTCCCCATGGCCTGAAGAACTTCATAAAGATTTTATTGTCCTACAACTGAGGCACATTTTCATTTCATGTTCTCATGAACTGGAGTTACTTGGCTGGTACTTGCTGTGCATTCCCAGGATTCTGCACAGCCTGGAAATCTGTTTCAGTTTATTAATAATATTTTTATATTTCCTAAACTGAGACAGGGTGCAAAGCAGGAGATTTGGACTGCACAAAGCACAGCAGAACATTTAGAAAGATGGCAGGGTTGGTCACTTTTTGAATTTCCAACCAATCTGATTTTTGGGAGTCTCCAGAGGTTATTTTGGGTTTGGGCTGAAGAGAGGCAGAAAAAGCTCATCATTTCTGAAAGATCATTCCAGACACTTAGTCAAGTGCCTTATTTTTGTCTCCACTCTTCAGAGTGTTTTTAAAAACAAGTATTGCATTACATAAACACAGTGGATCCATTTTCCCAACTGATATGTGGAATACTTCATCCAAAAAAGGGAAAGATTTTTAACAAAGTGCTGCAAGGTATCCTTCTCCTCTTTATTGCAGCCCCATCTCTTTGAACACGAAGCATCTTAGATTTCAACCCATTCCTGGACTGCTCATCCAGCAACTGCTCATAAATCCCTGCCTAAATCTGAATCCAAAATTAAATTTAGCTTTAAAAAGCACCGTGTGTAGGCAGAAAATTCATTTATCCAATGGGCAGCAGCCCATCCTGGGAAAGGGGCAGCAGGGCCCAGGTCAGGATTCAGTGACTGATGAAAAATAAGTCAGAATGTTAATTTTTGTAGAGAAAAAGAATGAAAAATGAGAGTAAGTAGGTTAAAAATAGTACATTAAGGAAATTAATTATGGTCTTCACAGGAAGTTTGTTCTATCTGCATCTCTCCTGGCTTCAGCAGAGAGTTCCACTTGGGAACTGGGGTCCCAGGAGAAGGATGGGAAGAGGTAAATAGGTTAAAAAAATACATAAAGAAATTCATTTTGGTCTTTACAGTGTTTGTTTTAACTGCACCTCTCCTGGCATTAGCAGAGAGTTCCACTTGGGAATTGGGATGCCAGGAGAAGGATGGGAAGAGGTAAATAGGTAAAAAAATAATACATAGAGAAATTAATCATGGTCCTTTCAGCAAGTTTGATTTATCTGCATCTCTCCTGGCTTCAGCAGAGAGCTCCACTTGGGAACTGGGGTGCCAGGAGAAGGATGAGAATAGGTAAATAGATTAAAAACAATACATAACTAAATTAATTATGGTCTTTACAGCAAGTTTGTTTTAATTGCACCTCTCCCGGCTTCAGCAGAGATTTCCACTTGGGAATTGGGGAGCCAGAAGCAGGATGGGAATAACAGGTAAATAGATTGGGAATAATAGGTAAATAGGTTAAAAATAATGCATAAGGACATTAATTATGGTCTTCACAGTGAGTTTGTTTTAACTGCATCTCCCCTGGCTTCAGCAGAGCATTCCTTGGGAATTGGGGTGCCAGGAGAAGGGTGGGAAGAGGTGCTGGAGGTTTGCTCAGCACAAAGCAGCTCTGAGGGGAGGAGGCTGTAAGGTGCATCCCAGATTTTGCTTCCTCTCCTTCCTCGGCTGCAGCAGAACAGTCTGGAAACAATCTTCCCAGCAGCTGCTCTCATCAACAAACTGTTTATTGTAAGAAAGTGCCTGGGTCAAAGGCTAAACGTCATCCAGAACTGAAAGCATAGCTGTAAAAAAAAAAAAAAAAAAAAAAAAAACACAAAAAAGCCTAAAAAAAATCCTGGGGCCGTCCATGCATGTGGAGAAAAAAGCCCATGACATTGGGAAGGGAACCATATTCCATCTGAAAGGCCAACAGTCCACGGAAACAAAAATTCCTTAATTTGATGGAGCTGGGGTTTAGGACCCTGAGCTCGTTTCTTGTGGCTGATTTTGAGGCCTGCTCGAGGTTTCTGCTAAAAGCAGAATTTACAGCTCAGTCTGGGTCTCGTGGTGAAAAAGAGCAAAGTGGAGTTGCGTTAAAATATTCTAAAATGTTTTATTAGTGCACATACAACAATAAAAGAAGGACTTCTCTAATTTATCACAAATGCACCGTCGGCGCGTTACACAAAAATCCAAGTATCAGTAAATGATCAAATTTTATTTTAAAGCACAGGACACTAAAAATCACAGGGCAAAATCTCATTTACCAGCAGCTTTGAATCTCAGAAATTCAGGAGTGCACAGCAGCTCTGAGAGAGGAACTGGTCCCACACCTGTAATTGGGACACGTTTGCTGCCCCAGGCCATAAATCTGATTTTAGGGGAAAGGACCCAGAGGAACAAGGTCCACCTTTGACACAACATCACCACCAAACACTTCACCAAAAGGCTGATAAATCAGACTTCTGCCAGGTGGTGATTTATCCTACCAGAAAAAAGGTGTGAGAAATTACGGGTCGGGCGTTTAATTCTTGGTGACACCTACTTTGTAACAAAATTGTTATTTTTTTCTGAAGGAAAAGTCTACAGTAAATTAGACCTATGTGCAACTGGGCTAAAAATAAGCCTAGGCAGAAAGGAAAAGACATTCCACTTTTGCACAAAAATCTGAGCGTGATGCATATTAAAGTGGGTTGATTTTTCTTTTTTAAATGATATAATCAAAGTCATGTTTGGAAGCATAAATTGAGATATAAATCTAACCCCAAATGCTGTACACGTATATATTAAATTACTCTCAAAAGTATTCTGTATGGACTAAGAAAAAAAAAAAATACAGAAGAATTTTGTTCTCAGCTAATAGGGCAATAAATTAGATGCAATACATTCAGCAGCTAAAACTGGCTCTCTTCAACAGCTATCACATAATACTATTTTTATTTGGTACCAAACTTTTTTTTTTTTGAAACTAACAACAAAATTGTTTGTTGAAAATCTTGGAATTAGCAGTAGAATGATTAAAGTAAATAAAACCTAAGCAAATATTTTTTCTTCTCCCTGATAATACCCAATTCTTAGCTGAGGGTTTTCCAGCAGGTTTATTTTGCCTTTCAGCAGGGCTACACACATCAAATGTGAATGAATTTAGTGTTCATGAATATGAAACAGCAGCACAGGAGCCAAAGATTCTCCTCTTAGCACTGTAAACACACTTTAAACTCCCACAAGCTTTCAGCTGGACCTCATTTCTGCCTTTTTTCAGGGAAAAAAAGCCTCCCCACTGTGTCACACGGAGGGGTTTGGGAGCTGGAGAAATGTCTGGGAAATGTTAAGGTGAAACCACAACGCATTTTCACATGGACCACGGCTCGGGGATTCCAGCACAGCCCCAAACCTGCACAGCTGATGTTCAGCATGGACTGCGGATTTTATATTCCTTCCTAAAACACAGGCAGGTTGGCAGAGTGATTTCCCAAAAAAAGAACAATTTTTTGGGAATTCTATGCTACAATGGCAAGAATACGCTTGGTCTGTCATCCTGCTCCAAAGACAAAACCCAGTAGTAAGCTACCACCAATTTTCATTTAAGATCTCTTTGCTAATCAAAGATATTTTTTTAAAAAATCAACATGACAGCATGGGATTATTTTCTTTTAAAGTTAAACAAAAAGGAAGTTAAAAAAAATTTTTTTAAAGTACCACAGCTCAGGGATTCCAGCACAGCCCCAAAACTGCACGACTGACATTCAGCACGTAGAGTGGATTTTATATTCCTTTCTAAAACACAGCCAGGTTGGCAGAGTGCTGTCCAAATTCCAAAAGGAACATCTTGGAAAGGAAGAATTTCTTGGGAACTTTATGCTAAAATGGCAAGAATACGCTTGGTCTGTTATCAAGGGTTTGTCCAAAGACAAAACCCAGTGGTAAGCTAACACTAATTTTCGTTGAAGATCTCTTTGCTAATCAAAGATATTTTACAAAAATCAACATGACAGCATAGGATTATTTTTTTAAAAAATACAAAAAATAAGAAATTTAAAAGTTTTTAAAAAGTACCACGGATTGGGGATTCCCAAGCATGGCTCCGAAACTGCACGGCAAATGTTCAGCATGGACTGTGGATTTTATATTCCTTCCTAAAACACAGGCAGGTTGGCAGAGTGGTTTCCCAAAAACATCTTGGAAAGGAAGAATTTCTTGGGAATTATACATTTTAATGGCAAGAATACGCTTGGTTTGTTATCAAACTCCAAAGATAAAACCCAGCATTATACTACTACTAATTTTCATTTAAGATCGCTTTGCTAATCAAAGTTATTTTTTTTAAAAATTAACATGATAGCATGGGATTATTTTTTTTTAAAGTACAAAAAAAGGGAAAGTAAAAAAAAAATTTAAAACTACCACAGCTTGGGGATTCCCGATCACGGCCCTGAAACTGCATGGCTGATGTTCAGCATGGACTGTGGATTTTATATTCCTTTCTAAAACACAGGCAAGTTGGTAGAGTGGTTTCCCAAAAACATCTTGGAAAGGAGAAATTTCTTGGGAATTATATGCTAAAATAGCAAGAATACACTTGGTTTATTATCAAGGGTTTTTCTGAAGGCAAAACCCAGTATTATCCTACCACTAATTTTCATTCAAGATCTCTTTACTAATCAAAGATATTTTTTTTTAAAATTAACATGACAGCATGGGGTTATTTTTTTAAAGTAAAAAATAAAGAAAGTTAAAAAAAAATTAAAAAGTAAATCTGCTTTTTATTTAGCAGCGTATCAAAGAAGCTTCAAGCTTCACAAATACATTAGATACATACACAGCAATGTAAAACTTGGATAGCAAATAGAGAACCTTGAAAGAAGCCTCACAAATGCCCAGTTTATCAGAAATTAATAATTTTTTCTTACAAAACATGGTTGAAAATACAATATTTAAACACAGTATTCACACAAGGCTCAGCTGTGAGAAAGGATGATACAAATTCCATGTACAGCTTTCCCAGCCATGTGACTTTTAATTATTTTCTCCTTTTTCAGCCTTTTCAGATGCAACACTTTCTCCTGCTGGGTTTGAACCTTTCTCAGAGCAAAAGGAGCAAAGTTTTTCCCTCAGAGAAAACCCAGGAAGGTGGAGACCCAATCCTAGACTGCACCTTGGATTTAAGGACCCAAGAACGAGCTCCAGAGCTCTGGAGGGAGCTGACAGCATTTCAGGGAGAAATGGAGAAATAAACACCAAAAATTTAATTTCTCCTTTAAAACTGGGCACAAAACTCATTTAATTCTTACTAAATAATGTTCAATTTTATGGAACAAACCCAGGGTTTGCCTCAAGTCCAACACACCACGAGCTCCTACTCCACAAGGGCGCATTTTGATTTCCAGGTCCCGAGTGAAAGCTCAGCACTGAAATTCAGGATTTTGGGGAAAAAGGCACTCAAAGAATGAGACAAGGACAGACCCAAGCTGAGGCAGTGCAGGGAGCAGCATTTCTGACCATGGCACATTCTTCATTCTGCAGGATTTTGGATTTTCCTGGTTTTTTTCTGAGCAGAACCACCTGTCCCTGCCCCTGCAGATATTTGTGCTCACACTGCGAGCAGGGGTTAATCCAAAGTGCAACTCAGCCCAAAAAGAACTCAAAACTCACTAAAAACCAAACCACAGTGCCTGCAAACATCTCTCACTTCTGTTTTTTAGGACTCATCTGAATTGCACACCTGAAAAAAAAAGATTTTTTTTTTTTAATACACTAAAATTTTGTATTAATCCAGGCAAGGATTTGCTTCACTTCATTCTGGCCAGGTTCTCCACTTCAGAAGGGTTTTTGTTTCAGCCCTTGCTTTTGTAAGACTGTCCTGACCTTGGCTGTTTGTCTTTTAGTGTCACAAAAAGATCCAAAATTTTTAATTCTACCACAAATCCACTTCAAAAATAAACTTTTAACTGATTAAATACAAACCAACTTTGTAGAAAATCTTTATATTATAATAAATAGTCCCAAACTGAAGGGGTAACTTTTAAAAATGAATTGCCCTAAAGGAAACAGCTTCAAGGATTACTTTAATCAGTACTAAAATGCAAAAAAAAAGGAGTTTAAAATGCACATCCAGAACAGCTGTACAGAAACTTTGAGTACCAGTTGTACTCAAACCAGACAAAATCTATATCAGTATGTGATATTTAGTGATTAATTAATTCATCCTTGGTTAAATAAGGACAGTTTTTTGGGTTTTGAACGTAATTGTTGGGGAAACATGAGACTGTGAGCAAAACAATGATTATTTAATTCTGAGTTTAAAGTTTGATACGTGCTTTCAGTTTGCCAAACCAGTGGGGAAAAAAAAAATATTGTGACAGTGGCTGTGAAAGTGAAATTCTACCAACAAAATTATCAAACACCAGCAAATCATCAAATACTTCTGAGAGGAAAAAATGTCCTTGAACAGATGGAGAATTTTTTATCTATGGAGCAATGAGGGCAGCAATAATTATAATAAAGTTAAAAGCAGTTCAAAAATGTCCAATCTGGGAATCCTGGGCTGCTAATTAAACAGAGTGGATTGTGTAGGACAGAAAAAAGCTTAGAAATATCTGGAGAAAAGTCCATTTCCACCTCCAAAAGTGCTGCAGAGATACCAAAAGCAAACCCTTATCTTTTCTGGATATTCAGAAATGCCACTGGACTGAAACACCCAATCCAACACTTACCCTCTCACATGTGTTTTAATATCAAAATGTGTTGTTATCAATATCTGTTAACATCAGTATGTGTTACTAATACAAATATGGCTACAACAGGAGGAAAAAGGAAAAGATGCTAAAACAGGAAGAAAAATAAGGCTAAAACAAGAAGAAAAGGGAAAAGAAGGAAAAACCTCCCATAACTGCAAAAAGCTCCCAAGTACATTGATTTAAAATAATAACAGAAATATTCCAAAGGCAGAAGGACAGTTAAAAATGTTTCCTGGTATTTCTAACAAAATCTTTGGAAATTCAAATATTGATTTTAATTTTCAGCTCATACTGCTTATGGTAACCTTGGCAAAGTGCCCCTCTCTTCAAAGGAAGAAAAAAAAATAAAAATTACCATTTGTTTTCAGCTATTCTATTTTCTTTTCCATCAGCAAATAATTGTACTGAGATCCCAACACCTAAAACACAGTTTCAAAATGGAAAATACCCAGATAAAAGCTCTCTCTGCAGCTGCTGCTCCTGACAGGGAGCTGTGGTACACTCACTAGTCCTAAACCCAACAATTCCATCTTGGAAAGAAGAAATGTCTTCCAGACCAGAAAAATGCAGGGGTAATTGCTCACTTCATGTAATAAGTTCTACAGTCAAAACATGCCAGATGCAATTTTTTATTTAGATCTTGACAATCGTGCATCAAAACACAATTATTGTTCCTTATCTTGCAGAAGAATTTCAGAAATAACTCCTGGAATTAATTTGCATCGATTCTGACTCCATGGAAATGCTGAGACATGCTCTCACAAAATACGTTTTTAAAACTCCTGAGGATCTTAAGATGTTTTTTAGTTCCTAAGACTTGACTTTATTCCAGAAGCATGGAACATCCAGGCACAGCTCTAACATGAGACACTTTCTCGAGCGGAATGCTGCTCTTCCTTGAAATTATTTTAATAATGAGACAAATGAAACTTTTTATACTTATATTGTGACCTGTTCATTAGTTGAATGCTAAACTACAAAAGAAATTATGATTAATTTCTTTGTTGCAAGTGTAACATCAAAAAACAATCACTAAAAAAGGAGCAATAAGTGAATGGTTCAATAATTCAAATTAATATCTATATATATATACATCCATAATCTCTCTTTCTTTCTCTCAGCAAATGAAAACAGCTTTATTTTTATTTCGTTTCTCTGTCTGAAGTTGTTAAGGCATTGAGTTCTGTAAGTAAATCTATATTCAAAGGAAAAAAGCTGACTAAAAATTTACATGTGGATTGTTTGTCCAGCAAATGTTTTGAGACTCAGCAATCTGTGACCCCACTTCAAAAGAGTTTGGTTTCTAAATGATCTAAACTCCAAATTTAAGTTCTCACCACGTGCAAAAATCATATATTTATTACAATTAATACTCTCAAACTGAAGAAAATATTATTTTTCATGTTAAAATCTCCTCAATACTGATCATGGCTTTTACTATCATTTTAATTATACATTTATTGGTTTCTTTT
This sequence comes from Passer domesticus, assembly GCF_036417665.1. NCBI lineage: Eukaryota > Metazoa > Chordata > Aves > Passeriformes > Passeridae > Passer > Passer domesticus. The sequence goes on along the minus strand of NC_087475.1, from coordinate 5,017,516 downwards.
ACAAATTATTTCTTATACAAAGAAGTATATTTTGAAATGTTTTCTGAAGTAGTTCTTGAGACATTTCTTAGATAAATTCAGCAGCACAATTCAGTACAGACTTGAGAAACAACCCACACTAGAGCAGGAAAGTGATTCTCAATAAAACAAGCTGTAAAAATCCAACCTTGTCCCACATTTTACTGAAACCATCAGTCCAAAGCAGCACAATTTTTATAGCTAAAATTATGAGATATGTACATAACAACCAGCAGCTGTTGGGAATGATAGAAAATGCAGTAATAAAGTTATTTTCTCCATGTTCAAGTCCTACTCCTTACCTCTGCTCTTCAGCTGTTGCCCCATTCCCCTCTCTCCTCCTCCCACACAGCCTCTGCTTTTTCATCTGCTATCAAACCAGATCCACCAGCTCTTCCTCCTGCATTTTTTCTCTCAAAAAAAAAAAAAGTTCTTATCCTCATCAGTCAAGGAGCATGCTCTGATTTACACACTCCATGGAGAACTCCCATCCCAACTTTTCTCAGGGCTGGAGCTCTCTGGTCTCCTCTGGGCCTCTGGCACTTGACTCACTTTTATTATCTTGTCTATTTAGTAAGAAATGGGTAAAGAAATGAGATTATTTCTGAAATTTGAGGTGGCAAATATGACTGATACAATAAAACTATACACAGATTAAATAATTACATATTTTTAAACATATTAACACACACATACACAAGACTGTATATAGAATTATGGAATTATACAGGTGCAGGACCAAAATTCATGCCTGCTGTGGATCCTCTAGGAAATGCTGGCAGAGATAAAACTGTGAGCAGCTGAAATTCCTGAAATTAAACCACCTCATCCTGTGAAGAACAGCTCTGCATGAGCTAACTGTAAAATACAGGTTGCCCTCATAGACCTTTACACAGGATACTTTTCCTGGGAGAAGAAAAATACAAATACCATGAAAACAGACAGCACAAGATGTATGCTGATATTTTTTTCCTTCTGAGAAAACCTTGCCTCGATTTTCCTGAAAATCCTTTGTCATCCATGTCACCAGTCCAAGTCCAAGTGAGTACAGTGGTTTGTTAAAGTCAAACACGTTCTGCTTGTTGGGAACACCCACTGCAACCCCAAAAAAAGAGTAGGAACTACAGCAAACTTTCTGATTTCAGCTAACAGCTGCTCTTTAATCAGCTTTTCACTCTAAGAACTGCATCGTGTCAGCCAGACAGGCACATGCCAAATTCCACTGCCCTGCACCTGGAATTTCCTGATTTCCTCAAGATGTCAGAAACCATGGCTGGAAATGAACTGTCAGAGGATGAACCCAGAAATCCCTAAGGCAATGCTTTCCCCATCAACTGCTGGCACAAGTCACACCTGAAAATGGCTTTTTTGGAGTCTTTGCCCAGTGACAAACTCTGAGAACACCACGGTGTGTTTTAAATCAATAACTCAAATTAAACTCCCATCTTAATTAGCCAGAATAAATCCGGCTTGATAAACTTCAATAATAAACTTTGTGTTGAAGACAAGGTTTTTTTCCTGCACATTACTGGACAACTGGACTTTCAAAGATATATATGTTGTAAATGCAGTGTTTCAAAGGAATAAAATATATATTAAGTAGACCTGAGTGTTGCAAATGCAGCGGTTCAAAGGAATAAAATACAAATTCAGGAGACCTGAATGTTGCAAATGCAGCGGTTCAAAAGAATAAAATACAAATTCAGGAGACCTGAATGTTGCAAATGCAGTGCTTCAAAAGAATAAAATACAAATTCAGGAGACCTGAATGTTGCAAATGCAGTGCTTCAAAGGAATAAAATACAAATTCAGGAGACCTGAATGTTGCAAATGCAGTGTTTCAAAAGCGGCTGAAGTTTGCAGTTTTTTTCTTTTTTGAAGAGCGATTTAACAGGACACTTCTATTTCCTCTTGGTTATATACATTTATTTACCCCTATATTTATCCAACTTGGCCCTTTAATCAAATTATATGTTAATTAAATATATATTCTGGCCATAATCTGCTTAGAAGTGAAGCTACAAAAGGAGCCCTACTGGAACTGTCAGACAAGCCCTACAACAATTTCCCATTGTGGGAAGGAGGCGTCATTTCTGAGCAATGGTAACTCGAGAGGATCTCGCCAGGCTCCAGCTGATGCCAAGCCTGCTCTCATTTTCCCAGTCTCACTTCCATAAATTAGCTGCAGGCCCCATGGACATCAGGGAATCTTGAGGGGTTTTTTTTTTTTTTAATGTTTGGAAATCCTCCACTTTTGTCAGCTCTTCAGCAGTGAGGTCAGAGCGGTGCCAAACGCGCGGTGTTTGTCACAGGGCAGGGATTCCTGCCCTCCAAAATCCCCCATCTGCTCCAGGGCAGCCCTGACTCCAAAGGCTTTATCAGGAGTGCTGAAACAAAATCTACATCAGCCACTTGAACCACAGCCCTCACAGCAAGGCAGAATGGGACACCTGAATTTGGATCAATCTGCCACCGAGGGTTGGACTTTTTAAATTTAGATCCCCATCCCAAACTCCCAGATTAAACTGAAACTAAGAAAAGTCAGCTCAGCACTCTGCTGAGTAACCTGTACTCAATAAATGCTCAGGCCTGCTGCTGCTCTGTGTCATCTCCAGAGTGAGAAGTCAGAAGCAGACCGAGATCACAAACGTTTTAAATATATATTACATAAGCCATTCTGGGGGGGATAATGCAATTTTCCATTCTCTCCAGTACAGAAGGAACATGCCTGCTGAAGAAAGTGGTTGTGAAGTATCATGCACACTGACTCGAAGCCAGCCTTGAAACATGAGAGAATCCAATTCCGTGAGTGGCACTTTGGTCAGATGCCAGCACATCATAATTTCACATCAGAGTGAGCTCCACAGAAAGATTAAATGCTACTCGGTACAAAAGGCATTAACTTTTAGTTCTCACAGCAGCATAAAGACCCTTTTTATGGAGATTGCTATAAACAGCAGACTTGCTTTCACTCCTCAAAGCTTCCTGCATTTTCCAAATGATCCTCAAGAACATTTTTTGAATCAATACACGGCCCAAAAGCTGTTTACAAACCATAATGCGAAGTAAGAATGCTGTTCATTATTATGTGCCTACAAATGTGCCTGATGCTTGTTTAACAGGAACAGTATGTTTGCTGCCATCCTGCAAGAAGGAAAACAAAATCTGAAGTGGAGAAGTGTAAAATAAAGGCAATGTTTGCCAGATTTCCCTTTCCCTCTCCCCTAAATACATGGCAAATATTCCCTGAAGATAAAGAGCAGAAAAGGAAAAGGTATCTTTAACCACCACCTGGAATTACTTGGCTCCACATTTGGAATTCCCTTCACCTCCCATCAAGATTTCTTAATTGGAAATGTTTTACTGTATTCTGACACTACATGCCATCGATTCCTGTGGAATTTCAAAGGCTGGTTTCAAACTGAGGAAATATTATACAGGGCAGTTGCTGCAAACATGCAAAGATATTTTCATGCAAATCTATATACAACACACTATGCATAAAATGTTTTTCATCCCTTCCCTGGTTTTCCCCTTGAAATCCAGCTCAGAAGTGTCCCCTGCTGGCAAACACCTTCCCCTGACTGCAGGAGAGGTAGGGAAAGCCTCAGCTGCATCCAGCTTTGGGAGCAGCAGAAATTCCTGCTGATTTGAGCAGAATGCCAGCTCCAGTGTGGCTCAGCTGGGCAGGGACACTGCTCAGTACTGCTGAATGCACTGGGAACACCTGCAGCACCCCAGGGTTCCCCGAAAATCAGCTCCAGGGAAAAGGCTGAAGAAAGTTTTGAGAGTGAACAAATTAGGAGGTAATCCAGCCTTCTAATAATTAGAGAATTTCGGAAAGGATTGGGTTGGAAGGGACCTTAAAGATCACCCAGTGCCAGCCCTGCCATGGCAGGGACACCTTCCACTGTGCCAGGCTGCTCCAGCCCCAGTGTCCAACCTGGCCTTGGGCACTGCCAGGGATCCAGGGGCAGCCACAGCTGCTCTGGCAATTCCATCCCAGCCCTGCCCACCCTGCCAGGGAAAAATTCCAAATTACCAAGATCCCATCTGACCCTGTCCTCCTTCACCTCAAAGCCAGATTTACAGGAGGCAGCTTGAACAAAATTCATTTGTCACTCAAATCCTGTTTCCCACCAGGATAAAGAATCTCACAATTGACCAGTTGAATTTTTGTCTCACAAATCAGTAAAAAGCCTTTGATAGTTTCACAGCCATGTTGCAATATAGGGCTGGTTAAAAACGTTGCCTCTGAACAAAGAGCCAAGAAAGTTTTCTTGAAAAATGTTTCTGTGACTGTGCCATTAGTCCTCAACATCTTCTTCTCCATGCCTTCCACCTGCAGTCACTGTTACTATGCCTGATATCATGGAATCATCAAGGTGGGAAGAGTCCCTCAGGATCACCCAGTGCCACCCCAGTGCCACCAGCATCACCCCAAACCCTGTCCCCAGGGCCACATCCAGACTCCTCCTGAGCACTCCCACAGACAGTGACTCCAAACCTCCCTGGGCAGCTCAGCCCAAGGCCTGACCACTCTGACAGGGAAATTTTCTGTGCCAGTCTCCAACCTGAGCCTGCCCAGGTGCCTTTGAGGCCATTTCCTCTCCTCTTCTCCCTTGGGACACGGCAGCAGAGCCTGACCCCCCCGGCTGTCCCCTCCTGGCAGGGACTTGTGCAGAGACACAAGGTCCCCCCTGAGCCTCCTTTGCTCCAGCCTCAGCCCCTTCCCAGCTCCATGAGCTGCTCCTCCCAGGATGTGTTTTCCAGCCCCTTCTCAGCTCCATTTTCCTTGTCTGGACACAGGCAAAAGGGTTTGTTTTGTTGTTGGTTGTTCTGGGTTTGTTTTGTTTTTTGTTTTTTTTTTTTTTTTTTTTTTTTTTTTTTTTTTTTGAGAACAGAACAATTATTCAAGGCAAGGTGTTAATTTCATGTCCCTCAGTGATCCAAGGAAGCTCTCTGCATCTGAAGAGAGCCATGAAAAGGACAACCTCAAAGAGAGCCTTGAGGGGCTGGAGAGTGTCCAGGGCAGGGAATGGAGCTGGGAAGGGGCTGGAAATCTGATGGAGCTGGGCGGCTCAACCTGGAGAAAAGGAGGCTCAGGGAGAGCTCATTGCTCTGCACAAGTCCCTGACAGAAGGGGCAGGGAAAGGAGGAGAGGAAATGGCCTCAGATGGCACCAGGGCAGGCTCAGGTTGGAGATTGGCACAGAAAATTTCCCTGGCAGAGTGGTCAGGCCTTGGGCTGAGCTGCCCAGGGAGGTTTGGAGTCACTGTCTGTGGGAGTGCTCAGGAGGAGTCTGGATGTGGCCCTTGGGGACAGGGTTTGGGGTGATGCTGGTGGCACTGGGTGATCCTGGAGGGCTCTTCCAGCCTTAATAATTCTGGGATTCTGTGATACTCATTTTTCACTGCCAGGGCTGCCTTGGTACAGAAGTACCTGTGAAAAGCATCCTGCCCTGGACTGATGCCTTGTGAAGGCTGACCTAGAGCAGAGGCTGGACAGAGTTAATTAAAGAATAAAGCAGGGATTTATTAAAAGGATCTCCTCCATGGATCCACCTTGGGCAGCACCAGATCCCAGCCAGGGCTGCACCCAGGATGAACCCAAATGGTCCCAAAATGCACGAGCGCTGCCGGGGTCTCTCCCTGGGCTCAGCTCTGCTCCATGTGCACATTGCAGTTCAGTGTCCAATCCCACTGCAGCCCCTGCAGTCCCATCCTGCTTGTTTTTCTCTCTGCAGCCCACGGGGTTTGTGCTCCTGGGCTGGGATTTGGATCATTTGTCCTTGGTGCCCAGCTGGAGCAGGAATTGTTTTGTCTCCCTGCTCTGTGCACAGAGCTCACCATCCCATAATGTGAAGCTCAGCCCCACACACTAAAGCAGCACAGAATGTGAAAAATAGAAAAGCTCAAACCTGAGGCATCAGGACTGTTGCAAAATCTGCTCCACAAACTCAGCTTCTTTTAAGGTTTTACCTGCACCAAATAAGTGGAACCCAAAAGTTTACAAATTTAACCCAAGAACTAACAGTTCCATAAGGAAAGTCCATTAATAAAAGTATGCAGAGTAATGGAAGACTGGGGAGGAAGAATTAAAAGATGCTAAAATACACAGAATTTATTCCACCACAGGACTGTGTGACAAGTGTTAGAAATGCTCACTTGGGTACAAGAGGAGGTATCACTGAGATACAAAAAACAGACCAGAGCAGCTCTGAACTGCTGAATTTGGACACAATCCCTATATAATTTCATTATTCTGAGTGCTAATGAAGCAAAAAGAGGAAAACAATGAGGCACAGACTGTCAAAAACCATATTCTTGGAGAACAATTCCCTTCAGAACCACACTCCAACACAGCAAACAGCAGGAATTAGGATTAGAATCCAGACATTGACACTTCCCATGAATGCCAACACTGAAAAAAAGTTAGCTTTATGATTTGTGTGGCCCTTTGGGGTTTGCAAGTTTTTGTTGTAAAGAAAGAAAAATGAATTTGAGGAGGGTAGAGGGAAGAACACAAACCAGCAAATACAAACCCACCCTCCCTGCACACACAGGCAACTCAAAGCCTTGCAGCCCAACAAATGCCTTTGAATTTATTATGGAAAAAAGCCCTAAACCCATGGAGTTAAATTCCAAATATTTTTAATTGATAGCACAGCTATCAGTCCTTAGGTGAAGTTTTACAGGTACATTAAATCCATATCCCAAAACCAGTAAGGTGCTTCAGCAAATACTCATTTTTATTGGTACAAATGCATTGACATTGCTTCATCTGATTTTTTTTTTCCTTGAAGCTACTTAGCCTTGAAAGATATTTTCATTTTAGCCAAGAAACAAACTTGGAAATGCTTTCAAGTTCAAAGGTTTTTGCTCATTTCAAATAATACATATAATACATTAAAAAAGTAAAAAATGGTTAGACATAAATGATTTCTCAGTGATTTATTCAAGTCTCTCATGGTCTGTTGGTCATTTAATATTTTTCTCAGCTCTTATTTTACTTCTGAGACAGAGAAAAGAGCACATTTCTTTTCTGGAATAAATAACTCCAAAGAGCTCTTGTTTTTTGTTCCACTGTCTGTAAGGCAGGGATGATGCTCATGCTTTGAGAGTAAGAGAAAACAAGCAAATCTCCCATTTTGGAGAATATACATTTTTTAGTTCACTTATAAACAAAAAAATAACCCTGGGTAGTAATAAAAACTATGGAGTTTCAGGGTAACTACCCCTGATTTTAGCACTGGAAATTGAAAAAAAAAACTCTGAAGTTGAATCTCAAGTCCTACAACACCCATGAATATGCATGGAAATATTTCAGAAACAATTGTCTCCAAATGTACCCTGAAATCAGGGTTCATTATAGTGTTAGCTGAGAGTTCAAATTTCCCATCCTCAAAGGAAGATTTATTCAGGATAAAGTAACTCCACATTTTCTTGGCTGACATAATGGACCTGGAATTTAAAAGCAGACGATGCCACCCCAGAATCAAGACATGGAAATCTTCTCTGAGCTGATTCTGCCCCAGCTACTGAATTACTCAAAAACACAAAAAAAATTTTTGAGCCTGAGGAGTTTTTAGTCAAGTTTTAAGATGAGCAAATGTGTGGGTGTAACAACTCCTAAAGGGAATGATCACCACTGGACAAATCTCATTCTTCAAGGGGTAAATCCCTGGTTTGAAACCTACTCTGAAACTCCAGGCAATAAAACACAATCCTGGCATTTATGTCTGAAAAATTATCCTTGGAGATGGCTGAAAGAGCAAATATTTGGGAGTTTAAGGGCAAAGCTGCAGAAAAAATCAGATCTCTATGCTTGGAGCTGCCACTGAACATGTGGGTGCCAGACACTGGAGACCCCCTCCCCACAGGACACAGAATTTCCCTCTCCATTTGCTCAACTGCTCTGCAGCCCAGCAAGAAAAGCAGAAAAAAACAAAGATTCTGGGGTTTGCTATCAACACTGGCCTCTAAAATTACATTCAGCACCAAATTGTGTAGATTTAATTAAGATTTTAACCAGCATTTTAACTGTTCTTCATTCCAGCGCTGCCTCTGTGGTTGTTGTAGCAGAATTCTCCCTGCTAAGATCTAAAATCCTTAAGGATGGACATGACCAGTCATTAATCAGATAGCAGAGCTCTGACTTGGATTTAAAATAGAATAATTCCAGTTTTGCTCATGTTCTGTTGGCCTTTTGTAATTCATGCAGCAGGACTGTGGTGAATTGGGAAATTAAAACTTCAAAATGTGAATTCTGAGGAGGAAAAGTAAAAAAAAATTCCAATCCACCCCTCAGGAATAGCTTCAAATTCCACTGCAAAAGGCACCAAGCAACACTCACAGAGTGGAGAGGAACATCTTAAATTCTAAATAATCACATTTACATCAATCAGCAGCATGGGTTTGATGGGATCATTAATGGCATCTCAACAATGATGCAGAAAAACACAGATTGCCCAGGAATTTCAGCAAAGGCAAATCAGGAGAAGCTATTTGTTCACAGAATAAAGTTTAGAATTTCATTTGATGCCCAAAAGGTAGCAGAAAACAGGTCTGGTGAAAGTTCTGATAAAAGATGGAAGAGGCTCCAAAGGAATCCCACAGAATTTACAGCTCTGCTGCAAATTGAAGAACTCCCCAAATCAGCACTTAAAGCTGAAAGAACTTTAAAATTACCCCAAAAAACCCTCAGCTTCATTTTTTTTAATGGAGTAAAAAATGCAGAGCAAACCCAATTATTATTATTTTTTCCTCATAAGCAAAAGGAGCTTGGGGCTCCTGAAATTAATTAGAAAATCTGAGCAGGTGAGGGGAACCAGCAGTTTTTAATACAATGGAAGCTCCAGTTTGGGGATGAGGAATCATTCCTGAGCTGCCAAGTCTCATCAATAGTAAAATATTTCTAATAATTTTTGGATGTGCTAACAAGAGCTTGAGCTGGCTTGATCATTAACTGACTAATTGTGGTATTTGTATTACAAGGAAGTCTAAGAAAATCATCCCAAAATCACTTGCTGACAATACAATTAAGGATTTCCTCAAATAATTCACATTTTTGGTATCTCCTGGCTCTCTGGGAAAGCAAGGAGGCCTAGGGAGAAAAATAAATAATGGATGGATGGAGAAAAAGAAATCATTTGTGAGAAAGTTAAACTCTAACACATTCATTATTTATTTTAATGTGTTCTCTCTTCATTAGGAATTGTAGTTGTTACAAGTTGCAATTTCCTTTCACACAAAATCCTGGAATTATATCAAGGCTAAAGGGAAAGACATTACAGCAATGACTATTCACAGCAAAACTACCATTAAAATATGTGAATAAAACAATTTAAATCTCATTAAACCACATAAAATGAATAAATTTTAGGAATAAAATAATTTATTAATAGAATTTATGATTTAAAATTTAAAAACAAACTGTGGTATAAACTTTAACTAAAGAATATACAGTTAAAATATCTTTACTTGATGGTCTGCAACCCTGGAGTATGCCACTAGATGGCAAGTTTGGATAGAAATTAGCTGAATTTTAATTCATAACATGTTTGAGAAGTCCAAAGGCATTGGATAGAAACAATCATGAAAAAAATAGTGAAAGAGGAGAACAAAAAAAGGAAGAATTCAATCAATAAGTCTTGTGTCTGGAGCACATTTAATACAAGCCAAAGAGGTTAAATGGGTTTTAGTTCTGTTTCCACATTGCCACACAAATGGAGCCTCAATTCACACAGGATTTTGAAGTTGTATTTTAAAGAAAAACAAAAAATCACTGTTTTACACATTCCTCACAATTGTTCAGAGCAGTGTCTCACGTGGAGGAGAGCAGCACTGAGAGCTGACATTTGAATTACAAATATTCCCAGGAAATATTACAACATCCTCAGGAACCAGGGATTGATTTCCCTGTGCCATCAGCCCCTTCCCACTCACTCCACTCTGCTCTTCACCATTCCCCCTTTTGTTGCCAGCCTGTGCAGAACTTTTTATCTTGACTTAAAAGAAAAAGAAATCCTGGTTTTCAAAGCAGTTCTTTCTGTAGCTCACTACAGCCTTGAAAAGGTACAGCATTAAAAAGTTCTTACCAGAAATATAATAAAATTAACCCTGCACAATTCCCCTGTGGTGAAATTCAGAACTCCATCTAGCAAGGACCAAAACTGATGGATTAAAAATTAAAATTTTTGCTTACCTGAAATATCTGTTGAAAACTCTCCAAACAAAAATACCAGGCTTTAAGAGAACACTGAATTTCCCTGGCAGGGTAAACCCCAGCTTACCTCATCTGGAGAGAGCAGATAAATGGGTGTTAATTCAGGAATTTCACTCAGTTCACAGTTCAGCCCAAGGCAGGTCAGGATCTCCCTGAGAACTTCGTATCTCTTGGAATTGCTCATTTTGAGCAAATTAAAATCCTCTTCAGTTTGCACATCCATGGAATTGCTGTCCAGTTCCAAATGGGCCTGGCAGGATATATAAAAGAAGAAAATCAGTTTCCAATTCAGGGATCACAGCCATCAATACACCACAATTTCCACTGAAACCTACCTAAAATTTCCCTTCTTAATAAACTTTTTCTGGAGGAGTTGATCAAACTTGTAGTTACCAACTTAAATTTAACTTTCTGCTTTTCAGATCTGCCAGAACCAACAGCAAGGTTGGCATTTTCTCGTTTGTACAGGAGCAGAACTCCATTACAATTAGAATAACATTAAAACTGAAATTCCATTAAAATTATATTAAAATTGAAAGAGCTTTTTAGAAGCTCTTTTTTGTGGTCTGTAATGTGGACTTCTTTATTTCATTACACAAAACCAGCCAAACCCATGGGGAAGAAGGTGAAGAAGAAGGAGCAGCCTCCACCCTAAACCCTCCATCTTGCTTTCTATCTATTCCTGTATTCTAAACCCTCAAACTCTGAGTTTCCCAGCCTGTGGTATCACACACTTCTATCCAAACTGCACTCCCACAATCCCAGTTCTGCCATTCCATTTTGGAAGCTTCTCCAGGGCCTCAGGTCAATGCAGTGTTCTCAGGTCAGTGCCTGGCAGCACAGAAAGGCTGGAATTCTCAGTATCCAGGGTTCTAACATACAAGGGCTTTGAAGTATCTTGGAAAAGCGGAAAAAAAACGAGCCAAAAAGGAGGTTTATGAAGGATTTTTTTCCCCTCTTGCATTTAATTTCAACTTCCAAGCATCTGCTTCCATGAGCAGTGATGAGGAGTGATTTTCTGCCAGGTGAGAAAGTAACTTTTTTAGGCAGAAGGTTTTTTCTTTATCTGCACTGATTTCCACTAAATTCATGGGACTTGCTTGAGTTCTCCGTATCTTGTAAATGAAAGTGAAAATGTAAGTGAAAATAATTTAGTCTTAATTGGACAGTTTATCTTTAAAAGGCCTTGTAGAGATGGAGACAGGGCTCCATTTTTAGTTTGTTGGAGTGAAGTGCTGCAGAACTCAGGGTTTGTGAGACTGTGACAGAGATAAGAACTGATAAACATCTGAGTCCCAACAAGAAATACCATCTCACACATTTAATCCCGACCTTGGCAAAAAAAATCCCAAAGAACCCACGCTTGTACTCTCTGCAGATCCATTTACTGCTAATAAATATAGCCCTTATTGTTGTTAATTTCTTCCATTTTGTAAAATTTAATGATGTTCTTTGTGTTTTACGTATTTTCATTGAAATTCAGGGAAATTAATGAGTGTGGCTGCCTCTGGATCCCTGGAAGTGTCCAAAGCCAGGTTGGACATTGGGGCTGGGAGCAGCCTGGCACAGTGGAAGGTGTCCCTGCCATGGCAGGGGTGGAACGAGATAATTTTAAGATCCTTTCCAACCCAAACCATTCCATAATTGTAAAAAAAAAAAAAAAAAAAAAAAAGATTTAAAAGGAGGCAGGACACCCACCCACCAGAGGAGTACAGAAAAAAGGGAAACAAATCTGCCAGAACATTTCATGGCTGATGTCACTGCCTGGAAACAATAAGGGCTTTTCAAATCCAGACTGGAAGTCAGTTAGAATTATAAAATGTCACACTAATCCTTTTAATCTGGTTTTTGAAGCTGTGCTCTGATGCCCTTTTCTTTTTCCTGGGGAAAACCTCTGGAGTATTAAATTTTACTACAGCAGGAGGATCAATTTAAAGGGTGCAGCAAAGCACAACTTGCAGGGACAGAATCAAATCCATTTTCTGTGTGGCAGAGCTGCCTACAAAAAAAAGCAATAAATATCCTCCAATGTCTAACAGAGTTCCCAAAAACCCAGCAGATTTAAGCTGATAAAAGACAAAAACACTTCTCAGAGCCCCCTGAATATTTCTGAGCTCTGTAACTGCTACAAGAGTCTTGACACCTGATCCCTGAGCAGTTAAATTTCAGTGCTCTGGGCTCCTAAGAAAGTTCCCTACCTAAAATATTGGTAAAAAGAGAATCTTTCATAAAGTTTGTTCATCTTTTATATTCCTTAACTTAATCTTGGAAAATAAATCTTGCTTTTCTCAATGATTTATTCTCTATATTTCATAGTACCTCTTATCAACCTTTCCGTCACCCAAAACTTTAGCTGGGAATATTTAAATCATTTCAATCATCACTGACCAACATTTACCTCCCCATGAAAGCTTCCTCACCCATTATCCAGAAGGTAAAATTAAGAAAAAAATATTATGAACATTTGAACTTTCATTTTCTGAGGGCTTTCTTTGCCTGTTTTGGTGTTTTTGTTAACCAGAGATCACAATATCATGATACTGGAGAGGCACCTACTTCCTGGGATATTATTTTTAAGTGGAATTAATGATTTTGGCTCATCCTAAACTACCCCAATTCCACCCCCCAGATCCTCTGAGTTGTTTGATAGGTGCAGAGTATTAACCATTTAAACCTTTAAAGCCTGAATAAGGACTCAGGAAACAAAAAAGTTTCCAGCAAAGTTTATTCTGCACTCCTTGCTTTGCCACAAATGCTATTTTTGTAAGGATTTTGTGGGATTTATTTCCCACCTCCCAAAATCTGCTCAAGCTGTATTCCAGTACCACCTCCAGCAGGCAGAAAAGGAAAGCTCTGCTCTGGAATATGACAAATAATTTGAATAATTTGGGTTGGAAGGGACCTCTGGAGGTGATCCACTCCAACCCCTGCTCAGGCAGGGTCACCTGGAGCAGGTGACACAGGAAAGTGTCCAGGTGGCTTTGGGATGTCCCCAGAAAGGGAGACTCCATCACCTCCCTGGGCAGCTGCTCCAGGGCTCTGCCACATCCATGGAAGGAAATTCCTCCTCAAGTGGAGGTGGAACTTTCTGGGGTTTGGTTTATGGCCACTGCTCCCTGTGCTGTCTCTGGGCTCCCCTGGGGAATCTGGCACATCCTCTGGCACCTCCAGGAGATATTTCCTTGGATTAATGAGTAAAATTCCTGCTGCCTGCACAAAACTGTTCTTTTTTCACCTTGCCTGTTCCACACAAGCCTGACCCATGGTGAAAATAAGGAAATGTTTTCCCAGCAGTGACTTTCCCCTTCTTTAACACCAAGTGAAACCCACCCTGCACTTGGATCCTTCCTACACCCAGGACATCCATTTACACCTGGGAATGGCTCCCACTGGGAAAGGGGAGATTTGGGTGGGATATTGGGAAGGAATTCCTGGCTGGGAGGGTAGGCAGGGCTGGGATGGATTCCCAGAGCAGCTGTGGCTGCCCCTGGATCCCTGGCAGTGCCCAAGGCCAGGTTGGACACTGGGGCTGGAGCAGCCTGGCACAGTGGAAGGTGTCCCTGCCATGGCAGGGCTGGCACTGGGTGGGCTTTAATGTCTCTCCCAACCCAAACCATTCCATGATTCCACACCTCCCCTCGACAGGAACCCCCAAGAACATGCAATGGGAACAATTTTTTAGGAGTGCACACCATGCAGCCGTGAGGAAATGAATCCCCCTGCCCACAGTACCTGGGAAAGGATGGCTTCTCCTCCACTGCTCCCGTGAGTGAGGTGCACAATCACTGTGTCTTCAGCAGCATTATTCAATCGACTCAACACCTTCACTCTGCTGGCATCTCCCTTCATGCCTTCCTCAAAAACACAGCCACTGACCAGCAGGTTCAGCTTCACCTCCGTGCTGTCCTTTTTGGACACCACCAGCTCGTGCACCACCCTCCTCAGCTTGTTCTTGCGCTTTAGCTGCACGCCCCCAAAGGTGAAGGACGAAGAAAGCCCAAGAATCTTCCCCCCTTTGGACAGAAATTTCATGAATTGCCTGTGGATGCCCTCAGGGATGGGCTCCTCTGTGGCAATGAGCAGCAGCAGGCAGTTCTCCACCCAGGGGTCTCTGAGCACTTGCTCCTGGTGCAGCTGGTACACGGTGTAGCTCTCAGCATCAATGCACTCCCTGAGCACTGACCTCACCTGCTCAAACCTCCCTTTGGCAGCCTCAGAGCCCAGGTAAATCAAGATATTAGGGGGTTTCCCAGCCAGGTTTATTCTTTTGATTCCTTTTTGCAGGCGTTCATGCTCCTTCTCCTCCCCTGTGCTGCTGCAATCATCGGGCAGCTCTGGGATGTTTTCTGCAGAGGCGAATTTCACCGACTCAATGGTGCTGCTCTCAAGCTGCAGGCACTCCTGGCAGCTGGAAAGGTGCAAGTGGTGGTGCTCCCCACCTCCTGTTTCCTCGCGTTCCCTTTCTTCTTCCAGCTTGCATTTGTCCCCATCAGCTTGTCCAAATCCTGATTTCCCAGCAGGAGTTACTGCATCCATGTCTGTGCTTTCCTCCTTCACGGATGGTGCCTCCCGTGCCAACTCCTTCAGAGCAGATTCCTCTAAATGGACAGCTGCAAAAGGTAAAAGATACCAAAAATGGTTAGAATAAGGAGATTAAAAGGGTTAAGATAAGTATCATTCACAGCAGAATTCAATTTCAGTACAAATTCCCTGAAACAGCAAGAATTTAATTTATTTGACACAACAAATCCTACCTCCCTCCAGGACAACACAGATTTGCACTCATACCCTAAATCTAAAGGCAAAACGAAGAAAAGGAAATACCTCTGGAAAAATACTGCTCTTCTAATGAGGGCAGGGTTTAAAACTGCTGCTGTTTTGAAATAAACTGTTTTGAAATAAGCTAATAAAGTGATGGTATTGGGTAAGACAGATATTGAACCACGTCCCTTGCACTGCTGAAGGCTGCAGATAAAGGTTTGGCATGAGAAAAGAGAGTAGGAAGACATTTGAACTGATTTCAGTCTGCAGAAAGGCAGAGAGACCCACCCACAGCAAGATTTGGGAGCTAAGAATCCAAGAGAAAACAAGAAAACAAGATGAACTGTTAAAAATTCCCCTTTTCCCCTGAAAATGACAGAAATGTGAAGAAAATTCAGAGCAAATACAAGTGAGAAGAGAAGAGCAAAGATTATTATTGCCAGCAAGAAATGTGCAGAGCAAAGAGGAGAGAAAAATACTCTTCATAAGGGAGAGTTTCAAGCCAAAATCTGAAACATTTTACTGAATCCTTCTCCAATCCCTCCCAACCAAATCAATTTATTATGCTTTTAATCCAGGGAGAAACTTGATGAACAAAATTTTGTTAATCCAACTTCAGTCCCTTTCCTTATGATGAAACTACATCCCCTTTGGAGCAAAAACATAAAGCAAGATTTATTTATTTTTTTAACATCCCAAGGGAATTTCACAGCTTCCAATCTCTGTTATTCCATGCAGAGCTTCCCCCAGCAAGTTCTGGAGCAGCTTCCACTCAGCACTGGAAGCAAAAGGAGGCAGAAAACATTTTAGGAAGGGACTGGGACACTCTCAGCTTCCATCCTTCCTTGGGGAAATATTTATGCAGAACAGCACCCAGAGAGACAGAATTTCCCCTCAGATTCTTTTGGGAGAATATTCCTGTCCTCTTGCACTTCAGCTGAATGTTGTTGATTTTGTCATTCCTTCATTTCTGCCTGTGCACTGTGACCTACATTAAAAGAACAGCAAAGCAAAAACAAACCCCATAAAAAAGGCTAAAAAATCCCACCTCAAATTGTTCTCAATCCATGTTCAGCTTTAAATACACTTTAACTTCAAATATGAAAAAAAATTTGCCTAAAAACTTCCAGCTTTGGATTTTTTAAAATAGATTTGTTAATCTAACAGACAAGATTTAAAGAAAACATTTTCTAACTTTGGGTTTGGAGCACCCTGGGATAGTGGAAGGGGTCCCAGCCCACAGCAGGGGTTGGAAATGGATCATTTTTAAGCTTCCCTCCAACCCAAACCATCCCAAATCCTACAAAATTAAAGCAGAGCTACAGAGGGATTCAACCTGGAATCCCAACAGGAAGAAAACATTGCCAAAAAAAGAGCAAAATTGTTCAGGTAAGTATAGAAACTATGCACAAAGTCCTGAAATAACCATCAAGCAAGAATGTTGTGCTATTAAAAATGAGCAGGAGGGTACTTACAAACAATCCTGTGTGGCACCATCCCGTTCTCCATCTGCAGCCTGTCTTCCAGGAAGGCTATTCCAAGGCTACTGAAATTATCTACACTGGCTTCAGCAATTAACTTAAAAGGTTCACCAGCTTTATAGGCCAAGGGTGAACAAAAGTCTGACCACTTCACAATCTAGAACAGAGCATATGGATGGCTTTCAGTCGGGAAAATTATGGAAAAAATCCCCAAGTAGCAACAGCATTGTGAGTTTGCAAGAGGGACTGCAGGAGAATTGAAGAGTTTACTGGCAGGGGTTGCTTTAGGCAGCAAAGATTGAGCTCTGATGGAAGAGAGCAACATCCACAGCAAGTGTTGGGAGCAAATTGGGAGTACAGAGGGATCATTCCCAAAGATCAAGGCTCTAAAAGTTCCAAGCAACAAAACGGCAGCAGAGCTGTGAGAAAAATTCTACTTGGATTTGTTTCCTTCAGCAGAAACTCCAAGCAAGAACGCTGATAAAAAGAACAAAATTAAATTACAAGGGTTTAATAAAAATTATCAGAAGCATTAACTAAACCTCAAGGGTTCAAGATGTTTATCTACATCAAAAATTCCTTTCTCCAGGAAAGAAACATTACACAAGTAGGAGACACAACTGGGCACACAAACCACTTGTTCTCCCATGAAGGAATTTTTAGAGACCTGCCTTCATGACCTAAAAAAAAATTCAGCCTTTGCCACGTTCCAAAACATGGGGAGACAAAGTTCAACTCCCTCAGGGCAGTTGCAGCACTGGGACACTTCTTCCATGAGGTTCAGCTTTTCACCCCCACACCCCAGATATAAAACACTGACTGAAGGAAGGAAAAACTGATTTTGGATGCACAAACTGAGGGTGAGCTGTCAGTTACCCTACTTGTTCATAATTAGACCATCAGCTAAATTTACCTTTTCATTTACTGCAATAAAATGATTTACACAGCATCCAAGAGAATCCAGCTGCAGCTTTTGATTTTGTGGCGTTTCCCAAGGGAACAAGAGGAAAGAACAAACAACCCCAATGGCTCTGTCTCCTTTCTAAGTCATTCTCAGAGACAATTTCTGGTTAGTAATCAACAAACCCAAATGAGACCATTCAGCCACAGAATCCCAGAATGGTTTGAGTTGAAGGAACCTTAAAGATCATCCCATTCCCAAACCCTGCCATGGCAGGGACACCTTCCACTGTGCCAGGCTGCTCCAGCCCCAGTGTCCAACCTGGCCTTGGGCACTGCCAGGGATCCAGGGGCAGCCACAGCTGCTCTGGCAATTCCATCCCAGCCCTGCCCACCCTCACAGGGAAGGATTTTTTCCCAACATCCCACCTAAACCTGTAATTTTTCAGTTTGAAGCCATTCCCTGTGTGCTGTCCCTGCATGCCCTGGGAATTGTCTCTCTCCAGCTTTCCTGGGGCTCCTGCAGGCCCTGCAAGGCCACCCTGAGCTCAGCCCAAAGCTTCTCCTGTGCAGGTGAACAATGCCAGCTGTGCCAGCCTTTCCTGCCAGCAGAGCTGCTCCATCCCTCTGCTCATCCTGGAGCCTCCTCTGGGCTCTCTGCAGCAGCTCCAGCTCCTCCTGGGCTGGGACAGGCCTGGGGCAGCTCTCAGGTGGGCTCTCAATCCATATTTGTAATTCTGGCCTTTGGATATCTAACAAGAAACCTGGCTGGGTATCTCCTGATCCATGATTTCTGCTAACCCTAGTGAAAAATTCCCTTTCCAAGAGGAGAAGGGAGCAGAGTGTGGGGTTTTACCACCTTGAGCTTGGGGGTAAAGCCCAGCCCTGTGACACCAGAGCACACCCAGCTTCAATGGCACTGCTGGTGGTGGAGGGTGAGGGGCTCACGGAGTATTTAAATATCCTTTCTTTTCCAAAGAACAGGCACAAGTAACACCCACACCTGGAGGCTGTGAGGAAGGTCTGTTGATGCTCTTGATCTCTCTTCTGTGGCACCAAGTAAAATCTCAGATGTAAAAACGTAATTATTGCTGCACAGTGCAAATAAAGTGAACCCACAGAAGCAGCTCACAAAGAAAAGCTCTTGCCAAAACCTATGACCCTGAAATGAGGCAGCAATCCATTGGCTCAGAGCAGAGCAAAAACCCTCAGGGAATCTTTTCCAGCTTTCCTGCTATCCAAATCCAAATCTGGGTATCAATTCCAAATCAAAATTCTGTCAGAATAAAGGATGAAAGCTCTTAGCAAGAGATGAGACATTATTCATATTCCTGTTTTCTGAGTCCCCCTCATTTTCAACAGCCACAGATACTGACAGTCCTACAAAAAATGGCTTTTCTGGCCAGAAATTCCCCCAGGAGCAATGTGTTCCCACAGCCCCTGGCTATGGTGACAGCCAGAGGGACCAAAATTAAGAGCACTTTGCTGTGTTCACACAGAAGAACAATAAACAAAATAAACCAGCAGTTCCTTTCCTCTTTAGTTTTGATTTTTTGCCTGGACTATCACTTCTGAGCTTTCTAAATCAAATTAATTAGCAATGTCCACATAAGAGTGCAAAATTTTCCATCCCAAGGAAAAAAAAAGTAAACCCAAGAATATTTAAAAAAAACAATAAACCCCAAAAGAATGGATAGTTAGAGCTTCAATGCAGACGTTTTTGAGGATCTTTCTGCTACAAAAAGCAAAAGAAAAACAAAAATCTTCCATGTGAGCTGGCCCAGGTGTACAAGAGGGAGGGCACAGCTCATTCATCTCAGGAAGCAGAGCCCACCTGGATGGATTCCACCTGCCAAAGGCAATAAAACCATTTCCAAAGCAGCTGATGCAGGTTTTCCCAAGAAAACCTGTGCCCAGTGCAATCAGGACCAGGAGATTTGAGCAGAAAAGGTCCCACCATGGAGCTCCATGCAGCCCAGGACTTCCAGTGAGGCAGCACTTCAGGACATCCCTCCTGACCCACAGGCTCCAAATCCAGGCTCTGCTCTGCACCTGGCAGGGGGTGAAGGCTCCCAAATTCTCATTGCAGCCCCAAAACTGGAGCTGAGCCCATTCCCAAGCTCTCCTCCTGCCCTGCCCTCAAATAAATCTATTTATCCTCTGCTCCCCCCAGCAGGATCATCTCCTGGGAAAGGTGACCTGGAAGACACTGGATCCTTGCTGGAACTTTGGGAATAGGGAATATTTATCAGTTTAACAAGTCTTGATTCTTAGAAAACCATTGGCTTTGGCTGTTGGTTATGGAGAGGGTTTTGAAGACTTTGGAATTAATTAGAATTTATGAGTGTGTAAAATAGATAGTAGCATAGTATATCACAGGGTGAAAAATTTACAGTTTTGGGGTTTTATTATGAAGAAAATAAAAATAGAGGATTTTGGGTGTTGTTTGATCTTTTTCTTCATCTATTTTCTACTGTGTTGGCAGTTATCAGTCAGGGAGAGTTGTAATACAGATGTTGTGTGGCACACAAATAATTAGTTATTGGTAGAAAAGTAGAAATAAAGGTCATTTTAAGAGTTAATTAGATAAAATAGCTTTAAAAGACCTTGGAAGTGTACATTTTGTGACTTTTTTTTGCTGCCTTCGCTTTGTGTGCTAAGTGTAGCTTAGTGTGTAGAACTTCTGATAAGATAAAAAATGAACAACTTGAAGAATAAAAAACTCTTTTACACAGATCCTCACAAAGGGAGCAGCCAGGCCATGATTGTCTGGAACCCCAAGGAGGAGCCTGAAACCTGATTCCAGGAAATAAGGGTGACAGGTGGCCCTTTAGGGACACCCAGGACAGCACCTCAGCTGTGGGAAACGGATTTGTGGAGAATTCTTGAAGTTTGACAGAAGGTTCACACAGTACACATCTGTATTCAAACTTTGAGATAAGAAATGCTGACTTTGGGGTTTAAATTAAAATTAAGGTTTCAAATAAAATTAAGCCCTTTTAATGCATTTTAGAAATTCTCTACAAATCCATTTCCCACACTTATCCGTGGCCCCAGGGGTGATCCCAGCCTGGGGCAGAGCCTGGCTCATGGAGAGCTCTGGCATGCCAGGAGCAGCCCAGATGTTACAACCTGCACAGAGCCAGCCTGACATGGACATCTTCCCTTTCCTCCTCTTCCCTGGAGGCACTGGATCCATCCCTCCCCTCCCACAGCCTTCCAGGGACTAAAGGGGGCTTAACAAAAAGCAGAAGGATTTTCCACTGTGCCAGGCTGCTCCAGCCCCAGTGTCCAACCTGGCCTTGGGCACTGCCAGGGATCCAGGGGCAGCCCCAGCTGCTCTGGCAATTCCATCCCAGCCCCTGCCCACACTCCCAGCCAGGAATTCCTTCCCAATATCCCACCCAAATCTCCCCTTTCCCCATTCCCTGTGCCCTGTCACTCCATTCCTTGTCCAGAGTTGTTCTCCTGGAGCCCCTTTAGGCTCTGAGCTCTCCCTGGAGCTTTTTCTTCTCCAGGCTGAACAATCCCAACTTCTCCCAGCCTGGTTCCAGAGCAGGGGGGCAATTCCCACCCACGGCCAGAGAAAAATGCTACTGAAAAATCTCAACAAAATGTCTCTGGGTCTGTTAGAGACACAAAATAGAGCTTAATTATTACCAGGGATCTGAATGAAGCAATTCCCTTTTTATTCCCCATAACATCACTGCCCATCTGTGCCCATTTCTGTGCAAGATCATTGAATATCTGTACCCCTTTCTGTGCAAGAATATTGAATAGCTGCACCCCTTTCTGTGCAAGAATATTGAATATCTGTGCCCATTTCTGTGCAAGAATATTGAATAACTGCACCCCTTTCTGTGCAAGAAACAAAGAGAGTTTCTCACCTCCTTTGAAGAGTCAGGTCCTTTCTGCAAGTTCTCTGTGTGAGCAGAAATGCTTTCTGTCACAAAAGCAATGTGCTCTGCTGGCAGCAGCTTCTCAGGGTGAATAAAGGGAGAAACAAGAAGCCCACTCCACCTGTTTAAGTCATCAAGGAACTGAAAGAAATGGAAAGGAGAATAAGTCTGTACAGGAAGCAGCTGATTTAATAACTCCTTTTTAAATTATGCCCAGCTTAAATCCAAATCTGACCCTCCAGCCTTACAGGAAGGGTGATGATTATTTCACATTCCCCACGAGACAAAGAAAGGGATAAAATTCTGAACCACTACAAAGGAACACTGAAAGTAAAACTGAAAGTGGCAAGCCACGTTTTTAAGCCACCTCAAACTCCAGCTTTCAGCTTTACAGGAGAGAGGGTGGAACACAAATCCCCAGAGCCCCTGGCACTGGGACTCTTGTGGGACATCTGCCACTGGCAACATCCCTCACTCACCTGATCCTCCTCTCCCATTCAACTGAACACTGAATTCTTATTTCTCTGCATCAAAATTCCTCATTCACTATGAAGCTCATAAACCATAAAGAAATAATTCATTCAGAATCAATTTTTCTGGAAGTTGTTCTATCCACCACTCAGATGATCACTGCACAAAAGTTTTCTTCGTTAAATTACAAAAGATTCCCTCTTGCCCTCAGCAAGGAACAAATAAAGCTGAAAACCTGGAATCAGCAGACCAAAAAACACATCACAGCTTCTCAGGAAAATATTACATCCATTTTTAATTTTTACATCGATTTTGCAATGAACTTCATTTGTCTGCCATATTTAAAAAATGGCAAACACTTTTGTTTTGCTGTGGGAAATAGTAAAGGTAAGAAGACTTTTAGAAAGTTATGAAAGTAGGCTTTAGAAACAAAAAGTGTACAGAACTTAGAGCTAGCTGTGGTGGAAAGTCTGAACATAGAGAAGTTACAACAGTACAGTAAGCAAGGACATGAAGCAATAGTTTGAGTTTTAGGTTTGGTTAAGATAGATTTTAATACTGTAGAAAAAGATGTTTAGTAAGGAGGTTTTAAGTTTAATAATTGTGTGTTGTTTATAGAAACTATATAAGTAAGTATTGTTTGAAAGAGGTGTGGTTTTAGTGATGAACTAGAATAATTATCTGTAAGTTTTGGTAATATGTTATTGGTGTAAAAGTTTTTTAAATGTTCTATAACAAAGAAACTTTTGGCTGTTGTTAGTAAGATGTGAGTTGTTATCTTTTAATTGCCTTAATTATGTAATGAGATTGATGTAATAAAGCTCAAAGAACTTATCTTGGTAGCCTTGTCTGTCAACTTCCTAAAAATCCTCTTATCTATTTCCCACTTTTTCCTTCTGCCACACCACGAGCACACCCCCTCAGTAATTGCACGTGGAAGCAGGAGAGGATTCCCCTGTGGCCCTGAATTCTGGCACTAAACGTGTTCATCCCTGCACACCTCAAATGAAACCAGGAACATCGAGGGGCAGCTCGCTGACCCAGCCACCCTTGGGAGCACAGAAGCTGCACAAACAAACACTGATTTCTCCCACAGGAAAGTGAACTGAGCTCAGGAAGTTTAGAGTGCCTTAAACATCCCATTTGGCTAAAGATCAAACAAAAAAAATCCTTTACAGGTTATGATTTATGACTTGCTAGTGTCTTAAGCAAGCTGCTGATGGCAGTCCAAGCTACTGAGAGAGCAAAGGAGCTTTGCTGGCTGCCCAGAAGCCAAAAAAAAAAAATCTGAATTAACCTTTTATCTCTTCAGAGATGATGTAAAGAGCTCCCCAGTGATGCAGAGCCAGAGCTCTCACACTGAGGTGCAGCACAACAGGACCTGCCCAGGGATTCTCAAACGCTGTCACCACGTATTTTAAAGAGACAAAAACATATTGAATAACAGCCCTGAGCCCATGCCAGACTTCATGCCAAGCTGCAATTCCCCAGAGGGCTTCCCAGCTCCCAATAAACCGAGCAGATTATAAAATCAGTCTGCATGAACAGCACTGCAGACAGAAAAAAATGTGCTGGCAGTGCAAGGACAGAGGAAAAGCTGTTTCAGAAATGAGCAGGAGTGGAACAAAGAGCAGAAATCAGCTGAAATCCTCTTCACAGAACAATAATCCAGGGCAACTGAGGCAGAGCTCCTCCAAACAGAGCTTTGTTTTGGTTTTGAGGGCTTTATTGGAATGTGAATTAGGTATTTCACTTGGCTGTGAAAGATTCTGAGATCACCACCATCGCTCCTGAGCGTGAAATAATCTGTTCATTAAACAGCAAAAAAACCCCTAGTTTTAAATAGAACCAACTCCATCAGCATTTCTAATCTTGTTTTCCCTCACTGCAAAAGTTCTCTTCACCCAGTGAATTCATGAAAAGCTCCTCTGCTTCCTGAAGAGCACTTAGCTCCTGACACGCTCCATAAATCCCTGAACCGAAATAATTCCCAACCACTCACACATCAACATCAGCAAAAAGCACAGATCAAGAAGAGCCTCCCCCAGACCAATTCTGGCACTTAGTGCCAAATTCAGAGAAATCCACCATTCATTTAAATAACTCAGACTAGCTGGGGGCAGTGCCAGTTCCAATCCTGAAAGTCAAGCAAGCTCGCTTTCAGTTTTGCTTCCAGCAGTGCCAGGTGCAACTGGCTCAGGCACAAGGTTTTTCCATTCTCAGGGGCTGCCACAGCCTCCCCCAGCCCTGTTCATTTGTGATTTTCACTTTTCACCTCATTTTCCTCACTTAGGACAACATTTTGCACGGGGAGAAGCAGCCAGCTCTCTCCACAGTTCACATTCCAGGGCAGATCCAGCAGCGTTTTAAAGCCCTGACACGAATCTTGAAGGCACAAACACAGCTCATATTTTTAGACTAAATCCTTATATGTTCTCCAAGTATGTTGCTAGAATGGAAAGAGGCTTTTCCCAGGGACAGGACAAGGGGGAATGTCCTTAAACTGAAAGTGAGCAGGTTTGGATGGGATATTAGGAAGCAAATCTTCCCTGGGAGGGAGGGGTGGCCCTGGCACTGGGTGCCCAGACAAGCTGGAAGTGCCCAAGGTCAGGTTGGACGGGGCATGGAGCCCACAGCAGGGGGCTGGAACAGGGTGGTCTTTAAGGTCCCTTCCAACCCAGACCATTCTGTGCATTTATTAAATTCTTTCAAGCTCTGCCAAGCCAAGCTTTCCTAGAAACACGGCTGCCCCTACAAAGCTACACTTGATACATATAAATACATAGATAGATAGATAGATAGATAGATAGATAGACAGACATACAAATAGACATAGAGCATCCCTCAGCCCATCTCCTACTCCAGCAAGCTCCGGCAAGCAGCGAGGAGAGGAAACCACCCCTGAACTAACACTTCCCACCACAGCGACCACCTCGCTGTCCCCTCCTCCTCCTCCTCCCCCTGCCTGCGACAGCGCGTGGGAATCCCCAAATCCCCAAACCCCTGCCCGCCACCAATGCCCACAACCAACCCACAGCCCCATCCATCCCCGTGGCTCCGCGGGGCCGCGATGCTCATCCCCGTTACCACGGCAACCGCCGCATTTCCCCGCGCGCCGCCGCCGCTCTACCTGCGCCTCGCCGGTGCAGAACACCTTGCCGCCGACGCGGAGGCAGACGCGCTCCTCGGGGTGCGGCTGGCGGGCGCAGAAGGTGAAGGAGCAGCGGGAGCGGTGCAGCCTCCGCACGGTGCTGCGGACGAGCGCGGCCGAGCGCGGCCCCCAGCGCGCCCACAGGTACAGGTAGCACAGCGTGATCAGCATGGCGGGCGCGCGGCCACGCCCGCCGTCCCCGCCCCCGGCGCTCGCCGCGGCCAATGGCAGCGCCGTGCGTCAGGGAGGGCGGGCGGCGGTCGCAGCGCTGATTGGCTGGCGGGGGCTGGCGCGCGCGGCGCCCCGCCCCTTTTGCGTCTCCGCCCTCCTCTCCTCGGCGCTCGGCCGTGAGGCCGCTGCCTTCCCCTCGCGCTGAGGGGAACGCGGGGTTCCGCGGTGAAAGGAGGTGTGGAAGGGAATAAAGAGCGCTCAAAACCGTCAAAAGCGGCTCGGGGCGTTTTGTTCTGCAGCGGGTAGATTGTAGGCGTGTTCTGGAGGAGGAAGAGGAGGAGGAGCAGGCGAGAACTTCTCGTCGCCGGCGCCGCGACTCGGCTTCTGTGGGAATGGCAGAAGGGTTTTGGTGAAAAGGGACTTCAAGCTCGTCCAGCTCCGCCCCCTGCCATGGCAGGGACACCTTCCACTGTGCCAGGCTGCTCCAGCCCCAATGTCCAACCTGGCCTTGGGCACTGCCAGGGATCCAGGGGCAGCCACAGCTGCTCTGGGAATTCTACTCCAGGGCCTCCCCACCCTCACAGGGAGGAAATTGTTCCTAATGTCTGATCTAAACTTGCAGTTTTTCAGTTTGAAGCCATTCCCTGTGTGCTGTCCCTGCCTGCCCTGGAAATTGTCTCTCTCCAGCTTTCCTGGGGCTCCTGCAGGCCCTGCAAGGCCACCCTGAGCTCAGCCCAAAGCTTCTCCTGTGCAGGTGAACAATGCCAGCTGTGCCAGCCTTTGCTGCCAGCAGAGCTGCTCCATCCCTCTGCTCATCCTGGAGCCTCCTCTGGGCTCTCTGCAGCAGCTCCAGCTCCTCCTGTGCTGGGACAGGCCTGGGGCAGCTCTCAGGTGGGCTCTCACCTGAGGGGCACAGGAGCAGAATTCCCCCCTCACCTGCTGCTCCCACAGGTTGTGATGGAGCTCAGGATAAATCTTCTGCTTCTCCAAAGCTCAAAGTGTCCTGATGGACAACAGGAAAGGATCTCATCTTCCTCAGAAATGGCTTGACGCTGCTACCTGACCTTACTCCCAGATTTATGGTACCCTAAAGGCACAGTATTCCCTTTTGTATCCCATTCAGGACCAGGAGAAGGCACCTGTCTCCAGTTCCCATTGCTGTAGCCACCAAAGCCACAAATGGATTTATTTATTTCCAGCCAGAAATGCATTTAAATCCAATTTATTGGATTCACCAGATGAGAAAGGGCTGAACACTGACATCAGAGTGAGGAGCAGCCTGTCAGGGAATCAAAGTGTAGGATTTGCACCTGCCCTGTGAGCTGCAAACACAAATTGCTCCTCCAGAATACACAACAGACAGCAAATTATCCTTTACTCCTCCAATATATCTATGCACAAAAGTTATCAAACACTTTCTGTATTTTATAGGGAAAGGAATCACAAAAACAGCTTGGGGGAAGGAGGGTGTGGATCATTCTGATCTTAGCAGATATTTGGTGTGTGAGTGAAAATAAAAGATTATAAAAATAGGCAAAATGCAAGGCTACAAGAAATAAGCCAACACCTACCTTGACAGATACATGACATTTGTTTCCTGAACAAGTTGGGCAGGAAACCACAACCTTTTTTTTGTTATTCTGAACTCAAGGTCTTGTCCTGCACTTGGAAATTCAGTGCAATGGGTATTCTAAAATAACAATTTTTCCCTAGGTGTATCTCTAGCTGGCTCTGTAGATAAACAAGGAACAAATTGGCTCTGCTCTCACATTTCAAGCGAAAGGAGGAGAGGAAATGGTTTTAAGTCGTGCCA
Source organism: Passer domesticus (assembly GCF_036417665.1). NCBI lineage: Eukaryota > Metazoa > Chordata > Aves > Passeriformes > Passeridae > Passer > Passer domesticus. Next base: position 4,990,624 of record NC_087475.1, on the reverse strand, counting down.
GGGGATGTTCAGGAAATGTTTTTTCCCTGGCAGAGTGGTCAGGCCTTGGGCTGAGCTGCCCAGGGAGGTTTGGAGTCACTGGAATTGCCCCAGAGGAGTCTGGATGTGGCCCTTGGGGACAGGGTTTGGGGTGATCCTGGAGGGCTCTTCCAGCCCTGAGCATCCTGTGACTCTGGCCTTGAACACCTCCAGGGATGGCACATAATATTTCCACAACTCGTGGCACAAACAGATTACAGTTTCAGCTGTGAGGCCAAATATTTTAAATTTTATTTAAAAAGGTAAAAATATTTTAATATTTTTCACCTCAAGCTTCAGGAACAGCAACCTCGTGCTGCTGCCGTATCCTGCCCTGCACGAGAGGAACAAATCTCCAGTGCCCCTCACAGTGCTCCTTTGTGGGGCTTCATCTTGTGCAGGAAGTCCAAACACTCGCCTGGGCACCTCAAAAGAAAGAAAAGAATCTCCAAAGGGAGCTCTCAGCTCTGGAATTCACTTTCCCTGGGTCAGCTCAGGTGCCTGCTCTGCACTTTGTGAAACCTTTCCACAGCAGGAAGGGGCCGTGCTTCAAATCCTGCTCTGCCATCGACTGCCCTCAGCTCCACAATGAGCATTTCTTGATTTCTGAGCTTCCCCTGCCCTGGAAAAGGTCATGAGGAAATGAGAAAACTGAATCAAAGCCTCACCATGCAAGGGAATCTAAAGCAGAGCAGGCAAAACCAGTCCCTGTTTCAAGACAAGCTCCTGCCATGTTGGTGCGGAATTAATTTAGAGCTGGGAGGCTGCTGGAGGTTTTCTAGTTTCTGTTATGGTGTAACTTCAACTTCATCATGACAAGCTTTGACCAAAAAGTTCAGAATTTTAGACAAGCTTTAACTAAAAAGTTCAGAATTTTAAACAAGCTTTGACTAAAAAATTCAGAATTGTATGACAAGCTTTGACTAAAATGTTGAAAATTCATTACAAGCTTTCACCAAAATGTTCAGAATTTTAAACAAGCTTTGACCAAAAAGTTCAGAATTTTATCACAAGCTTTGACTAACAAGTTCAGAATTTTGTGACAAGCTTTGACTTAAAAGTTCAGAATTTTAAACAAGCTTTGACTAAAACATTCAGAATTTTAAACAAGCTTTGACCAAAAAGTTCAGAATTTTATCACAAGCTTTGACTAACAAGTTCAGAATTTTGTGACAAGCTTTGACCAAAAAGTTCAGAATTTTAAACAAGCTTTGACCAAAAAGTTCAGAATTTTATCACAAGCTTTGACTAAAAAGTTCAGAGTTTTAGACAAGCTTTGACCAAAAAGTTCAGAATTTTATCACAAGCTTTGACTAACAAGTTCAGAATTTTATCACAAGCTTTGACTAACAAGTTCAGAATTTTGTGACAAGCTTTTACTAAAAAGTTCAGAATTTTAGATTGGGAAAACATTCTGTTGTGTTATTACTTTTATTATTCAACCAAGGCATTGCATGCATCAGGAATCTACTGAAACAGGTTTTCTAAAATAAAATAAAGTAACCATGTCAGTCAGCTCCTCTTTGCAGAGGGTGGAAGGAAACCTTGATAAAAACAGGGAGTAATCTCAGCCCTCAAACCTCCCAGCTCCGCTGTGTAACCTTGGAGTAGCTGAGCTGCTCTTTTGCACTTTACAGGAATATTTTGAGGCTTTGCTGTGCTTTGTGACCAGCTGGTTCCTACTTCTGCTCCTTAAAAGCTTTTCCAAGGATTTCTCTGGGAGGAGCTTTGCCTGCTATCAGTGTCTGTGGTTTTTTGTTTAATATCAGATATTGTTCAAAACTATAAATGCATCCAGGTTCCCCAAATATACCAATTTATGTTGGTTATAATTTATTAATTGCCCTTTATTCTTGCAAATGCACAATTGCCTTCATGAGAAAACTGCATAAAACTCATTTCTCATAAAGATCAAATGCTCTTTTAATTAACACCAAATGATTAGCACTGGGCTCATCTTTCTGTAGAAGTTGAATCTGTCAAAGTTATTCCCAGGTAATGTCAGAGATCTGAATAGTTACTCTGACTTCTTGGAAAACTTTTCTGATTCTGTGTTCTTCACCAAATATCAAAATTAAGCACCTTACATTAAAATTACTGCAAAATGAATCCTGATTTTGCAGTAAAATGTAAATGATTTCCACAGAAATGCAAATTAATGTTGTGTGGTTTGCTTGATTAGTACTATAATGTAATATTCACATTTTTTTTCTACAAGTATTATATTTGCTCAACATTGCAGCTTCATCACCAAAGTTATATTTTCAATAATTCTGTAATAAATTTGGTCTTACAGAGCTTTATCAAGAGATTTAATTGAGAATAACTTTGCATTTTCCGAGTGTTACATCCCAGCAGTTTAGGCTCTAGTCCTGCACTAATATCCGTGCTGGTGGAGGAATAAATCAATTATCCTCACTTCCAGATCTGATTGCAAGATCACAGAGATCAATTCTCCAACACAAAGTTCCCTTTCAACTCTCAAGTTAAATCAGGACTAAACAAAACTGAGCTGCTGAAATTAAATATGTGGAGGTCAGCCTGTAATTTAGCAAGATATTTAATTACACTGCAGGTCACTTAAGTTTGCCATTTTTCCTCAGGACCTGTGCTATTATTTAACAAATATTTTGGATTTTTAATATTATTCACTGTGTTCTTTGTTCTATTAGTTGTACTGATTTTGATGCAGAAATGTTCAAAGGGATGGAGACTGTGCAGGTATTTTTTATTTGTAATAGGGCACTATTGATTTCTTTACAACCTCACAGATATCACAAGGTATTTAAACGTGGCAGGGAGTAGATTTAGACTGGAGGGGCCCAATTCACACTAAATAATCTGTGGTCAATAAATAAAATTATTTTTCCATCTCTGGGAAGAATGTTTAATGTGAACTTGGACTTTTTTTTAGGGCAGGATGTGGATGAGTTCTTCCAGGACACGCAAAAATGCATTTACAGAGTGTATCTAATAAAGAGCAAATCCTGATTCTGCAATAATCCTGAGAATTCTGTAAATTCACATCCAGCAAAACAGCACCAGAAAGATAAACAGGATAAACATGTTCTATCCCATGGGATTTGCTAAAAACAAAACCCCATGTCCCTGGAACCTCCAAGGTGCAAGCCTGTCCTACCTTTGAACTCGTCTTGGTTTGGAAAGCCAGGTGTCTGCTAAGGAAGGCAGGAGCTCCCCTGAAATGGAGAATATAAACCCCCTCTCCCCAAATTACTATAAATTTGAAATTCAGGGGCTCTCAGGCAAAAATATGGGAGCAGGAATAACAGTTCTGTATTAGGGAAGAAAATAAAAAAGATAAAATAAACAATGCAGCAAACCAAAACAACACTGACAGCCAGAACACGACCTGGCACCCTGTGGGTTGGGGTGGTGGCACAATCCCGTTGGAATTGTGGCTCAGCCCTCCTGGAATATCAGCTGTGGTTCTGCTGGAGCAGGGATCCTGGAGAAAGATGTAGTCTGCATTTCCATTGAAATTTCATTTTCACGTGCATTGATTGCGAGGCTGAATATGAAATGTAATGCACAGCTCCAAAATAACCCAAAAAAAACCACACTGAACAAATAACCCAAACAAAACACACTGAACAAATAACCCAAACAAAACACACTGAAATTAGGCAAGGAATAATTTCCAATGTTGCTTATTGGCTCCCTGGGATATATTTATTCTGCTAGAAATGCTGAATGCCCAGCTGTCCTCACCCATTTCCAGTAGAACCCACAGGTTCTGCCCAATATGTGTGATATTTTCTGGGCTTCTGCCATTCTCTTCTTAGCAGATTTTTTTTTTCCCCCTGCAATCTTTTTCCAGCCAGAAAAAAAGTCATCCTTGATTAAAACCCACAATTTAATTTAATACCACATTAAAACTTGCATTATGTGGCACCTTCCCCACAATGTTTCTCATGCTCAGTTTCTCAGCACTTGCCTTGCTACCAGCACCTCTAAATACCTCAAGGATTAAATATTTGCCCCCACTAGGTTTAATTTTTTTTTAATTTATTTTTAATGTGCCTTAACTCCAACCCAAACTGCCATGAGACAAAGCAAATGCAGAATTTCAGATTTTGGACCTTTCCTGCACCTCTGGTGGTTGTGAGATGAATATTTGTGTGATATTTTCTGGGCTTCTGCCATGCTCTTCTTATCAGATTTCCCCCCTGCAATCTTTTTCCAGCCAGAAAAAAAGCCTTGATTAAAACCCACAATTTAATTTAATTTAATACCACATTAAAACTTGCATTATGTGGCACCTTCCCCACAATGATTTTCATGCTCAGAGAGTTTCTCAGCACTTGCCTTGCTACCAGCACCTCTAAATACCTCAAGGATTAAATATTTGCCCCCATTAGGTTCAATTTTTTTTTTTTTTAATGTGCCTTAAGTCCAACCCAAACTGCCATGAGACAAAGCAAATGCAGAATTTCAGATTTTGGACCTTTCCTGCACCTCTGGTGGTTGTGAGATGAATATTTGTGATATTTTCTGGGCTTCTGCCATTCTCTTCTTAGCAGATTTTCCCCCTGCAATCTTTTTCCAGCCAGAAAAAAAGTCATCCTTGATTAAAACCCACAATTTAATTTAATTTAATACCACATTAAAACTTGCATTATGTGGCACCTTCCCCACAATGATTTTCATGCTCAGAGAGTTTCTCAGCACTTGCCTTGCTACCAGCACCTCTAAATACCTCAAGGATTAAATATTTGCCCCCACTAGGTTTAATTTTTTTTATTTTTAATGTGCCTTAACTCCAACCCAAACTACCATGAGACAAAGCAAATGCAGGATTTCAGATTTTGGAGCTTTCCTGCACCTCTGGTGGTTGTGAGATGAGGTCAGAGAGTTTTCAGGAGCCCTGGGAGTTTGTGCCAGCTCCTCCTCTCAGTCAGGTACTGGCAAACAAAGGAGTGGCACACATTTTAAATCTGGAAAAATTAAGATTCCAAATGAATAAACCTATTAGAATGAAGGATTTTTTTGAAGATCTCCACTTGCAAACTCACAAGAGGATCATTAATTAAATTTACACCATGAGACAAAATCCTGTCACACAGGGAATGACAAGAATGACTTGAAATTGAAACCTCAGAGTGACAAAGGAAAATTCAGCTATTAGATTAATCTCCAGTTCTCCATTTCCAAACACATGGCACCAAAACACAGATAATTTAAGGTATTTCACAAAATATCCTAAAATAATTTTATTTATTTAAAACTTTAGTTAATTTTGTTTCATTAATTTTAAATTTATTTAATTTATATTTTATTTGCTTTATGTAATTAATTTTTTTTAATTTTTAGTTTGGTTTCATTTAGTTTATTTTTTAAAATCTATTTATTTTTATTTACTAATAACCCAGCTTCCTCACTATTTAGTGTGCAGCAAAAGCAAACAGAAGAGCAGCCAGGATACTTTCATTTCTCTGTGATGACCCATCACACACCAAAAACGCACTGAGGTCCCTTCCCAGCTCGTTAATAATTAAGAGAAGCCCCAGAGTGAACTGCTGCAGCATCTCTGGCATTGAGCTGCAGACAACTTTCAGTTTCCACTTCTGATTTTTTACCTCATCTGCAATCCCCCCTGCAGAGTCAGAGTGCCCTCAGCACCATCCATCACTTACAGGACAAAGGTGACTCCCCAAAAGGAGTTTAGGCTGAGTTTAGCACTTCAAAGGCAAGGCTGGAAGCAGATGGAATTCTTGGCTCAGGTTTCTGTGCCACAAAATCCTTCCCTTGGGAATTCAGCAGCTGCAGCACTTCCAGGCAGTGCTGCTTTCATTTTCCATTCCCTAAAATGATGGCAGCAAAAAGCAACTTTTTATTCCCTGGTACAGGGATGCCTCCACAAAACCTCTACAATCTCAGATTCTTCTTGTATGAAAAATCCTAAAAATAGTGGCAGCAAAAAGCAGGTTGTTATTCCCTGTACAGAGATGGCTCCACAAAACCTCCACAATTTCAGATTCCTCTTGCATGAAAAATGATAATTAAAAGTTGATTTTCATACAGCAGCCTTGAATTCTGCTTCCTTGAATATCCTTACTTGAAAATCCTTCCTCTGAAGGATACAAATATCCAAGGGAAGCATATCCTTGCATGCCACAGAAATGTGTTTTTTCTAAATATGACAGAGGATTAATTATGAGAGAAAAAGGATTAATTAAGAGAGAAAACTACCGCAGCATTTTTTCCCCCTGAATTACATTTGTGCAGGGAGAATGACAGCAGAGCAGAACTGAGCAAGGGCAATATTCCCAACAGCAGCTTTCTGAGCTGCAGAGACAAAATCCAGCCAATTCACCGAAATATTTCCTATTTAAGGCTATTTATTCTGCACTGCCGTCATCTCTCAGCTGCTTTTCACCAATAGCACAGCACCCCAACAAAACTGACTTTGGCAACGCCTCTGGAAGGGAACTGGCAGAAGAAAACTGAATCCTTCCAAAACTTTCTCCTCAGAAAAGGAGAAATTTCCTGAATGGAGAAATACAAAACCCTCCATTCATCCCAGCTGGGTGAAAGCTGACTGGAAATTCAACAGGACTCGGCAAGCAGGACTCTTGAAATTAAACATTTTAGCAACTCAGGCCCACAAGAAAGGTGAACAAAATATATCTACAAAAGATCAGACAAATATTTTGTTTATAAGGCAGAAACATTTTATGATTTCCACCCACAAATGAAACTGAAGTTCAGAGGAACTTGTTGCGTTTTTAATGTTTATAGACCCCTAGCACAGATGTGTCCCAGGATGAACATTTAATATTAATATTAGAGCTTTTTTTAATATCAAGGGGTCTTGGGTTGTCCTTGCTCCTGTTCCCCCCCTGTCCAACCACGGGGGGTTTGAGATGATCAGTGGAGCTGACAGAATTCCTTATGGAATAGGGAATTATGACATAATTTTGGGATGGTCTGGACAATGCTTCAGAGAACAGCAAAAGTTTATCTGCTTAATTCAAGAGAAATCATGGAATGGTTTGGGTTGGGAGGGACCTTAAAGCTCATCCAGTGCAGGGACACCTTCCACTGTGCCAGGCTGCTCCAGCCCCAGTGTCCAGCCTGGCCTTGGGCACTGCCAGGGATCCAGGGGCAGCCACAGCTGCTCTGGCAATTCCATCCCAGCCCTGCCCTCCCTGCCAGAGAGGAAATGGTTCCTAATATCTGATCTAAACCTGTAATTTTTCAACTGTGAGCCATTCCCTGTGTGCTGTCCCTGGAAATTGTCTCTCTCCAGTTTTCCTGGGGCTCCTGCAGGCCCTGCAAGGCCACCCTGAGCTCAGCCCAAAGCTTCTCCTGTGCAGGTGAACAATGCCAGCTGTGCCAGCCTTTCCTGCCAGCAGAGCTGCTGCAGCCTTTGGGGCATCTTTATAATCCATGTTGTTATCATTCTTCCCTTTCCTGCCAAGATGGAAAGAAGAAATTTGGCAGCCCCAGCTCCGTTCTCCCCTTTGGCACAGCCCCATTCCATAGAAACCCAGGCATCTCCCTTATTCCATGGTGATCCCTTCCCTTCCCTTCCCTTCCCTTCCCTTCCCTTCCCTTCCCTTCCCTTCCCTTCCCTTCCCTTCCCTTCCCTTCCCTTCCCTTCCCTTCCCTTCCCTTCCCTTCCCTTCCCTTCAGAATGTGTAAAACATCATCCATCCCCAACAGGATAAAGGCTGCAGGAGATCCCAAAAAGGTGCATTTAAATGCAAAACTGAATTTCCATCCCTCACTTTATTCCAGCAGGGACAAAGCAGTGGATTGCACTCTACCAGCTGGGCCACTAGCAAGGCAGAAAGGTGAAAATGAGGGCAAATTTTGGGTTTTTTTCCTTTTTTTTACTTAGTTTCCCCTTAGTCTCTGAGAAGAATGGACACCTGATATCCAGGGATGTTTTGTAAAGAAAGGCACCACCATTCAATCACGTGGGGGACATTTTTCCCTCAACACGTAAGGCAAAATTTATATAAATCTACAATAAAAACCTCCTCTTCTCTTTGCAGAGCTGTGTATCTTTTCATCACAGTCACAGGCAAGACCAATTCCCCAAAATTTTAGCCCCAAATTCCATATTTTAGCCCCAAAACCCCTCTATTGCCTGGTTTGATTTTGCTCCCAGAGGCAATTTCTGAAGTGTGGCCAAGCTGAAGGAAACTCAGCACGGTGTCTCCTACAGAAAAGCCAAGATTGAGTTTCACCCCTGCAATTTCTCCTTGAACAAAGAGCCCCCCCTGGCCTCCCCATAACTGTGGGGTCTGCAGAGAAATGAAATCCATCCCTGATCCAATCTTTGCCCAAGGTTTACATCCTTTCATTGGTGTTTTCCAGGAGTTTTCCTTGATCCTGAAGGGATTTGGGCGTCCTTGACAAGGCACTGAATTAATCCTTCCATCAAATGATCCCAAAGGTGGCCTTCACTCATTGGCAGCTCGGAATTCCAGGTGAAATTCTCTCTCAGGAAGCAAAAAGGGTGGAAAATACAAAAAAAAAAAAAGATCGCAGTCAATACTTCAATGTCTGGAATGGATTAGAGGAGTGACAAAAGGGTAAACACATCTCTGTGGCTGCTGGTCATCAAATCATGATTTAATGGAAATTAAATCATTGATGAAAGTGAAAATTAATAAAAGGACAGGATCATGGCAGGGCCGAGAAGCAACAGCAAACAAAACCCCAAAACTTCATTACTAACTTAAAAGTACCACACAAATCAATGCTGTTCTAATTTCGACACAAATTCATTTTCACACAAGGCCCCCACGTGCCAATACAGCTAAAATTCAATATTTCAATGTGAAATGTTGAAAAGCTTTTTTTTCCTTCAATGAGGAGGTGTTTTAATCCTACCTGGAATACTGAACAAGATTTTTCCTCCAAGTTCAGGCAAAAACCCAACCAGCTACAGATTTATATTTACACCAAAGTGATTGTTACCAAGTCTTAAAATATTCCAGAGCAGCTGATGATCATTTTGACAGATTTTTAAAGAATTGGCATAAGCTTTTCCAGGCAAATTCTCAAAAATATATTATCTTTTAATGAAATAGTAACAGTTTAACAAAATTCTGTGCTGAAATTGGTTACAGGCTTAATAAATAATGAGGTTCTATTCACTGGGTTTTAACATAGACCTAAATAACATTGAGTCCTGGAGATAACTGTATTTGTGACATTTGGGAGAAGGGAAAAAACCAAAAAAAAAGTAAAATTCACTGTTTATAAAACATCTGAACCACTTAACCTTGGGTTTGAACAGCATGGATCTGTCAGTTCCTCTATTCCAGCTGTTCCCTTGAACTTTGTTGTCAGTATTTTCTTAAAATTAAGTTTAAAAAAGTAATTTCAAGATTTGTTTCAGTAAATCTTCTCAACCCACCTTTATTATTTTTGGTAACTCAGTAAATCTGATATTTTGGGGGGTGGGGGATCAACAGATTTGGCTGAATAAAGAATTGTGTGAAGGAAAATGGAGCATTTATCACCTCAACCCAGGAGAAACCTCCCAGAACCACAGGAAAACAATGAGGATGGAAAAATCAGCCACATTTTATTAGTATTTACAAAGGCCAATAATATCTTTACAATGCAAACACTTCCAGTTAACAATGGAAAAAAGATCCTCAAGTGTTTGACTGGCAAAACACATTTTCTCTCCCTGAATTCAAAGAGAAATAGAACTAAACTCTGCCTAAAGGCTGCTCTTTTTTCCCCTCTCAGAGGGGAATTCCAAGCAGAAAGCTGCAAATAACAGAACACTCTTCAAGCCACTTTTTTAATTTTTAAAGAATAACCAGATAAATTATTGGGGCATAATTTTCAGAACAGTGCAGGTTATTAAGGTGAATAATAATAATAGTAATAATAGTAATAATAATAATAATAATAATAATAATTTTAATTAGAAATTCAGGGGAAAAAAGCTGAAAGAGTTTTTATTTTTAGCTTGGAGAGGTTTTAAGTAGTAAAACTCTGTAAGTTTTATTAATCCTTTGTCCAAACAGATTTTAATAACCACTATCTGCTGTTGCAGATCCCTTTTTCAGGGAGGAAGAACATCCTGTTGACTTCACTGATGGGAATATCTCTCAGGGCTGGAATTGCCTCCTCTTGGAATTTCTTCTGCTGCTGCTTTTTTGCAAAGTTATCTGCAAAAGATAAGGAGAACATTTCATGGCTTCCAGGTCCTTTTCTTCCAAGAATATTATGTGATTTTATAATGCAGCACTACAAATTTAGCTGCTTTAACAGATGAAAACCCACCAGAACTTCCAAGAAATCAAATATTTGAGTTTAAAAAAGGCTTAAAATTTGGGTTTTATTTAAAGGCTTAAAAGTTGGGTTTTATTCTCTGCAGAATAAATTCTTCCGGAATTCTCAGTGAAGGATCAAACTTTTCAAAAAGCAATAAAATTACCTGTGATGGTGTGAGTGGAGTTGAGTGGAGCTGTGCTCATCATGTTAATCCCAAAAAGCAAAATATAACCAATTCCCACAGTCACCAGGAGATAAACTGGCAGAGCAACTGCCCAGTACCTGTGGGAAAGGATTTAAAAGTTCACATTTAGTAACAAATGCTTAATAAGAAATCAGTTTTAATGTTGGTATTGTATCTGCAAGGAATTTCTCCAGGAGGAAAAGCAACAACACCTCTGATTATGGATCCTGACTCCACTGGAGCTACTGACAAACCACCAGATAAATTTCTTTAAAAATGTGTTTATTTTTTAATTATGGCCTGAAGTTTACTGAATTTCCACCAGCAAAAGTAAAATGTCACATTTATCCTAAAATATCCCAATATTATTTATGTCATGGCACAACAAAACATCTTCACCATAGCTACATTAAAAAAATGCTTCAGAAACATTACAGCCGTTTATCATCAGGGAAAAATTTATTTAATGCAAGGCTATTATTTAAAAAAAAAAGGTTTTTATTTGAAAATAATTAAGATTAAGGAGTTTAATTGGCTGAACTTACTTTTGAGGCCAGTATGTCAGTCCCAGGGAGAAGAGCCAAGTCTCAGGAACATAAGCCCAGATAAGATACAAAACTGCACAACAAAATTGAAAAGTCACAATAAGACTGATGGCGTTTTGGACTTCCTGAATTTTGCTTTTATTTAAACCAAAATACCTCTCTCAAAAGATTGCAGAAAGATAACCAGTCCCTGGTTACACGGGATCAGTTTTATATTTGCTTTAACATTTAATGTCTGATTTCCTGCGAAGGCACACAAGAATTTATTCCAATTTAAACTGCAGAACAATAAAGAAAAAAAACAACAAAACCACCCCCAAACACCTCAATAAAAAGAAGCCAAAGGAATCTGAACAGAGATAATATGAAAGCAGAAAATGATCTCACAGAGGTCATTTAATGGGAAAAAAACCGGGTGGAATTGCAGTGTTTGGATGGGACTGTAATGAAATTATTGAAAATCCTTCCTGGTTCTTGCTGGGAGGAGCTGAGCCAAACTTCCCCCGGTTTTTCACTGCCCGAGGGTGCCAGAGACCCACAGCAGGATCCGGCACCAAAGGGATTGACAGCATCTTTTCCTGTGTTGGAAAAGTGTTTCCTACCTCTCCAACCCCGGATCCCCAGGGAAATGAGGAACCCATCCCACCAGCACAGAAAAGCTGATGGAACCCAAAATATTTTTTATTGCTGTTAACCAGACTAACTTAATTTTTTAATTTTTTTTTCAGTGTTTTGGTGGGGAAGGTGACACCGCAAGCACCTCCGGTGCTCGCTGAGCGTGAGAATGAGCGTGGTTCGAGTAAAAAGCGGATGAAAACGGGAGCGCAGCACAGCAGCACTGCGGGGCGCTGGGCCCGCCTGGGGGATACTCACTGAAGCCAAACCACGAGCCCAGAAAAAGCGCAAAGCCGTAAATCGCCCTTTCCGGCAGCGGGGCCGGCGAGTTCTCAACCATGCCGGGCTCCTCCCTTGAACTTCGCGGGGCGGGCGGAGGAGGGACGCGAGGATGGCGGAGATTTCCCGGGCAGCTCCTTGGGGGGGGCCTCCCCCACCCCCTTCGCCCTCCAGAGCCCGGGAGGCAGCAGGAGGAGGAGGAAGAGGAGGAGGAGGAGGAGGAGGAGGAGGAGGAGGAGGAGGAGGAGGAGGAAGGGAGGCGCTCCCCAGCCCCGCTCCCGCATCCGGCCACGCGCGCAGGCGCACGGCCCGCCGATTGGCCGCGGCCCGTGACGTCAGAGGGCGGGCGGCCAATGGGCGGTGCGTCCGACGGGCGGGGCGCGCTGGGGCGGCGGGAGCGGCGGCCGCGCAGCAGGAGCGGATCGGGAATCGGGATCCGGGATCGGGAATCGGAGTGGTGCGTGCGCGGTGCGGGGATGGATACAGGGAGTGGGGGGACCGGGGGATCCTCGGCCGCCTTCCCCTGCGCCTCGCCCAGCCCGGAACCCCCGCTTGCTGCCCGGTCTGTGCCCGGTACCGTGGCGGGCGCTCCCGGCCCGCCCGGGGCGGAGCGCGGTGCCGGGAGCCTCTCCGGGCTCTTGGAACACCGGCACGGACAGCGCTGTGCCGGCGGGATAACACACGGGATAAAACACGTGCGAGAGCCCGCGGGTTTCCGGGATGGGATGGCGGCCGAGGGGGGGAGCCCGGGAGCTGCCGGGACGGGGCGGGGTGTTCGGCATCCCGGGATGGAGCCGCGGTTCCCGGGGGTGCAGCCGCGATTCCCGGGGGTGCAGCCGCGATTCCCGGGGGTGCAGCCGCGATTCCCGGGGGTGCAGCCGCGATTCCCGGGGGTGCAGCCGCGATTCCCGGGGGTGCAGCCGCGATTCCCGGGGTGCAGCCGCGATTCCCGGGCTGCTGCTCCTTGGCCCTGCAGGGAGAAGTGCCCCGGCTTCTGCCGCGGTGCAGATCAGAGTCAGTCGCCGTCGCAGGCTTTCAGCCGGGTTTAGGCTGGCTGTTCTCAGCCTAAACTCTAAACTTAGCTGCTGCTCGGTTGTGCCCAGCCCGGCACAGCGGGGTTCAGCGGTGCGGTCGTGGCAGGTGGGGCACAGCTCCCGGTGTTGGTGTTTCTCACCCTCCCTTTCCCTCAGGTGATGTGCCATGGCTGATCCTCTCTTCAAATCCGACCTTGTTGCAGCCTTGGCTCTGTTTGCTGGTGATTCATCCTACTTCCAAGGGGTGAGTGGGGTTGGAGCTCCGTGGGAAACTAGCGGGATGTTCCAGGAGGGTTTTGCCCAGATCTGGCCCTGGCACAGGTGCCCAGAGCAGCTGGGGCTGCCCCTGGATCCCTGGAATGTCCAGGGCCAGGTTGGACACTGGGGCTTGGCACAGCCTGGGGAAGGTGTCCCTGCCACGGCAGGGGTGGGATGGGATTATGTTTAAGGCCCATTCCAACAAAAATCATTCTGGGATTCTCTGCTCAGATCTCCAGAGTCATTCCCAGTGCTGATGAACTCAAGCTGCCGTACAGGTACCTCAGCTGCCCATGATTCCCTTACAAAAACCCCAAACTGGGGCTGAGCCAGAGCCTGTGTCCCCTGTCAGCAGCAGGGGGGATTGGTGAGGGCAGCTCCTGTCAGCACAGCCTGCCCAGGCTGTCCTGGGGCCATTCCTGGGCTGCTGCAGCTCAGCCTCACACATCAAACCCTGCCCCTGCAGGGCAAGCTGCTCCTGCTTTCTTGGGATTTCAGCTCTTGGCCTGTGGGATTTCAGCTCTGGGTTCCTGGGATTTCAGCTCTTGGCCTGTGGGATTTGAGCTCTGGGTTCCTGGGATTTGAGCTCTTGGTTCCTGGGATTTCAGCTCTTGGCCTGTGGGATTTGAGCTCTGGGTTCCTGGGGTTTCAGTTCTTGGTTCCTGGCATTTCAGCTCCTAGCCCCTAGAATTCCTGGGTTTTCAGCTCTTGGCTATGGGATTTCGGCTCTTAACTTGTGGGATTTCAGCTCTTGGCCCCTGGAATTGTTGGGATTTTATCTCTGTCTTCCTGGGGTTTCAGCTCTGCACAGTGGCTGCAGCTTTGCCCCTTCTTTGTTCTTCCAGTCTCTACCAATTTTATGCATTTCTTTGTGCCCAGCAAGGCTCTGTTTATTTAATCCCAGACTGGTTTGGGTTGGAAGGGGCCTTAAAGCCCACCCAGTGCCAGCCCTGCCATGGCAGGGACACCTTCCACTGTGCCAGGCTGCTCCAGCCCCAGTGTCCAGCCTGGCCTTGGGCACTGCCAGGGGTCCAGGGGCAGCCACAGCTGCTCTGGGAATTCCATCCCAGCCCCTGCCCACCCTGCCAGGGAACAATTCCTCATTCCCAAGATCCCATCCAGCCCTGCCCTCTGGCACTGGGAGCCATTCCCTGTGTGCTGTGGCTCCAGTTCCTGGTGAATTTTCCCTCTCAGTGTCATGGTTTTACATGAGACTCATCTGTGGAAATAATGTAAAAGCTGCTGTGTAATTGGAAGTCTGTAGAACCACTAAAATCTGTACATGCCTCTGTGAAAAACACATGTTAAACTAACTAAAATATAATAAACTAACTAAAATTTTAATAAACGTGAGTCAATTAAATTGTAATAAAAGTGAGTAAAGCTTTTCCTGGCCTTTCATAACCATTAACCTATGGCCATTTTTTGAATGGGGATGTAGGTAAATATTCTTTCTTTCTCCAAACAAAATGCTTTCTTTGTTGCTGGATTGACTTTCTTTGTTTGCTATTGGCTGTGCAGTGTAATAAATAGTAAATATGCAAATATATTACATATAAATATATAAATATGTTTATCTTTAGCGTCATGGAACCTTTGGACAGACAGTGCGGCCTAATCCTAAAACAGGTATGGAAACAAAACCAATATTCTTCCATTTCTTGGATCATTGGATTGCTATTTAATTTTACTTTTCCTCATTTTGCCTGAAAATTGGTTCATTATTATTTTTGCATTGCTATGTTCTGTTACCTTGGAGCAATTCTCATCTGTTCCTCCTAATATAACTTAAATATTCAGTAATATTTACATAAATGCAGGCAATGAATGCTGTGAGGATGGAGATTCAAGGCTGGTTGGTTTTAGCTGTGTAGGTCTAGAAACAACTTCCATTTTTGGGGGTTTTTTTTGCAGGAAAGGTTTGGAAGTAAGAATTAACCAAAAATTCTCAGTTGTAAAAAACCAGATGGCTCAAATTCAAAATTATATTTTCTACACCACCCCCTGATTTGTGGGAATAAGCAGATAAACAGCTGTGGAAAGTGACTTTTTCTATGTGGTTTTTTTTGGGGTTTTTTTTTGTGTGTGTATTTTTTGGTGTGCTTTTTCCTTTTCCCGACTCTCAGGTGAGGCTGCTCTGCTCTGAGGGTACCTGAAGCCACTCCAAATAAACTTTTAATTTCCTCCAGAGGACTTGAAGCCACATCAATGCCCCCATTTAATTTTTAATTCCCCTCCATCCCTCCCAGTTCCCTCCATGTTTTGGGAATTGCAGGATGCTTTTAAGGACAAACCCTCATGGTTTTGTGCCCTCTTGCCCTGCTTAATTCAATTATTCTTGTCCAGAATAATTCATGGACACAGGTGGAAGAGGCTGATGTTTTCCTGGAAAAGAACATTCCCTTCCAGCCCAGCAAGGAGAGGCTGCATTTATCCATTTTTCTCTTAATTTATCCATTTTTCTCTTAATTTATCCATTTTTCTCTGAATTTATCCATTTTTATCTTAATTTAATCATTCAGAACACAGGGATGCAAAACCTTCCAGCAGCTCCCTGTCCATAATTCCATAAAAATCCCCTCTCCAAAACCCCCTCAGGGTGAGTTCAGAGTGTTCAGATTCCCTTGCTTTGGTTTGTCAGGAATACAGGCTGGAAATCATCCTGGATTTTAATTATTGGCACTTTGGAATGCCTGAATTCATCCTTTATTTTAATATTTATTGGTACTTTATAATGCCTGAAATAATGATTGATTTTAATATTTATTGGTACTTTGGAATCCCTGAATGAATCCTTTATTTTAATGTTTATTGGAACTTTGGAATGCCTGAATTGTGCCCTGTAATTCCCATTTTTTTTGCCCTTCCAGGAGTTGATGTCTGTGAGGTGTGGTGCAGTCTGCCCGTGGAAAAATTAAGGGAATTTTGCAATGTGATCAAAATCAGAATCTTTTGGTGTGCACTCTTCACCAGGGAGAGCACTTCCTTTGTGGATGACTTTTGGTGAGTATCCACATTTTCCAAGGGCATTTCCCTCCAAATCTTCCCACTTTTCCAAGGGCATTTCCCTCCAAATCATCCCACTTTTCCTTGTTCCTGTGAAAATCCCTTGGGAGCTTCCAGTAAGGCTCCAGATGGTGCAGGAATTTTGGAGTTGGTTGAGGTCAGAAGTTCTTGAATCCACAAGGAAAAAAAAACTTCAGATTGATTTTCTGGAGTTTGGAATCTTTGGGAGTTTGGAGTTTGGAATCTTTGGGAGTTTGGAGTTTGGAATCTTTGGGAGTTTGGAGTTTGGAATCTTTGGGAGTTTGGAGTTTGGAATCTTTGGGAGTTTGGAGTTTGGAATCTTTGGGAGTTTGGAGTTTGGAATCTTTGGGAGTTTGGAGTTTGGAATCTTTGGGAGTTTGGAGTTTGGAATCTTTGGGATTTTGGAGTTTGGAATCTTTGGGATTTTGGAGTTTGGAATCTTTGGGAGTCTGAGAAGCTGAAATTTGGGGGGTATTTTGGTATTTTTGTAGATGCTGACATTTCAAAAGCAGCAAAACCTTTCCAGCTCCTCTTCTTTTAATTAT
Source organism: Passer domesticus (assembly GCF_036417665.1). NCBI lineage: Eukaryota > Metazoa > Chordata > Aves > Passeriformes > Passeridae > Passer > Passer domesticus. The sequence continues at coordinate 4,973,850 of NC_087475.1, read as the reverse complement.
CATTATTTTTCTCCTTCCTCCTCTGAGGGGTTGGACGTGAATTTTTAAACATTCACAGATCTAATCCCTCTAAATATTCATAATTAAGAACCTGTAACAGCTTGGTGTTTGTCTAAATAATAATTCACTCTGTTTTCCAACAGCTTGGTATTCCTGGCCTGGAACACGAAGAAAATCTTTGAGTTGAATGTTATGGAAGACCTTGCTGATTTAATTAAAAGAGTTGCTGTAAGTCCTGGATTTTGAATTTCAAATTTCTCCATTTTCAAATATATGTCCATTAAATCTCGGGGTTATATCCTGAATTAGACATTTCCTTTTGCTGAAGTGAAGGTATAATTATCAATTATTTGATAATTGGGTTGCAGCTTTCCAGAAAGAAATTGTGGCCTAGGCTTTATTCCAGATGGGATAATTTAGGAAATATTTGCAGTCAGAAATTAAGTTGGTGGGTGTGAATGACTTAAATAAATCTTTTTCCCCTCGTTCAAAAAATGATATTTTAAATTTGCTTTTGCTGACTTAAAAGAGAAACAGAAGAGTGGAGAGGAGGATGTGAGGAATTTGTTCCATTTGTTGTGGATTTTATTTTAAATTTAGGTAATAAAACATTTCTTCATTTCTTGAAATTGTGTGTCCAACCCCAAACTACCTATTTTATTTTGTAAATTCAGGTGTATTTTATTTTATTAATATAGGTATAACATATTTCTTATTTAATTTCTCTTCATTTTCTGGCTTGTACATCCAAGAGTAAAATGGATTTGGAGGAGCAGATTTTGGGATGTCTCAGCTTTGGGGTTCTTTGGGATTTAGGGCTCAAAGGGGCAGAATTTCCGCAGCAGGAATTCTCTCTTCTCATTTGTTTTTCAACAAAAATCTGGAATGCAGCTGCCCCAGTGGTGCTGAATTCCAGCAGAACAGGAAATGTGACTGAGCTGAACCTGAGCAGGCAGAAATTCCAATTATCTCCTCTCAAGAACTGATTTTTTAATTTTTTAAATATTTTTTAATCCTTTTTCCAGAACATCCCGCATTTCATCCGTGGCATCTTGAGGATTGGCAGTGGAATAGAAAATGTGAGTTTCTGGAATTGTTTGGGAGATTCCCTGGAACTCCTCAGCCTCAAGGGCCTGGCACAGGCAGAGCTGGGAAATCTCCTGGTCCATCTTTTTATTTACAAAATTATTTTGTAAATAAAAAAAAATTATTATTTATTTACAAAATGCTAGAACTGAACTCCTTGCATTTTCCAGCTTTGGAAACTGTAAACTTTGGGCTGTGAAGATCCTGAATTTCCCTGGGTTTAATCCCTTTTTTCCCACTTGGAAACAATAACATCACTAATAATAATAATAATAATAGCATAAATATAATAACATCAGTAATAATGACATCAATATAATAACATCACTACAATAACAGTAATACTAGTATTTATCAATAATATTATAATTATTATTTCATTAAAATATTAATAAGCAACTCTTATTATAAATGTTCTTTAAGACTGATCTTTTTATTTAACTACATTAGTTATGTAAGTAGAATTTCTCATTAAATTGAGAAGTTTTTAAAATAGTTTAAATGCTCAAACTACTGCTGCTGATTTGATAATTTGAGAACTTTGGATTGTTTGAATGTTTGGTTCTGATGTTTTTAATGTATTTGACACCCTGATTTGTGTTTTCTTAGAATTATCAGTAAATACTGTTACAGCATTTAAAGGCATTTCACCTAATGTAGGTTTTTCTCTGAAATTTAGTTTTGTTTATAGCAGTTGGTGACCTAGAAAATAAATAAAATAAACACTTTAAAAGTTTAATAATGCAATTTTTAAATCCTCTAGTTTTTACAATACCTAATCAAAATACCTCTTTTTTCAAGAACAGATAAATCACTTTAAAATCTTTACTTGCCATTAATAATAATTCTGATTTGGTTTTAATTATTATTTGAATTGTTATTTTTAACATTATAAAGATTATTTTTAGAAATCTATACAGTAAAAAAATGAATTCTATTATTAGTAAAGGATTTTTTTTCTAAGTGTTCTATTAAAATATGAGACTACACAATACAATTATATATTTTATATATATAATGATATATATTATATATATATATTATATATAATATATATTATATATATATTATATATATTTTCTCCTAGTACTATTAAAAAAAAAAAAGTAGTAATACTGTACAACAGTGTGTTTGTTTTCTGGGGCCAAAGGTAAAACAAAAACATTGAATTTAAAACCCAGCACTGCAGGAGCAGTAGGAAAACCAGAATAAACACAGCTGTGGGTTCCCCAGCTGCTGCATTTTTGAGGACATTCCTGATTTTTTTGTATTATTTTTCAACAGCCATAGGAAGAAGTTTCTAAATCAAATTTTTAGGGGTTTATATTATTATTTTTTAATAATTTCAGCCATCACAAGGAAGTTTGTAAATCAAATTTGAGGGGGGAGTGATATTATTTTTTTTAATAATTTCAGCCATCACAGGGAAGTTTCTAACTCAAATTTGAGGGTTTTTCATTATTTCCCAATCATTTCAGAAGCTTCTAAATGGAATTCCACCACTTGAATTCTTCCTGTTGCAAGTCTGGTTTGATTTTGTGCCTGTGCTGTGCTGGAGATCTCCAAATATTTGTATTTATTTGCTGTTGTCAGTTTAAAAATCAGCTGAACAGAAGCAGAGATAAGAGCTCCAACGCTTTGCTTTGCCAATTAATGACTTTTTCTCGATTTTTCTCTGTTTTTCCCCAATTCCAACAGGGTGTTTTCCGCCTTGAGGAGGCCCTGGAATGGGTCAGGTGTGTGGGGGATGCCAACATCCTGCAGGACCTGGAGCAGCTGGGGGACTTTGGCAGGGCTGTCCTTGCAATGTTTTTTTCTGAGTGTGAGTATGGACACTCCAGAAGGGCCAAAAATCAGAAAAAAAATCACTTTTCTCTTTGAAATAATGAAATAATTCCTGGTTTTATCTCCGTTCTGGGTTTCTTCAGGAAATCATTAATTTGGATTGCTCCTGTTGCTGAGTTTGTGGTGGGTTTGGGGGAGCAGAGCAGGATTTTTGGGGGGAATTGCTCACCCTCTGTGTTCTCCTGAATTTTGTCCCCAGGGAATCGTTACATCACCAGGGTGGCACTGGAGGATTGTGATTTAGTGGCAGAACTGAGAGCTCTGACCTGTGAGAGCTCCAGGAAGGTGAGAGAAGCTCTCAGGATGTGTTTGGGTCATTTTTTGGGGGGTGCAGATTGTAAAAAAAAAAAAAAAACAAAACAAAAAACCAATTACTGAAGAGAAATATTTCAAAACCTCGAGTGTTTCATTCTGGCATCAAAAATTCCCTTTACTGCATGAAACAAAGACCTTTGCACTGCTGAATTTAATGAGTTTAGTGCATAAATTTGCTTTTTCCTGGTCCCACAGATGAGTGAAGCCATGAAGCAGAAAGGAAATGCTGAATTTTCCCAGGGAGACCTGGGCTGTGCCATCATGTCATACACCAAAGCCATGGAGTTTTGGTAAGAGCTGATCTCAACTTCTTCACTTTTCTCCTCATTTTGTGCAATTTTGCATCAGCCACTTCAATTAGAGGCCAAAAGATAACCTAATTAAAAAAAAAAAACCCCTATAACCCATTTTTATTCTATTTCTTTGCTGTTTTTTTCTGATCCAAAAGTCCTCTTAGGGCTTCAAATGGCCAAGGGGAAGAGGGGCAAAGCTGCAAGAAAAAGCATTATTTTAATATGGATACTTTTAATTATTTTAATTTTAAATGAATTATTTCAATTATTTAAAAATTATTTTAATTATTTGGTGTGGACAGCCAAGAACAACCACTTTGGGGTGTTTGCCCTCGAAATGCTCTGGCAAATGTTGCCAATATTTATCATTATTTATCTTTATTCCCATGATGCAAAAGGAGTAAAGAACAAATATTTCACTGCCCGTTCTTGGCAGCTCTCGGGCTTTGTTTCCTTTGGAAATCTTTGTTCAATTTCTTCCCTAAAGGCATTTCCTGAAAGGCTCTGGAGACTTTCCTGGGCTCCGTGGAAGGGACAAAGGGGTGAAATGGGAAATTTTAGGGCGTTTTTCCCCTTTCCTTGGAATGTCAGCAGGGTTGGTGTGCTCACAAAAATGCTGGTTTTACTCCTCCTGGTGTCTCTGAAATGCAGGAAAATTGATAAAATCCCACTTTCCACAAAACCCCCTTGTGCAGAGTTGGATTTTTCATTTTGAACTCTGTAGCTTTACAGTTACACCCTGGAAAGGATCAGGATTTTTTGATTTATTTATTTATTTTGATTTATTTACTTTATTTTTATTTATTTTATAATCAAATATCGGGATATTTGATTTATTTATTTAATTAATTATTTGATTTCTTTATTTTTTATTTATTTTATCTATGTCTCATCGCGTTTAATTGAATCAAATTCAATTTAATCAATGAATTTCCAATATTCTGGGAATAAATCCATTTTAACCCCCATGAATGCCACATGGCTGGAGGGGGTTTGGTCCCAAATTCGAGCTGGTTTCACCCTTCTGCAAAATTGCAGCAAGGCCAGGAAGGGAAAAGCAGAATTTGGTAGAAAAACAGGAAATCCTGGGGCTGTCGTGTGGAGGAGGTCATGTGATTTCCAAGAGTTGAGGGTGAGCTGCTTTTTAAGAGCAGCCTGAGAATAATTTGAATTAAGTGGAAGTTGCATTAATGGCCCCAAAAGTTAACAAATGATCCCACAATTACAGTGAACATTCCCATATACACCCACGGGGTTTTCTGTGTGGAGTTTTTCAGGCAAATCTGGTGAAAAATCCCATTTTTTTCCTTCTCCTTAAGGTTTTCAGTAGTGAAAATCCCATTTTTTTTCCCTTCTCCTTAAGGTTTTCAGTGGGAATAGCCATTATTTACTGATTGCAAGTTGCTTTAATGGCCTCCAAAACTTAGAAATGATCCCACAATTATAATGAACGTTCCCATGTAAACTCACAGAGTTTTCTGTGTGCAGTTTTTGCTGGCAAATCTGGTGAAAATCCCATTTTTTCCTTCTCCTTTCAGTTTTCAGTAGGAATAGCCATTATTATCTCTGAGCTGCTTTTTAAGAGCAGGCTAAGAATAATTGATTGAATGAATTGGAAGTTGCATTAATGGCCCCATAACATAAAAATGATCCCAGAATTACAGTGAACATTCCCATATACACCCATGGGGTTTTCTGCGTGGAGTTTTTGCAGGCAAATCTGGTGAAAATCCCATTTTTTTTCCATCTCCTTAGGATTTTCAATAGGATTAGCCATCATTAACATGAATTGGGAGTTGCATTAATGGCCCCCAAAACTTACAAATGATCCCACAATTACAATGAACATTCCCATATAAACCCATGGTGTTTTCTGTGTAGAGTTTTAGCATGCCAATCTGGTGAAAATCCCATTTTTTTCCTTCTCCTTAAGGTTTTCTATAGGAATAGCCATCATTAACTAATTGCAAGTTGCTTTAATGACCCCAAAACTTAGAAATGATCCCACATTTATAATGAACGTTCCCATGTAAACTCAGAGGGTTTTCTGTGTGGAGTTTTTGCAGGCAAATATGGTGAAAACCCCTTTTTTTTTTTCCCTTTTCCTTAGGGCTTTCAACTCTGAGCTGCTTTGTAAGAGCAGGCTAAGAATAATTTGAATTAATTGGAAGTTGCAGTGATGGTGCCAAAACTTACAAATGATCCCACAATTGCAATGAACATTGCCATATACACCCATGGTGTTTTCTGTGTGGTGTTTTTCAGGCAAATCTTGTGAAAAATCCCATTTTTTTCCTTCTCCTTAAGGTTTTCAGTAGTGAAAATCCCATTTTTTCCTTCTCCTTAAGGTTTTCTATAGAAATAGCCATCATTAACTAATTGGAAGTTGAATTAATGGCCCCAGAAGTTACGAATGATCCCGCAATTACAGTGAACATTCCCACATACACCCATGGGGTTTTTTTGTGGAGTTTTTGCCGGCAAATCTGGTGAAAATTAAATTTTTTCTTCTTCTTAGGGTTTTCAGTGGGAATAGCCATCATTAACTAATTGCAAGTTGCTTTAATGACCCCAAAACTTAGAAATGATCCCACAATTATAATGAATGTTCCCATGTAAACTCAGAGGGTTTTCTGTGTGGAGTTTTTGCTGGCAAATATGGTGAAAATCCCTTTTTTTTTTTTCCCTTTTCCTTAGGGCTTTCAACTCTGAGCTGCTTTTTAAGAGCAGGCTAAGAATAATTTGAATTAATTGCAAGTTGCAATGATGGTCCCAAAACTTACAAATGATCCCACAATTGCAATGAACATTCCCATATACACCCATGGGGTTTTCTGTGTGGAGATTTTTCAGGCAAATCTGGTGAAAATTCAGGGTTTTTTTTTTTATTCTTAGGGTTGTCAATGGGAATAGCTATTATTAACTAATTGAACTTCCATGAGTGGCCCCAAAAATTACAAATGATTCCACAATTTTAATGGACATTCCCATATACACCCATGGTGTTTTCTGTGTGGAATTTTTTCAGGCAAATCTGGTGAAAATTCAATTTTTTTCCTTCTCCTTAAGGTTTTCAGTAGTGAAAATCCCATTTTTTCCTTCTCCTTAAGGTTTTCTATAGGAATAGCCATCATTAACTAATTGGAAGTTGAATTAATGGCCCCAAAAGTTACGAATGATCCCGCAATTACAGTGAACATTCCCACATACACCCATGGGGTTTTCTGTGTGGAATTTTTGCTGGCAAATCTGGTGAAAATTCAATTTTTTTTCTTCTCCTTAAGGTTTTCAGTAGTGAAAATCCCATTTTTTCCTTCTCCTTAAGGTTTTCAGTGGGAATAGCCATTATTTACTAATTGGAAGTTGCTTTAATGGCCTCCAAAACTTAGAAATGATCCCACAATTATAATGAATGTTCCCATGTAAACTCAGAGGGTTTTCTGTGTGGAGTTTTTGCTGGCAAATCTGGTGAAAATCCCTTTTCCCTTTTCCTTAGGGCTTTCAAATCTGAGCTGCTTTTTAAGAGCAGGCTAAGAATAATTTGAATTAATTGGAAGTTGCAATGATGGTCCCAAAACTTACAAATGATCCCACAATTACAATGAACATTGCCATATACACCCATGGTGTTTTCTGTGTGGAGATTTTTCAGGCAAATCTGGTGAAAATTCAGGGTTTTTTTTTTTTATTCTTAGGGTTGTCAATGGGAATAGCTATTATTAACTAATTGGAACTTCCATGAGTGGCCCCAAAAATTACAAATGATTCCACAATTTTAATGGACATTCCCATATACACCCATGGTGTTTTCTGTGTGGAATTTTTTCAGGCAAATCTGGTGAAAATTCAATTTTTTTCCTTCTCCTTAAGGTTTTCAGTAGTGAAAATCCCATTTTTTCCTTCTCCTTAAGGTTTTCTATAGGAATAGCCATCATTGACTAATTGGAAGTTGAATTAATGGCCCCAAAAGTTACGATTAACCCCCAATTTTAATGAACATTCTCACATACACCCATGGGGTTTTCTGTGTGGAGTTTTTGCCGGCCAAACTGATGAAAAATCCCATTTTTCCCTTTCTCCTTGGGGTTTTCAATAGGAATAGCCATTATTAATGAATTGGAGTTCCTTTAATGGTCCCAAAAGTTACAATTAACCCCCAATTTTAAGGAACATTCCCATGTACAACGGTTTTCTGTGTGGAGTTTTTGCTGGAAAAACTGTTGAAAAATCCCATTTTTCCCCTTCTCCTTGTGGTTTTCAGTAGGAATAGCCATCACTAACTGCTGATAATCTCCTTTTTCCAGGCCCACCAACCACCTGCTGTATGGGAACCGAGCTCTGTGTTTCATCCTCACCAGGGAGTACGAGTGAGTGACCCCTGCACTCCTGGGCTCAGCTCCTTTAAAAACTGGGGGACTTTTGGAATTCAGTGCATTTTTTAAAGCCTAAAACATCAGATTGTTTCTGGTTATGTGGCTGCAGTTGGTTGTGGTTATCCCTGGAGGTGTCCAAGGCCAGGTTGGATTTTTTCTTGGAGCAGCCTGGGGTGGTGGAAGGTGTCCCTGCTCATTTTGGGGTGGAGCTGGGTGAGGTTTAAGGTCCTTTCCCACCCAAACCATTTCCATAGTTTGGGAAAAAAACAAAACCATTCCATAGTTTGGGAAAAAAACTAAACTATTCCATAGTTTCCATATGAGCTGCTGTTTTATTCAATTTTTAATTTTTATGCTCTCATTTATTAGATTTGTATTTATGCTTTTTACACCAGCCTGGAGATTTTTTTTTTGGAGCTATAAATAATAAATTCCTCTTCTTTCCCTTCCCTTCTCTCAGGAGAGCTGTACTTGATGGAAAAAGAGCCATAGTTCTCAAGCCTGACTGGCCAAAGGTTGGTTTCTTGGACATTCCAAAATAATCTTTTTTTTTTGGCATTTTAGAGCAAGAAGAGAACCCAGAGCTGATTTTTAATGAATGGACACAGAGCTCTGTGGCCTGAGGATTCTGCCAAGTGCATTTTCCTTGGGTTTTTAGATTTAAAATGTTATTATTGTGAGGTGCCTGTCAGTGCTGGTACAAGGTGCTTGGCATGTGTAAAGACAGAAGAAAATGTTTTATTATGTTTTGAGTTATCAGAGTGCTTTAAAAAATAAATTTAGATATATAGAAAAATCCTGGTTAATGGCCTACAGATATTTCCCAATATTCCTGGCCTGAAGGAGAGTAAATAAGAGATACTTACACCATTGCAAAGTAGCTGAGATTAGAGAAGAAAAAGCAAATTTGCTCTTTTCCAAAGCAGAGAAAAGCAAAAAAAAAACCCCAAATTTCCTTTTTTCCCCAAAGCTCTCCCAATGCCTTATCCCTGTTTCAGTTAAAATCTGATTTTTTGCCTTTTTGCTGCTAGTGCAGCAGGTTTGGCTGTTAAATCCTCCTCTCCTTGGTGTGGCTAAAACCTTGAAATCCTGATTTTTTTATTTTCTTTCCTTTTTTTTTTGTCCTAGGGTCACTACCACTACTGCAAAGCCCTGGCCCTGCTGGGCAAGGCTGAGCTGGCCCTGGTGGCCAACAAGAGAGCCCAGGAGCTGTGCCAGAACAGCCCAGAGGGGCTCAAGGAGCTCGTGCAGCAGGAGGAGAAATTCAAGAAAACCTTCCAGGAAAGCCACGGTAATCCCTGCTCTCTGCAGGCTTGGCCATTGGCATCAGAACCAGCTCGGTTTTGGGTTTTAATTCTTTCTTTTTTTGGGTTTTTTTTTAGGTAATGAACAGAAACAGAAGGCAAGGAAGCCTCCGCCTGAGAAAAAGTAAGGGGTTTGTTTTGGGTGGTTTTGAAATTGGTTTTTGAAATTGGTTTTTGAAATTGGTTTTTGAAATTGGTTTTTGAAATTGGTTTTTGAAATTGGTTTTTGAAATTGGTTTTTGAAATTGGTTTTTGAAATTGGTTTTTGAAATTGGTTTTTGAAATTGGTTTTTGAAATTGGTTTTTGAAATTGGTTTTTGAAATTGGTTTTTGAAATTGGTTTTTGAAATTGGTTTTTGAAATTGGTTTTTGAAATTGGTTTTTGAAATTGGTTTTTGAAATTGGTTTTTGAAATTGGTTTTTGAAATTGGTTTTTGAAATTGGTTTTTGAAATTGGTTTTTGAAATTGGTTTTTGAAATTGATTTTTGAGTGATTTTTTTGAGTGATTTTTTTGAGTGATTTTTTTGAGTGATTTTTTTGAGTGATTTTTTTGAGTGATTTTTGAGTGATTTTTGAGTGATTTTTGAGTGATTTTTGAGTGATTTTTGAGTGATTTTTGAGTGATTTTTGAGTGATTTTTGAGTGATTTTTGAGTGATTTTTGAGTGATTTTTGAGTGATTTTTATAATTGATTTTTGAGTGATTTTTATAATTGATTTTTGAGTGATTTTTATAATTGATTTTTGAGTGATTTTTATAATTGATTTTTATAATTGATTTTTGAGTGATTTTTATAATTGATTTTTATAATTGATTTTTGAGTGATTTTTATAATTGATTTTTGAGTGA